>NC_133724.1:9292144-9956130 GCF_048934315.1 Petromyzon marinus
GTGTGATTGTGTGAGTCAGCAGGCCCCCCTAGCCTATCCTTCGGGAATCCTAGGCTCAATTCACACTGCCTACCGCACCGCTCCCCACTCTCGATTAAATCTCTCAAACTCACTTCTCTCTCACTTGTGCTTACTTCCACTCTGCTGCGCTGAACGCTGTAGACGGGCGAGGCTGTGGGTCGTCTCCGTAGAGGGTTGAGCCTGGCTGCGCTGGAGCTCGTCACACGGACGTCACGAACGGCTGACTCTGCTGCTCCATGGACCGCGATGATTTTCAGAAGAAATCTCTCTTGCTATGCTAAGCCTCCGTATTTTATCCACCCAAAAGGCATTCAGATGCTTCCGCACCCGCGCCTGCCCTGTCCATTCAGAGGCCGAGTTATTCTCGTCTCTTTCACATTCGGATCCGTGATCTTACCTAAAACAAAAGGCATTCGGATGCTTCCGCACCCCGTGCTGCCTTGTCCATTCAGATTTCGGAATGCTCCTGTATCACTGTTATTGGAGTCCCTAATTCCACCTATGACAAAGGCGTACCGCCGTTCCCACGCCCCGTGCCGTGTGTGCGTGATTTCATCCGCTGTGGTTCTGCGGCCTCCGCCGTGACCACGTAATTTTAAAATTAGGTCACGGCGTTGCGGTGCGCGTCAGCTACGGGGGGAGATCGCCCAATTTCCCGGCCGCAGGAAACCATGAAGCTTGATCCCATTAGGGGCTTCTGGATAAAAACCTGTCGGCCAGGTGACCTCCCTTCCCGGCTCTATGTGGGGTGTGTGTGCGTTCGTGCGGGGTGGGGGGGGGGGGCGAGGCGCGCCACGTCGGCGTTGTCACCCCCTGGTGGTGGTGTCATGGCGGTGGGTACGGTCCCCGACGGAGCTGCTCCGCCGCGGTGGCACCACAGACACTCCACCACAAAGCAGCCTCTTCTCCTCTCTCGTCTCCTGCACCAGCAGCTCCGTCTTGGCCTCCGTCTTCTCCTCCGCCTTCCCCAGCTTCTTCTCGAGCTTCTCCTCCTTCCCCTCTTCCTCCCCTTCCTCCTCCTTCCCCTCAACCTCCCCTTCCTCCTCCACCAACTCCGTCTTCTCCTCCATGCTCTCCTCCGCAATCTCCATCTTCGCTGCAGAGGCCAGGATGAGTGAGGGCTGCGCAGGAGTTGACCTGTGAAGGGACAGACACGACACCATTTCATATCTCGTCTATCGTTTGTTATTACTCTACAAGGTCACAACTCCCGATCATCCGTGCGTGAAATATCCCCGTTGCATTTTTACCTTGCTTTGCAACATTCACAGCATCTTAAGACACAATAGGGCCTTCCTTGGTAATTAAGGAAAGTAATAAGTAATAATATAAACACACAGGACACACACACAGAGCGGCTTACCGTGGCACAGCAGCTGCAGAGGTTCCGTCGCTCTCCCTGTCGCACAGCGAGACCAGTCCCAGGTTAGCGGTGGCGACGACCGTGATGGTGGCAGTGGCGGTGGTAGTGTATGTGGTGGTGATGCCGGCAACAGTGGTTGTGATGGTTGTAGTGGTGATAGTGGTGGCAGCGGCGGTGGTGGTGGTGGTGGTGGTGGTCGCTGTGGTTTTAACTGCAGCTGCTCCGGGTTGCCTGGGTTCACCCGTGCCGATATCCTGCAGCCATTTATGTGCCAGCGCCTGCTCCGGTGTCATCCGAAAAGCCAGGCTCCATCTGTTGAGACACACAGACAGACGCGGCACACGCTGTGAGTGATGATGATTGGAGGGTTTACATTCGTCTCCTCCCACTGGGTCCAAGAACTAATGTCAGCAGTAGTAGCAGTCATCCAGTTTGGTGATGATCGCCAAAATCATCATCATCATTGACCATTTGCTGCTGTGATCAATGGCAGATACACCACCTGTGCTCCCATCCTCCAACTTTGCTGCGTATTAGCCGCTCGGTGCTCTGCTCATTGTGAGCGTTGCTCCTCCACCTTCTGTTGTTGCTGAGTGGCGACTTCCATCCAACTGCCAATTAGCTTCAAAGTGCACCTTGCCTGGCATTTCCCTGTGTCGTATTTATCGAAACTGAACTCAACGCCGCTGGTAACATTCATTGCCAAGTCCAACCAGCTCCACATCCTCCAATGCCACATGAGCTCATCTCTACTTTGACATGGCCCAGCAGTGACATGGCCCAGCAGTGACGGGGCTCAGCATTAGCATGTTGTTTGCTGTGTGTTGCAGGGGGTCACAGTGCAAATCCAGTGGCCGTCCTGGTTAATGCAACGGGTGTGTGAACCCTAAAAATACTCGCTGTTTGCTTCATAGAAAATATTAATGATCCTGTCATGTAATTTGCAATAGTTGGCCATTGTGTGCTGACATCACGGTCAAAATTAGACTAAAGAATGTACTGCTTGTAAGCAGGGCCGTCCATAGGGGGTGTGGGGCCCACGGCCAATCTCACCGTGTGGGCCCACCGACGCCTTCAAACTAAAGCAGAAGTGTTACATCTGACACCACCGTGACATTGAAGCATGGCATCCCTCAAATTTACTCGATTGGAATGTACGTAGAAATCATCGCCTCCTACACCGCAAACTTGGCAGGACCCTCCTGAAAAAGAGTCTTGAGGCTCAGTGAGGCTTTCAAAGGTAAGCAAACGTCAATAAAATAATAAAAGCAGCGGTCTGCATTCCCCAATTCTATCTATTATCCTTGTCCCACCTTGAAATCATTATTGCATTGCACAGGGCGCTCGCCTAAATTCTACGGCAACGCAAACCACCGTACATCACATTTCATTCATTCCCGAGCGCTACTGCGGTCTTTTGGCTTCGAAGACGATAAGAGTCTAGGTCTCTCTGTAAGTATATGGATCATGTAAGTCTATACAATGATAGGGCTTCTGATTCTGCTTGAGAGGGATGGAGCTATTTTCTAGAGGAGAGCGGTCGCTCATCATTTAGAGCAGAGTGACCGATGCGAGAATCCTTGTGGGGGAGAGGGGCCCTTGCTGGAGGCAGCTGCTGATGAAGTCCACAAACTCCAGGCCGTAGTTTGCGAGCAGCATGCAGAGCGGGCGACTCCCGTGCACTCGATGGCAACCAAACATCCTTGGCTGCTTGTCGGATTCTACAGGTAGCACGCACAGACAGGAGAAACAGTCATACAACCTACGTAGCCCTTGCACACCGGCAGCGATGCCGCAACAGTGCGATGCTGTAGCACTATGCCATGGCCCAGCGGTAGCAATTTTGCTGCTTGTTATAGAAGTTTGTAGGGTGTATTGACCATAACAAAATTCGCATTGTTTGCTTCACAGTGGACGTTCCAGATCCCGCGACGTCATTTAAATATAGTCGGCCATTGCGTCCCAATGTGAAAAATGAAATTGAAAATTACTCCATTAGAAGTATAATGGAACATCGCCCACGACTGTGAAACTACTGCAGACCGTCTGAAATACAGCAGCACCTTCATTCCAGCTCATCTCATGCTAAAATAATGGCACATCAAATGTGCTCTGTTATTATAATAATGATTAATTATAGTAATAAACCATACATTTAAAATGGAATGTTTGGCATCATCTGGCATGAGGGCTGGTACGACAAAGGAGCATATGCACGATTTACGATCGATTTTTGGGTCAGGCCGCTTAATGACTGAGCCACATTTTCTGCTGTAGGACCCAATTGTCAGATGTACAAGCATTTCAAGGCTAACTGCCTGGATTTCAGTCCGACTTCTTGCATCCTGCCCTGATGATGCTTGATGCAATTTCAAGTGAAAAGTTGCATCTAATTGCGAAAGTGGGTTGTACAAATCGAAGTTGAAATATTTGGGGGTGGTTAAGCTAAAAGAAGAACAGTTGGCTCGTGAAACACTTTACACCAGGGGTCGGGAACCTTTTTGACTAAGAGAGCCATGAAAGCAAAAAATTTGGAAATTTATTTCAGTGAGAGCCATATAATATATTTTAAAAGTGAATTCAACTAAATGTCAGTATAATAAGCCTCTGAATTTATTCTTTTAAATAATGTTGTTATAACACTCACCATTAATGCGACTTCTGGTGCTGCATGGATTTGCTGATGTCTTTGTAGTCGGGTTGGTACTTGGTGAGGTTAAGCTTCATGCAAGCGTTGAGGCTTTCATCCGTTAAACGTGATCGTAGGTTGGACTTGATGTTTTTAAGATGTGAGAATGACTGCTCACATGCATACGTAGATCCAAACATGGTCAATACAGCAATACTCACACGCTGCAGTGTGTGGTATGTGACAGGAAGCGCGTTCCAAGTTTTGAGAATCAGCTGGTCTTCGGGTTGGAGTTTTTTCATTTCTGTCCACATGTGCTTGCTCGCCAACTCCGCTTTCTGTCGTGTGATTCTTTCCAAATCTTCATTCAGTGACTTGAACTTATTCACCCACATGTCTGAGGCCTTCAGGTCAGCCACTTCTGCTTCAAAATCTCTGACGGAGACACCAGGGATGTAATTCAGGTCGGCTGTGTTCAGTGAACACTCGTTTGGATGGGTGATGAACTTAAAAAGACGAGTGTGCTCACGAAATTCTCCAAAGCGTGCTTTGAAGGACTGTAGGAGACTGGATGTGCAGCCAGCTAGCTGGTGGAGATCAAGGTTTTGAATGGGCTCACTTGCTGTGCATGCATCTTTAAATTGGCTCAGTTTTTCAAAATGTAGTAAACGACCTGTTTCAAGATCCGTGATGAAAAGCTCCAGCTTGTTTTCAAAAGCAAATACAGCTTGTTGAAGGGATAACACTGTATTTCCAATGCCTTGCATTTTCACGTTGAGCTGGTTCAGATGTTCAGTCAGATCTACGAGATAGTAAAACTTGAGGAGCCACTCGGTGTCGGCTAGCTCAGGATGCCCGACGCCTTTCATTTCAAGGAAAGTCCGGATTTCGTTCAGGCAAGCCGCAAAACGGCTAAGCACCTTACCTCTTGACAACCAACGCACATTGCTGTGCAAAAGCAGACCAGGATAGTTATTTACAACTTCATCCAGCAGTGTTTTAAACTGGCGATCATTTAAGGCTCGGGCAACAATAAAGTTGATCACACGAATGACCAGCGACATCACTTCGCCAAACTGCCTGTCACACATCTGAGCACAAAGTGCCTCCTGGTGTATAATGCAATGGAAACTTAGGATGGGTCTATTTTCATGTTCACGGAGAAGCGCCACAAATCCTTTGTTTTTCCCCACCATACACGGAGCACCATCAGTACACACTGAGAGAAGTTTATCCATAGGTAGACTTTTTTCTTGAGCAAACTCCATGAAAGACTTGAATAAATCCTCACCTCTTGTGGACCCTTTTAATGGCAGAACAGCAAGACTTTCTTCGCGCAGTGTGTCACCAACAGCATATCTTGCAATCACGCTGAACTGCGACAAATGGCTCACGTCTGTTGACTCATCCAAAGCCAGAGAAAAGAACGGCGCTGCATTTATGTCCTTCACTTGCGTTTCCTCCACTTTGTTTGCCATCACGATGGTACGATCATGAACAGTTCTTGCCGACAGAGGCATGTCTTGTATCCGTTTGATTATCTTGTCTTTGTTCGGAAGATCATCAAAAAGTTCATTGGCTACATCCAGCATGAACGTTTTAGCATACTCGCCATCTGTGAATGGTTTTCCATTCCTCACTATTGCTAAAGAACCAGCAAAGCTAGCCGAATTATAGTCACCTTGCCGGGTCCATACGCGGAGTTGCTGCTGGCTAGCTTGCACCCTGCTCAGAAGCTCTTGGCACGCTTTCTTTCTGCTGTCTCCCGCAGGGTATTTTGATGCAAAGGTAGCGTGGCGCGTGTCGAAGTGCCGCTTTACATTCGACCGTTTCAACGATGTAATTTTGTCATTGCAAATTAGGCACACCGCAGAACCCGCTCTCTCCACAAAGGCGAATTCTTCGGTCCATTCGTCCTGAAATGTACGATACTCATCGTCTTTTTTTCTTTTCGCCATCTTCTTCGTCGAAGGGTTAGCTTTGAGCTAATGACCGAGCAGACGCAGTCTCAGACTGATTCAAAAGGGGGCGTTTACCTGTTTTACCCAGCAACGGCAAACGTAGGCCAGTATCATCCAATTAAAATAATGGACAATTGCTCCTGCAGCCCTGAACAGGACATGCGCAGTGAAAAATCGATGGATGGATTAAAACAAGTGAGAATATTTTGTTTTATCTGCGAGCCATATGCAATCATCAAAAGAGCCACATCTGGCTCGCGAGCCATAGGTTCCCGACCCCTGCTTTACACATTCAACTTTCATTTGTTTGCCTATGTCGGGTGTCAGAAGATCTTAACGACACAAACGGTCATATCATTACGTGGCTTTGCCGGAAAATCTATGACGAACCATGTGCAAAGATAGTCCCCCAAAAATATAACAGTTCTGGGGCACCCCCTCAAACGTAATCCAGTCAGCTTGTCCCTTCAACTTACAAAAGAATTTGTTTCCTCTAGGAGCGGCTTTCACCAAGTCGTCCAGAGGCAGCCCCAGGACCTACGCACGGTTCACACAAAAAACAAAGATGCCTCGTATAAATGTAACTGACTATTGTGACAAGTGCTTTTAGTAAGCACCTATTAAGGCCAATGCGGCACACTAGAGAATGGGCCCCATAGCAATAGGTACTTGACACGCCACATGATTATTTAACGCTGTTGGCCGATGTCCATTTCAGGTATTTGTCAACACTCTTGGTGGTAAACGGGAATCAGACTCGGGTCACGAGGTTCGTAGCACAGTTCACTAATCACTACGCTACCACTCCCCACGGTTCCCCTACAGGTGCAGGGCAGTGGTAACGCCTTGGCCCAGAAGTAGCACGTTTGCCTCCTCTGCCGGAGGTTCCTGGTTCAAATCCAGCCACTCAGTTTTTACTTGCGATGTGTACAAACCGTAAAATACTACGTGCCATCTGCTTTATTCGCAGTGGATGTAATGATCCCATGACGTAATTTGAAAGGAGTAGGCCATTGTGTGCACGAGTTATGGTCCTGCAAGTGTGCTGGATGTAGCGTCAAATAAAAGTTAATTAATTTCTAAACTTGATTGGAAGAATTGTTCTTCAACTTACTGGTGGTGAGCTTAAACAGCAAGTAGCTGTTTAAGTTTGTGCGTGCACGACTATTTATTATGCTTGGCTGTGTCAGAAAATGGAGGTAAAAAATATTCCCAAATCATTACATGACCAAGAATCTATTATCATTCACGAGTGAAGTGCTGTGTGGGCAGTACCTCCATGCAGCACACCAACTGGTCGTGAAAGTTCATGGGGTCAAAGGTGGCTGTTCCGGTTGCCATCGCCACCGTGCAACCCAGAGCCCACATGTCTGCTGAGCAGGTGGACGAGTAGCCCAGGTGCCCCTCCGGAGCCATGAACATGAGGGTACCGAAGCACATGGAGGCTGAAAATCACAAAGACAACGATCCCCATTTAACCTTTAAAAGCATCAACTGACACGTCATTACCCACACACGGTAACATGTACATACATGTGCGCACACACAAACACAGGAGTATACAAAGGCAAACAGTCCCCGTATAGCCTTTAATAGACTGTTGGGACAAGTGGTGTTAGCGAGTACTTATGAAGGCCGGCACGGTACACGGGATGGGTGGCTACCACCACGCACGACCGCCTTTCTCCGAAGGTGATGTTTACACTTTGCTGCAGGTATTCATTTGATGCTGAGTTGGTGGTCGTGGCGGCTGTGGTGTCACTGCTGGGCCATGTCACTGCTGGGCCAATGTTGGATATCGAGCCTTTTCCTAAATTAAGATTAACAATAATATTTGCCGTTATATATATCATTTTTTAAAGTGACAAAAAATAATAATTAATAAAACACGTAATCCAGCTACACAGAAAACCAGATGCCCATCGTAACAGGGCCATTAAACCAGAAAATCCAGGAGATGAGCAATAAACAGTAATAAACCATTCGTGACTGCAATGATTCATCTTCTTTGGTTCTTTCGGTAAAGTCACGTAGAATGAGAATAAAATAATAAATTGATAAAATAAAATAACACAATAATATTCTCACGACGTTTCGGCCACAACACAAGCGGCCTTCATCAGGTGAAGGGGGCGAGACTGTCTGGTAGGACAGCGCTGGAGTGAGAGAGCCACGTTCAGATCACGGCTTTTAAGCTGTGTGAGAGGAACAAAGAGCCTTGAAGGAATTAGCATAAAATTTAGCATTGAAATGGCTGAATGATTAGCTTGTGACTGGTCACAGAAATAGCTATGTTAAAAGTTAAAGCATACACACCCGCAGAGGCACCCATTGTTAAAAGGAATTAGCATAGAATTTAGCATTGAAATAGCTAAGTTAAGGCATACACATCCGCAGAGGCACCCCTTGACAATGGGATTAGCATAGAATTTAGCATTGAAATGGCTGAGTGATTCGCTTGTAACTGCTACAGAAATAGTTACGTTGAAGTCAGAGCATACACATTCACCGAGGCACTTAGTACAAATCAAACAGGAGAATTTAGCATTGAAATAACTAGGCGAATTTAGCATTGAAATAACTGGGTGATTTGCTAGTGACTGGTCACAGAAATGACTACACATCTGAGCTATTCACAGTACTATATAGTGAACCAATAAAAACTAAAATATAAATTACCTTCATGTTATCAATAAACTCTATATTCTCCAATCAGCTAAGCTACCAACCATAAGTCGTTATATATCACAATGCTATATGGCGAAAAAATGGGTGGATTCTTACCCTCAAATTTCCGTACCACGGATAGCTACGGGCCCCGTTCAGACGGACGAGTTCGTCCATGGTCGGAACAGAGGAGGGGGAGAGAGACAGCTGCGAAGTCCTAGTATACTCCATGTTGTAAACCATACCATTAACCGTGGTGTGAGAGGTATTAAGAGGCAATGCTGGCGAAAGAGCTGCGGTCTGAAGGTCATCGTAAAATTACAATTAATTAAGAACAGAAATGATTTAACACATCTTTCCAGTGGTTACTAAGCCTGAATCCATCTTCTCGGTTGAAATTGTCTCTGTGCTTGTATATGTGAATGGCCTCATGAACGAATCTCTCATGGTAGCCAGTTGGTTTGCAAAGAACCTCCGTCTTGGAGAAGTCAATGTCATGTGAGCCCACTGAATTGTAACAGTGATCTGCCACGGCAGAGGAGTTCGTCTTACCGTGTTTCAAGTCTGCTTTATGTTCGCGGATGCGGTCCGAGATATGTCTTTTGGTTTCTCCAATGTAGCTACTACCACAGAGGCACTTTAGTTTGTAAACGCCCGGGTACTGTATGTCTGGAAGAGCATCTTTTACAGATGGAACTAAATCACGGATTTTGTGTACTGTGTTGAATCGGACCTGGATCTTGTGTTTATTCAGGATTTTGGAGATCTTTTTAGTGACCCCTGCAATGTAGGGTAAGGTGATGGTTTTGAGTGGCTCCACAAGAGGATCCTTCTTCATGACTGGAGTGATGGCTTTGCGGATTGTGTAGTCGGAGTAGCCATTAGCCCTGAGAGCTTGGTGTACGTGCTTGAGTTCACTGGTAATGTGTTCCTGGTCGGAAATGCATTGGGCTCTATGGTATAGAGTCTTGATGAGGCAGTTCTTCTGGGATGGATGGTGGTGGGAATCCGGTTTCAAGTAAGCATCTGTATGGGTAGCTTTCCTGTAGACAGAGTGGCTCATTGAACCATCATGTCTCCTTTTAATTAAGACATCCAGAAAGGGTAGTTTGCCATCTTTTTCGACCTCCATGGTAAATCTGATGGCTGGGTGTATGGAATTGATGTGGTCGCGGAATTGGTCTAGAGCAGGCTGGCCATGTGGCCAGATGACAAAGGTGTCATCAACGTACCTCTTCCATAAGGTCGGGCGTAGAGTGGCAGTCTGGATGGCGTCAGTTTCAAAATTTTCCATGAATACGTTGGCTACAACCGGAGATAGGGGGGAGCCCATTGGGGTGCCCTCAGTTTGTTTGTAGAAAGTTCCATTCCAGGTGAAGTATGTGTTGGTTAAGCAATGTCTCACCAGGGGGGGTACATCAGTATGCAGTCCTTGATGAACCAGGTCTTCAATGATAGCGATGGTGTCAGGTACCGGGACTTTGGTGAACAAGGACACCACATCAAAACTGACAAGCAGGTCGTTTGGGGACAGGGAAATGTCTTTGATTGTCGATACCAGGTGAGTAGAATTTAGTACCGCAGAGGTGGTTTTTCCAGTGAAAGGTCGCAGTATATCAGCCAGAAAACGTGCCAGTTTGTAGGTGGGGGAGCTGATAGTAGAGACGATGGGACGAAGGGGTGTATCTTCTTTGTGTATCTTTGGAAGGCCATATAATCTTGGTGGTCTGGCAGCAGAGGGTTTCAACGAGAACTGTTTGTTCTCATCAATTAATGCTGTTGAATCAGAGATAATTTTGTTCGTTTTGGTGACCAGGCTGTTGGTGGGATCTCTTTTTATTTTTGTATAGCTGCCATCGTTGAGTAGTTCTTGAATTTTGTTGTTATATTCTGTTTTGTCCATGATGACAGTGGCATTGCCTTTGTCGTCTGAGAGAACGACAATATCATCCCTCTTTTTTAATTGAGATAATTCAAAACGTTCATCTTTGCTAATGTTGCTAGGTGGCAACTTAGCGTTTTTGAGGGTTGCAGCGATTTCAGATCTTGCTACGTCTGCAGAGATGTGACTCAAGCCCTTGAGTGCAACGTCGACATGGGCAATGATATCATTAACCGGTAAGTGTCTCGGTGTGACAGCAAAGTTTAGACCTTTAGCTAAAACGGATTTCAGACCATCAGAAATGGAACTGTTACTGCGATTAATTACGACTTTGTTGACGTCTATCTTTTCGGTGTGTGGATCCGATTTTTTGCTGGAGAGGTGATTGAATTTGGAAATCAAATTGTCCCTACATTTGTTCGACATAGTGGCAGCCGAAGAGGTAGTCATATTGTCTACATGTTCCCAATCCGATGTAGACATTGTTGCTGTCAATTTTAAGTGTGATTTGTAGAGTGTCTTGTCTAACTGATCGAGTTCGGTGCGTGTAAGTCTAACCTCTGCTGTTGCAACTTCTCTCAATGCAAAACGAATTCTAGCTAGAACTAGCTTCGCTCTTATCTCGGAAAAAATCAGACTTACACGCACCGAACTCGATCAGTTAGACAAGACACTCTACAAATCACACTTAAAATTGACAGCAACAATGTCTACATCGGATTGGGAACATGTAGACAATATGACTACCTCTTTGGCTGCCACTATGTCGAACAAATGTAGGGACAATTTGATTTCCAAATTCAATCACCTCTCCAGCAAAAAATCGGATCCACACACCGAAAAGATAGACGTCAACAAAGTCGTAATTAATCGCAGTAACAGTTCCATTTCTGATGGTCTGAAATCCGTTTTAGCTAAAGGTCTAAACTTTGCTGTCACACCGAGACACTTACCGGTTAATGATATCATTGCCCATGTCGACGTTGCACTCAAGGGCTTGAGTCACATCTCTGCAGACGTAGCAAGATCTGAAATCGCTGCAACCCTCAAAAACGCTAAGTTGCCACCTAGCAACATTAGCAAAGACGAACGTTTTGAATTATCTCAATTAAAAAAGAGGGATTATATTGTCGTTCTCTCAGCCGACAAAGGCAATGCCACTGTCATCATGGACAAAACAGAATATAACAACAAAATTCAAGAACTACTCAACGATGGCAGCTATACAAAAATAAAAAGAGATCCCACCAACAGCCTGGTCACCAAAACGAACAAAATTATCTCTGATTCAACAGCATTAATTGATGAGAACAAACAGTTCTCGTTGAAACCCTCTGCTGCCAGACCACCAAGATTATATGGCCTTCCAAAGATACACAAAGAAGATACACCCCTTCGTCCCATCGTCTCTACTATCAGCTCCCCCACCTACAAACTGGCACGTTTTCTGGCTGATATACTGCGACCTTTCACTGGAAAAACCACCTCTGCGGTACTAAATTCTACTCACCTGGTATCGACAATCAAAGACATTTCCCTGTCCCCAAACGACCTGCTTGTCAGTTTTGATGTGGTGTCCTTGTTCACCAAAGTCCCGGTACCTGACACCATCGCTATCATTGAAGACCTGGTTCATCAAGGACTGCATACTGATGTACCCCCCCTGGTGAGACATTGCTTAACCAACACATACTTCACCTGGAATGGAACTTTCTACAAACAAACTGAGGGCACCCCAATGGGCTCCCCCCTATCTCCGGTTGTAGCCAACGTATTCATGGAAACATTTGAAACTGACGCCATTCAGACTGCCACTCTACGCCCGACCTTATGGAAGAGGTACGTTGATGACACCTTTGTCATCTGGCCACATGGCCAGCCTGCTCTAGACCAATTCCGCGACCACATCAATTCCATACACCCAGCCATCAGATTTACCATGGAGGTCGAAAAAGATGGCAAACTACCCTTTCTGGATGTCTTAATTAAAAGGAGACATGATGGTTCAATGAGCCACTCTGTCTACAGGAAAGCTACCCATACAGATGCTTACTTGAAACCGGATTCCCACCACCATCCATCCCAGAAGAACTGCCTCATCAAGACTCTATACCATAGAGCCCAATGCATTTCCGACCAGGAACACATTACCAGTGAACTCAAGCACGTACACCAGGCTCTCAGGGCTAATGGCTACTCCGACTACACAATCCGCAAAGCCATCACTCCAGTCATGAAGAAGGATCCTCTTGTGGAGCCACTCAAAACCATCACCTTACCCTACATTGCAGGGGTCACTAAAAAGATCTCCAAAATCCTGAATAAACACAAGATCCAGGTCCGATTCAACACAGTACACAAAATCCGTGATTTAGTTCCATCTGTAAAAGATGCTCTTCCAGACATACAGTACCCGGGCGTTTACAAACTAAAGTGCCTCTGTGGTAGTAGCTACATTGGAGAAACCAAAAGACATATCTCGGACCGCATCCGCGAACATAAAGCAGACTTGAAACACGGTAAGACGAACTCCTCTGCCGTGGCAGATCACTGTTACAATTCAGTGGGCTCACATGACATTGACTTCTCCAAGACGGAGGTTCTTTGCAAACCAACTGGCTACCATGAGAGATTCGTTCATGAGGCTATTCACATATACAAGCACAGAGACAATTTCAACCGAGAAGATGGATTCAGGCTTAGTAACCACTGGAAAGATGTGTTAAATCATTTCTGTTCTTAATTAATTGTAATTTTACGATGACCTTCAGACCGCAGCTCTTTCGCCAGCATTGCCTCTTAATACCTCTCACACCACGGTTAATGGTATGGTTTACAACATGGAGTATACTAGGGCTTCGCAGCTGTCTCTCTCCCCCTCCTCTGTTCCGACCATGGACGAACTCGTCCGTCTGAACGGGGCCCGTAGCTATCCGTGGTACGGAAATTTGAGGGTAAGAATCCACCCATTTTTTCGCCATATAGCATTGTGATATATAACGACTTATGGTTGGTAGCTTAGCTGATTGGAGAATATATAGTTTATTGATAACATGAAGGTAATTTATATTTTAGTTTTTATTGGTTCACTATATAGTACTGTGAATAGCTCAGATGTGTAGTCATTTCTGTGACCAGTCACTAGCAAATCACCCAGTTATTTCAATTCTAAATTCGCCTAGTTATTTCAATGCTAAATTCTCCTGTTTGATTTGTACTAAGTGCCTCGGTGAATGTGTATGCTCTGACTTCAACGTAACTATTTCTGTAGCAGTTACAAGCGAATCACTCAGCCATTTCAATGCTAAATTCTATGCTAATCCCATTGTCAAGGGGTGCCTCTGCGGATGTGTATGCCTTAACTTAGCTATTTCAATGCTAAATTCTATGCTAATTCCTTTTAACAATGGGTGCCTCTGCGGATGTGTATGCTTTAACTTTTAACATAGCTATTTCTGTGACCAGTCACAAGCTAATCATTCAGCCATTTCAATGCTAAATTTTATGCTAATTCCTTCGTCAAGGCTCTTTGTTCCTCTCTCACACAGCTTAAAAGCCGTGATCTGAACGTGGCTCTCTCACTCCAGCGCTGTCCTACCAGACAGTCTCGCCCCCTTCATCTGATGAAGGCCGCTTGTGTTGTGGCCGAAACGTCGTGAGAATATTATTGTGTTATTTTATTTTATCAATTTATTATTTTATTCTCATTCTACGTGACTTTACCGAAAGAACCAAAGAAGAGTAATAAACCAGTCAAGGGAAGAGGGTCGCCCCCTCCTTCCCTCCAGAATTATAAAACACAGATGGTGATGAACACACACACGAACGCACACACACACACAGACCACGCCCCCCCCCCCTCACTGCGCGGAGCGGATAATTATTTTTGAATATAACAGCTGAGCATCTTTCAAAAGTTCAGTCAAGATGGATCAACGTTCAAGAAGTCGACAAGACACGAGCAGTCGCAGCTAACGGCTGGCTCCAAGGAGCGCGAGCCTCGCTGAGTAGCGAGGATCGCTGAGTCGCGATGTATCAACGAGCATAGTTCAGAGCCGAAAGGCAAAGTATCACTCGAAACTTTATTCCTACATCAAGTGCCAGCCATCCAGCAGCGGAAAAGCAGAGCATCCAGCGCCAAAAAACAAAAGAGTCAACGAACCAGCGGCCAAGCGTTGTGCCGACTCAGCTTCTACAGCAGTGAAGAAAGCCTGCTGCTGCCAACGAACAGACAGAGCGTGCAGCAGCTATCCAGCAGCGGAAAAGCTTGGTTAGCCACCAACAACCTCAGCCTCTCCACAGAGAGAGCGCGTGCAACGTGGCTCAATCAGCAGCGGAAAGAGCGCGGCCAGCACCGCCAAGCAAGCGCGTGCCGGCGCAGCTCATCCAGCAGTGGAGAGAACTGCTGTCGGCGAACCAGCACGGGGCGCATTCGCGCATCTTCAAGGAGAGGGAGCGCGCGCCATCAGCACCAGCGCGCGCTACGGTGCGCCACTTCGCGTCACCAGCGCTGAGAGCGCTCGGGCAGCACCAGGAGAGGGCAGCGGGCCCGCACTCAACACCCATCATCGCGCGACCACGGCGAGCGTCTCGACGACTCTTCCAGCCAGCGGTGGACAGAAACTGTCGCAGCCTGTTCGTATGCCCCACCCCCTCCCCCACACTCTCCCCCTCAAAACCCCACCGCTCCGCAACGAACAAACAAACACAATTTTTGGACACAAGAGATGCTAACCTCGGCGTCTGCTTTACGCAAAGAATTGAACCAGTGATAAAGAAGACACGCGATTCGCACATCGGGATAATCAAGAAGGGTTGCCACTCCAAGGTGGTGCATTAAAAATCAATTGATAACGAAAAATACTGCTGTCATTGAGTTGCATAATAACCAATCGTCCTACTGGTTAACAACGTGACAAGGATTGCATTAAGGGTCGCATATGATCAATGACCGAGTGCCGTGTTGTGTAACAATTGAAGTATACGAATTTGCATATGATAGAGTTAAAGTTTTGGTAGAATAGTATGCATGTTTTAATCTCTCTCTCTCAACAACCGAGGTCGCGTGACGCGTTGGGAATTAACCACAGGTGCCGTTTTCAAAGTTAAACAACGCAATCGTGATGGTTACCGTGTTAATGCTGTGTTGAAACTCCGAGATTGAGAGTTCTCATATTAACCAAAAATTAAAGTTTACCTAGAAAGTAAAATTGATTAAAGCAAAAGGTTGCGTGTGATTCTTTCCGTGAAAGAATCACACACAAAGATCTGAACTCTGGGGGACCTATCATAAGCACACTAATCCATAATATGATCAATAAACGTAAAATCGAAGATAATCGTATCCTTATTGATAATACGGAGTTAAATAACGGAGCCGAGTCGACTCTCTCTCATTCACGCTCACAACACCTACAGAACTGCATACGATTAATTGCGTTATTCCAATTAATAACCAACCTTCGTCACCGAGGCTGGACCTAATGATCATAACGACCTGCATTATCATAACTACACCCACTCACATAAATTAGTAAGATTATTCTTTGGAATTAGCATAATTTATGTGCATAATTACACTAATTAACATAATTTATGTGAAATTATGCAAATTTTAAATTTTATTAAATTTGCATTAGTTTCATCAAATTTTGATAACCTACATATACAACACCATGTCACAGTAGAGATGTGCTCATGTGGGATTGGAGGATGTCGAGCCGGTTGGACTTGGCAATGACTGTTACCAGCGGCGTTGAGATCAGTTTTGTGAAATACGACACAGGGCAGTGTCAGGCAAGGTGCACTTTTAGGCTACTTGGCAGTTGACTGAAGTCGCCATTCAGGCCCAGGAGGAGTTCAGATAATCGTCACTGGTGTAGGTGGTTGTTAGCGGCAATGGAACCCGGGTCGCTAGGTTCATAGCGCAGTGCGGTAACAGCTACTAGCAATCTCACTCAGGTGAGGGCACTCACTTTGGCAGCCCTCAACAAAGCTGTGTCCAAAGTTTGTGACCTTCATGGTCCCTGCTATGCGGTCCTTGACCAATATGTTTTCCTAGATGAAGAACAGAAGAAGGGATTCACAGATGGTGTAACAGCATTCATCCAGCAGTCCAGTGATCATGTACCAAAATTGCAAAATATCTACGAAACGGTGAGTTCGACTTGGTGACTCTCTGTCATAAAGGTTAGTTGCAACGACAGGATATGTTTACCGACAGCTGCCACTGGGGGTGCCCTTTCAAATGTTAGATGAGATGCGATGTAAGTTGATTATTGCTTGTAAAAGGAGACCCTAAAGTAGCTAAAAGCTGCTAGTCCATGCTAACAAGTTGAGAAAAATCATGTACACGCTTGGATTCGGTAACACTCTTCACCACGCGTTTGTCTTGGAAATAATTTATTTAGCAGCATGGAGGCTGATGAGTCGTCCTGAAAAGGAGCTTAATAGCTCAATGGGCTTTATTTGGAAAATAAACTTCTGATTATAAAATTAATTTGTATATTTGCAAACTGAGAAATACCCCAGGTTACGTCGCGGATGCGTTCCAAAAAGGTGTAATGACGAATATCCAAGCAATGTAAAAGGGGAAGACATAAATCAGAGAATTACTGGAGTTATTTCTTCTCCTGGTTTGTGTCCGCCAATTGTTTCCTTCTCAGCCAAGTCAGTAATAGCAACACAACTTTGCCCAAAGTCTTCTCACATTCAATCATCTTCATCAGAGTTACCATGACTCCCCCACCACCCATCCCAGACAGATGAACATAGCTGATACATTAAACCCTTTGATCAATGTGGCTGGGGCTTTCTCCAGGTTTACAGTGAGGTTCTGCCACACACTGTGTCCACTCACAGGCTTGAGGTCACCATGAATAATTTTCTTCGCCTGGAGGTGAGGCAGGCACTTGAGGATCCCCTTTGTGAATATTTTCACCTCCTCCATCTGAAGGGGCTCGGCATTCTGGCGACGAATCAGGTCATCCAGGGTTCCGCTGTGAAAGAGGCAACAATACAAAGTCGGTGCCATTCGGTGATGTTCTGATTCATATAATAACAATAGATTATTATGCTTTAAACAGGACATCCTCACGCCTCTTTTTCAGGAGGGTCCTGCCAAGTTTTGACAGTAGAGGGGGCGATGTTGCTGCTATGCATTTTCCCAATTTAGTAACGTGTCGGTAAAATTCAGCCATTGGGGTGATTGGCCAAGGACAGTCACGTTGGGTATTTATTAGAAACGATACACGTTTTATTTTACCAACTGATTGAGAGGATATGGCTATGTAAAAGTGAGCAGGGCTAGCAGAGAAACGAAAATGGCTTCCAGCTCGACATTTGTCCCAGTTTAGTCTTAAAACGACACATTGTCGCAAGAGCACGTCAACGCAACGATGCTACCTGACACGTGGTACGTACCTCAACAGCTCCAAGACGATGGTGTAGTGTTTTCTGAACTGAAACCAATCCAACATCTTGATGATGTTGCAGTTGTCGGTGTCCCACGCCTGAACTTGGATCCCAATGTGTATCTCCCTCCTCTGGAGATTGTCATCATTGGCGCTGCAAAGACATAGTCCACAATTGAATATTATCGATAATAATGTAGACTTATATACCGTGCTCACTCTCAAAGACAGAGACCTATTCAGATGCGTAAGCATCTACATACAAGTGCGAAGGCAGCCAAGCAGTAAGCTGGCGCTTACAATTTCCCAAGCTCTGAGATACTTTGTATGTTAAGATGAATCCGCTAATTAATATTCATAGTCACAGATTGGGTCGCGACTATGAATATGGCTCTCAAAGCACAAGGCTATCGCAAAGAGAGGTGCTATGATTCACAGACACAGCCTGCAGTAGTTTCAGGGTAGGGACCTATGTTACTTTCAATTCGGTAGTAATTTTCAGCATTGGGATGTTTAGGTAAGCCTGCTTAAATTGTATGGGGTTTTTTTAGCTTCGAGAGGAAACTGGAAAATCTGGAGTAAACCGATGCGAAACATGGAGATATAAACTCAGAAAGGCACTCGGGCCATTCATGCTGTGAGGCACAAATGTTACCACTGTGCCACCCTGCCTTCCCTTATAGTCACGTTAATAACATCAGCCTGATTGTGGCATGGGCCAGTGTGGAGTCTTACCTCAGTGGAATGCTCAGGATTTTCACCGCCACCAGGGTGTTTGTCTTTTGGTCAAGACACTTGATCGCTATGCCTTGACCGCCCATCCCAATGATCTTCAGCACCTCATACCGAAAGTTGAGGTGCTCGTGTTTTACCTGCGCAACAATCACACGGTGGTTAAGTGCCGATTCAATCGACTTATTCAATCACTGCTAATTCAGTGCTCGTTAGACAACGCAAAGAGAAACTTAATCTATGCAGTGACAAGGAGCACGAGTTACTGAAGTAGCCGAGCTTTGTCAATTCTAGTGAAGGGTGAAGGCAAGACTTGATGTGCTCATTTGCCGTGCTAGATAACCATTTTGCACACACGTGTGTCACAGCAAGAAGGGCCTGGGTTAAATTATCAGCTCAGTCGTCCCTTTTTACGTGGCGTTGTTATATTCTTCCCCTCTTTAGAAAATTGTAAGTGTGTAGAGTTTGTATGCTTTCACCTTGTTCTGCATGGCTTGCCTCCTGGTTCTTTGGAGTCCACCCATTGCTCATACTCACAATGTAACTGGTTGTTACCAACCATGCTCAAAACGTTCCTGCAAATTGATCAATTGGTATTACACACAGCAACCTCGCTAAATATTGCGATAAATTGTCAGGACCGTCCTGAAAAACCCATGGCATTGTTGCTATCAGAATCAAAGAATCAAAAAATCAGAATAAAAAAACGTCCAGAGTAAATACATTGACATCCTCTTGGTTCTTTCGGTAAAGTCGCGTAGGTAGAAAATTAATAGATCACGACGTTTCGATCGCAACACAAGCGACCGTTATCAGGTACAGCAGTGGAACTGCTACCTGATGACGGTCGCATGTGTTGCGATAAAACAATTGTGATCTATTATTTTTCTACCTACGTGACTTTACCGAGAGAACCAAAGAGTAGGGATTCCTGCAGTCACGAAAGCTTCAAATCAAGATTGCACTGACATCAAATACCAACTGTAAAAATGCAGGTAATTTTTCAGCATTGAGATTTTTGGCCAATACCAGTTACAGTGAGTATGTGACGTGTCACACGGTGGTGTGATGACATTGTCGTTGATGATGGTGTACATCAGGGGTATCGAACTCAATTTCATCTTGGGCCGCATCGTCATTATGGGTGCCCTCAAAGGGCCGGATGTATCTGTAAGACTATATAAATGTATCTACTCTTTATCATATTAAATAATTCCCTCTGCATTCGATTATTAATTGTTTTAGTAATAACTTAAGTAATAACTAACTCTGAAAGTAGAAGTCTAGGAAAAATAATGGAAAGCAGATATTCATTTTTTCATTTCAGTTTTCAGTTTCATTTCTTAGGTATAACCCTGTGAGCCATGCGGCTCTTGACTCGGGTGCAACCGCAACAAACAAAAACATGATCAAGGAACATCTTAAAGTGACTACACGCAACAGGAAAATCCAGGAAAAAACAGCAAAGTTTTCCAGAAAAAACACCGTATATCAACACTGTGCAAAAATCCCGGTGGGATGCAAGTCAAACAATACCAACCACGGCTCTTAGAAGTAAATTTAAATATCACAACTAAAGTTAAAATACATTTTCATTCATTCACATTAACGTTACATCGCGGGATCGTCCAATGATGTACAGTGAGGGAAAAAAGTGTTTGATCCCCTGCTGATTTTGTACGTTTGCCCACTGACAAAGAAATGATCAGTCTATAATTTTAATGGTAGGTTAATTTGAACAGTGAGAGATAGAATAATAACAAAAAAATCGAGTAAAACGCATGTCAAAAATGTTATGAATTTATTTCCATTTCAATGAGGGAAATAAGTATTTGACCCCTCTGCAAAACATGACTTAGTACTTGGTGGCAAAACCCTTGTTGGCAATCACAGAGGTCAGACGTTTCTTGTAGTTGGCCACTAGGTTTGCACACATCTCAGGAGGGATTTTGTCCCACTCCTCTGTGCAGATCTTCTCCAAGTCATTAAGGTTTCGAGGCTGACGTTTGACAACTCGAACCTTGAGCTCCCTCCACAGATTTTCTATGGGATTAAGGTCTGAAGACTGGCTAGGCCACTCCAGGACCTCAATATGCTTCTTCTTGAGCCAGTCCTTTGTTGCCTTGGCCGTGTGTGTTTGGGTCATTGTCATGCTGGAATACCCACCCACGACCCATTTCAATGCCCTGGCTGAGGGAAGGAGGTTCTCACCCAAGATTTGACGGTACGTGGCCCCGTCCATCATCCCATTGATGCGGTGAAGTTGTCCTGTCCCCTTAGCAGAATAACACCCCCAAAGCATAATGTTTCCACCTCCATGTTTGACGGTGGGGATGGTGTTCTTGGGGTCATAGGCAGCATTCATCCTCCTCCAAACACGGCGAGTTGAGTTGATGCCAAAGAGCTCCATTTTGGTCTCACCTGACCACAATGCTTTCACCCAGTTGTCCTCTGAATCATTCAGATGTTCATTGGCAAACTTCAGACGGGCATGTATATGTGCTTTTTTGAGCAGGGGGACCTTGCGGGCGCTGCAGGATTTCAGTCCTTCACGGCGTAGTGTGTTACCAATTGTTTTCTTGGTGACTATGGTCCCAGCTGCCTTGAGATCATTGACAAGATCATCCCGTGTAGTTCTGGGCTGATTCCTCACCGTTCTCATGATCATTGCAACTCCACGAGGTGAGATCTTGAATGGAGACACAGGCCGAGACAGTTCTTTTGTGTTTCTTCCATTTTCGAATAATCACACCAACTGTTCCGATTTAAAGCTTTCGTGACTGCAAGGATTCATCTTCTTGGTTCTTTCGGTAAAATCACGTAGAATGAGAATAAAACAATAAAACAAAATAAGACAATAAAATTATCTTATTTTGTTTAATTGTTTTATTCTCATTTTACGTGATTTTATCGAAAGAACCAAGAAGATGACACCAACTGTTGTCACCTTCTCACCAAGCTGCTTGACAATGGTCTTGTAGCCCATTCCAGCCTTGTGTAGGTCTACAATCTTGTCCCTGACATCCTTGGAGAGCTCTTTGGTCTTGGCCATGGTGGAGAGTTTGGAATCTGATTGATTGATTGCTTCTGTGGACAGGTGTCTTTTATACAGGTAACAAGCTGAGATTAGGAGCACTCCCTTTAAGAGTGTGCTCCTAATCTCAGCTCGTTACCTGTATAAAAGACACCTGGGAGCCAGAAATCTTTCTGATTGAGAGGGGGTCAAATACTTATTTCCCTCATGAAAATGCAAATCAATTTATAACATTTTTGAAATGCGTTTTTCTGGATTTTTTTGTTATTCTGTCTCTCACTGTTCAAATAAACCTACCATTAAAATTATAAATTGATAATTTCTTTGTCAGTGGGCAAATTACAAAATCAGCAGGGGATCAAATACTTTTTTCCCTCACTGTACATCATTGGACGATCCCGCGATGTAACTTTAATGTGAATGAATGAAAATGTATTTTAACTTTAGTTGTGATATTTAAATTTACTTCTAAGAGCCGTGACTTATTAATCACTGAACTGTTAGGATGATTTGGCACTTGCGATATAAAATAAATTATAAAAAAGAAACTTGTATAATTTTGCCTCAAATATAAATCGGCAGTTAAAAAAAGTTGTAGATGTTTTGAAAATTTAGAAAAAATTTTACGGCAAAAAATAATTGTAATTTATCGTAAATTATATATGTTGGCAACTTGGCGCGTTAGTGCCAGAATGACAGGCGTCCCACAACAACGACAGCCTGTTGGGGGGCGACAGCGGCATCCCAGAACAATCACAGCTGTTCCCTCTCTCTCGGAAGCGTTGACAGCGTTAATGATGATCATAGACAGGTGAAAAAAGTTGTGCTTTTATTTATTTTTCGTTGTCTGTGTTGTGTGTAGTGCGTGTGTGAGTGGTGTGTGTGTTGTGAGTCTGTGGTGTGTGAGTGTGGTGTGTGTCTGTGTTGTGTGTGTTGTGTGTGTTGCGTGTGCGCGCGCTACGTGTTATTGCAACACACACGCCACGCACATGACACCTGGACACGAAAACTGTGCAGACCACCGCAGACATGGGACTCACCCCGAGGCAGGCGTACATGTTTGTGAGGGGTGCACCTCTAGTTGGCTGCTTGGTCCTGGTCACGTGACACACTTCAACCAATCCGTGCCGCGTTAGTCACAACGACAGAATGACAGACCTGGGTGTTTATATGTAAGGATGTGATCTTGAAAATTAAGTTTTCAATCAAGGATGACCCCAAGATACTTATAGATCTTGACTTGCTCTATTTGATCATTATTTAAAGAATGCAATTGGGGAAAATAACTTCCTGCTTTAGTCGTGGTGAGAAGCATAGCACCTTGGTTTTGGAGGTATTTGTGGTGCCGCCGCAGTGGAGCAGCTCCATCGGGGGCCGTACCCACCGCCGTGACACCACCACCAGGGGGTGACAACGCCGACGCGGCGCACCCTCGCTGCCCCCCCCCCACCCCCCGCACGAACGCACACACACCCCACGTAGAGCCGGGAGGGAAGGTCACCTGGCCGACGGGTTTTTATCCAGAAGCCCCTAATGGGATCAAGCTTCATGGTTTCCTGCAGCCGGGAAATTGGGCGACCTACCACCGAGGCTGGCCTGCACCGTGGCGCCGTGACCCAAAATTATCATGGCATGGTTACGGCAGGGGCGGTAAAGCCACCGCGGATGAAATCACACACACATGGCACGGGGCATGGGAACAGCGTTACGCCTTTGTTATAGGTAGAATTAGGGACCCCAATAACAACGGGACAGGAGCATTCCGAAATCTGAATGGACAAGGCAGCACGGGGTGTGGGAACAGCGGAACGCTTTTGTTACAGGTAAGATTACGGATCCGAATGTGAATGGGACGAGAATAACTCGGCCTCTGAATGGACAGGGCGGCACAGGTGCGGAAGCATCTGAATGCCTTTTGTCATAGGTGGGATTATAGACCAGAATATGAAACAGCATGGGTGGGCAAGCGCGAGAGCAATGGAATGCCTTTAGGGTGGATAAAAACGCAGAGGCCTAGGGTAGTGGACCAGTGTTCTTCAAATCATCGCGGTCCATGGAGCAGGAGAGTCAGCCGTTCGAGACGTCCGTGTGACGAGCTTCAGCGCAGCCAGACTCAACCCTCTACGGAGACGACCCACAGCCTCGTCCTTCTACAGCGTTCAGCGCAGCAGAGTGGAAGTAAGCACAAGTGAGAGAGAGGTGAGTGTGAACGATTCACTTGAGGGTAGAGAGCGGAGCGATAGGCAGGGTGAATTGAGCCTAGGATTCCCGAAGGATAGGCTAGGGGGGCCTGCTGACTCACACAATCACGTGTAGTTTAACGGGTTACTTGCGGTAAATTAAATAACTAGTAGGGGGATAAACTGTGTCGTATGGTCTTTGTGAGTGTGAAGAGGAGGGGGGAGCGTGCTTGGTGTTCGCGTGCATGTGCAGTTGTTTACTACGAGGCGGAGTGTTCAGCGTGCGCGCGCCTACGCGACTGTTTTTGGTGGTATTTAGCGCTCGCGTACCTGTGCGATTATTTACAGTAGTGCTTAGCGCTCGCGTGCCGTGTGACTGTGTTGCGGTCGCGTGCCTGCGCGATTGTCTATAGCGAGGTAGCGAGCTAAGCACCTGGCATGCGCGTATTCGCGCGGCTGTTTAAACGGCCCTTTAAATCGGAGCGGGGCGACTCCCTCCAATCAGCAGCGCGCGCACGGCCCACACCCCTGCCCCCTCACCCCCGACCCCAACTCCCTCGCGTGTGATTGGTGTACGGGGCTGGCGGGTAGCGGCATCGGGTGTGTTATTGCCTGGACAAGTGGAGCGTGTGTGTGAGGGAATCACACATCGGCACGCCGTGTCCGTTTGTCCATGCGGGACGGAGTATTGCTTCGCGAACACGCTCACCGCAGCACGCCGCCAATCTCGCGTAGCGCACCGCAAGTGCAAAGCGTACGAGCCACTAATTAAGCCATGCCTACGCGGTCGGTAGCGAAGTCAGGGGCCCCGGGGGCGAGGAGGTGGAGGTCGCTAACCTGAACCCCACAGAACAACTGGGGGGTAGCGGTATGAATGGAACGGGGGAGTCGGGGGGCAACGGCCCCGACAATTCGGTGATGGCGGGGGACGGTAGCCCCCACATATTCAGGACTAGTTTTAGAGCAACTAGCTGATATTGTAGTTTGTTGAAATCACCCTGGAGCTTAGCAATCACGTCATCCGGAGAGCGGCCAGCAGTAATCAGTATCGTGTCATCTGCAAAAATATTTACCCTTGAATGATCCAGGTCAGTGCCCAAGTCATTGACATGAAGAGAGAACAAAAGGGGGCCGAGGATGCCCCCTGTGGAACCCCTTTTGTTATCTTAACACTGTTTGGGTACGAGAAGAAAACTACTTTTTTAACCATTCCACTGCGTGTTTGGAGAAACAGAGGCAACTTAGTTTACTAAGCAGGGTGTTGTAGTCGACTGTATCAAAGGCTTTGGACAAGTCAAGAAAAAGACTGGCGCAGTACTGCTTATTATCAAGATTACTGTAAATGTGATTCAGAGAGTCTAATGCAGCAGATGTGGTGCTGTATTTTTTTCAGAACCCAGATTGGTTTCGATGTAAGAGATTGTTGTCGGACAGGAAACTGCTAATTTGTTAGTTCAATAATTTTTCGAAAAATTTTCATCAACGGGGACAAAATTGAGATAGGTCGGTAGTTATTTGGTTCATCTTTAGGGCTCCCTTTGTGAAGTGGACGAACATAGGAATGTTTCCATTCTAGAGGTACTGATGCTTCTTTGATGGACAGGTTGAAAATATGGGCTATAGGTTTGTATATTAGGTGACCAACAGCAGACCAAAGACGGGAATACTATGCGCTCTGGTAGAGGAGGACCCTTTGAGGTAGGAAAGTTGTTTCAGAACATTACTTTCGTGGATACATCAACACTTGGGTACATCAATACCTGGGTACATCAAGACCTGGGAACCTCTAGACCTGGGTACATCAAGATATGTGTGCATGAAATTACACATTACTATAGTGGGGATTACTACTATAATGAGCCAATAATTTGTGTGTAACTCGCGTGACGTCATTCCTCATGCCGCACCCCCTTCCTGTCATGAATATTCATGAGCGGGTGGATTTTTACTCTCACGCAGAGGAAGGTTGAGCGGAAATATTTTTTTGCAAATTTTCTTTAAGTTTGACGTTTTTATTTATTTAAGGTGAATCTAATAAATAATTATACGCATTAACAAAGTGGATTTGGTGTCTTTATTTATTTTTTCAGCATGCTTATACATTATGGAAAAAAATATTAATTTCTCGATGATTTTCCAGATATTGTATAGAATTTCAATTTTGTTCAACCCCAGCGACAGAAAGCAGAAGAGAATGAAGTATCAGAGCAGTGAATTTGAACAAATTGAAGGTCAGTTATATACAGTGCTACAGTGAAATGCAGTGAAGTGTTTGATGCCATACTTTTATGCAAGATTCACTGCCATTAAATTTACACAAGATACAATTATACTCTGCTCAATTTTTTCGTAAATATTACAGCTTCCGTCCTAGGACGGGCAAACAAGCTCGTCATTATATATTTCAATACATCAATTGTATTCATACGTACATATACATGTGCCTTTGGACAAACTATAAACAATAACAAAAAGATTGATTGCTTACTTCCTTAACTGTCTGGACCATTACACAGAACAGCTCCAATCACACTTCTCTAACCCTGAGCACTCTCCATTCGGAATTAGATTCATCGCCTCAATTCACAGACGAATGGTTCCGAATAGCTGACTTTCACCAAGTTGTTAATTACGTGTATGCCAAAGTAACAATTTGCACGGGTTACCTTGGCAACGAATTTCAACCTTTATTCGAGTTAGCACTACTAAGCAAGGCTGCTCATGCCAAGGGCATGTGAATCAAACATATTTCACCACTGCCTGGAAATAAATATAGGTTCATAATCATTTGCCAGAAGTAGCCTCTGCTCTATCTGCTGCTGAATGAAGGATTCCCCAATTCATAACTTAAATGTTATCAGTGTATTTGATCGTTTAACAGCCGTGTTCCCAATTTGTTCAGCTACGTCGGACGATTAAACAGCGTGGCTGGGAGAGATTTGAGTTGATTAGTCTGCAGGTAGAGCTGGCCAGGGTTTGGATGCACACGAAAAGTAGATTGTGTTCCTATTCATGCTTCTCAGAGTGCAACTTGCCACGCTTATTTTTATCTCAGTACATCTCAGCTTTTGTGTCACACTCTTTGTCCTTCTCTAGGTGTTCAATCCACGGTGGATAACGTGTGCTCTTCATTGTCAAATAAGCATTTCCAGAAGCATTCCATTTTGCTCTCAATCGTTTCTATATTCCTTCATTCTGATCTGGATTCGCCTTAAAAATATGTTTTTGTAATAATTATTTAAACTAAACGTGGCTTTTTTATTACCAGGTAAGGCCCACTGAACTATATACCGAGAAAAAGCTTTTGAACCCCGAAGGATTTTTACATTTTACATATTTCAAACCTAAAATGTTATATGATCTTAATCTCAGTCCTAATAATAGATAAATATAACCTGATTAAACAAATTACACAAAAAACGTGATACTCTTTCAACATTTATTCATCCTCAAACGATTCTACATTCAATAACCATGTTTGAAAAAGCGTGTGAACCTTTAGATTTGGTAACTGGTGACACCCCCTTGAGCAGCAATGACTGCAACTAAGCGTTTCCTGTAACCGTTTGTCAGTCTCTCACATTGGATTTGAGGGATTTTGGCCCCTTCTTCCTTACAGAACTCCTGCAACTCCGTGACATTTGAGGGTTGCCTTTTATGGACAGCTCGCTTCAGGTTCTGCCACAACATTTCGACGGGGTTTAGGTCCGAACATTGACTAGACCATTTTAAAACGCGGAATTTCTTCTTCTGCAGCCATTCTTTTGTCGATATGCGTATATGTTTAGGATCATTGTCTTGCTGTAATACCCACTTTCGGTTCAGCTTCAGGCCATGGACGGATGGCCTGACATTCTCCACTATAATCTTCTGATATAATGCAGAATTCATGGTTGTGTCAATGATGGCAAGCCGTCCAGGTCCTGAAGCAGCAACGCAGCCCCAAACCATCACCTTCCCACCACACTGCTTGACGGTTAGGATGAGCTTTTTCTGTTTGAAAGCAGTGTTTGGTTTTCGCCAAATACATATAGTTATACCTTTCACTCGTATGTCCAGAAAACATTGTTCCAGAAGTCATGTCGATCATCTATGTGCTCTTTGGCGAACTTCAGACAGGCTGCAATGTTATTTTTGGAGAGCAGTGGTTTTCTCCTTGCTATCCTTCCATGAACACCAGTCTTGTTCAGTCTTTTTAATTTTTTGAGTCATGAACACTCACATTAGCCAATGCGGGAGTAGCCTGTAGATCCTTGGATGTTTCCCTGGGGACTGATGAGCATCAATAACTTTTTTTCTGAGATCTTCAGATACCTATTTAATTGTGGCATGACTTTTTCACATACCCTGAACCTGAATTACTCTTTGTTCATTTAATCCATAATTTTGTTTCAAAATACATGGAATTTGTTAGTATAAACCCTTTTGGATATTTCAGAAAAGACCGATTTTGATTGAAGAAGGCTATCAAGGTAAAAACTATGGAATTTCCATAATTATCATTGGAGTTCACGATTTTTTTCTCGGTGCTGTAGCTCTTGTTCAGAATCAACATGGCCACAAATGTATCTTGAAAATGTTTCGCACCATAAATAGCCAACCATTCTCATCGAGTTTGAGTCCGACCCTGACGATGCCTGTTTATTAGGAGTTTGCGTGTCCTCCCTGTGATGGCATGGGTTTTTTTATCAGGGTCTTCTGGTTTTCCCCTCCACATTTAGAATCAATATCATGTGTTTAGATTATTTGGCTGCCAATATAAATTCATACTTAATAAGCCACTAAGTTGAGCTTTAATTTGTGGCCAGGTCGCCTCTGAAAAAGAGCTATATAGCTTAGTGGGCCTTGCCTGGTAAAATAAAATAGTTTAAATTTCGATTTAAAGCTTTCGTGACTGCAAGGATTCATCTTCTTTGGTTCGTTCGGTAAAGTCATGTAGAATGAGAATAAAATAATAAATTGATAAAATAAAATAACACAATAAAATTCTCACGACGTTTCGGCCACAACACAAGCGGCCTTCATCAGGTGAAGGGACGAGACTGTCTGTAGGACAGCGCTGGAACGAAAAAGCCACGTTCAGATCGCGACCTTTAAGCTGTGTGATAAGAAACAAAGCGCCTTGACAAAGGAATTAGCATAGAATTTAGCATTGAAATAGCTGAGTAATTAGCTTGTGACTGGTCACAGAAATGGCTATGTTAAAGTTAAAGCATCCACATCCACAGAGGCACCCCTTGACAAAGGAATTAGCATAGACTTTAGCATTGAAATAGCTGAGTGATTAGCTTGTGACTGGTCACAGAAATAGCTATGTTAAAGTCTTCTCACACAGTTTAAAGGTCACGATCTGAGCGTGGCTTTTTCGCTCCAGCGCTGTCCTCCAGACAGTCTCGTCCCTTCACCTGATGAAGGCCGCTTGTGTTGTGGCCGAAACGTCGTGAAAATAGTTTAGTTTAGAAGGAAGGGGACTGCTTAATGTACATGGTCCATCACCAATGGAGCCAGGGCCCGTCATCTGAGAGACAGCTAGAGTTTCAGAGAAGAAAGCTCTTGGCATATGTATTACATTTAACTCTCACTGTTATAAGCAGGGGCGGAGCCAGGGGGGGTGACAGGGGTGACATTCTGCGTATAAGTGTACGACACTCGGTCTGACGGACTCCGTGCAACTGCATTGTCAGAGTGTGTCGCCAACCGATGGCGTCTAGTTCAACAGCCTGACTCTCTAATCATTCTTGAAATTACAATTTGTTGAATGTCACCCCGGCCTGAAATCCTGGCTCCGCCCCTGGTTATAAGTGGACAACTACAGCGATTTCAAGATAAAAATGGCTGATGTGTAATATTGTTTCAAAATATCTAATGGATTGTGTGTTTTTTTACTTGACGTTTAAGGAAGAAATTGGTGGGCTTTTTTGCGCATAAGTTGTACAAATATTTTCATTTCTGCTCTGCACCTGCACATAAAAAACTACCTATATTTATACTCTTTGGTTCTTTCGGCAAAGTTACGTAGGTACAAATTGAATAAATCGCGACGTTTCGGGAGCAACACAAGCGTCCGTCATCAGGTGGGAAAGCATGGTCTGCTGCTGCCACAACCACAACTCAGTTTGTAGACACCAGGGTATTGCATGTCAGGAATCACATCCTTTACAGATGGGATTAAATCATTGATTTGTGGACTGTGTTGAAACGAACCTGGATCCTGTGTTTGTTTAAGATTTTGGGAATCTTTTTGGTAACCCCTGCTATGTATGGCAAAGTGATGGTTTTGGTTGGATCCCCAGAATGTTGTCTCCCCATGGCTGGGGAGACAGCTTTGATTGTACGGTCCGAGTATCCGTTCATCCTGAGGGCTTGGTGTATGTGCTCCAACTCACTAGCTAGGTGGTGCTGGTCGGAGATGCAACGGGCCCTATGGTGTAGTGTTTTGATGAGGAAATTCTTCTGGGCTGGATGGTGGTGGGAGTCAGGCTTTAGATAGGCATTCGTGTGGGTGGCTTTCCTGTAGACCGAATTTTCCAACGAGCCACCATGAGTAATTCCTGCAGTCACGAAAGCGCCAAATCAAGTTTTAACCACCTCTACGGAGAGGTATCAAGTTTGTGTCTTTGTGTTGTCTCTGCTTGTGTGCCTGCCTTTGTGTCTCCGTGTATGTGTCTTGTCTCTCTCTCAAATGTCACACTTAACTTGGGTTTGTCTCTGTGTTGTCTCTACTTGTGTGTCTGCCTTTGTGTCTCCGTGTATGTGTCCTGTCTCTCTCCGCAGTCCCTGTGTACATGCTAATCTGTGTCCCCCCCCCCCGCGCTACCTCACGTTCCCTTGGTACATGCTAATTTGTGCCCCTCCCCACGCTACTTTACGGTTCCCTTTCTCCGCTGCACTTTTCTATGTGTACCTTCCCCCACGCTACTCCGAGTCAGTCCCTTTGTACATGCTAATTTGTATCCCTTTATCTCTCAGTCCCCGCCCCCCCCTCCCTCTATTTAAGGCTTCAGCACAGAGACACCGTTTCACTGTGTCCCATATGTGTGTCTCTCTCTGTATGTCTCTGTGCTAACTCTCTCTGCTTAGATGTCTATATATGTGTCTGCGATCTGTATTCTATCACTCCCTTAAATTTAGCAATCCTTAGAGGAACGTATTCAGCCAGGTAGAGTGTTGACTGTTATGTTGGCCGGCTATCTACGCTGTATTGTATTATATTCCTCTCTGTGTCTCTGCTTCTTCTCTCTCTACTTGTATGTCTGTCTTTCTGTCTCCGTATATGTGTCTTATCTCTCTCTCAAATTTCACACTTAACTTATAATTTAGCAATCTTTGAAATAACGTAATCAAATAGACCATGTGTCAATTGTGTTTTGACCGACCCTCTGTGTTGCATTATATTGTTTCCAAATTTTACTAAATCTTGTTCGATTTAGTGTGCTTCTCCATCTCTCTTTGTCTCCCCTACATGATAAGGCCTCGGCACAGAGACCCTGTCTCTCTGTGTCCCATACGTGAGTCTCTCTTTGTGTCTCTGTGTTAACTCCCTCTACTTAGGTGTCTGTATATATGTCTATGGTTCTGTGTTTCCTCTCTCTCTCTTAAATTTAGCTCTTCTGTGCCTGATGATGATTGCTTGCATTGCAATCGAAACGCCGTATGCTATTATGTAGTATTCTATTATGTAATTTTATTATTTCTTATTTCTATGTGACTTTAGCGAAAAAACAAATAGTGAGCCATCAGGTCTCTTTTTGATCAAAACATCCAGGAATGGTAGCTTGCCATCCTTTTCCACTACCATGGTGAATTTGATAGACGGGTGTATGGAATTGATGTGGTAGACTATATATTTAGTCTATTATGCCTATAGTTTTCTAGAGTCTGGACTTATGTTAATCAGTAGAACATGACTTGAGGATACTGTGAACATTTTTCTATTTCCTGGGGTAGAGTTGCGTGCTTGTAAAACGTTGATGTTTTACAAAATGTTATTGGTTAGAATAATCCCTCTAAACGTAGATACCCTTAGGATAAACAACCATTGTATTGTATCAAAACTCATTTGATGAGACCCGGAGAGTAGGAAGCTATCTAGAGTGTAAGACATGCTACTGGTTAGCGGAAGTCTGGAAGGTCAATAGACCGATAGAGATCGGAACTGTTTTATTTTAATGTGGAGGTACAGAATGAAGAGATGTGGCTCACGCATGCATGCTATTATGAATCCTCCCAACTAAGTCTGGTTCCTAGCTACGGAATGAGGAGGCCTTCATCCAGCCGTAGACTGACAAAGGGCTTGCAAATGCACACATACAAAAGGTGGATTTATTTAATCACACATTGTTTTTTGCGTGCTTTATTGTCCTTCCTCTGCACGTCGGCTACGTATGGCGCGAAATAAGTTCAACGTACATACGTCAGCGCATATTTTGGGATTTGCAATGCACAATTGGCTCAATTATCCACGGACTAGTTGGTACTCTCAAATATCTTAATCAAGTGGTTGATCCTGGGACTCTTTTCACGCGGCTCGCCCACGCCATCATCCATTACCGTCACGTGCGCAATGGCCTCGTGACATGCGGACATCACTGCCTTGGCTCGAACTCCGAGTACTTCGCTTTTCACTGCCACACAGTCGGAGCCTGCATGCAAACACATGAATCTGCCATCTGCAGTCGCCTCTTGCCTCGTCATCTCTCTCAGCTTCCGCAAGTTCATGTCGCAAACGCCGGCACAGTTCTCCATGGAGAGGGCGAGCTTTCTGCGTTGATACAAAAGCGGGATTTTGAAGAGCAGCACCAAATATTCGTCGGTCCCCTTGAAGCGCAGGCCCAGGATGCCGTGGCAGCCTTTAACGCCGGAACTCATGTTGCGGAATCCATACAGCGCGCGTCTTCTCGGCGTTATGGGTTCGTTAGGTGGGAACTGGCAAATTCCTGACTTCAGGAAGAACCTGAACAAATTCAGGAGAGGTGAGGTTGTCAGGAAAAGCAAGGAATCTTTTTTTTTTACTTTTTAAGCCATCACTCTGCCAATTCTTGCGATATTTTGATTGCTAAATAAACCGAATTGCACAATCTCGTCGAAATCACAGAATATCGGCAGATCCTGGCTCGTACTTAAATGGGTGACACCAGAGGGCTTGCTAGAAGTGACGAGTGTGAGGCTGCAAGGTGTGGCTAGAAGATGGCAGGTTTTTACTCCTCGGTAGCTTTCTTTCCTCTGGGTGATCTGGTTTCCTCACCACAGGAAGGCAATTCTCATTAAAGGAATTGGTCAAACATCCCAATGGAGGATACTCGTGAACACAATGAGCATTTTCACAATGATGGCATGAATGGGGGAATATGTGAATGTAATAAGGGGCCGTCCATAAATGACGTCACGCGAATTTGGACGCTTTTTAACTCCCCCCCCCCTCGTCACACAAAGTCAGACCACCCCCCCTCAAATGACGTCACAACGCTCTGCCCCCCCCGCCCCCCCCCAAAAAACAAAACATGCTTCAAATCGTTTTAAACTATTGTCATTGTAGTGCGTATTTAATATGGCGCTGCACTCTGATGTTGTAGGAGAAAATATTTATTAAAAAGCCAATTTAATTAAGTAGAACGTGTTGTCTATATTTATTTAAAGTTGCACATTTTGATGTGACGTCACATTTCTCAACCCCCCCCCCCCTCGTCAGAGATGTCTGACCCCCCCCCCTAGGTGCATGAAGTCATTTATGGACGGCCCCTAACTTTGTACACCACCACATTATTTACGAAGAGCAGGAACAACCATGAATCAAGAACAGATCCCTTACAGATTAATTTGTTAAGACAGGAAAAAGTTAAATTTCGATTTAAAGCTTTCGTGACTGCAATGATTCATCTTCTTTGGTTCTTTCGGTAAAGTCACGTTGAATGAGAATAAAATAATAAATTGATAAAATAAAATAACACAATAATATTCTCACGACGTTTCGGCCACAACACAAGCGGCCTTCATCAGGTGAAGGGGGCGAGACTGTCTGGTAGGACAGCGCTGTCCTAACAGCGCTGTCCTAACAGCGCTGTCCTACCAGACAGTCTCGCCCCCTTCACCTGATGAAGGCCGCTTGTGTTGTGGCCGAAACGTCGTGAGAATATTATTGTGTTATTTTATTTTATCAATTTATTATTTTATTCTCATTCTACGTGACTTTACCGAAAGAACCAAAGAAGAGGAAAAGTTAGATGAGTTATTATACAATGTTATATGAAGTGAGTTATTTTATTTAAATAATAAATATATGGACCAGTCTCTAGCCATTGCATAGAACCCACGCCCTTGAAAACCTAGAGAACACGGATTTTCTAACCTTTATAATTCTGGTTGGTCCTCCACTATAGTATTGGGATCTCTTGATCATTTTTTACATCAGGCTACAGAGTGGTATCAACAATTTGATCTTATATATAGTAGTTGACCTATGATTGTAGCCTGTTTGTCCCTCAGCTGAGCCGAGTGGTAATTTCATAAATACAAGACCTCACAATTCCTTCCAATTTTCTTATTCCAATAAACTATTTGGGCAAGTGCTCTTCGTGAATACCTATTGAGGTTGGCACTGGCGCACGATAACGTGGAGTGACCCGCACCACGACGGCCGATTCCGTACCCCGAGTACCGGATGTTTACACACAGCACCAGATACTCATTTAACGCTGAGTGGATCAAGGGCTCCAAGACTGCTTCAGATATCACTGGCCGCTGATGCTAACCATGGCTGTAAATTTTGCGCAGGTCGCCTGCGTTCGTAACGCAGTGCATATAACGTGGCCATGAGCGGGAATCGAACTCGGGTCATCGCCGAGTTCGTAGCGCAGCGCCCTAAGCGCTACACTACCCCTCTCCACACACCCGCACGCGCACACTATGCTATCAATTACTATTGGTTACTCGAAGCAATGGCTATCTCTGCATGACAAAAGATCCCCTGTGTAGCCTTAACATATTTTTTTGAGCAAGTGCTGTTAGCTAGTAGCACCTATGAAGGCCGGCACGGGACACGAGGGGGTGGGTGGCCAGAACTATGCCCGGCCGCCTTTATTTCCCCGAGTGGCACCAGTTACTCATTTGAGGCGGGGTCGCCCTAGGGGAGGTCCAGAACCGGTTCAGGAGCGGTTCAAATCCTCCGTCACTGGTGTTGATGGCCATAAGCGGGAATCGAACTCGGGTCATTGCCGGGATCGTAGCGCATCGCACTAAACACCTACCGTGTGTGTAGCGTGTGAACTTTCACTCACCGTGGCTCGGAGAGCGTGTATCTGGAGTTGTTGGTGACATTAACAACGACCTTGCAATCCGTCGTGAGCGCGCTGAGCATCTTCTCTGGAGATGACCGCGCCATCCCTGCGAAGAGTTAAACCTCGCTGGACGATCGTGTTTGTGTGTGTGGGGCTGACAACGGTGTTTGAAGTGTTTTAGTTTTAAGTCTGCTGTTTGTTTCATTTGTTTACTTAATTGTTGATTACATGCCTTTCTATACTTTTCAACATATATGCTCTTGAGAACTAATGGTAATCTTACAATGCAAAATAATAACAGGCAATAATACAGGTGTTTCGATGTTCAAATACAATAGACACCTTTTCTTACAAGGTGTGAAGTATGCATTAACCACACATACTTGTGGTAAAACAATGCAAACAAATTGACTTGATAATGCTATTCGTTCTCCTTGAAACGTATTGACTTGCATCAGAGATGCAGCCTTTGCCATGGCTTTGTCTCACCAGTGCTGTAGATCAATGGAACGCCAAAAGACGAACAGCAAAAATAACATAATACAGGGTTTTTTGGGGGGGTTAGATTGCGTAAATATATAAATGTGTAATTAAACTACCCACCACCCAACACGGCCAACTAGTAAGGTTCGTCACGTTAACAAAACGCGTCAATTCGTCACTAGTGTAGTGGCCTTATCGACGTCGGAAACTGTTCTTTAGAGGCAACACGTTTTTATTATAAACACTTCTGTTACAGTATCGAATCTAATACTTGAAGAGGTAACGGCCTCTTCACCCGTACTCTACAGAGGGAACGGTCCCCGGGCTCTACACGCGCTAGCTCCCTGGTCCCCTCACCCCTGGCCCTATCTCCCGAGCTCTCTGACCTGGCCCAGCTTCGGCGCAGGTCCCGACCACCAGCCACACGAGTCCGGCCCTCAGAAGGACATCGGCCCTCGCGGCTCTGGTGTCGCACCCTGGCTTGCCTTGCCCGGCCCTCAAAAGGACAGCGGATCAAGGGAGCTCCAGGGCCTTGCTAGTGGCTCTTCTTTCTTCACTGGTTCTTCATCTTGCTTGAGTCGAAATGCCTCTCAGCTCTCCGGGTCCCACCTTTTATACTGTCCCTCACTGAGGGGTGGGGCTGGGAGGGATCACAGCGTCCCCCACAGCCCCCCAAGGTGGTGGCCGTAGCGGACGTGGTTGTAGCCACCGCCCTACAACCGCGTGTCCCCGTCCCATAACACCTCCACACTAATACAACACACCGGTGTGTTGGAGAGCAAAGCCACAACATTTACAAACTGAGTACGACGTTTCTCCAGTAACTACAACTGGCATCATATGAGCATCATCATTAAGGGCCCCTCAGTGGCACCTTAGTGGCCACAAGCAGAGGTCCAACTCGGAATACAAGATCAAAGAGCCCTTTGTGCTTGTATTGCGCTGGAGGTGTTCGGGTGCGTATGATGTGTTGGTGTTGTGTGTGTGTGTGTCGGAGTCGTGTGTGTGGAGGTGTATGTGTGAGTGATGTTGTGTTGACGTGTGTGTTTGAAGTGTATGCGTCCCTTGTTATGTTGAAGGTATGTGTTTTTTTGATGCATGGTGTTGGATGTGTGTATGTTGGGCAGGTGGAGTGGTATCGTAGTGGTTGCACTATACGAACCTCCCTTCCCGACTTCCATTCCAGCTCACGGCCAGCGCCAGTAACGATTATCTAAACCGGTTGCATGCCTCCTCTAGGTCATCTCAGCCTCAAAATTAGCCGCTGCGGTGTGTAAACATCGCCACTGGGGAGAAAAAGGCAGTCGTGTGTGGTGCTGGCTACCCACCCATTCGCGTGCCGTACCAGCTTTCATAGGTGCTCGCTAACAGAACGTGCCCAAAAACATCTAAGGGGGATATTTGTCGTGGCTTGGGCAAGTTGTTTGTGTTGTGCTTGTATAGGAGGTGTGTGTATTCAGGTTCAATATTTTTCACGCACGTCACATTCACACAAAGTGCAAAGGCCTTTAACTCAACAGACTACCGCGCAGGTACTTTGAGTCGGGCACCTATTGTGGGGAGGTTGGCATTGTGATGGAGGGCTACAAACCCGGCGCCTCGAGTTTTATTCTCGTCCACGACTAATAAACGTCACCACAGGAGAGTGAGTGGAGACGTGAACGGGTTTTGAGGCAGTGAGGAGGAGATGAGATATGGACCGAGAAAGAGGGGGGGTGGGGCGAATATGGAATAAAATAAAGAGGAAGTAAAAGAACATGCCCCAAAGGAAGAACAAAGGTTAAGGTCTTAAAACAAACAATGCAATCCGTGAGCAAACAAAGCGAGCTGAGCCAAAAGAGAGAGAGAGAGAGAGCAAAGCAAGGGAGACAACCGCTTTGAGTAGAGTTTGGTGAATGCCAAAATTCAGGACGTGTAGTAAGCAGCCCTGCAGGAATCCTAGAGCAGAACGTGACTGTTAACTTATTGGACGTACGATTGGAGCTCACGTTTTGAACATATCGTAAAGTATATGGTCATGGCACTGAACATTTCTGAAGCAATGCGATCGTTTCTAGATTTAAAGCTTTCGTGACTGCAAGGATCCATACTCTTTGGTTTTATTCGGTAAAGTCACGTAGACAGTCTGCTCCCTTCACCTGATGAAGGCCACTTGTGTTGTGGCCGAAACGTCGTGAATTTTTTTTATTTTCAATGCAATCGTGTCTGGCATCATACATGACTTGCCAAGCTGCCCTCATTTGGATTCCACTTTAATCTACCAGCTTGGATTTCTAGCTGTTTGACAGGATGCCAGTTTGATACCTTCACCATCAGCTCAGCGGTGGGGGCTATGCACGTGGTTTGTAATCCAGTGCTGTGAAAGCAGCGAGGGTTAGTGGGTCACCGCACAATTGGTGTGAACGTCCCTTCCCGTGGGCACAGAGGAAGAGCCGTAGCCTGATCGACAGGCGAAAGCGGTACAGCAAGTGGACTAATCGCCACCGGATTCCATCTGTACGGGGATCGTGTGTTCCCCCTTCTCACAAGGCGTGGGCGTTCTCCAGGTGCTTCGGTTTCCTTCCACTCGTATAATAAACAGAGAGCTCGTCATCATGTTTTGGGCTGACCGCATCTTGAAATAAACACCTAATGTGGCAGGACCCTCCTGAATGAGTCATGATTCAGTGTGGCTCTCCTGGATGAATACATATAATAATATCAGGCTTTACATTACGAAAGGCTTTGCTTCGTCTCAAATATGATTTTTCTCTTTATTTATTACTTGCAATCCTCCTTAAAACAAAGTGCTCTGCATATCACAATACTCAACACAAGCTGAATATAATTGACATGGATCTGCTCGACGTGCTGATTGATATTCCACCATCAATCCCTTCAATACAAATCTGATTGGGGTTAGAAAATCCTGCTCACGTTCTGCTGGAAAATTCAGTCAATCGTAATATCACGTAGGTTCTGCAAAAAAACACATATATCCCTTTACATTTAACGATGCATTTCTTGTATAGTAAACACATATTCGTCTTGGCACATCATTATCATCGATGCTGTCATGGAATGACGATATAATATACCGAACGGGGCATCAATGAGGGCTGGGTTAATGGTTTGTGCCAAAACGTTATCTAGCTCCAACCAATTATTGCTGATATCGTTTTGTGCTATGTCCTTTCTCAAAGACGTTGGTTAACATGGCTTTCCATTTACTTCTAAACAAATTGCTAATTCGGTTGAAACTGGATTACTCTTGTCATGTCTGGGCTGGATCACTCAGTACCAACGTCAAAGTACTTGACATAATTCAACGTAAACTAGCTAGATTGACTAACGATAGAGTGTTCAAACTTTTCACTTTAGTCACTTACTTACTGGCAGTCAGTCGCCTCATTATCACCCGGATCACTGCTACATTGTTAACTGTTCTCTTGAGTTTTACGAATTGATCTGTTCGCCCATTTTCAGGACAGTCTACCCGATAGATTGATTATTGGTCTACTCCGGCTTTTTTTCAACACACCACCGCAGATAACAACGAACAAACACTTTTCTCTCTGCTTCTTTCATCACTCTACCCGACTTTTAAATGTCCTTCTATCGTTCCTCTCCCCAAGTTGAGCAATGCTGGAAGCATTACCCCATTTGGAGAATATACCTTCAATAGTGCTGTTTGTTCTTGGCTATTTGGCTTTTTCGACATTTGGGGTTGTGCTCGGCAACAGCGATTGAAAACATACACAAGCAGGACGTGCTCGAACTCATTGAAACACTTGCACAAAGAAAGACAAAGATCCCCCGTATAGCCTTAACAGACTGCTACCATGGCGTCGGGCTACTCTTGACCCCCGCGTGACATGCCGTCACCTAGGTCTTCCGCTCGTCAGCATACACCCGAACAATGGTCTGACCTACTCACATGACGGGCTATTTACCCTTCGCCTCACTGCTTATCTTAAATATATTCACTCCTTAGCCCTCTATTAACGTCACAGTTTCGGTATTTTCCTAGTCAAACGCCGCAGACCTTGCCATCGCCGTTATCGAGGTGGCATGAGTCATAGTCTTCATGTCGCTCCTCATGCTTCTCATGCTCGATCATTCATCTCCTCCATGCATCCACTAACTCCCATCCTTAACACCACCACCAGCTCGTACTATCGTCCACTGCCCTCCACCGCTTCATCATCACCCTCGTCAATACCTATCATCTCCTCACTTAGCCACCTTTGGTCCATCTCGAAATGTATTTACACTACTCGCTCAATTCCATCCAATCTCATCCACATCCTACCCCTTGCTAATATTCTCCCTATCCCATTCTTCACCCACCGCTCCCTCCTCCCCATACTGTCCGTATAAACTCGGGCTCTGGAATGCAAATTCCATTTGACAATTAATCTGCTCTCGACTCTTGATGCTTTTCTGTCACTCCATCTTGATGCCTTCGCTCGCACTGAAACTTGGGTCTCACCACTTAATTCTCTATCACTGTGGTCCCCCTCCCACCTTCCGATCACCTCCTTCTCTGCCTCTCTATTTCTCGACCTTTCCCCCCTATCCACACTCCCATAATGGCTCACCCCATTCTGCACTGCAACCTCCGATCCCATCAAACTAGCTCCATAACCATTCATATCTCCTCTCTCCTTCCTCCTATTTCCGACTTCTCTTTGCACCCTGACTTAGCGTCCTACATACTCTCTAATTCTCGTCTCTCAACCTCCTAGCTCCCCTCCATCTCAGCCCCCGCTCATCAAAGCCTACACAACCTTGGTTCATTGCATCCGTTCAATCAGAGCGGTGACACCTACGTAAAGCTGAACGGCTTTCGAAATCTACTCCACTCCAGAACCTTTCCTCCTACCACTCCCTCCTTTCCCAATTCCAACGTCCCCTAGAGCTTCCCAAACATAACTGTTTGCTGGCTCTCATCTTTTCCTACCAAGATTGACTCTATTCGATCTACACTCATATCCTCCTCCTCCCATAGCTCACCTCAGCAGCCTCTCCCCCTACGTAAAAATATCCATAATGACTCTGCTTTCACCATTTTCCCTGCAATTTCTATGACTGAACTCTCTTCTATTATTTCTAAGGTCCATCACACTTCCTCTCTCCTCGATCCCATCCCTGCTTCCCTTTTATCCCGAATCCTTCCTTTAGTTCTCCCCTACTTAGTGTCCCTATTCAATTCGCCCCTCTCCTCTGGTGTCTTTCCTGCAATCTATAAGTCAGCCATTATTGTACCGCTCCTAAAACATCTTCTTTTGATACCTCTTCTCCTGCCAACTACCGCCTCGTTTTCCTTCTCCCCTATTTCCCCAAACTCTTAGAACGCCTGGTACACTCTCGTCTTATCGACTACGTATCTTCCAACTATCTTTACCCACAATTCCAGTCTGTTTTTCGTCCCTCTCATGCAACCGAAACGACTCTGATTTTCGGTTCAGAATCACCTGGGTAACTCTGCTCATGCTGGTCTCTTCTATTCTTATACTCCTCGATCTGTCCTCAGCTTTCGACACGGTTGACCATCCGACGTTATTGCTCTACTCTCTCTTATCGATATCTTTGGCACACCACTTTCCTGGTTAAAGTCCTGTCTCTCGCTGGGAACCTCTGCAGTCTCATTCAACCATGCCACATCCCACCCAGCCCCTGTCATTGTTGGTGTTCCCCAAGGGTCAGTTCTTGGTCCCCTACTTTTCTCTCTCTCTATATCTCACCACTTACATCTTCTCCTTCCATCCCTGAACTTTCCCCAAAATTTGTTTGCTGATGATATCCACATTTTCTTCTCCTTTAAAACATTTTCTCCGGACCTCGCCTCTCTCATCTCATCCTGCCTGTTTTATTCTCCAAACTTGGATGTCACGTATTTTTTTGTCCATCAATTCTTCCAATACTCAAATTTTAGTTTCCCTGCCTCCTGTTCCCCCCCTCCCTGTCCCACCATTTATTTCCCTCACGTATCTATTTACCAGATTTCCTCAGTCTGAAACCTTGATGTTATATTTGACTCCTCCCTCTCCCTTATAGATCATATTTCCGCCACTACCCGTGCTTGCCGATTTAATTTGTTTAACATTAGCAAAATCCGACATTATTTCCACCTCTGCTGCAAAACTCCTCATCCATCCCCTTATCCATACCCATCTGGACTACTGCAAATCTCTTATGCTCAGTCTGCCCATTTACTCTCTTGTCCCCCTTCAACAAATCCAAAAAGTCTGCTCGAATCATATTCAACCTTCCCTAGAATTCCCACACTTTGACCTTCCTCATGCAACTGCACTGGCTCCCCATGCACTATCGTTGCCTGTTCAAATTCCTCACCCTGGTCTACAAATCCCTTCATGGTCTTTCCCCACTCCATCTTGCCACGCTTGTGTCTTTCTACGTGTATTCTCACCCTCTTCGTTCTCAGTCTTTGCTGTCTCTCTCTGTTCGTCCTCTTCCTTGTGCTCAATCCACGCTTTCGCTCTTTCTCTCTTCTCGCCCCCCTTCACTTCAAGAAAATTCCCCTCCACATTAAGCATTCACCTTCGCTCACTAAGTTTCTGCTCCACACTAAAAACTCACGTATATTTCCTGTCACTCCGCGACCCCCCCCCCACCTCCATAATCTCCCCCTCATAACCACCACCGTTACTTTTCTCTCTTAATATTTTCATATAGCTTTCACTCATTCTCCATTCATTCACTCCATTTATCACCATCTACTGTAATAAATTTCGCTTAACCGTATTCACGCATCATAGGTACGCCCATTGCTTCCTCTTATCTATTTCATTAAACTCATCTCCACCATTACATGTGTAGTGGAGTAAACGATACGCATAGGAATTGGCCACATACAGTACATACAGACATACAAGGAGAGTGGGTCACATGAGGTCGAACAGGTGGTTGAGTCACGGGTGGCGTAAACAAACCTACGTAATTAAAGGAGTCGTGGCACGAGGGCTGTGATTGGTCGAGAGGCTGTTAGCGTTAAGTGGCGGCGTCTCGAAGTCTGACCATTGGACAGGTGCGAGCTGGTGGGAAAATGCCAGCGAGCCACGTGGCAATTAATTAAGGCTAATTGGAAAGGGGATTACACGCTAGGTGATTTGAACGGGGAGTGGAGTTGTTGTTGGGCAGTTGTTGGCGAGAGGTGGAGAGATACGAAGAGGACAGCTGGCAATGTTAGGGAAGAATAGATTGAGAGCCGAACCCAAAGGACAGTCAATAGCGATAGGGAGAGTTAGCGTTAGCGGAGAGGTAGTTACGGAGGAGATAGGTACAGGGAGAGTTACAGATAGAGTCACTGTGTGTGCGGAGATAGATAGAGTCACTGTGTTTGAATAGACAGGCAAGTCACTGTGTGTGCGGAGATAGATAGAGTCACTGTGTGTGAATAGACAGACAAGTCACTGTGTGTGCGGAGATAGATAAAGTCACTGTGTGTGAATAGACAGACAGATCACTGTGTGTGCGGAGATAGAGGAAGTCACTGCGTGTGAAGAGATAGCGGAGACACTGTGTGTGAGGAGATAGAGGAAGAACCACTGTGTGTGTGGAAGAGGATGCGCGGATGGTGCTGAGGTGAATCGGAGTGTCGGAGTTGGCGGAGCGCGAAGAGGAGAATTACTGTGTGTATGGAATGATGGAATAAAAGTGACAGTGGAAGAAGACGGTTGTCGTCCGAGTGAGTTCACGGCACCACACATGCAAACGATGTTAATTCCTTGTAAAGCGCCTAGGTTAAGGTGCTATATAAATTCCTTTAATATAAGATAGGATAAAAGCCGGAACGCCACACGACAGGGTGGATGGCCAGAACCACGACCGGCTGCATTTGTCTCCCGAATGGTGAAATGTACACATCGCTTCAGGTACTCATTGGAGGCTGAGTAGACCTAGGGGAGGCCCAGGACCGGTTCAGATAATTATCACTGGTTTCGGTCGTGAGCGGGAAACGAAATTGGGTTGCCAGATTAATAGGGCGCTTGCAAAAACACATGCGCAAACAGATTAATAGGCACAAAGGATAAAGTTACGCTTTGCAGCCTGTTGTGGTACCCACTGTACACAAAATTATTTAAAATACACAAAACCGGATCTGCCTTACATAAATACGATGTAACGATTGTTTGATTGCATCTATGGCGTAAGTGGTGAGATCTAAGTTTAGAGTCATTTGTTATCTTGTCGTGATTGATGAGAAGATGCGATTCACGCCATGGCCGCAAACTTATATCGCTCATGTTGTCCATTAATAATGACAATAATGCATGAAAATGTGTCTATAATGGCATCCATATGTAGACAAGTAAAATACACTGTGCACACTGTTAACCGAGTGCAACCGAGGGCAAACAGGTGCGCGTGTGCAACATGGGGTTGCACGAACAAACCGCCACCTAATTAAGGGGCTAAGCGGGTGCAAACTGGGTCGACGGTTGTACACGCTGACACCGGAGGTGTTGCCAGGGAGACGGGAGATAAGGGTTGATTAATGGGCTGACAGGTGCCAGCCTGGCTCACCTTAAAGAGACGCCCGAGAGCTCTCGAATAATTGGCAGGAGGATATAAGGACGTGTGCGTGAGCGGAGCGGGGTTAGTTGTTGCTGGGGACAAGAGTGAAGACATCTCGCCGCTGCCACTCAAGCCGTCAACGGACCTCAACCCTCACGAGTCGCCAGGCGGGTGATGGTTGATCCCTCCGCCCGGGACAGACGAGTGAGGGGGTCTGAGGGAGTGTAGGCGAGGGCAGCGGTGGAGTGTGAGAAGCTGCTGTGTGCTGAGGCGCTGTGTGCAAGCCTCTGTGTGAGAAGCTGCTGTGTGCTGAGGCGCTGTGTGCGAAGCCTCTGTGTGTAAAGACGTGCGACTAAGCTGTGTATGGAGTCGCTGGGAGCAGAGCTGCCGAAGGCAGGATAGGTGAGGTGTAACGTAGAGACGAGTGGAAGAAGTTAAATCTAAGTGACCGTGTAGATAGTTTTAGGAGTGCCTACAACTGGTGGAAGAATAGGTTAATAAAGTATAAGCCGGTGAGTTGTTACAACGTGTCCGTCTCAGTGATTTTTCAAGACACTACATTTGGTGTCACAAATGCCAGTGAACCTTCGCCATCATGTCCAAGTTGGTGACAAAACGTCATCCCTCCAACAGCTCCACTTTGCCGGAGCACCGAGCGCCCGCTCCGACGATGTGCTGCAGTCGGCTCAGGGCTGCATGGCGAGTTCAGCCCAGCCACCTCCTCCGCAGAGCTGGCTGGACATCGCTGGTCACCTGGGGAGGTTACTGTCAGCCGCCGCTCATCTGTTCGAGCAGATGACGGCTGCGTTGACCATGGGATACCAAGACGTGCTTCCCGCCGCTGTCATGACCGAGGCGACGGGAGCACTGGACCTTCCAGCCATTTCGGAGGCTGCAGCCGTGCTCCACAATTCTACCATTTCGTGCGATCGGACCGTGCCGCAGCAGCAGCCACCAACTCCCAAGGTGGAAGTCCTTCCCAAGTCCCGACGGCTGCCACCGGTGCGTCAGTTCATTGCTGCCGGAGGAGATTGGACGGCTTTTCATCATCGATTTAAGGCCGCCTACATCTGGGTGGGATGGACATCCCAGGAGGCGCTGCAAGGTCTTCGCACGGCCCTCGATGTCGACTCATTAGCCGCCTTTTTCGCCATCCCCGAGTCGGATAGAGTGACCCTCGCGCGCCACTACACCGAGATGGACGCTATTTTTGATCCCCCGTAAAATGTTCGAAGATTCAGGCTGCGGCGGCGGGGTGAGAATGAGACGCTGCTGGCGTATCGCATTTCTCTCCTCGCCTTAAGACATGCGGCTTTCCCTCACATGGACAGAGTGGCCTTGGATTCCCTTGCCTTGCAGCGGCTTCTCTCCTTGGCTTGGGAGTTGGGAGTCACTCTCGTGGTGGCTGAGGAAGACGACCTGACATCTCTGCAGGGGGCCCGCTGCATCCAAGCGCACCTCAACCTCAAAGACTAGCCAACGGTGGCAACCAGTGCAACGGAGCCGGCTGTGGATGAGCAAGCATGAGCCTCCTTCACCCGGGGTACGGAGGGGGGAGCTGTACGGTGCCCGTCAGTATGGGAATGGTGCCCCAGGCTGAGCCAGCCACCTGGGTGTCCTTATTGTACTTGATACAGGTGCGGCTGCACGGGCCACATCGCCGTCGACTGCTGCCATGGAACCGGAGGGTTCCCGCCACATCCATCCGCCGGCTTCAACCACTCCTCCTCCCGCAATATACAGGCGAGTCTAGATGCATCAGACATACGGCCGTTTTTATCCCATCATCCATCTAGCATAGGTCGTGTGCGGAATCATCCTGCAACATCTCATCCCGTCGCGACTCATACACGAGGTGCGGAGTCATTACCATGTTGGCTGCGCGGCGTCGAGCAGTGGAACGCACTGGCTCATTGTGTAATGGGCGCCACGGCGGGTTCTTCAACAATTGTGGGATTGATTCAGGGGATCCAGGTTCGTCTGTTGATAGGCACAGGGGCCGTTGCGACTATGGTTTCCGAGGCTGTATTTCGTACGTTGCCTTCATCATCTGATCCTCTTGCCCCAATAGAGAGCACTTGTTGGCGGCTAACGGGGAGAGTCTTGGTATAATGGACTAGATGTTGGCCTCTGTGCAAATTGGGGAAGTCTTTATGGAAGGCCAGATATTAGTTTCACGGACATTGGCCGTGCCCTGATTACTGGGCACTGATTTTCTAGGCAAGATGCCCTTGAAAATTTTCATCGACCAGAGGTGTATCGAATTGCCATTGGGACAGCGGTTGCTGTTTCTGAACTTCCCTGATCGACAGACATCGCAGAATGCTGTCATCCAGGCGATGGCTAGCCAAACCGTTCAAGTGCTTCCGGGTTCTCAAATGCTTGTTCCGCTGCGATTGCGCAAAGAGTTGCCTTCACCGAGCCCAGCGGAAGGGATCTAGCTGACCCCTTCTAATGCCAAGTCGCAATCTCTTTCCCTAGTGGGAGCTATGACTTGTATCTGCTGAGCAGATGCCGTTCTTACAAGTATTTAATGCGGGGCATGCGCCGGTTGTGATTCAGGCGGGCACTGTCCTGGCGCATGCCTTGGTGGTCCCGAGTCTTGATAATACAAGGCCAGCTCCCGTGTTCGCTGGAAGCATGGGTAAAACTGATGAGCCAGATTCCGTGTGGCTGGAATCTCTGTGCTCCAAAAACCCTGCACTGACAGAGGTTCAGCGAGCTCAACTGCACTGGCTCTTGAACGATTTTTACGATGTCTTTAGCACTAGCAAATTGGATATTGGGCGCACTCCCCTCCTCCATCATCATATCAATATGGGTGATTCGCCCCCCGATTTGGATAAATCCCCACAGACTTAGCCCTGCAGAGAAGGAACACGTATGCCAGGCTGTGGATGAGATGCTGGCAGCTGATATTATTTTCCCATCCAATAGCCCATGGGGGCGCCCATAGTCCTAGTGAAAAAACGTGATGGGAACTTACGGTTTTGCTTTGATTTCTGCAAGTTAAATAAGATATCGGTGGCGGATGCATATCCCCCTTCCTCGTATGGACGAATCGCTCGATGCATTGTCGGGCGCACAATTATTTTCGACACACGATTTACTGTCCGGGTTTTGGCAATTGCCCCTCGACGACAAATCAAATCCAAAAACTGCTTTTCGCATGCTCCAAAGGTTCTACCACTTCAATTGTCTTCCGATGGGATTGAATTCAGCGCCAGTCACCTTTCAGCGTTTAATGGAATTGGTCTTAGCAGGGCTGCAATGGGATTATTGCCTTATTAATTTGGATGACGTCATCGTTTATGGCAGTACCTTTGACGAACACTTACACAAGATTGCGCTCGGTCTTTGAGAAAGTACGTGCGGCAAGGTTGAAATTCAAGCCTTAGGAATGTAATTTGCTTCAAACGTCGGTTAAATACTTAGGCCATATAGTTAGCACAACCGGTGTTGCCATAGATCCAGAGAAGACCGTGTGCGTTCATGTGTGTGCACGTGGCAGACGCCTAAATCGGTAGCGGAGGTCTGCAGTTTCGTCGGATTCGCTTCTTATTTGCAGTTGTTTTTTTAATTTTTTGCCACTGTTGCTGAACCACTACATGCCCTCACGGCCAAGAGCTAGACATTTTGGTGGGATAAGGCTGAGGATTCCTTCCTCGCCCTTCGTGCTACCCTTGCCGATGCCCCTTCGCTCGCGTATCCCGATTTTGCAAGGCCTTTCATATTGGACACGGACGCCAGCGATACGGGCATCAGAGCAGTCCTTTCCCAACTTGTCGAGGGCATGGAGAGGGTAGTTGCTTATGGCAGCCGAGTCCTGTCTCCTGCTAAACAGCGCTATTGCATCACACGCAGGGATTTACTGGCCATGGTCCATTTCATCCAGCTCTATTGTCCATATTTGTACGGACGGGACTTTATTGTCCACATGGACCATGTGGCCCTCCAGTACTTCCTTCACATCGATCAGCCATCCGGGCAGTTGTCCCGATGGCTCGAAATCCTCCAGGGTTTCTCATTCAAAGTGGTGCACAGGAAAGGCACTCGGCACGTCAACGCTGACGCCTTGTCCCACTTGCCGCCCCGTGTCGCGTGCACGTGTGCCTCGGGGGCATCACGATGTCAGCCATCGCATGAAGATGCGCCCGCAGTGCTGGCGGCAGGTAGGACAATGTGGGAGGAAGGCGCTCAGCCACCACGCGATTCTGTTTTGAATTTTGACCATGATGCGTGGGATAAGCTGCATATTGATGTTGCCTCACTTTTGACACTGCGCCGTCGTGCTTCTCGGGGCCCGGGCCCCGCGGGTCACCCATCTATTTTGTTATGCGAGGGCCTTCTAATGAGGTGGGAAGGGGAGTCCCAGCATTATTCCTTGATCATGCCTTCAGTCCTTAAGGATAAACTTACTAAAGCCGTTCACGAGAAATGTATGCATCTGGGTGTTCATAAGACGTTGGCAACGCTGAAGAAGGACTTTTACTGGCCAGGCATGGAAAACGATGTACTCCTCCTGATTAAAGGTTGTGCCAATTGTGCGCATGGGAAATATCCTGCCATGCAACCGCAGATCCAATTACAGTTCATTTGGTAGCCCTTGACATTTTTGGGCCCTTCCCGGTCTCCCAGAGAGGACACAAGTAACTCCTCATTGGGGTTGAATATCTGACCCGTCGGCCTATGGCCTGGCCTCTGGTTGACTCGTCAGCCGGCGCCTTTTTGTACGGCTGTCCTTAATAAGAGGGCTCCTGAGCAACTCCTAACGGATCAGGGCAGGAATTTCTCCTCCAAGTTGCTCCAGGAATTGTGCGATTCCCTGGGTATGCAGAAAAGTCGCACCTCATCGTATTATCCACAAACGGATGAGATGGTCGAGCGGTGGCACAGAACCCTCACTGCCATGCTATGCCAGCAAGTGACCATGGGCCAGTCAGACTGGGATCTTCACATTCTGGGGGTCCTTGCTGCTTACAGACTAGCACCTCATGGCTCGACGGGATTCTCGCAGTTTTATTTGATGTATGGGAGAGAGCCCGAACCTCCGGTGCAGGTTCAGTTGGGATTGCGCCCTCCTTACAGGGATCGGTACTGCTGAACCCCAAGTTGCAAATGCTGGAGCAGCTGTGATTGGCCCGCGAGGCTGCTAGGAGCAACTCGACCCGCAGGCAGGCCACAAACGAGTGGCTGCGGGGACACGGAGGGCCGGGGAAGCCTTGGAAAGAGGGAGACATGGCGTGGTTACAATGCCCCCAAGTGCCCGTAGGCACTTCCCCAAAACTGTACTGTCCATGGCAAGGACCAGTCGAAGTCATTGAGGTCCGGTGGCCGCAGTGCGTGCATATTCGGTTTGGCCGGCGGTGCTGGTTCGTGCATCCATCACGGTTAAAGACATACGTCTCGTCCGGTCCTGTCGATTCATCTCCACATCCCTTGCGGCCAATGTCTGATGTATCTGGCATGCCGACCGCCACGCCTGAGGAAATGGGATGTGAGGAGGATTGTTCTGTACCACCTACAGGACCGGAGAGCCTAATGGCCATAGACGGAGCAATGAGAACTCCTGCAGTGGGCCACTCATCACACCCGAGCGAAACCGTCTCTACTCGCGGGGACGGTCCTGCCACACACACTCATTCGCGACACATCACTTTTCGTTGATTCGGACGGGTTGTTCTCACCGTCACTTTTCCTTTGTTCTTGTTATTGTTGTTCTTATTTTTCACGGTCACTGCTTATGATTGCGTTGGGCGGGTGATGGTTGACCCTACCGCCCGCGACAGACGAGTGAGTGGGTCTGAGGGAGCGTGGATGAGGGCAGCGGTGGAGTGTGAGAAGCTGCTGTGTGCTGAGGCGCTGTTTGCAAGCCTCTGTGTGAGAAGCTGCTGTGTGCCGAGGCGCTGTGTGCGAAGCCTCTGTATGTGAAGATGCTGAGTGCGACTAAGCTGTGTGCCGAGTCGCTGGGAGCAGAGCTGCCGAGGGCAGGATAATGAGGTGTAATGTAGAGACGAGTGGAAGAAGTTAAATCTAAATGACCGTGTAGAAAGTTCTAGGAGTGCCTACAACTGATGCAAGAATAGGTTAATAAAGTGTAAGCAGGTGATTTGTTACAACGTGGTTGTCTGAGTGATTTTTCAAGACACTACACATAGATGGCGTTCAAGTAACTGCTTTAACATTGCAAACATATTCCTGGCAGCGTTCATTTGGTGGCTACGGTGTTTGGGCACTCGAACAACATTCAATAATTCTAGATTTTGAAGCTTTTGTCACTGCAAGGATTCATACTCTTTGTTTTTTTCGGTAAAGTCACGTAGGTAAAACATAAAGTAAAAGAAAACAACTAAATTAAATCACGATGTTTCAGAGGCAACACAAGCTTCCTTCATCAGGTGTAAAAAAGGCACAGCAAAATAACTGTTATGTCGTGATTTAATTGAGTTGTTTTCATTTATTTTTATTTTATTTGTTACCTATTTGACTTTACCAAAAAAAACAAAGAGTAACATTAAATAACATCAACCTATTTGGGCACTTGAACAACAGTGAATATGAAGACCATTAACGATATGTTTATTTCATCACGATCCATGGGCAGGTAGCCCCGTAGGTGTCCACTGCACATTTTGTCATTGGTAAACACTTCCTTCTCTGTCTTGTAGTGCCAATATACTCAAGTAGTGCCACATATTTCTAGCACCAATCTCTTAAGTCGTCGTTAGGTAGTCCTCTCTTTCCGGTTCTTCCATTTTCCTTCTCATCACTGCCTACATTATCAGATTGTCTGCTTCTATTTGCAACCTTTTTAACTTCTATGTTGGTCACTCTTTGGGCGAACTTAGATGCAGCAGTATCCTTCTAGAGCAATACATTTTGACTGCCAATATCCGATCTCTGTTAGTCTTTTTGCATTTCCAAGTCTCACAGGCATACAAATCTGCACTGAACACGCATGTTCTTAAGATGTTCAACTTGGTCTCATAGCTGATTTGATTGCTTCTCCAGATGTTTTTTTTTAATATTTCCATTACTTTTGCCTTTGCGAACATCCTTACGTCTGTCGTGGAGTCATTGTCCCATGTCAGTAGACTTCCCAAGTATACAAATTCCTTTACATTCACAATCTTGCTGCTTTCTATTTTTACTTTTTGCTCAACGTCCTCCCTTCGGAACACTGTCGTTTTAAATATTCCCACGTTAACCCTCAGTCCTGCATCCTGTCCTGACGTATTCAGTGTATGAATACTTTGTTGCAGTACTAAACACATTTCTTCCACCAGATCTATGCCGTCCACGAATCTCAGGTAACTTATTTTTTTTCCTTGCACAGATATTCCTGTGCCATTGTCCTGAATGACGAAGTTGTTTGATTTTAGTCGATCCCCCTGTCTCATGCCTATTGTTATTGGGAACCAATTTCCTATTTCCTGTCAAACTATACTGTTGACTTTCACCTTTTATTTATAGCCTGCAGAATCTGTGTGAGTTTTTTCCCTACTCCGTATGCTATCATTGTTGCCCACATTATATCTTGCTTAGTCAAATCGAATGCATTCTGGAAATCTATGAAACAGTCGTAAATCAGCCTATTCTTTCTCTTTGCTTTTTCTGCTACGAGCCTTAAATCAACATTATATGAGCTGTGACATCAATTGAGTGTACAGGTCAAAAGGGTTCCCAAACTGTGGTACTCTTATGTAGTGAGCTTTCAATGCGTATGCAGCTGTCTATGTAACCCCGGCAGTTTGAACTCCATTCTGAGTTGCAGGTTTTTTTTTTCCCAGTGACTGAGTTTTTTGTTATTGTTAATTAATACGAAAGTAGGGAGAGATAGTGTCCATACATTTCCAACATTAGATGGTTTTCTCACTGAAAACAAACTGAAAGTTCACCCGGACATGATCATTAACGCGTACTTGCCATGTCCCACTCTCAGGTTTAAGTGACTCATTCTCTGAAGATCTGTAATGACATGATGACACCTGCTGGCTGGGAAAGGGAAGCACGGGTACGGGCACCGTGAAGAAAAACATCCAATCTAAAAGGGAGAGGTAATCTGGGGCAAAGGTAATAGGCGGGGTTGGCCGAGGTGCTCCGGGAATCTGCTCGAAGGTTCTATGATAGGGCATGGCCGAAGGCGGAGCCTAGCCGCACCTGGGAAGATATAAGGGTGGGCGGACCTGGGCTCGGGGTTCATGTGTGGATTCTTGGGTCCGGACTGCGTCGCTTTCGCTGTCATCTCTCTCCGTCATCCGGCCACGTGGAAGATCTCCTGCGGGGTTTCCATCGCCATCCTCGTCACACCGTCAACAAGAGGCGTAGCCAAGTGAGAGTGCTGGGACCACGCCGAGTGATCAGTTGTGTGTAGCTAGTAGAGATATTAATATCTAAGTGTTGTACTCAGAGTAAGACGGACAAGGTTAGCCTGTGTTATACCCGTGTGAGAATAAAAGAAGAAGTACCCTCTACACGACATGTCGCGGAAGCCGCTCATTACAGATGTAACAAAATTAATCTGGTTCAGAGACCCGTCATCACTCCAAGCAAACTTTGCCAAAGGACCTCCTCCACCGACGAGCAGCTAATAAAAGCTTCATGTCACGGCGAGTGTCGGCTGGAGTTCAGAAGAATGCGTCTTGGTGATGTTTGGCACAGGAGAAGAGAATAATATTTCCAGATTTCAGACAGGGCATTGACAGTTTTTGTTTATCCCATTCTGCGTAACTTATCTCTGTAAAGCTGGATTTATCTGCTATACACCAAACGCGTGCCCATCGCGGGGGTTACGTTCTTGGAAAATAGCAACAATTGGCAAAAACCGACTTCTGCAACTTAAATGCATTACCGAATAAACGAGGATTTGGTTCACGGTTCGTAATATGGCACCTCCTCCAAGGGAGACGAGATGGAGTCAAACAAGACGGACGGCGACAAGACGGCGTGTGTGTTCTTCCGTGGCAGCATCATCGCGAGCAGTGTAGTTGGAGAACCTGTTGCAGGCCCTCTTTATGATGCGTACTGTACAGGAATCTCGCGGTTAAAAATCGGGAATGGTGGTGCCACAGGTGCGCGATTGGCGAATTCTACCTCAATAAATTTGGCGTGGTCAAATCGGCAATGGAAATACCCGCAATGGGCGAGATTTTGGTGTTTTGCCATTGAAACAAATACAGGACGAAGCTAAACGTATTGTGTAACTCCAACAAAAAGAAAAATGAAATAATTTCAGAAGTTCAGATGAAGAGAGAATCGCGGGAAAAAAACTAATAACTAGGGAAGACAATGACTACATGAGGCACTTTGCTAATTATTTGACTCAATCAGAAAACACGAACTACACCAATACACACACTGACTTATCTCAAACTTAATTTTATTTCAAAAGGTAGTAAAGGAAATGCTAATTGGAATATAATTATTGCATCCTTTATTGACGAAATATTCACCAAAGTTACCCAACGAAGAGTATGTGTTACGCTAAATAGCCAATACAACAAGCATATTTCATAACATATTTCTCAATAATAGGAAAAAGTAAAACAATTAATCAATGACATGAACAATTTGCTACAAAATTGAAATTGAATGATTTCGGTTTTCATATCAATGGCAAAATAGAGATTGAAAACTAATTTCTTTATAACTATTTTTTCTGTTTAGTTTGTCCTTCCCCCGCACCTCCGATTAGCATGGTTGGCAACCTACGGTGCCAAAGAAATTCTACAAGCGTACATAAATTTAAATATATGGAATACAGTATGTGAATTTTGCAAGTTGTATTTGATGGATCGCAGCCATGGCTGTGAACTAAAAAGCTCTAAGTTTTCCAAGGGTGTGTGTGTAGAGTTTGTGTGGGGACAAGTTCGTGTTGAGTGTGAGGGTCACGCAATGGACAAGGAACCACGCCCATCGAGGTGATTCAAATTCAAATTGATATCTCAGTGTGCGTGTGTGTGTAAATACGTGTTCCACGTGTGTGTAAAGGTGTTCTGTGTATGTGTACACATGTTCCACGTGTGTGTTTGTGTACAAGTGGTCCAAGTGACGCAGACACCAATAAGTGCGTGTGTTTGGTGTGTGCGCGCACATATGTACACGCCCGCACAAATGACCAACTTTCTGTCGAAATCAAAACTCAACCCTGTTCTGGCCGTACAAATTTACCCATTGTATTCCCCATTTTTTATACAAAACTTGAATTCTGAGCATTCTTGTGAGTGGGATTAATCGGAGACTGCGCTGCATGCACAGGCAAATCCATCACTTCCAGCCACACGATGGAGGCCCAGTCGTCGAGCATCTTAGCCTTGACTTTTAGCGCGGTCGAGGAGCACTCGGCTGTCAAATCCGACCCTCGTGCCATGGACTTCACGAACGTCGTTCCTTCGTTCTTCAGATTTCGTTTCATCATCTCCTCGTAGAGCATTGCCGGCGTGTTCTGAGGCATCCAGTCCTGCAATGAGATTGCAAACTCCCTGTTGTAGACCATTGTGAAAGGGTTGCTGAACATCAGGCACAGGCATTTATTGGAATCCTTGATGCGGTAGATGAGTAAACCAGTGCAGCCAAAGAAGCCGGTTTTCATCTTGCGGAATCCGCACGCCCGTTTCTCGTTCGGGAAAATCTCGCTGGGGATGCTGTACTCCACCGTGCCGCTTACCATGTACCATCTGTGGAGAATGTGGTTTATTCATTAAATGTGCCTGCATTATATATAAGGCAGGCCTCAACTTACGAAGGCCCGACTTACCAACGCCCAAATATATATGAAAACATCAACTTTGACTTAAAACGCGAACTCGCAATTGCAAAATGAAATATTTTGTTCAGAAGAGCGATCCTTCACGAGGTGTAATGAGTCGGCTTCGCGCTGGGAGTGTTTGTGTGTGCACGTGTGTGTGTGTGAAAGTGAGTGGGGAGCGGTGGTGTGGCAACCCTGGTTCGATTCCCGCTCATGGCGAATACCAGTGACGATTATCTGAAGCGGTCCTGGGCCTCCCCTAGATCGACTTCAGGAGCTAAGCAGAGTTGAGCCTGGATATCGCTGGAATAGGACATCTCACTATCTCCAGGTGATTTGCTCGTTAGTTTATATGTGGTCTCTTTGTTTACCAAAGTTCCTGTGCCTAACACTATTGCAATCATTGAAGATTTGATCCAACAAGGACTGAATGCTGATGTACCGGCCCTGGTGAGACACTGCCTCACCAACTTTTACTTCATCTGGAATGGAACATTCTATAAACAAGTTGAAGGTACCCCAATGGGTTCTCCCTTATCGCCAGTTGTAGCCAATGTTTTAATGGCAAAATTTGAGACAGATGCCATCCAGGCATCCACTCTACGTCCATCCTTGTGGAAGAGGTACGTAGATTACACATTCGTCATCTGGCCACTAGGTCGACCAGATCTGAACCAATTCCTCAACCACATCAATTCCATACACCCAGCCATTAAATTCACCATGGAGGTGAAAAAGGATGGCAAGTTACCATTCTTGGATGTTTAAATAGAAAAGAGACCAGATGGCTCAATGGGATACTGTCTACAGGAAAGCCACCCATATGGATGCCTACCTAAAACCTAACTCCTACCACCATTCATCCCAGAATAATTACCTCATCAAAACTCTACACCATGGAGCTCGACGTATTTCCGACCATCATCACCTAGACAGTGAACTGAAACACGTACACCAAGCTTTCAAGATGAATGGATATCCAGACTACACAATTCGTAAAGCTATCACCCCAACTGTTGGGAAAGAACCATCTGAGAACCCAATCAAAACCATCACCTTGCCATACATAGCAGGGGTCACCAAAAATATTTCCAAAATCTTGAGCAAAGACAAGATCCAGGTTCGATTCAACACAATACATGAAATTCGTGATCTGATCCCATTTGTGAAGGATGTGATCCCCGACATGCAATACCCCAGCGCCCTTCGCCATGGATGTCGCCCTCCGATCTTACATTATATGCTAATTTCTCGCATTAACATCACGACCCAATTCGTTTATGACCCTTAGGCTACCTTTAAAACAGTCTGCTTCAGCAACTTTCCTCTATTTTTCCTCCTGACAATGATCGCTTGAGTTGTGATCGAAACGTCATAGTTTTTTGTTATTATCTTTGAACCTATCTACGTGACTTTACCGAAAGACCCAAAGAATACCATACACAATACAGTACAACCTTGATACTCGCGTGTTCTGGATTCGCGATTTTCACATTCGCGCGTTACTAAATGTATACGAATTACCTTTTCGCGACACCCGCTGGACTCCAGCATTCGTGAGTGTGCATAGTGCCAGTCCCACCGACACCCTCGTGGTGCGTGCAGAATGTTACATTTGAAACGGTCTCCTACGAATATTTGGCACGACCCCTCGGCTGCCCGCTTCGTCCTCAGTTTCGCCGTAATCCCGCCTACCACCAAGAGGTTTACTGCCCTGCAGCTCCTCTGAACTCGCTATTGTGTATTTTTATTTAATATGCGCTTCTTTGTTAATTGCCCTTAATCATGGCTCCCAAGCGTGCCGAACGTACGTCTGCACTTTCCACTCTTATTGCATCTCCTGAAGCGTCATCCTCTTGAATTCCTCACCATCACCACCACCTCCATTGTCGTCAAACATCATCATCATAATCAACAAAGGTAATAAAAAACAAACGTTGTTCGTTATGTATTTATTTAAGTCTTGTGGTTATTTTGATTTAAAGCTTTCGTGACTGCAGGGATTCATATTCTTGGTTCTTTCGGTAAAGTCACGTAGAAGGGAAACAATAAAAAAATATATTAAACAATAAAATTATCACGACGTTTCGACTGCAACACAAGCAATCATCATCAGGTGTGAAAACCACAGCAAGAATATTTTTAAAAAGTGGCGTTTTTTTTAACGTTAGCACCATGGAGAGCGATTTGGCAGTTATTCAGATGGACGAGTCCATCTTTGTTCGGAAAAGAGGAGGGGGGAGACGAAAATAATGGATGCGGTCTGAAAGCCACCGTAAGCGTGAACAATCAATTAAGACCCAAAATAGTTTATCAAATCCTTCCAATGATTGCTAAGCCAGAATCCATCTTCTCGGTTGAAATTGTCTCTGTGTTTGTATATGTGGATAGCCTCATGAACGAATCTCTCATGGTAGCCAGATGGCTTGCAAAGAACCTCTGTCTTCTTCTACGTGACTTTACCGAAAGAACCAATAATATACTTGTGGTTATTGTTAATGGTAAGTAAAAAATATAGTTATTTATATATTTTTATGTAATCATTGTTTTTGAACACTTACCATCCCCCCCCCCCATGTTCACTCGTACCAGGAACTTAACCCCACTTTGCCGTTCAACACGGTTTATGTATTCACGTTTTCAGGTAAGTAACCCTCGCGAATAGAGAGAGTTTACTGGATATACATACAACGAAGACGACATGCTGCAGAAGTGATCTAGGCAGAAGTGCTGGTCGACTGCCAGACGTGTATAGGCAAGGACCAGGTTTCGACATTCAGTGTCTCATCAGTAGCAGTCAGCCTCTGTTTGAACTAATGATGGTGAACTGCCAGATGTTATAAGCAAGGATCTTCACTTAAAGATATGGGTCCTGGTTAGAAATATATTTATTTAGTTACGCATAATTCGAAATAATAGTTAGCATTGTTGTGAATAATACAAATAACAACATAGACATATGAAGCAGGCATATTGTCCGTTTATATATGTTGTGTTATTCACATTCTATTGCACTTATTTTACCACATTGAACTTGCACGTTAGTCAAAGTGCTCACCTCACCCATGTGCACTTTAACCAAATGTATGTTCTTCTATAGCTAAACAGGTGTGGCTATATGGTGCTTTCCATCAATATAATATTTATATATATACAGGCGGAACTCGCCAAACGGACGGGGGTTATGTTCCTGAAAACTTCCGTGTTTGGCAAAACCGCGTTCAATAAACAATAAACCTCGTGGGTAAAACTAGGGTTGCGTGTTCCTGGGTCCAAAAAGATCACCCCCTGCCTCTTCGTTTGACTAATTATAGAAGACTACCGCCCTTGTTATTGTGCTCAATGATGCTGAGTCGCTCTCCAGTTCTTGTGTGTGTGTGCACACATTTTTTAATGTCACGCCAAACCAAAACCCCCGTCTCCATCCCTCTTCCCGTACCGTGGCACTCCATGCCCAAAGCTCCCTCTTAACGCTGTCACTTAAATCTTGATGATTCGCCATCGAGGCGTCCGTGTATGACTCAGGTCCTCAACGAGCAAGACGGTTAGATGCACGGAGCAATGTGGTGGACAATTTGCGTTGTGCAGTTTGCGCGTGTTGAGTGCTATACATTGTCGCACACGCACACAGACGTATACAACAAGATACACACACAAAACCATGGTCAATTAATCGTTCTCACGGTCGATTCATTCGCGCGTTCAAACGGACGCAGCACTCTCATCAATCCACGTGTCGCCGAAACATCACCCCCACGTTAAGTAGAACAGACCTCAATAGGTAAACCGTGCAGAGCCGAAACGCCAGTTCAATCGGGCCACGCTGGGCAAAGTTTTCTTCTATATATATTAGAGATGTAATATATATTTCTCCGCATATTTGTTCTGTGTCATACCCCCCCCCCCACCCCTTACATCTGTTATTCACAGCAGGCACCGCCCCGCTTGGACAACCAATAACAACAACCACCGCCATCCGCCACTAAGTGTCGGTGATGTCAGCACGGCGCTTGTGCCAAGGCTATGCACACTTTAAAGTCGCGTGAAGGGGTCGCCACGCCCGCTTGCAAGGAGAGGTTCACGGGAAAGACCCAGGTGCCCTGGGTTGACTGACTGAGATCGCATTTCACCGCCACTCACACGGGCGCATGCAGCGTGCGGCCGGAGAAGTTGGAGATCTCCACGGCCACCTTGCAGCTCGTGGGAGTCCCAGCGATCACGGCCTCCACGTCCACCCCCTTGCACTCCAACGGCGGCTTGGTCCCGGTTCCTGCCATCTGGGTTCCTGCTAGAGCAAAATAGCAACGAAGAAAATGTTGGGTTCGGATGGAATACGCCTAGATCTAGAATGTAATTTTTCTCCACTTTCTCTACAACGTCAGTAAGAATAACAAGTGAAGTAATGGCTGAATGGTGATATAGTTGTATGTTTTAAAACTGTGCACTTCTAGCCGAATTAAAGTGTCGAAGATTCGCTGGCAGGTCAGGGAACAGACCCAGGTGTCATGGGTTGACTGACTGAGATGACTGCCCGATGCACCAACCTCACCCCTACTGTGCCAAATTGCTGCGTTTTAGCATCCTGATGCTCCGCTCACTGTGAGCGTCGCTCCTTTGCCCTGCCTATTGTTGGAGGGCGACTGCCTCCAATTATACAGTAGCGTCCTTCACGAGCCTCATCATCTACAGAGGCCAATCTTGACAGCCCTGGTACCGATCATCGGCAAGTCCACTAACCTCCACATCCTCCTTTACCACTTAAGCCCATCTATTATCTAATTGCGCCGAGCCTGGCAAAGCACCGTCGCGACGTCATCCCGACTCAGTGGCGAACGGCAGTTATTATTATTATTATTATTGTTGTTTTAAAACCCATTCAGTCGATATTGAAACTGCGGAATTAAATATATCTCACCTGGCAGTGACGCTGCTGTGACTCCGTCTGTGCTTTCGGTCCGTGGAGTTATGGAGGGCTCCCTAAATGCGCGTTGAAGGCGACCTCTCCTCTCGCCCACGCGCTTTCTCGCTCCGGATTGGTCGATGGGAGAGGCGAGTTACCTGTGCCAGGTATTGTTGTGCCACTGTGTGGATACACGCACACACAGCATATGCGTAACAAGGCACACGCGTGCGTGGTTACCTTGCTGACTCGCCTTTAATGGAAATGGAAAAAAGCGTAATAGATCACTTCTCTTTGCTGACTCGCCTTTAATGTAAATGTGAAAAAGAGTAACAGATCATTTCTCAAAACTGAATAAAGATTCTGATTCTGAACAGCTGTCTATCATCATCATGAATACCATTATGGTAATCCATGGTCTATCAACTGCTGGATAAAGCCCCCCCCCCCACCGCCACCCCCATTTCCTATATCCCCCAAGCCGCTATCATCTCTCATCTGATTTTATCGCTCCATCTCCTGCGCTCAATGTCCTCGCGGGTCGCGTTCCCTCCTTTGACTGCCACTCCGTTGGTAGTCTCGACCGTCGGTCAACACCTCCCAGTAGCACGGTTGGCTATATAGGACGCGACATAAGTTCAACATACACACATACATACGCATGCACGCGAGAGGGGGGCACCACTCTAACCCTGTATAGAAGGGACATTGTATGCCGTTGAACTGTTTTGTATTGCCTTCTGGCGAGCCAGGGGGCATGACATTTTCCTCGCACACCCACGGGAAGGGAGTTTCACAACATTCGCGGGCCAAGCGTGGCACTGACCTTCGCTCCTGCCTCTGACAGGTGCTGGATTCTATTCCTGCGTATGGTGGCAGCAATATGTCCAGGAGCTAAAAGATGCCAATGTCGAGGTCTGATAGTAACGACGAGAGGACTTTATTAGAGAGTTTGTTTATAGTTTTGCTGCTGCTCTGTTGAAGGAATTTCAGATGACAATGGTTTACCATATGGTCCATAGTTTTGGGTTGCATGGCCACAATCACACTATGGTGGCTTATTTTTAATGCATCTCTACGGATCTGTATGTGTATCTCGGTATCGATGCGTCTCTTTGAGTATCAATGTATCTCTATGGGTTTATACGTATATCTATCAATCACTATGCCTCTATGTATGTGTGTAACTATGGGTCGTTATGTACCTACGGAGGACAACAAACTAAACATAAGTGATTTTTGTCTTTAGTTTGTTGTCCTTCCCCACACCTCCGATTAGCACGGCTGACTATGTACAGTGTGAAAGAGGTTCAACATACATATCAAGATCGACTCACCCAGCAGATGAGATAATGGCAGCATGTTCGAACCACCTCATTCTGCTACATATGTTTTTGGCTAAATTAATTTAAGACGCGTTCTCTGAAAAGCTACTGCTGTCTGCTCCAGTGTCAGACTTATCAGCTGCTCACTTTTTGCCACTGATTCAACATCCATTGAACCTATATTATGGATGCTACAATAAATCAATACAATGTTGATCATATACAGTGAGGGAAAAAAGTATTTGATCCCCTGCTGATTTTGTATGTTTGCCCACTGACAAAGAAATGACCAGTCTATAATTTTAATGGTAGGTTTATTTGAACAGTGAGAGACAGAATAACAGCAAAAACATCCGGAAAAAACGCGTGTCAAAAATGTTGTAAATTGATTTGCATTTTAATGAAGGAAATAAGTATTTGACCCCCTCTCAATCAAAAATATTTTTGGCTCCCAAGTGTCTTTTATACAGGTAATGAGCTGAGATTAGGAGCACACTCTTAAAGGGAGTGCTCCTAATCTCAGCTTGTTACCTGTATAAATGACACCTGTCCACAGAAGCAATCAATCAATCAGATTCCAAACTCTCCACCATGGCCAAGACCAAAGAGCTCTCCAAGGATGTCAGGGACAATATTGTAAACCTACACAACGCTGGAATGAGCTACAAGACCATTGCCAAACAGCATGGTGAGAAGGTCTTCTTCTTTGGTTCTTTCGGTAAAGTAACGTAGAATGAGAATAAAATAGTAAATTAATAAAATAAAATAACACAATACATTCTCACGACGTTTCGGCCACAACACAAGCGGCCCTCTTCAGGTGAAAGGAACAGACCCGTCGGGACGACAGAGCTCCAATGAATGCTGTTAAGACCCGCAGCGTCCCCCAAGCTGGTTTAGAGAAGTGAGGCACCTTGACAAAGGGGTTTACATACCAAACAGGAGAACCCAGCATTGAAATAGCTGAGTGATTAGCTTGTGACTGGTCATAGAAATAGCTATGTTAAAGTCAAAGCTTACACATCCACAGAGGCACCTAGTACAAATCAAACAGGATAATTTAGCATTGAAATAGCTGAGTCATTAGCTTGTGACTGGTCACAGAAATGACTATGTTAAAGTCAAAGCCTACACATCCAGAGGCACCTAGTGCGAATCAAACAGGAGAATTTAGCATTGAAATAACTGAGTGATTAGCTTGTGACTGGTCATAGAAATAGCTATGTTAAAGTCAAAGCCTACACATCCACAGAGGCACCTAGTACAAATCAAACAGGATAATTCAGCATTGAAATAACTGAGGGATTAGCTTGTGACTGGTCATAGAAATAGCCATGTCAAAGTCAAAGCCCACACATCCACAGAGGCACCCAGTACATGGACGCCAAAGGGGCTGCAACAACTCTACAATCATATAGTAAACCGATGTGAAAAAACCTGTCTAAATTACATCAATATAATAAATGTACTCAAGCACGTACACCAGGCTCTCAGGGTTAATGGTTACTCTGACTCAGTGGTTCTTAACCTGGGTTCGATCGAACCCCAGGGGTTCGGTGAGTCGATCTCAGGGGTTCGGCAGAGCCCCCGCCACGGAGGTCCGGACACACTTGAATTATTGTGTAAATGTGTGATGACACACACGGCCCGCTTGGCCATCACTGGCTGCAGATGATCATGCTACACTGCTTGGCCAATCAGCGCTGCGGGGAATTTAGTGCGTACTCAGTAGTCAACGTGTGACTGTTGTTGTCGTACGTCGTGTGATTTCTTTAATATTTTATCCATACTAACTATGTCGGGCAAAAGAGGAAAGTGGTCGGACGAATATGTACAACATGGATTCTCATGTATCACGGAACGTGATGGGAGTGAGCGTCCTATCTGCATGATTTGCAACGCCAAGTTGAGCAACTCTAGTCTTGCACCGGCAAAACTAAAGGAACACTTCTTGAAGCTGCATGGAGACGGGGAATACAAGAACACAACACTTGCTGAATTCAGGGTGAAGAGAGCCAGATTCGATGAAAGGGCCACTCTGCCTGCTCTTGGATTTGTACCTGTTAACAAACCGATCCTGACAGCATCGTACGAAGTTGCTTACCTGATCGCAAAGCAGGGCAAGCCACACACCATTGGTGAAACACTTGTGAAACCAGCTGCATTAAAGATGGCGAATCTGATACTCGGAACAGCGGCCGAAGATAAATTATCCCAAATTCCCCTTTCAAATGACACCGTCAGTGACAGAATAGAAGACATGAGTAAAGACATCTTGGCTCAAGTAGTCGCGGATCTGATTTCAAGCCCGGCAAAATTCAGCCTTCAACTCGACGAAACCACAGACGTTTCTGATCTAAGCCAGCTTGCTGTTTTTGTACGCTATGTGAAAGACGACATGATAAAAGAAGAGTTTTTATTTTGTAAGCCTCTTACAACAACAACGAAGGCAGCCGATGTGAAGAAGCTTGTGGATGACTTCTTCAGAGACAACAATCTTTCATGGGATATGGTTTCTGCAGTTTGTACGGACGGAGCTCCAGTCATGCTGGGAAGAAAGTCTGGTTTTGGTGCGCTAGTAAAGGCCGATGCACCACACATCATTGTGACGCATTGTATTCTGCACAGGCATGCGTTGGCAACAAAAACCTTACCTCCAAAAATGACAGAAGTATTAAAAACTGTGGTGGAATGTGTGAACTATGTGCGAAAAAGTGCTCTGAGGCACCGCATCTTCAGTGAGCTGTGTAAAGAAATGGGCTCTGAATTTGAGGTACTTCTGCTCCATTCTAATATTCGGTGGTTATCCCGGGGACAGGTGCTGAATCGTGTTTTTGCCATGCGTGTGGAATTAGCCCTGTTTTTGCAAGAGCACCAACACTGCCATGCAGATTGCTTCAAAAATCCTGAGTTCATTCTCATTTTAGCGTACATGGCTGATATATTCGCAGCTCTCAATCATCTCAATCAGCAGATGCAGGGTGGTGGAGTCAATATCATGGAAGCGGAAGAACACCTGAAGGCTTTTCAAAAAAAGCTACCGTTATGGAAACGACGAACAGAGAACAATAACTTCGCAAACTTCCCGCTTCTGGACGACTGTGCAAGTAAGATCGAAGATGTGTCTGGAATCGGAGATATTTCGGTATCCACGGAACTGAAGCAAACAATTGCCACGCACTTAGATGAGCTTGCAAAGTCTCTCGACGGATATTTCCCTACAAGAGAGTCATATCCAGCATGGGTGAGACAGCCGTTCACGTTTGCTGTTGAAACAGCAGATGTCAATGATGAATTCCTCGACGAAATCATTGAAATTCAGCAGAGCCAGGTTCAACAGCAACTCTTCAGAACAACAACGCTCTCAACGTTTTGGTGTCGACAAATGAACAAGTATCCAGTTATTGCTAAGAAAGCCCTGGATTTTTTTTATACCATTTGTTACAACATATCTTTGTGAGCAAATCCTTTTCGAGGATGCTGGACATAAAAACGAAGAAAAGGAACAGACTTTGCTGTGAAAATGACATGAGAGTGGCACTTGCCAAGGTGAAGCCACGCATATCTGAACTGATCTCTCAAAGGCAACAGCAGAAGTCACATTGATTTCCAGGTATGTAATTTGTTGTGAGTTTATGCATTGTGTTGGTTTTATTCTTTGAACAAGGTAATGTTCATGCACGGCTCATTTTGTGTACCAGTAAAAAACATATCTATGTCTTGAATTTGAAAAAAATCACATTTTATTTTTCACTAAAGAGGGGTTCGGTGAATGCGCATATGAAACTGGTGGGGTTCGGTACCTCCAACAAGGTTAAGAACCACTGCTCTGACTACACAATCCGCTAAGCCATCACTCCAGTCATGAAGAAGGATCCTCTTGTGGAGCCACTCAAAACCATCACCTTACCCTACATTGCAGGGGTCACTAAAAAGATCTCAAAAATCGTGAATAAACACAAGATCCAGGTCCGATTCAACACAGTACATAAAATCCGTGATCTGGTTCCACGAGGTTTCGCCCACAACACAAGTGGCCTTCTTCAGGTGAAAAGAACAATGTAGCAGAGCTGCAATGTAGCTCTGTCGTCCCGACAGGTTTGTTCCTTTCAAAACTGTCGGGACGACACCTGAAGAAGGCCACTTGTGTTGTGGCCGAAACGTCGTGAAAATTTTAATTGTTTTATTTTATTATTTTATTCTCATTCTACGTGACTTTACCGAAAGAACCAAAGAAGACCTTGCCGTAATCTTTGCAAATGTGGCTTCACGCCCGTCTGTGCCCTGGATTGCTACTGCCTATCGGAACGCTGCGCAAACATCCTTCCCGCGATCATTGCATGTGTAGTGCCGTGAATTCACTCGGACGACAACCGTCTCTTTTTCCGCCGTCACTTTTATTCCATCGTTCCGTACACAGTAATTCTCTCCGTGCTCCGCCAACTCGGACACTCCGATTTACTTCAGCATCGTCCGTGCATCCCCTTCCATACACAGTGTTTCTTCGCCTATCTCTTCACACACAGTGTCTTCCCTTCCACACACAGTGGTTCGTCTTCTATCTCCTCACACACAGTATCGCCGCTATCTCTTCACACGCAGTGACTTCCATCTATTCACACACAGTGACTCTATCTATCTCCGCTAACGCTGACTCTCCCTATCGCTATTTACTGTCTTTGGGGTCCAGCTCTCTATCTATTCTTCCTTAACATTTCCAGCTGTCTTCTTCGTATCTCTTCACCTCTCGCCAATAACTGCCCAGCAACAACTCTCCAGCAACAACTTCCCAGCAGCAACTCCCCAGCAGCAACTCCTCTCCGTTCAAACCACCTCGCGTTTTATCCCCTCTCGCATTAGCCTTAATTAATTGCCACGTGGCTCGCTGGCCGTCTCCCGCCAGCCCGCACCTGTCCCCTTCATCAGACATCCAGACACCACCACTTAACGCTAACAGCCTTTCGACCAATCACAGCCCTCGTGCCACGACTCCGTTAATTACTTCGGGTTGTTTACGCACACCCGCGACTCGACCACCTGTTCGACCTCATGTGACCCGTTCTATTTCGATTTAAAGCTTTCGTGACTGCAATGATTCATCTTCTTTGGTTCTTTCGGTAAAGTCACGTAGAATGAGAATAAAATAATAAATTGATAAAATAAAATAACACAATAATATTCTCACGACGTTTCGGCCACAACACAAGCGGCCTTCATCAGGTGAAGGGACGAGACTGTCTGGTAGGACAGCGCTGTCCTACCAGACAGTCTCGTCCCTTCACCTGATGAAGGCCGCTTGTGTTGTGGCCGAAACGTCGTGAGAATATTATTGTGTTATTTTATTTTATCAATTTATTATTTTATTCTCATTCTACGAGACTTTACCGAAAGAACCAAAGAAGGTGACCCGTTCTCCTTGTCTGTCTGTATGTACTCTATATGGCATATACTCGAATTGGAGTAGTGGAGTGAAGCGGACGGAACGATGACAACATATATACATAACGCATTTGCAATAGACAACCATTTTGTACAATCACGCAACGACACGCACACAACACCTTTATACAGAATTCCCAACCCCCAAAGTCAATGTATTGTATCCCTCCTGGAACGGGTTCCCGCTGCCTGTCCATCTCCCCTGCATGGGATACCCTGCGGTAAGGGAGGGCCTCGTTTGTCTTGCCAATGAACCCTGCGCCCATCCCTGTCCCAGCGACACTCAGCTGGCGGGGCTGTCCGTCATTCCCGGTCGGGACGGCCATTGGTCCGGATCTGTGGCAGTTCAATCGGCGTCTGGTCAGTAACCCTGTCCAAAAAGGGCGATCCTGCAGGCACACGGGGGGCAGATCTCTGGGACACGCGCACTTGTGACCTCCCCACAGGTTCGTCAGACACATCCAATACAGGCCGCTCTCGGATGGGGGATGACGCGTCGTATGGTAACACAAATTTCTTCAGGCGCGACGGGTGAACAAACCATGTCCGACGACCGAATTTTATTCGCACACTCTGATCCCGTAAAACCTCCACAATATCAACGGGCCCCTGCCAGGGGCCGTGAAATTTCAGGGACGTTCCCACCGGCACCATAGGGCAGTGCAACCAGGCTTTATCACCAACACTCCACGGCTCTCGTGGCCGCTGCCTGCCGAACAATTTTTTGTTAGCGGCTTGTCGTCGTGCCGTATTTTGCAATGCAGCCTCTCGGGCTTCCCTTAGACTGTCCAAAGCCACCTGCATCGGAGCAGGCACCGTCGTAGATTTCTCCCGTTTTCGAATTCCCAATTTCACAATAGCCGGCGCTTCCGGTTCCCGTCCATACATTAGAAAAAATGTCGAGTACCCCATTGAGGCATGCGGGGCCAATCTATACGCGGCCAGCGTCACTGCAACATGCAGATCCCAATCATTTTGAGCGGTGTTTACTTGGTGACAAAGCATGGACGTCAGCGTCCTATGCAGCCGCTCGACCATCCCGTCAGTCTGCGGGTGGTATGGGGACGTCCGAATCTTTTTGGTCCCCAGCGAGTCACACACGTCCTTAATCAATTTCGATGAAAAATGTCTGCCTTGGTCAGTAAGCAACTGTTCCGGGGCCCCCTTATCTAATACGTATCCATTCAAGAAAGCCTCAGCAATCGACGTCGCTGACTGGTCTACTAGCGGCCATGCCATCGGCCAACGAGTTAACTATTCCACCCCGACGAGCAAATATCTGTGCCCTCGGGGGGTGACGGGAAACGGACCCAAAATATCCAGTGCCACAATTTCGTTCACTCTCGAAACTTGAATCGATTGCAAAGGGACACGATATGGCCGTGCCGGCGCTTTCCTCCGTGCACATTCCTGGCACGCTTTTACATGCTGTTTCACATCGTTAAACATTCCCGGCCAGTAAAATTCACTCCCCACCGTCAACGCGGTCTTCTTCTCCCCCAGATGCAGCAATTTCTCATGTAACTCGTTAATCAGTTTCCCCCGCAACACCTTCGGGACGACAATACAAAATTATTGTGCATCCACATCCCAGCGAACAAGCAACCCCTCCGTTAACATCAAAAATGGGCGATCCTCCGATCCCCTTGAACGAGAGGCACGCAGCCTCATCCTGGTCAGCGAGGAATCTTCCACCTGCAGTTGCTTCCACTGCTTCAATGACAACCCCAACAGTCCAATTTATGCTCCAGGGACTATCCCTGGAACCCCCGAACCCGCTGCAGCGACCGTTTGCGGAACCTCCTGCAGCGGCGGGCCGCAACGCAGCTAGCCCTCTTTGCACCGACACGTCTCAGCCGGTCGCGGCAACCTCGACAAAGCATCCGCGTTTACATAGTGCGTCCCTTTCCTATGCTGGATCGTGAAAGAGTACTCCTGGAGGGTCTCAATCCAGCGAGCCATTTACCCCGATGGCTGATCCACGCGCAGCGAGTACTGAAGCGCCGCGTGATCAGTGCGGATCAAAAATTCCCTGCCGTATAGATGCGGTCGGTACTGGCGCACAAAATGGACAATCGCCAATAATTCCCTACGCGTCACACAGTATTTTTGCTCCGCCGGCAATAACACCCGGCTGCCATATGCCACCACTCTCTCGACGCCATCAACCATTTGTGACAAAACCGCGCCTATGCCCGTATCACAGGCATCCGTGTCAAGTATAAATTGCTTCGTAAAATCCGGGTATCCCAACGGCGGTGCGTCCGCCAGTGCAGCCCGCAACGCTTAAAACGATTTTTGTTCAGCAATCCCCCATTGAAACTTTACACCTTTCCCGGTCAGCGTATGCAATGGTCCAGCAATCGTGGCAAAATCCTTAACGAACCGCCGATAATACGACGCAAAGCCCACAAAGCTACGCACTTCCCCTGCTGTTTTCGGCACTGGCCATGTACGCACACAACTCATCTTTTCCGGATCAGTGGCCACTCCTGACGCACTAACGACGTGCCCCAAATACTTCACCGATGTTCTCAACAATTGGCACTTCTGTGGTTTAAATTTCAATCCAGCGCGCCGCACTCTGCAAAAAACGGCGCGCAGCCGTTGCAAATGTTCATCGAAATTCCTACTGAAAACAATCACATCTAAATATATCAAGCATGACTCCCACTGCAGGCCCGACAACACGAGTTCCATTAATCGCTGGAAGGTCGCCGGCGCTGAGTGGAATCCCATCGGGAGCAAGTTAAATTGATACAATCCTTGTGGTGTCCGAAATGCCGTTTTAGGTCTTGACTCTTTATCCAGGGGCAATTGCCAAAAGCCCGACAACAAATCGAGGGTCGAAAAGATTCTGGCGCCGGACAGGGCGTCCAGCGAATCATCAATTCGTGGAAGCGGGTATGCTTCCGCCACCGAAACTTTATTCAATTTCCGATAGTCAACACAAAATCGCATGGTTCCGTCACACTTTTTAACGAGGACAATAGGGGCTCCCCATGGGCTGGACGATGGGGCGATAATATCCTGCTCTAGCATTTCAACAGATCGCCGAATACATTCTTTCTCAAGAGGACCTACACGATGCGAATTTAACCTGATCGGGGGTGCGTTCCCCATGTCAATACGATGCTGCAACAACGTCGTTCGACCCACATCGTATTTCCCTGAACTGAACACATCCTTAAATTCCACTAGCAATGCATGCAATCTCGACCGTTGCACAGGCGATAACTCTGGGTTTTGTTCGTAAAGATCCCTTAACCATTCCGGATCGTCTTCTTCCCTTGACAACATTTCATCCTGCCCCGTAGCAAAACATGTTTTTGTTTCTGGACATGGCGCACCCGTTGCGTGCACCAACGTAGTGCCCCCTTGAATAACAACCTCTTCGTGCCCCGCGTTTACAATTTGAATGAAGGGATCACAATAAGTTGGTATTATGGTCAAAGCTCCTACCACGGTGGGCATTCTCGACACAGCATTTGAGGGTGTCAACAGCACTCCCTCCTGTAGCTCATCCCAAGGCAATTCCTTCTTTAACCGTAGCGGTACCAATATTTGCGATGCAGGCGGGACGCGCACGGTGCGGCTCACCACGACCTGCACCACAGCGTTCGCCGCCGCAAATTTCGAAGGCGTCCCCAAAAATTTCATACATTTCCCCGACGGTAATTTCAAACAACATTTTTCCACTGAAATCTTAATTGGCATCTTTTGCAAAAAATCCATGCCCAACAAACACGGTACCGCCAAGGCCGTTGAAACCCAAACACTTCCTGTCACTATAACCTCCCCAATTTGAATTGTCGCAACCACGCAGCCCATAATGCCCAAACTACCCCCGTTTGCCGCTACAAATGGCCCTTCCACTGGCGCTAACGATCCAGGCGACGTTGGCAGCGACCGAAAAGTTTGCAACGAAATGAGAGTTGCCGACGCCCCGGTATCCAAAATAACCCGTACCATGACACCTTGAATACATGCCATCGCATCCGACGATCCCGGCGCGGCCCCCAACACACGATGTACCAATGCGCCCCACATATCCCGGCCATGCGTACTATCCGAACCCGATGAATACGGTTGAGATGACGCGGATGAGTGATGTGGATAGGGCGGCTGTGTATTGAATGCATCTCGACTCACCCGGGATCCTTGGTCTTGGGGGAACCGCCCGCCGTAGTTGTTCGGCGCCCACGGAGGACCACCTCTTCGTCTCCAGCAGTCGCGGGCGAGATGACCCCTCCGCCCGCACTCGTAGCATGTCCGATGCACGCCGTCTCCATATGCCCCGGGACGACGCCGTCGGTCTCCGGTCGACACTCCGGCCGCCACTGCCTTCGGCGGCGCCTCGTCCACCACCACCGCCACCGTGCTCGCAGCCCCGGCAGGGGTCGTCAGCGACGGCTCCACTACCGCCGCCGCTGGTTCGTCTCATATATCAAGGTTGACTTGTATGTTCCTGGCGATCAGCAACGATGACACGTCGTCGTCATCATCCTTGTCCGGGAGCGACAGGACGACTTTCAGTTCCTTCGCCAGCTGTAACATCTTCTCTTGCAGCAGGGAGTCCCAGCCCTCCTCGTCCATCGCCGGGTACGCAACCTGGGCGAGGGCCAGCAAGGCACTGCGAAATGCCAGGGGGGACTCCGTGGCCTCCCGTTTCCTCTGTTGAAATCGACATTTGGCGACCGACTGCGGCTCGTAGACCTTCCTCATTGCCGCAATAGCACCATCCAATGTTTTTCTGACAGCGGCAGGGAGTCCGTTAAAAGTCGCCAAGGAGTCATCATCCAATGCCGTCGGCAGTGCTCGTAACGCGGCACTCTCCGTCCACTTCAGGGACTCGTAAGCCGCACGGAATCTTCGTATGAATGCCGTCCAATCTCCCACTTTGGCATCAAATCGTTGCACGTGTAGCCGTCGTGGCGGTCCCTCCAACTGGTCGTCTTCGTCGTCAGAATCTTCCAACCGCTCCGGCTGAGCGGCAACCTCTGGCGGTGGACCCGGTACGGGTAGTTGAATGCGGTTCTCCGTCAAGAAGTTCTGGAATTCCTCCGACAACTTCTCCATTCTGGCCTCCCACTGGGTCATGAGGACTCGCCAATCCTCTGGCGATCCCGGGCCTTCAGCACCACCCGAACCGCTGTCACCGTCCGGAGTACTGCCGGCCATCTGGCCGGGCTGCAAATCGTCGTTGTTGCTGTCGCCGCCCGAGTCCACTGGCACATTTCTTTTCTTTGCCGCTTTCCTTGACATCGTGGCGTGTTCCGTACTTTTTCTGACACCAAATATAGTGCCGTGAATTCACTCGGACGACAACCGTCTCTTTTTCCGCCGTCACTTTTATTCCATCGTTCCGTACACACAGTAATTCTCTCCGTGCTCCGCCAACTCGGACACTCCGATTTACTGCAGCATCGTCCGTGCATCCCCTTCTACACACAGTGTTCCTTCCTCTATCTCTTCACACACAGTGTCTTCCCTTCCACACACAGTGGTTCGTCTTCTATCTCCTCACACACAGGATCGCCGCTATCTCTTCACACGCAGTGACTTCCATCTATTCACACACAGTGACTATCTATCTCCGCTAACGCTGACTCTCCCTATCGCTATTTACTGTCTTTGGCGTCCGGCTCTCTATCTATTCTTCCCTAACATTTCCAGCTGTCTTCTTCGTATCTCTTCACCTCTCGCCAACAACTGCCCAGCAACAACTCTCCAGCAACAACTTCCCAGCAGCAACTCCCCAGCAGCAACTCCCCAGCAGCAACTCCTCTCCGTTCAAACCACCTCGCGTTTTATCCCCTCTCGCATTAGCCTTAATTAATTGCCACGTGGCTCGCTGGCCGTCTCCTGCCAGCCCGCACCTGTCCCCTTCATCAGACATCCAGACACCACCACTTAACGCTAACAGCCTCTCGACCAATCACAGCCCTCGTGCCACGACTCCCTTAATTACTTCGGGTTGTTTACGCCACCCGCGACTCGACCACCTGTTTGACCTCATGTGACCCGTTCTCCTTGTCTGTCTGTATGTACTGTATATGGCCAATTCCTATGTGCATTATTTACTCCACTACACATGCATGACAGCTTCTCGCCAGGAGTGTATCCTGGAATGCGTCTTTCAACCACTCATTTTGAGATCGAAATATCGCACCTCCTGGTGTTTACATTCCCCCTTGAAGACACTGGTGTGTAAATATCAACCGTATCAGAACATTAACATCAGGATGAAGCACGCGTTTCCATTCATAGACAATTAAGGATCAGCTACAGTAGTGCGATTGTGGCAATGCAATCCAAACTATAGACCATATAGTAGACCACTGTTGTCTGCGTTCCTTCAATGGAGGAACAGCAATTCCGCTTACACTACCGCTCCCCACACACTCCCTTTCACGCACACGTGCGCGGGCACACACACTCCCAGTGCGAGGCCGACTCATTACATCTTGCGAAGGATCGCTCCTCCAAACAAAATAGTTCCACGGTTCAGTTTGCAAGTGCGACTTCGAGTTTTAAGTCAACGTTATTTAAAAATATATATTTCATGGAAGCTTGTTCGTACGTACGAGTGTTCGTAAGTTGGGTGTTCACAAGTTGAGATCTGCCTGGACTAAACGTACTCTCTCCTGACACCATCTCGTGGCAAGCAGGCCTCGGACATTGGCATTCAGTTTACGAATGTTGCCATGAGGAAGAATAGCATCGGCAGAGTAAATATTGTTTTAAAGATACAATAAAAAAACGAGTGTCTATGGCGTTGTGAATACCCAGTACAGTTTTCATCTGGAGCCGTGTGATACCAGCTTGAAACGTTGACACGAAACGCTGTGGACTCGACTCGGATGGAGTCGTGACATTGAGGCGCATGGCTCCCTCTGGCGCTCCACTGCGAGTATGGTCGCTCAAAATACAGGGTGCTACATTTTGACTTCAAACTTTCGTGACTGGGTGAATTAATATTCTATGGTTCTTTCGGCAAAGTCACGTAGATAGAAAAAAATGTATAACAATAAAATAAAAATAAAGTGAATACAACATAATAAAATATCACGACGTTTCGATCGCAACACAAGCGGTCGTCATCAGGGACAGGGTGGGTTAGCCTCTGAGGACAAGCTGTTTATAAAGGTTTAGAGTCAGTAGTATATACTACACACCCTCTAAGTTGGCATTAAGTCCACAAATTTGGCAGCCCCCAATGAGATCGCACGACAAAATCACCTTCATAAGTCACATCGTAAATCTCGCTACAGTACCAGGACTATGTAGTACTAGGACTGTACAGTACTTTACAATACTATGACTATAGATTACTAGTACTACGCAGTTTGTCATCGTACAACACATAAAAAAAATAATCACCCATAGCTAGAAATTGGGCCACTGTGTTTACAAATGCCTGGGCAAATTTTTAATCCAAGTCCCGTCACTGGCCATGAGACTGGACACAACGAGACGAGAAATAATTATCTACCCGTGAAATGGTTCAACGGCCGGATCCGTGGCAAGCCATCGAATCGCTGTGCTGTGAATTTGTTTCGTGTTCACTGCGCGATACGCCGAGTGGAATCGAACTTGAAAAGTGGTCATGTTTAAATGCACGCCTATACAGGCCACCATACTTCGATAGGGATTACCGTTGGTAAGGCTATTTTAATACAATGGACAGGAAAGGGCTCGCATGATGCGCATGCATAATGTACGGTTATTCATTAATCCCCCCCCCCACACACTTTGCCCAAGGGGCCGTCCATAAATGACGTCACGCGATTTTGGACGATTTTTGACTCCCCCCCCCATCGTCACATGGCGTCACAAAAAGTCAGACCCCCCCTCAAAAATGACGTCACAAAGCTCTGCCCCCCCCCCCAAAAAAAAATTAAACATGCTTCAAATCGCTTTAAACTATTGTCATTGTAGTGCGTATTTAATGTGGCGCTGCACTCTGATGTTGTAGGAGAAAACATTTATTAAAAAGTCTAATTAATTAAGTAGAACGTGTTGTCTATATTTATTTAAAGTTGCGCGTTTTTACGTGACGTCACATTTATCAACCCCCCCCCCCGTCACACATCGTCACAAATGTCTGACCCCCCCCCCCCCCAGGTGTGTGACGTCATTTTTGGACGGCCCCCAAGAGCGCAGAAGTGTGGTCACCATCTACGCCTCTATATAAGTGTAGAGGAGTAGAATGGGGAAGTGGTGCCACGTGTGCTGTCCAGTGCGATGACGTGACATCATGCGCTCGGCGCAGCAGAATGACGTCATGGCTCCTTAAGTATGAAGGGGGGACCCCATGACGTCAGCAGGGTCGTAGCTGGAGAGTAGGGTCGGAGAAGGGTGGAACGGGGAGCCAGGGGCAAGAGGGTAGGGATAGGGGAGAGCACAGTGCCAGGCGAGACGTGGCTATGCTCCTCGGTCGGCCGTGTTGGCTGATCCCACGGCCGGCGCAGAGGAGACAGCACAGGGCAGCCGGCTGTGTCGGGACCTATCCCGGGACCCCTAACCCCTGGGAAGTTGTTCACCCCTGTGTATTGTTAAGATTTGTAATAAACTTTTGGCGGAAGCCCTTAACTTACCTCAGCCTCCGAGTGAGTCGTCGGGAACTTCTCAACAACTGGTGTCAGAAGTGGGGTCGGGTGCACCATCATTGTCACCCACTGGATGGCCCAGGCAGACCCACCACTGGAACGCGCTGGCGCATCGGATGGTGGCGGCAGCTGCCGGCTCCTCAGCATTGGCGGGTTGCGTGCAGGGTGTGCAAGTTCGCCTCTTGGTGGATACGGGGGCATCTGCCACCATTATTTCAGAGGCCGTTTTCGAGCTGCTACCCCGCAGCGTCGGTCCATTAAGACCGGTTCGTGGGGCTTGTGTCGCCATGAACGGCAGCAGTTTGGGCATATTGGGCCACGTTATAACGTCGGTTCGGGTTGACGAGATTGAGTTGGCCGGGCCTATTTTGGTCTCCAAGACCTTGACAGTTCCACGCCTCTTGGGGACCGACTTTTTGTCTAGAATGCCCATTCGAATTCTCGTTGTCCAGGGCTGTATGGAAATGCCGTCAGGGAGGCGGCAGCAATTTCTACAATCGCCTACCGTCCTGTTTCCCTTGGTTGCCAGTGTGCGGGCCTTGAATAGGGCGGCGGTGACCGTGCCGCCGGCGTCACAAATCTTGCTACCCCTTAGGTTGTGCAGACCGCTCGAAGGGGGCTCCACGGAGACAGGTATCCTCCTGTCCCCGTCGAGTTGCTTTTCAAGGACGAAGGGGTTGGTGGGCGCCTTGACGGCCGCGTCGGGGGGCCAGGACTTTTTTTTGCAGGTACTCAATTCGGGGCCCGCGCCGATCGTAATCCCGGCCGGCGCCGTCCTGGTGCACGCGACCCCGGCTCCCCCACCCGAGAGCGCTGCCCCGGATGGAGGAGTCGTGGTGGGCGTAATGTGCGCGCGGGACTCCGACCCATCGTAGATCGCCATGTTGTGCAACGAGAATGTCTCATCCACCGGGGAGTGTCAGCAACTCCGCGAACTCATCGAGATGTGTTTAGCAAAAGTAAGTTTGATCTGGGTCGCACTACTCTTTTGGAACACCACATAGATACGGGCGACTCAGCCCCTATTTGACTTAATTCCCACCGCTTTAGCCCTGCGGAAAAGGAGCATGTCTGCTTGGCTGTCGAGAAAATGTTGGCGGTGGACATCGTCTCCCCTTCTACTAGCCCTTGGGGTGCCCCCATTGTGCTAGTCAAGAAACGGGATGGGAGTCTCCGGTTCTGTGTCGATTTCCATAAATTGAACAACATCTAGGTGGCTGATGCATATCCATTGCCTCGCATGGATGATTCCCTAGACGCCCTCTCAGGCGCGCGGTTCTTTTCTATTCTAGATTTGCTCTCCGGCTTCTGACAATTGCCATTGGACGAAGCCTCTAGACCCAAGACAGCGTTCCGCACGCCCCAGGGGTTGTTCGAGTTCAATTGGCTTCCTATGGGTCTTCATTCGGCCCCAGCCACCTCCCAGAGTCTCATGGAGATGGTCTTGGCGGGGCTGCAGTGGGAGTCTTGTTTAATCTACTTGGACGACTTTATTGTTTTTGGGTTTACGTTTGACGAGCACTTGCAACACCTTGAGGCTGTGTTTGTCAAAGTACGTGCTGTGGGCTTGAAATTTAAACCCCAGAAATGCCATTTGCTACAACCATCGGTGAAGTATTTGGGACACATTGTTAGTGCGTCAGGTGTCGCCACGGACCCGGAGAAAACGGCTTGTGTCCGGACGTGGCCGACTCCCACATCTGTCGCGGAGGTGCGTAGCTTCGTTGGCTTCGCATCGTACTATCGCTGGTTTGTGCGCGATTTTGCGACAATTGCGAAGCCACTGCACGCCCTTTCCACCAAAGGTTAAAGGTTTCGCTGGGGCGCAGATGAGGAGGCTGCTTTTGTGATGCTTCGCACGACCTTGGTGGATGCGCTGCCCTTGGGGTACTCCGATTTCTCGAAACCCTTTTTGCTCGACACCGATGCCAGCGACACGGGCATTGGGGCAGTCCTGGCCCAGGTGGTCGACGGGGTGGAGAGGGTGGTAGCCTATGGCAGTCGTGTTCTGTCCCCGATGGAACAGTGATACTGCGTGACCCGGAGGGAGCTTTTGGCCATAGTTTTTTTTGTTCGATTGTATAGGCCCTACTTGTACAGTAGGCAGTTTATGGTCCAAACTTACCATGCGGCCCTGCAATATTCGCTGAGGATTGGGCAGCCCTCGGGTCAGCTGTCCCGTTGGCTCGAGGTGCTCCAGGATTACCCCTTTGACGTAATCCACAGAAAGGGGGCACTGCATGGAAATGCGGACGGCTTGTCCAGATTGCCAGCAGGCGGCGGGTGTGCTTGCGCCCTGGGCTCTAGCCGTTGCAAGGCCCCAGGGGACGTCGCGGCCCAGTTGGTCACGTCGGCCGAGACGGCCACCCCTCCAGGTGCGGCGACGCCCGCGGATTTCGGCCTGGGACTCCCCCGGGAGGTATGGTCCAGCTTGCAGATGGAGGATTCCTCTCTGCTGAAGCTACGACGCCACGTCGGATGTAAGGCCCGTAGCTCAGCTTCGTCGGCGGCCCCAGCGATCGCCGTGCATGACAAACTTCTCATGCATTGGGATGCCCAATTGGAAAGCTATTGCGTGGTTGTGCCCACTAGCCTGCATGGTAAATTAACCTGAGCCATTCACGAGAAGCTTATGCACCTTGGCTACCACAAGACCCTATTGACCCTTAAGCGGGACTATTACTGGCTGGGTGTGGAGGGTGATGTGGCACTGATTTTGAAGGGTTGCCACGACTGCACGTGGAGGAAGGCCCCAGTTGTCCAGGACCGGGCCCCGCTGCAGTCCATCCAGGTTTCTCGCGTTAATGAACTCATGGCGTTCGACATTTTGGGCCCATTCCCTGCATTCCAACGGGACCATAAATACCTCTTGGTGGGCGTTGAGTACCTCACACGTTGGCCTGTGGTGTGGCCTTTGGTCGATCAGTCAGCCTCTTCTATCACCGAGGCGTTTGTCCAGGGGTACGTGTTGGACAAGGGCTCGCCGGAACAATTGTTGACGGATCAGGGGCGGAATTTCTCGTCTAAGCTGCTCAAGGAGGTGTGTGACCTCCTTGGCACCAAGAAAACCCGCACCTCGCCCTACCACCCCCAATCGGACGGGATGGTAGAGCGCTTGAACCGCACCCTCACGCCCATGCTGTGCCACCATGTGAACACGTCTCAGTCGGACTGGGACCTGTTCGGCCCGGGGGTCTTGGCGGCGTATTGGTTGGCTCCTCATGCCTCAACGGGATTTTCACCTTTTTATTTAATGTACAGTAGGGAGCCGGAGCCTCCGGTGCACGTGCAATTGGACGTGGGGTCCTCCAGGAAGGGGTCGGCGGTGCCGGTCCCTTTGAAGGTCACGCTTGACCGGCTGCGCGAGGCACGGCAGGCCGCTGCCGAGAATTCCGCCAGCCGGCAGGAGGCTAATGAGCGGCTGCCCAAACACCAGGCAGCAGGCCTGCCGTGGGTAGCGGGCCAGAAAGCATGGCTGCATTGTCCCCAGGTCCCGGTTGGCACATCTGCCAAATTGCACCGCCCTTGGCAGGGCCCCGTTGAGGTCGTGGAAGTCCGCCGGCCGCAGTGCGTCCAGATTCGGTTCGGACGCCGGCGGTGGATAGTGCACCCGTTCTGGCTCAAACGTTATGTTCCATCTACCCTGGGGGATCCACCCCCAACTTCGGAGCGGCCGGTGGGTGATGCATCCATCGTGCCTGTCCGGCCGGGTCCTATTGACGGGGGCGGCGTTCGCCCTGTTTGTGTGCCCCCAGGGCCCTTCCCAGTAGCGCCGGCGAAGACCCCTCGGCCACCGGAGGCTACGGCGGTGGGCCTGTTGCCTGCTGACAGTCCACCTGCACTGGCGGCGGATGCCACACGGGGAAGCGGGCCGGAAGCGCATACCTGCTCGAGGGGGATGCGGCTCCGGTGATGGCCTTGGTGGCCGTTCGTAGGGCCCCAGCCCCCGGCGCCTGCTCAGCACTGCCGGCCGGAAGAAGGCGTCTGACTTTTTTTTTTGTATTACTATATTTTTTTCCCGTTTTTTCTGTTGTTGCTGTTGTTGTTACTGTGGTGCCTGGGGTGCCGTGCTGCCCTAAGGTTGGGGTTCTTCTAGCAGCCGGTTTTACCTTCGGGCATGTGCACGTTTAGTTGTTCGGCCTTCGATGGGGGGGTTGGGCCCCGCTGGCATGGTGGTTGCAGCCGGGTCGGCTGTTTTTTTTCACGGGGTGGGGGGGGGTAATGTAGAGGAGTAGAATGGGGAAGTGGCGTCACGTGTGCTGTCCAGTGCGATGACGTGATGTCATGCGCTCGGGGCAGCAGAATGACGTCACGGCTCCTCAAGAATAAAGGTGGGACCCCGTGACGTCAGCGGGGTCGTAGCTGGAGAGTAGGGTCAGAGAAGGGTGGAGCGGGGAGCCAGGGGCAAGAGGGTAGGGATAGGGGAGAGCACAGTGCCAGGCGAGACGTGGCTGTGCTCCTCGGTCAGCCGTGTTGGCTGATCCCACGGCCGGCGCAGAGGAGACAGCACAGGGCAGCCGGCTGTGTCGGGACCTATCCTGGGACCCATAACCACTGGGAAGTTGTTCACCCCCTGTGTGTATTGTTAAGATTTGTAATAAACCTTTGGTGGAAGCCCTTAACTTACCTCAGCCTCCGAGTGAGTCGTCGGGAACTTCTCACCATAAGGAATGAAACAGACTTCAACACACCGGTGTGCTGTAATAGTATACTACACTATACACTACACTATACACTACAGACTAGTGTTGTGCTAGTGACGACTTGGCATGTTCTGTTTACGTGACAACCCTTTCTAGTTGGCTGTGTCGGGTGGTGGTGGGTTTTAAAGACACATTTATATATTTACCTGATCTAACCCTAAACCCCCCCCCCCCCCTCTATTATGGAGTTAATTAATGTTCATAAATAAAACGCACACTAGTCAAAAGTAGTACAAATGTAATGTGAAACGTTATGTTCAGGTCCACACAAATTATATTATTTAGTATAACAGTGATATAAACACACTTATATTGAAAAAGACAGTGCAAACATTTCGGAGCAACAGGATACAGAAGAAGTTAGGTACAAGTGCCACAACATCAAGATCTGGGTACATCAAGACTCGGGGACACGTGACAAACGAGATAAAATGTCGTTGGGTGTTCGAGGGATTACGACAAGATAGTTGGCATGATACTTTGTGGCAACTGAAAATGATGTGGAATTGGCATGTTCTGTTAACTTGATAATATTTACTAATTGGCTGTGTCGGGTGGTGGCGGGTTTAACTACGCATTTATATTTACGAGATATAACCAAAAAAACATGGCAAAAGCAACCTACTACCACGTGTTTAAACCCAAGAAACGTAACGACAGGACTAACCCGCATTTACCCATCACACGTGGCGGCTGTTAAAGCTGGTGTTAACTTTAATGAATAAACTATAAGCACATTTTCAGTGAGCGCCATTTATATTCCGAGAATATCATATGTATTGTACCCTTAAAACAATAAAAATAACGTTAAACACATTTGCATTTTGTATTAGACGTGCACTATATTTTACATTAATATGTAAGCACATAAAGCTAGAAAAGAACAAAATGCAGACTCTTCCGACCGATGTCTTTATTGAACTCACTGAACTAAAAACGCTGGGATTTAACAGAAACGCGTTAACCATCCTGCCACCTGGAGCATTTGATGGACTGAACACACAGCTCGGCTCATAGATTGGAAGGGCCGTCTCCTGCTGCATCTGGCTCAATGATGAGGCAGTTATGAGACTAAGTAATGAGCCATAGCTCCCTCTTGCCGTCTCTTGCTGGGGTGACTCTGTGATGAGGCTCAGTGATGACGCTTAGTGATGATCCACAGCGAGCACCGCGTTTGTCAGTATCCCTATTTTCTGACTGCAGTCTTTCATATTATTGGTTATTTCGGTAAAGTCACGTAGATAGAAAATGAAAATAAGGAAATAAAAAAATGTAAATAAAATAAATTGAAAATAATAAAAGCAAAAAAACCCACGACGTTTCGATCGCAACACAAGCGGTCTTCATCAGGCGGAGAGAAAAGAGGGGGCAAGCCTCCAAATGCAACTCCTTATAAGGGTTTACAAAGTGAGTGGGCGGGGGACGACAGCTGGAAGGAGGAGAGCCCTTGTAGCGCAAACAGCATGGGCGGGGCAGCCAGGCAGCCAGCGCTAATGTAGGAGCAGATAATGGGGGGGAGGAAGGGGGCAGAGACAGGGGGAGAGAGAGGGAGGGGGGGCAGAGATAGGGGGAGAGAGGGGAGGGTAGAGATGGGGGAGGCATTGCACTTGGCTACACACATCCACATTGCTGACGGGAGAGGTTGACAAGTAAACACAAATCAAGTCATGACCCAAAGTGGTTGATGACATATTTACAATGATTCCTGAGTTTAAAACCGTCGTCTCGGTTGAAATTGTGTCTGTGTCTGTATGTATGGATGGCTTCGTGAACGAATCTTTGTTGATAGCCATTCGGCTTGCAAAGTACCATCGTCTTAGAGAAATCAATTTCACGCGAGCCAGCCACATTAAAGTAATGATCAGCCACGGCAGAAGTATTGGTCCTGCCGTGTTTCAGATCTGCCTTATGTTCACGAACACGGTCCGAGACATGTCGTTTAGTTTCCCCAATGTAACTGCTGCCACAGATAGAGCTTAGTTTGTAGACGCCGGGATATTGCATGTCAGGAATCTTTCACAGATAGGATCAGGTCACAAATTTTATGCAGTGTGTTAAATCGGACCTGGATCTTGTGTTTGTTCAAGATTTTGGAAATCTTTTTTGTTTGATATCCCTAATATGTAAGGCAAGGTGATGGTTTTGATTGGATCTTCAGATGGCTCCTTCCTCACGGTTGGGAGGATGGCTTTGCGGATTGTGTAGTCAGAATATCCATTCGCCTTAAGAGCCTGGTGTACGTGTTTGAGGTCACTGGTCAGGTGTTCATGGTCGGAGATACATTGGGCTCTATGGTGTAGCGTTTTGATGAGGGAATTATTCTGGGATGGATGGTGGTGGGAATCAGGTTTTAGGTAGGCGTCAGTAAGAGTTACTTTCCTGTAGACAGAGTGGCTCATTGAGCCATCTGGTCTCTTTTTGATTAAGACATCCAAGAAGGGTAGCATGCCATCCTTGTCTACCTCCATGGTGAATTTGATGGCTGGGTGTATGGAATTGATGTGGTTGAGGAATTGTTTCAGAGCCGATCGGCCATGTGGCTAGATGACAAACGTGTCATACACGTAGCTCTTCAACAAGAAGGGGCGTAGAGTGGATGCCTGGATGGCCTCCGTCTCAAATCTTTCCATGAAAATGTTGTCAGTCTTTCCTGAAGACCTCTAGGCTGAGAGATGAAAGAGTTTCATTCAGATGGTTAAATCCCAATTTTGACATCGTGACCAAATCACTCAGAATGCGACAGATCTCGTCGGATCTAGGAGGCTCAGCAAGAGTTTAGCCGGGATGGTACTTGGTTGAGTGCCCGCTCAGCACCGTTTCTTTTCCATATAAGTCAGCAGGGCTACGTGGTGGGTAGCAGCGGGCGGTGCAGCAAAATGCATTGATGTTGTTGTTGACGCACTCACTGCTTGCTCCCCCGCCTGCACCAACGACCCCCACAGAGCAGCGTGAAGACAAATAACCCTGTGCGACCCACGCGGCGTGGTGGTGATGGCGGTGCTTGTGGGGAGACAGCATGGGGAGCGGTAGCGGTTAGTACGCTGCGCTATGAACCTGGTGACCCTGGTTCGATTCTCGCTCACGGCCAACACCAGTGAGGATTATCTCAACCGGTCCTGAGCCTCCCCTAGGTCGTCTCAGCCTCAAATGAGTACCTGGTGCGGTGTGTAAACATCGCCACTGGGGAGACAAATGCGATCGGGCGTGGCGCTGACTACCGACCCCCTCGTGTGCCGTTCCGGCCTTCATAGGTGCTCGCTAACAGCACTTGCTCCAACAGTCTCTTGAGGCAATACGGGGGATCTTTGTCTTTTTGATATGGTAGTGGTTTCCTAAATACAATCAAATGAACACTCACTGGGCTGTTATTGTGTTATATACAAACATTTATTGACAAGAGGTCATAAATAAAATAAAACCGTCATGGATGGCAACAGCTTCTATTCTGCAATGGATGGAAAGTTTGTTAAATCTTATATCACAATACTCTTATAATGCATCCGTTAAAACAAGTAAATAAACGCAATTCACATTTTCATATGTATCATTTTGCTTATAAAAGTAAACCGATTAATATCAGCTGAATCATTGAGGGAAGGTGCCACGGTGGCGAGATGTTAACTACCTCGCCTGGTATACAGAAGGTCGTGGGTTCGACCCTGACCCTGGCGCCTGCTGTATTTTTGGAGTTTGTGTCTCTCTTTCTCTCCCCGTAGTCACGTGGATTTGCTCTTGGTCCTCTGGGTTTGCCTCCATATTTAGAAACACGTGTTCAGAGTATTTGGCTGCTATACATTTCCACGAGATAAGCCACTTCGTTGAGCTATAATTTGTGACGGGCAGGTCGCTTCTGAAAAAAGAGCTACGTCGCTCAGTGGAGCCTTACCTGGAAAAATAAAAACAGACAAATGTGTCCACCCACCTTAGAGAAGAGCTTCACTCACACGCACGTCAGCCCAAAAGCACACAGAGATTCATCACCAAGCCCACTGGCTGTGAAGGTTATGTTTTTAATTTGCCTTACATGTATTAAGCATGACATTTTACCACACGATGATGAAGCACTTGCCGGTTATTAGATACGGCGCATTCAGTAATCATCATTGTCTGCATAAATTCTATTATCTTAATTGTAAATCAAAGTACAGATTATAGGCATGTAATTGTTCATACCAACGAACAAAGCACATCCTGCGAAGCATAGAAATGGACAAAAGAATCGAGTCTACGAAGTCTGGTCAAGTAGAGGACACGGCGATATCTCGGGCACGCGACTAGCATGGTGACACGCAAGGGCGGCGCTGGAAAGGTCACTCGAGGGTGCCCGTGGGGTGAAGACCACGGTTTGAATGGACTGTGCAGGCATCAACCACTGGACGGGAAGGACCTTCCCATCCAGTGGTTGAAAGAGCACTGCAAGGAGATGTCGGTGAAGGAAACGATCATGGTTCAATTTCCCAAAAGGTCAAGGGACTAGAAGAATAATCCCGAAGAAGACCTGAAAATTGTAATGGATCAGTTCTCTCTCAAATGTATTGGCTGTTAATAGTAACACACGCATAGCGTTGTGCTCTGCTGATCACTCCAACCCGGTAGCCATTCAAACGTACACTCGTTGTTGTCAGTCTGTTCCTGGTCCAATACAGAGAGGAATTAGCACGGTCTCGTCTAACATTCCTGAATGTAGGAAGAACCTCACTGTTTTTCAAATGTATGAACGTGTTGAGGCGCGGTGAATTGTTCCCACGACGCCTGCGCAAAAGGTCCCTCCATCCTGTAACTGTATTCGGGGCTAACGCTGGATCAACGACGTGTCTTATTAAAAAGTCGTTGTAGGTTGCCCTGTACCGCGGAGCGCGACTCCCCGGGTGGTCCACGCACTCGCATTGAAGTCGCGTCCCCTCCAACCCCGCGGCACTGTGGACGCCCTCCCCGACGAGTCGCGACTCCTCCGTGCCACCGGCCCCACGTGCGGCCGTCATCTCGAGCTGGCAGCCGCTCATCACGACCACGTGGGAGACGCGGTGCAGCCCCACCGTGCGGCTGGGGTCGACGCTCTCAGAATCACCCAGCGCCGTGACCTGCGTGGCCCAGTCGTCGGCGAAGAGCGTCGCGCACAGCCGGGTCCCGTTAATGAACGCGGAGTCAACGTCAGCCGATGGTGATTTCCATTCGCCCGCTGCAGCGGGGAAACGAGCGGATGAACATGACAGCAGCGCTGCCACCACGAGCAGCAGCAGCAGCAGTAGTGAGGTCTTCATTGCTGCAGGGGGAGATCCCACAACTCTGAGGTGTCATCGCTGGGGGAGCCCTGAGTACAGAAGAAGAAGAAAACAAAAACTGAGTTCAGTTTCTCAGCCATCGCTGACATGGCTGACATCAGCAGAGTGCATGTCAACAATTTACAAACGGAAGCACATTGGCGTGCACCATGGGCCAATTCCCCACTCAGCAATATGTTACCCATCACTCCAATGTGGAGTGTGTAGATAGGGACTAAATAGTTTATTACAATCTTCACATTAAGAATAATTGATCAACCGAGATCAATTGCTTAATTCACTTACATATATACATTGCATACTTCATATTGTGTTGTCAAATGTGATAAATGTAAGATGAATACAGTTTACAGAAAATGGATTTGTGTTCTGAAAGTCAAAGTCTCGTTGTCTCCCTCCATGATTCTGTCTCCCTCTGTCTCTGTTTCTTCCACTCTTGCCCCTTATCGCTATGTCTGTCTTTCTCTCTCACCATTTTCCTCTCGTTTTCCCTCTGTCTCCATGACTCGTAAAGAGTGAATGGATAAGGAATCAACAGAAAATTAAGTTATTCCTCCTCAATTTCCCACACCGGGCTCTTTGCATCATTCTAAATCTGTGTTACCTAGCGAATTGCCCACGAGAACTGGTGCCGTTACTGCAGTCGACTGGAGGCGAGATCACCACTTCGTCTTGTGATGGAGCAAGAACGAGCCGGAGCGCCGTGGTTGGTAGGAGTGCAAGTCTGAGCCAGACTGTGTCGTTACGGCAGTAGCCAGGGGCAACTATAGTAGCAGGCAGTCTAAACACAACTATATGTATAATTCGCAAGTGTCCATCCGGTACGCTCTGGACCTCCTAAACGTTGCGTGGGAGGAAAACTTGCACGCAAATTTGTAAAAGGCCTGCGAATATACATTATTATTATAGTACACATGTTGTCACAAGCAAAAAATTGGAACTTATTAATCAATCATACATACATACAATTATGACGTCCATCATTCCCCTTGCATCCAGGCTGTTGGTACGGTCCAATTATGTGGGTTAGGGGCATGGGGGGGGTAATGAAACTGATCCGCGGTGGTGATGCGGATCCCACAGTGTGTGGAGGCGAGAGTCCAACCTCGATGTTGAATTGGCACGTTTAGTTACTACATTTACACGATCTATTTAAGACCGAAACAGGAGGATTTCTTCACAATTCCGGCTCATCGCCTGATGAAGCTGGTTGCTTTCATCATCAGCGAAACGTCACGCGGTACTCGCATCGTCAACGTCATCGGTTTACTCGCCACACTACCGGGTGGGCCGAAGTAGCAACGAATTGGAACCTTTTGTTTCCGCGACAAAGCCTTGCTAATCAGCCGTGTCGGGTGGTGGCGGCTTCAACGACACGTTCATATTTACGCGATCTTACCCAAAAATAAACATCTCCTTCGTTATGGATGTTATATTATTCACGTGCTGCTCGTGTGTGCCTTAGCGCGAGAGCATGCGGGCTTTCTGCTCAGCGCGTCGCGGGGCATTCAGTCCCGCACGCCTCCACGAAGTGGCGATACCACTTAGAAAAACACATTCTCCTGTGGAGGGAGCTGGTAGGAACGTTGGGTTGCTCGGTCAATGGCCAGGGTCAACGGCGGCGTGGTGTATTCTGCCCCCGTGTGTGTGTGTGCAATTGTGGTGTCTCATTGCCCGCTTCCGACACGCAAGCCAGCATCAGGACTCAAGGGAAGTGAAGATAAACTCATTTATTTATTTTAATGTTACTCTATTTTGTTTTATTTGCAATGCAGTACTTTTTTTTAACAGTATTACGTACAGATGTACAAAATCTCTCTTTTTTTTTGTTGAACCGTAACGCTACATTTCATAACACCGACCGTATGGGCCTTTAAAATTACTTCGTCGATTGTATTATTCTTTGTCAAATCTCACCCTCGCTCCTGCCCACATTTCGGTCAGTTGTGGCCTTTGGTACCATTTGGCATCCTTTGGCACCCCTTGCCAAATCGGGCTAGGTGGGTCGATATCCTCGCCCTCCTCTCCTCACCCTGCTCCTCCCCATGCCCCCATCCCCCAGCTGGACCAGGCTTGATGTATAATGGGCAGGGGGGGGTCGCGTATTGGTTACGGTTTAACTCAGCGTGTGTGAGTGAGTGCCGGCGAACTCATTAATCGCGTGCAGAGGAACTGCTGCACCGCACAGGCCCTTCCTGCTGCTGCTGCTGCTGTGTTATTGAGGCGCCTTGCTACGCGGTGCCTTCAAAAGATTCAGCAGGTGAGTTACTCCCATCATCACGATCATTCACGACGACCAACTTAATCATCAATGTCATCATCATCATGAGTTACTCCCATTAACATCATCATCATCACGATTACAATGATTTATTACTACCAACTTAATCATCAATGTCATCATTATGATCATCGTTCAATTTCAGATTGAACAGATCTGAATTCTTGTAGTGTATCGGGGAAACACCTTGGCCCATGCCACATCCATCCCACTTCACGAAACCCGCTTTGTCCTCATATCATTATCGGCCCACGGGGTAGCCTGATAGCGCCTGACGCCGATGATGCTCACCCAGAGCCAGGCCTAGCGGTGTTACAGAAAGAGCGGAGAGAGACCCGAAGTCCTGGTTAAGATATCGACGTGGTTTGTTCCCACTGTGAGTGATATTGGCATCCGGTCCCTAACCCCTGACGTATAGGGGAAACCCCGATATACGGATGGCGATGGTTTCTTTACATTACTACTCTTTGTTGATCCACGGCGGGATGAAGAGCCTCCCCTTATCTGGGTGTAGGGTGCTTTCAGTGGTAACACTCGTACTTACGGCCACAAGGGTCTGGGTTCGATTCTCAACTGCGGTTCCTCTCTCTGTGGACTTGGTATGTTCTCCCCACTGTTCTGCATGGGTTATATAGTTTCCGGGTATGTGGGAATGTACGTTGAGCTTATTTCTCACCGTAAGTAGCCAACCGTGCTAATGGGAAATGCATGGGAAGGACAACAAACTAGACACAAAATTCATAAAGCAGATATGGTGGTGGTGGTGATGTTGCTGCTATTACTCCCGTGCACTCACGCATTTCTCATTATTGTTACGGCCAATTCAATTGACCTTAAGTTGAGGAATTAAATCTGACGAGCATCAATGGGTAGCTTGTAGGTGATAAGCCGTAGTGTGTAAATCATTAATGTTGTGCAACAAAATAACCTATGTATCAACATTGCGCATACTCATACGCCCTTTCCCACAACACGGTACAAATATAGAACGTGATAAAATGCAGACATCGAATCGTATATTGACCAATGGTTGGACTCGGTGTATTAAAAAGGGTGTATAAGACAAGCACTTTATGCCAATCCCCTATTTAAAATTTTGTTTTGGCCAACCAAAAGGCCGGAAAGAAACAGCTTTACATTTTAGAGGTGATAACCGTGTGACACACACACACTCACAAAACTATAAATTTTTATATATAGATAGCTTACATATTATTGTCTACAGGTTAAAAACATCCGTAGCTATTTGAGTTAAAAGTGAGTTGGGAGAAGGTGGGGGCACATTCGTATCTTGCATAGCCCCCCCCCCCCCGTTGAAATAGGTAGTTGAAATAGGTAGTTGAAATGGGTAGTTGAAATGGGTAGTTGAAATAGGTAGTTGACAAAGGTAGTTGAAATAGGTAGTTGCAATGGGTAGTTGCGCCCCTGATGGGGGGATATCATTCACCAATCATGTGAGCCGTGTCTGAAAAGTCGCACATAGGTTTCCGGGTTCAGAGCATAGTGCAATTTTATGGGACACTTCAGAAATGTATACGGCCCTCTGAAGCTCTTTGCCAAGTCTGCTGCGCCTCATGAAACGTAAATAATAACAATTATATAATAATACAAAATAATAACAAGGATACATTTGACGGATTTCATAATCTGGGTGTTTCTGGTGACATTTACAAGTGCGAAAGGGGTCTCTGCCTGTAACAAAGAGCTTCATAGCTCATCGGATTCCTCCAATATAAATATGTGCTGCAGTGGCGAGATGTTAAATACCTCACCTGGTATACAGGAGGTTGTGGGTTCGATCTCAACCCTGACGCCTGCTGTATATTTGGAATTTGTGGTGTCTCCCCATTGTCGAATGGCTTTTTATCCGGGTCCTCCGGGTTTTTCCTCAATATTCAGAATCAACATCACGCGTTTAGAGTATTTAGGTATGCTATAAATTCCCGATCAAGCTACTTCGTTGAGCTTTCATTTGTGATAGCCTTACCTTGGTAAAAAATAAAATAGTTGAGTTTTTAAATAATTTTAGTTTAATATTCTGAGTTGGCAATAATGAAATTTTGCAAAGGCGATGATATGGGTCAAAGTATCAGCTGGTGGTCAGAAATAACCCCAAGCTTGTTATTTACGATGCCGCTGATCATGAAGGTAAATGGCCCCCTTAAAAGTAAGAGTGCGGTACTTGCCGTTTATTTTTGTCTTTTGTTTTATTCTCATCGACCCGCATGGTCTTAAATGTGGCCGTTGATACCATTGCGGTAAGATATAACTTTACCATTATAACGGTATTTTTTGGCGATCCCTTAAAGATTGGCGTCATTGGGCAGCCACCAATGAGCACATATGCCTGAGGTGACGCCCGCATATTTGTGGTTGTGCGAGCGGTTGTTGTGGCCTTTGTTCGTGGTTGTTGATCGGTTGTAGTTGGTGTATGGTTATGGAACAGTTGTGGTGTACGGCTGTGGTTGTTGAGTGGTTATTGTGGTGCATTGTGGTTGTTTGAGCAGTTATAGCAATGCATTATTGTTGTTGTTTGGTTGTTGTGGCCTATGTTCGTGGTTGTTGAGCGGTTGTAGTTGGTGTAAGGTTGTGGCACAGTTGTGGTGTATAGCTGTGGTTATTTGAGTGGTTGTTGTGGTGTATGGATGCAGTTTGGAGCAGTTGTAGTGGTGTAATGCTAATCGCTTTATAAAACGATTAACATTATTTACCATCATAATTTTTTTTATAACATAAACAACATTGCATTTGACTGTATCAACAACTTTGATAACATTCCCAACAGTGAACATCATTAACGATACCGTTAATTTTTTTTGAAACATTAACAACCTTGCTGTACACCCGCCTGCCACAAGCTCTCCCTGCCTATGCGAAGCTTCCACCACTGCAGCCGAACAACGACCCTGAGGTTAATTTCACGGAGGTTGACACCTGTATCTTTTTCGAGGGTGGCCACCCTTTTAACATCCGTGAAAATTGGTGCAAAAAATCTCTGTCGCAGCCCATTGGCCAGTATAGCAAGAGTGATGACGTCGACCCTAGCAACCGCTGACCAGCGTCCAAAATGGCTGCGACAGTGCACAGATTATCCGTGTTTTTCACTACCCATTTTCGTTGTGGGAGTGTGAATCGCTGCCTGATAGGATGTATGTGGTATTTCTGTACTCATGCCCCTGTATGTATGTTGGACTTATTTCACACTGTACATAGCCAACCGTGATAATCGGAGGTGCGAGAGAGAGAGTCAAGAGCGAGTAAAGATATTATAAAAAAATACCTTACCTTCTGGAAGACCTTTTACAGGACGGCTGCGGCAAGTTAATATTGACTGAATTCCTTCTCAGAAAAACAACTTTCCTGCAGATGCTAGAATCTTGCAGCGACGTGACATATTCCCGCAAAGATTATGATCCAGCATTCATCTTGAGGGGTCAACCATCTTGTCAAAGAACGAGCCAGGAATCCTGAATGGGGCTGAGGCGCTCGACTCCCAGATTCACCTGAACGTACACCTCAGAATCATATAGATAGCAATCTGCACCTCCGATTAGCATGGTTGGCTACATAAGGTATGAAAGAAGTTCAACAACAACCGCCATTCACCAATAAGTGGCGGTGGCGTCACCACGGCACTTTTCCTAGGCCATATGCACTTTAAGGCCACGTGAAGTGTCGAACGCCCGCTGGTAGGAGGTCACGGGACAGACTCAAGTGCCATGGGTCTACTGAGATGTGACTGGTTGAAGCACAACCTGTGCCCCCTACTGTGCCAACAAAATACATTAATCTGTAAGACACAATAAAGCTGCCTGGTGAAACTGACTGGTTTGAAGCTGCTAGGTAACAACTTATGAGCACGGTTGCCAACTGTGGGAAATAATCCTGAGGACTGCAACGTTTGTTCCGCCTTGATCTTGCTCAGGAACTCCCTGGCAAGCCGCAAAATACAATTAGTTACCAGTTCAGCACACCGGTGTGTTGGAGAGTAAACCGACCACAACATTTACAATTCGAGTTCTGTGACGTTTCGCCGGTAATCACAACCAGCCTCATCATCAGGCAACAGCCAGAATATTTACACGATCTAACCCAAAACAAACCTCTATTATGGATAATATTAGTCACGAATGACTACTACGTGTTAAACTGACCATAAGGATATTTTCTCAAAAGTAAAATGGGCTTGAACGTTGTGTGGCATCTGAGATTGAGGATTCTGGAATTCAATAAACACATTGCTAAGGAACTGAGTTGCGTGTGTGTGTATGCGGTAGTGTAGCGGTTAGCACGCTGCACTACAAACCTGGTGACCCAGGTTCCATTCCCAGTCACGGCCAACACCAGTGACGAGTATCTGAACCAGTCCTGGATCTCCGCTAGGTAGATTCAGCCTCAAATTAGTACCTGGTACGATGTAATCACATCGCCACTAGGGAGACAAAGGCGGCCGGGTGTGGTATTGGCCCCCCACCCCCTCGTGTGCCGTGCCGGCCTTTATAGGTGCTCACTAACAGCACTTGCCCCTACAGTCTGTTAAGGCTATACGGGGGATGTTTGTCTTAGTATGCCATAACATTTAACTTGTCCCCGATTAATCTCCCTGCGAGTTGAAAGAGGGTGACAACTGGCCTCGGAGCAAAGGTCACAGTTACAAGTGGTGTAGTTTGTAAGATAAAAAGCATTGAGGTCTTATCTTATCACAGCACAAACGACGCCTTTTTTCCCAAAGGCATTTTACAGCGATTATAAAATTGTACGCAAGGTGATGGCGGGTTGTGATTAACAATTGGGTCATTAAAAGTGGCGGTGTTATTCCAGTCACCACCAGGGACAAGGTGCGAGTGTTATGGAGGGGTCTTGGTATGCCTACTCATAGCTGGGGGTGGGGGGGGGGTGACAGAAAGCTGCAGGAGGAGGGCATCGCATTGGGAAGACAAAGACGGTCAGCTGGGGGGGGGCCGGGGGTGAGAGCCCAGGCAGGAGGAAGGAATCCGCACTGCTGCCGACGTCCGCACCTTCAATTAGCTCCGTACAGTGAGAAAGAAGTTCAACATAGCATACAAACTACTGTAGTGACTGACTCAGAGACACGAGGAGTAGGAGGCACTCTATATCTTAGCAGCCTTCACAGTTCACAAGAGGTAACTACAGCTCCCAGTCAGGGCAGCTGGCAGACTGCCTGACTGACGACGCCGAGAAGGTGAAGACGTAGGCGATGAAGACTCCAGCAGCACGACGGGATTCCACTCCAGGCAACAGCCCTGAGCCTTTGCTCGGGGTCCCCTTTTATCCTCCCAGCATGGCCTCGCTCCGCCCCGGCCATGCCCCCCTTCTAGAACCTACTAGCCGGTTCCCGGGCTTCCCTCACGTGCCCCCTCTGTAAACTTTCCTCTACATCCCTCTCTCTGGCTTATCACGTGACCTGCTGATAGGGCTGATGCAACTGCATATCCCCTTCTCTGCAGCAACCAGCGCTATGCTACATAGTGACCAATTCCATGTCACTACACTACTATACACTAGACGACTATACACTACAGCACTATACACTAGACTATATACCTCCGATGAACACGGTGGGCTACGTGCGGTGCGAAAGAAGTCCAACATACATACGATGTCCACGTCGGTGCAGTGCAGCAGCAGCAGCAACAGAGCCCTGGCCTGGCTAGTGACGATGAAGAGTCAAGTAGTGTCCACCCGGATCACTCGCCATGGACATGAAGCTCCCCATCCAGAGTGCTGGATTGCAGGCCATGTGTATAGCCACCAACCGCCCAGCCACAATGACGATCCTGAGGGCTATGGAGAACCATTTCCATCGACGTGAAGTTTAAATATTAAATTAAGTACCTGTAGATGCTGTATATATTAAATATTGATGGACAACAGAAGAGGATCAGGCGCAGAAGAATTACGTGAATTGCTGATGCTGAACAAAATGTGAATCGAGAAAAGAGTGCCCAAATTTAAATATCGTTTTTTTCATCGTTTAAATAATTATGATGCAATCAGCTTTTTTACTCAGGCCAGAATCAAGCAACGTTGTTCCGAGGATGTGATTATAATCACATCCTCCGAACATTATCAATGCCATTAAAAGCCCTATTCTAGTCTACAAAGGCTTCTGAACATATATTAGCAATCGTTAGAAGAGCAAAGTCACTAATTTAACACGTAGACTTTCGCGACCAGTATTATTAATAATACAGGATTTTGGGTTATATCGTGTAAGTATAAATAAATACACCGTTTTAAAATAAATAAATTAATGCAAACCGACACACCTGATGACGACCGTTTGTGTTATGGTCGAAACGTTGTGAGAATTTTTATTGTTTTATATATTTTATTATTTTATTGTTTCCCTTCAACGTGACTTTACCGAAAGAGCTAAGAATATGAATTACTGCAGTCACGAAAGCTTTAAATCAAAAGTATAAATGTGTCGCAACCCTCCACCACCCGACACGGCCAATCAGTAAAAAATGTGTCATGTTAATAAAACGCCAATTAGTTACTTCTTCAGCCCACCATTGTGTGTTTGAAGAGTGAATCCACAACATTTAGAATTTGAGTACGACGTTTCGCTGGTAATTAAATCCAGCATCTTCGGGCGATTTGCCAGAATAATGAAGCCATCGACTTGCTTCCGGTCTTAAATAGTGCGGGATGACGTCATCATTGAACCCAATCAGGTTTCGAGATCAGAGGCAGGGGTGGGGGGGTGTTGTAATTATATATTAGATTAATAATCAGTTAATTAGTATGTGATTACTCTAATTTGTATTGTGTATTACTACTATAATAGCCTAGAAATGTGTGTAACGTGCGTGACGTCACTCCACATGCCGCACCCCCCCCCCCCCCCCCCCCGTCATTAATAATAAAATAGTCATGAGCGGGTGGATTTTTACACTCACGCGGGAGGTCGAGTGGAAAGATATTTTTTCTTCGCAAAGTCGCTTCAAATATGACGTTTCTTTCCAGAAAGTGACGGTAAAATATAAATATACACAGCACAGTGCTACATCCGTACGTGACGTCACTGCAAAAGAGGCCCCCCTCTCATTAAAAATCGTGAGTGGGTAGATCTTTATACTCACGCAGGTCGAGTGGAAATCATTTTTCACGCAAATTCGCTTTAAATTTAACGTTTCTTTATTTAAAGTTAATCAAATACATAATTCTACGCAACAACAAAGTGTATTTTTATGTCTTTATTTATTTCTTCAGCACTTTAAACAAAAGGTAAGTCAAATTTTCCAGACATTGTATCGAATTCAAATTGATTACAACCCCAGCGAGCGAAAACAGAAAAAATAAAGTATCAGAGCAGTGGTTTTTAAACTAATTGAAGGTGAGTTAAATGTGGTGCTACAGTAACATGAAGTGAGGTGTTTGATGACATCGTTTTGTGCAAGAATCACTGCCATTAATACAGTACAAGAGGTTCACACAAAATATCGTAAACCTAGGTTTCATATTTTAAGTTAAGAACAATGTATTTAAATGCAACAATTCCTAAAAAAAATTACAATCACACAAGAAAACGTAAATGTCCATCTTTAATATTACAGCTTCCATCCTAGGACGGGCAAAAGGGTAGTTACTTAATAATACGGTTCCAGGCTGCACTAAGTCTGTAGCTATCAGAGCGGTTAAAATTATTATTTCTCTTAATTTCAATGGATTCACTAATTAGTCTTGGCCAGTAATAATTAGTTTTACATAACACTTCAACGTTATCAAAATCAATTGAGTGTCCTTGTTGGCAAGCATGTTCTGCCACTGCCGACAGTTGTGTTTGGGATAATTAAATGTTCATTTGGTGTTCTTTTAGTCTTACGCTAATGGTACATCCTGTATGTCCAATATAGCATTTACCATATTAGCAATTGATCCGATATACACCTTCTGTTGATAACTTAGGAAATTCATCTTTAGTACAAGACACTAGTTGTTGAATTTTGTGTACCGTACCAAATATTACTGAAATGTTTTTGCTTTTTGCAAAACACGGGCTAATTTGTCAGTTTCTCCTGAGATATACAGTATTGTATTTTAATTGTTTTGATAATCTGATCACTTTCAGCAGTTTTGTTGTTCGTTCTTGGTTTAGCATTGAATGCTCTATTAATTTGAGCATGATTGTAGCCATTCAATTTTGATTTAAAGCTTTCGTGACTGAAGTGATTCATATTCTTGGTTCTTTCAGTAAAGTCACGTTGAAGGGAAACAATAAAATAATAATATATATAAAACAATAATAATCTCACGACGTTTCGATTGTAACACAAACAGTCATCATCAGGTGTGAAAACCAACGGCAAGAAACATTTGAAAGAAGTAGCAGTCCGTATTTATTTATTTATAAAACGTTAGCGCCACGGATAGCGATTTGACAGTTTGTTTAGAAGGACGAGTTCATCTATGTTTGGAAAAGAGGAGGGGGGGAGACGAAACATTAATGTATGCTGTCTGAAAGCCACCGTAAGCGTGAACAATCAATTAAGACCCAAAATGGTTTATCAAATCCTTCCAATGATTGCTAAGCCAGAATCCATCTTCTCGGTTGTAATTGTCTCTGTGCTTGTATATGTGGATAGCCTCATGAACGAATCTCTCAAGGTAGTCAGGTGGCTTGCAAAGAACCTCTGTCTTGGAGAAGTCAATGTCATGTGAGCCTACTGAATTATAACAATGATCTGCCACGGTCGAGGTGTTGGTCCTACCGTGTTTAAGGTCTGCTTTGTGTTCACGAATGCGGTCGGAGACATGTCGTTTGGTTTCTCCAATGTAACTACTACCACAGAGGCAACTTAGTTTGTAGATGCCAGGGTACTGTATGTCTGGAATCACATCTTTTACAGATGGAACCAGATCACGGATTTTATGTAATGTGTTAAAACGGACCTGGATCTTGTGTTTATTCAAGATTTTGGAGATCTTTTTTGTGATCCCCGCAATGTAGGGTAAAGTGATGGTTTTGAAAGGCTCCTCAAGAGGGTCCTTCTTCATGGTTTGAGTGATAACTTTGCGATTGTATAGTCAGAGTAACCATTAGCCTTAAGAGCTTGGTGTACTTGCTTGAGTTCACTGCCTATGTGTTCCTGGTCGGATATGCATTGGGCTCTATGGTATAGAGTCTTGATGAGGGAATTCTTCTGGAATGGATGGTGGTGGGAATCCGGTTTTAAGTAAGCATCCGTATGGGTAGCTTTCCTATAGACAGAGTGGCTCATTGAACCATCAGGTCTCCTTTTAATTAGGACATCCAAAAAGGGTAGCTTGCCATCTTTTTCGACTTCCATGGTAAATCTGATGGCTGGATTGTTATTTATCAGACTGCAGTCCATTCGCTGGCACTGCCTCTTAGTACCTTTCACACGACGGTCAATGGTATTGTTTATAGCATGTTGTATAATAATAAAATAGTATAACAGTGTAATGTTTAACATAATTCATAAGGCACCATAAGTATCGTAATTGTATAGTGAATATACAGCAGTGTGGTACACAGTAGGGTTGGTAGAATAATACATCGTGTAATATTACAAGTCTAATATTTTATAGTCTAAAGTATAGGGTAGTGTATAGTAACGCATTGTATAATTCAAGGGTGGGGTTTGTCTATGGCAGTGTATATTAAGGTGTATAGTCGTGTAATTTAGAAAAAAAGTTTAGTTGGAGGCATATCAATATAATGCATAATGTTAGAGCTTACACTGGGCTGTGTATACGATATTATACAATGTAGTTTAGCTTGGAATGTATAATATTATAATGTATACTAGTCTAGTTTGTAGCATAGTAGTAACGCAACACAGGACAGAGCAGCACATCGTTGCTGTTTCTTTTCTCCCCCCTCCTCCGTTCAAAGGCATAGATGGACTCGTCCGTCTGAACAAAGCTCGTCGCTTTCCATGGTGCTAACCACAGTTGAAAAGAAGAAAGAAACCGCCACTTTTTCCGACATAGTTCCAACATAGTTACATGCTAATCCCTCACACTAACATCATGCTAATCCCCCAGTTACATGCTAATTTCTGACTTTAACATCATGCTAATCCAACACATTAACATAGCTACTTAAATGCTAAATTATTCTGTTGATATGTAAACTCCTTGGTCAAGGCGCTCTGCTCCTCCCACCCAGCTTAAAAGATGCGGCCAAAGCTTGGCAGTGTTCACTGAAGTGCTGTCTTCCCGACAGTTCTGTCTCTTCACCTGAGGAAGGCTACTTGTGTTATAGCCGAAACGTCGTGAGAGTTTTTATTTTATTATGTTTAATTTTTATTATTTTATTTTAATTCTACGTGACTTTACCGAAAGAACCAAGAAGATAATACACGATACATATTACATTTCCTTATGGAGGAATCACATACTAATTAACTGATTACTCATCTATTAATAATTACCTCCGCCTCTGATCTCGAAACCTGATGGGGTGCAATGATGCCATCGTCCTGCATTATTTAAGACCGGAAGCAGGTAGATGGCTTCACTATTCGGGCAAATCGCCCGAAGCGGCTGGATGTAATCGCCAGCGAAACATCCTACTCAAATTCCAAATGTTGTGGATTAACTCTTCAAACACACTGGTCGGCTGAAGAAGTAACTAATTGGCGTTTTGTTAATGTGGCACATTTTTTACTGATTGGCCGTGTCGGGTGGTGGAGGGTTGTGACACATTTATACTTATGCGATCTAACCCAAAGTTTTTTTTTATTATGAAAGTCACCAATATTGACTGATGCTAAGTCTGCCTCTGGGAACCTCATATATGTAAAGACTCCACTCCTTTATTTTAGAGTCCCATAAAAGCTTGCCTCACAGAAACAATCATTCAAATATAACCAACAGACAGCAGGCAAAGAGACAGCTGAAGTGTGGCTTCAATTAATCCGGTCTACAATTATCACTTCGCCTCATTGCTGTCAATTCGTCACCTTTTGGCTAATTGTTTTGATGGTGACTGAGGACAAAAATACTAAAATGCAGTTCTTCAGGGATTGGTGGTTTTGCACAATGCTAAGGTTGTTAGCTTGTTATACACAATATAGGTACGTGTATTGTTTAAACAGCTCACGACAACGAACTCACAACAACGCTCACAACAATGAGCGGAGCGCTGGATGGCTAAAACACAGCAAGTTGGCACAGTAGGGGGCACAGGTGGTGCATCTTCCGGTCATCTCATTCAGTCAACCCATGGGACCTGGGTCTGTTCCATGCCCTGCCAGCGAGCGTTCGATATTTCACATGGTCTTAAAGTGCACATAGCCTGGCACAAGCGCCGTGATGACGTCACCGCCACTTAATAGCGACTGACGGTTGTTGCTGTTGAAACTGGTGGATGGGGGTTTACAGGACCAGTCCGATATCATTCGCCACCCCATGTTAGCAAGTGGTCAAGAATTTAACTTGGGTTTTTGGGGTTCATAGTGTAGTGCAATCTTCTGGACAATCCACGAATGGATCGGGAGCCAGGTTGATGGGTTTCACAGTCTTAGCGATGCGGTTACGTTTGGTATCTGGCTACAAAGCTATCGTGAGTTACGAACCATTTTCAGTAAGCAGAGGTGCAATTTCACACAGGCATGGATATTATGAGTCAAAGCGTCAGACGGGTGGTCGTTCGATAATTGCCATAAAAGTTTGGTGTTTACGACAGTGGCGTTACTTGGGTTGATGTCACCCAGTGCAGTAACTCATGGTGTCATCCCCCATGGACCTCCTCCCGTAACAGACCATACAAAATCCTTAGTAATGTTTTTTTGTACTGTTACTGGAAAATCGTAATTCCCGTATATCACTGAATGTAATGGCAATAGTAGTGACGTAAACAACTAGCAAGATGAAAATTACACCTTTAAATTACAATATTATACACAGCCTAAATGATAGTTTCAAGTGGTTAAAGTGAAAATTCGGTAAGAAAACAATTCGAAGTAAAAAAAAAATACCGTCGTAACATTTAAGAACTACATTAAATCAGAGATATATATTTGCAAGACAGTGATGTTTTTCAAGAAAATAAAAAAAAAATACGAAATGAAAAAAACTGAATTTAAGATTTAAGTTATAGTTCTAAACATGTATGAAGAAACATAGCATTTTCCCCCACTTCGTGTTTAAATTGTCAATTTCTCTATTTAGTTATCAAAGAGTTATATAATCAATAATTGTTCTACATGTAAGTTTATTATCAATTTTTATCATAGAATAATATATGATATAGTTGTAAATATCTTAAATGTAATTTTTCTTAGATTATATGAATACAAACAACAAAATAGTTTTGTTAAATCTTTCTACATTGAATTACAACATTATTAGTTACAACATTATTAGTTACTGAGCAGAAGCCTTTTTTATGTTTCTCCTTTTCCTTTAATTACTACTTCATTCTCAAAAAAAAGTTATTGATATCGGTTCACAAATACTATTGTAGCTAAAACACCAGAAAATTTGACAAAATCAGCGACTATAAAAACACACCAGCAGCGACGAGCGCAACAGCGCGTGCTTGTAGCGCGTGCAGACGAAACCACGTGACTCGAAGCGTCACTGTAATTGGGTAATAATTACAGCTCTGACCGGAGCGCATTAGAAGGTTAAAAAAAGCAAATTAGCATAGAGTTTTAGCAGGGGCGGAGCCAGGGGGGGTGACACGGATGACATTCTGCATATAAGTGTACGACACTCGGTCTGGCGGACTCCGTGCAACTGCATTGTCAGAGTGTGTCACCAACCGATGGCGTCTAGTTCAACAGCCTGACTCTCTAAATCATTCTTGAAATCCTGGCTCCGCCCCTGAGTTTTAGCCTTGTAGGTATTTCGATACAGTACATGTAAGCTGGGCTTACGAAAAATCTTTTTGTTATAACTATAGGGATATTTTTTTATATAAAAATAATAAATTTCTGCTGAAACAATGCACAAAAATGCTATAGACAGTCATTTTGGTGTCACCCCCTCTGATGGTGTCACCTTATCCCCCGCACCCCGCTAGTGACGCCACTGGTTTACGAAGTGGCCCCTGGTGAAGGTAAATTGACGCCCTTAAAAGTTAAACTTTGATATTTTGCCATACATTGATTTATTTCATTATATTTTCAGTGACGCGCGTGGTCGTCAACACAACCCTTTATGAATCGCTGTAAGATGTAACTGTATAATGTATAACCTGCTTTATTTTCTTGGCGCACCTTGCAGCTTTTGGGTCACGGAAGGCCACAATGATCACCCCAAGCTCTGAGGCGACACCCACATCGTTGTGGTTGCTTGAGCGGCTGTTGTGGTGTATGGCTGTGGTTATTTGAGCGGCTGTCGTGGCCACATTGACAACCCAGCGCTGAGATGTCACCCCAATTCCTCTCAGTTTCCTGGGATTCGACGAATTCTCACACTTTGGGGGTTGGGATTTGATTAATAGTGCAGTCTTGTAACCACATTTTTTGGCATAGCGTGTACTCATTTTTATCTACTCTTTACCTGGTCTGTTCTGACTCGTTTGTATCACTCGTCTTATGGAAATACTTGTATCACTCGTCTTATGGAAATACTTGTACATATTTTTACTAAAAACTTTCGTGTCTGCAGGAATTCATATTCTTGGTTCTTTCGTTAAAGTCACGTAAATAAAAAAAAATCTAAATAAAACAAATAATAAAATAAAAATAATTATTTGAAAATAATAAAAGCATAAAACCCGCAATAAAAAATACAAAGAGTGAAAGAAAATTTTAAATTAATTGAAAATAATAAAAGCAAAAAACCCACGACGTTTCGATCGCTTGTGTTGTTCATTGAAACGTCGTGGATTTTTTTGCTTTTATTATTTTCAATTTTATTTTATTATTATAATTGTTTCTATTTACGTGACTTTACCGAAAGAACCAAGAATGCACTTGTACATAATTTGCAAAAGTAATGGGTCATTGTTTGTAAGGACAGTAAAGCCATTAGGCTAAGAAGCTCATTTTCATTTGTCCAGCAGACATCAACATACTCTTTTGTTCTTTCGGTAAAGTCACGTAGTTAGAAATACAGTATAATAAAATAACTACGTGACTTTACTGAAAGAACCAAAGAGTATGGATTCATGCAGTCACGAAAGCTTCAAATCAAGATTAGACATCAACATATTCTACAATTTCAGATGATTAAAAAATACACTTCATAATCGCAATTATGTTGTATAGTTACATTCACACTTAAGAGTTATTGTAAATGATGGCAGAGATGGCAGAATGGAGATGCCAATATGCGAAACTGGGTGCTTCAAAAACTTTGGGGGAGCTATATTAAATGCTTTTGGTCCAAATTGCGTGCGAAATCCTGGAACTATTAATCAACAATCAGACGCCGAATCACACATTTTTTTTTACATTGTCCAATGGTAAATAACAGCGGGTCAGACAAATAGAAAGCAGATCTACGGACAGTACTCTTATAAATGAAAATAAGATGCTTGTGCAATTTGATGAGCATTCCAAGTTACCGTGTGTGTCATAAGTATAAACTTTCATTGCATAATGATCAGTTTAACACGTAGGTTTTCGCGACCAATATCTTCCATAATAGAGGTTATTTTGGGTTAGATCGTGTAAATATATAAATGTGTCGTTAAAACCCGCCACCACCCGACACAGCCAACTAGTAAGGTTTGTCACATAAACAGAACATGCCAAGCCACTTACAATCTGATTACGACGTTTCGCCAGTAATTACAACTAACTTCATCAGGCGACAGCCATATTTGTGGAGAAGTCTTACTGTTTCGTTCCTTATATAGAGGCATAGATGTGGTAACCACACTTCTGCGCTCTTGCACAAAGTGGGGGGGGGGGATTAATGAGTCAACGTACATTATGCATGTGCATTATGCAAACCCCTTGATCTTGTCCTTCTTGTCTATTGTGTGTATTCAAATAGCCGTACCAATGATAATTCCTATTGATGTATGGTGCCCTTCATAGGCATGCATTTAAATAGTGTATTATCATTTCTCAAGCCGCTTGTCCTGGTGAGGGTCGCGGTGGCAGCATGTTGAGTAGGGCGGTCCAGACCTCCCTTTCCCTGGCGACAGACTCTAGCTCTCCCTCGGGAATTCCTAGGCGTTCCCAGGCCAGTGACAGTCCCACCGCTAGCATGTCCTGGGCCGGCCCCGGGATCTTCACCCAGTGGGACCTGCTGCCCGGTAGAGTTCCAGGGGGAGTTTATCGGATCGGGGAGCATCCTTACCAGGTGCCCGAACCACCTCAACCGGCTCCTGTCAATCCGGAGGAGCAGCAGCTCGACTCTGAGGCTCTCCCGGATTACCGAGCTCTTCACCTTATCATGGAGAGTGAGCCCGGCAACCCTGCGGAGAAACCTCATTTCGATCCTTTGTACCCGTGATCTCATCCTTTCGGTCATTACCCAAGGCTAACGAGCATAGGTGAGGGTGAGAATGTAGATCGACCTGTAGACCGAGCGCTTTGTTGGAGAACTCAGCTCCCGCTTCACTACCACGGAAAGGTTCAGCGTCCGCAACACTGCCGATGCCGCACTGATCTGCTAGCCGATCTCTCGCTCCTACTCGTTAAGGTGGTCAATGCTATTTCCCTGACCGCTGATTCGGGCTTACTTTCGATCCTAAGTGCTCTTGGATGTTAGTGTAAGCGTTCAACACCGTTTGAGTGTCAAGTTCTGCTCAGGCACCTCGAGACCCAGGTTAGCATCAGTGGTTGAAGCTCTTTCCTGGCTTAGCTCCCTATCTGATCGATCGCAAACAGTGTGTCACTTTGGGATTCCATACATCTGAAACTCGCCCGAGTTGTTACCAAGAGGGTTGATTTTAGGACCTTTGTTATTGTCCATCTATATTTTGCTTCTCGGGAGCATTTTCCATCGTCATGGTCTGAATGATAATATTTATGCTGACGACATCCAAATATATATGTGCAGACTAAGCCTGGCACTGATGCTCCTGTTATTTAGTCCTGCATCAGTGTCTCTCTGGTTAGAGTGTGTATTAATTCACGTTTCTTGAAGCTTAACTGTGACAACAACTAAGGTCATGTCCTTAGGTTCTCCTAACCCGCTTCATTAAGTACAGTCGCTTTGCGTTTTTACGCACGTTTACGTAACGCGATCTTGAAAAGAGTGTTAGATTAACTTACACTTTGTGATGCGTGCACTATTATTGAAATAACGTGCTCCAGTGCCGTTGGTCATGATGTAAGGTTATTAGTCGGGGCAGCAAAGTTTCAGTAGTGATGCTGCCTGAGGTGCAGCAGTACGACAACTACAAGCGCGGGCAGCAGTATCAGTCAGCATCTCCTTCTCGCGAACCATTTTGAAGATCTTGTCTATGTGATGTTTTTCTTGTGCACACATTTGTCTACCAATATATCTAGTAAACGTGTTAAAAAATATTTTTTTACTTTTCTATTTTTTAATTTATTTATTTGAGAAGGCTGTTATTATATTTAATACACGTGTAAAAACGACTTGACAGACTTCTCTTGAGATGGCACTTTATTGAAGACCCGTTCACTTGACATCAGGCGGAGATCCCACTGCAACAGCTCTGAGTCTCCTGCGCAACTCCCATATATACCAACAGGAGGCCACGCCCCCCTTTTCGATCATTCTCGCTGACTCTGGATGCGCCCTTTACCAGCAGACTCTTCCGTCCTCTTCTGTAACATGACCACGCTTCCGTCTCGAACATTCCCATAGCCACCAGACCCTTCACACTCACAACAAGTGCATTCGTACTGTAAGCTGACCTCCCTGTCATTACCTCCCGTGGACACTAGTCCCCTCACACCACATGCAGGCTCTATTGTCATTACACACGTACGGTAGTGTTGTGCAGCACGACCACGCAGAGACGGAATTCACTGTAAGGGCTGATGCCATTTATTAACACTGTTCACACGAGACTAACTCATACCAGAGGTAGGTGCTCTTTATTCTTGGTCCTTACCCTGGACCCCAGAACTCTATATTATCCTACCTTCGGCTATTCCTTGGGGCTCTCTCTCTCTCATCTGCACGGGATCGGGGTTCATCCAACACTGCCCGGCGACACGGTCGTCCCCTCGTGGTTGTTCACACTACTTCTATAGAGTAGTATTGTAAATATATGTTCTGTAACCAGTGAAATATGTGTAGTGCCGTGAATTCACTCGGACGACAACCGTCTCTTTTTCCGCCGTCAGTTTTATTCCATCGTTCCGTACACACAGTAATTCTCTCCGTGCTCCGCCAACTCGGACACTCCGATTTTCTTCAGCATCGTCCGTACATCCCCTTCCACACACAGTGTTTCTTCGCCTATCTCTTCACACACAGTGTCTTCCCTTCCACACACAGTGGTTCGTCTTCTATCTCCTCACACACAGTATCGCCGCTATCTCTTCACACGCAGTGACTTCCATCTATTCACACACAGTGACGCTATCTATTTCCGCTAACGCTGACTCTCCCTATCGCTATTTACTGTCTTTGGGGTCCGGCTCTCTATCTATTCTTCCCTAACATTTCCAGCTGTCTTCTTCGTATCTCTTCACCTCTCGCCAACAACTGCCCAGCAACAACTCTCCAACACAACTCCCCAACAGCAACTCCCCAGCAGCAACCCCCCTCTCCGTTCAAACCACCTCGCGTTTTATCCCCTCTCGCATTAGCCTTAATTAATTGCCACGTGGCTCGCTGGCCGTCTCCTGCCAGCCCGCACCTGTCCCCTTCATCAGACATCCAGACGCCACCACTTAACGCTAACGGCCTCTCGACCAATCACAGCCCTCGTGCCACGACTCCCTTAATTACTTCGGGTTGTTTATGCCACCCGCAACTCGACCACCTGTTCGACCTCATGTGACCCGTTCTCCTTGTCTGTCTGTATGTACTGTATATGGCCAATTCCTATGCGCATTATTTACTCCACTACATATGTAGACCAACTAATGAGGTTCAATAGCATGTTCTCCCTAACCCCAACCATTTCCTCTATTTCTTATGGGGAAAATTAAGTTTTCCATTATGCAATTTTGAGTCATGCACCGTTTTTTGAAACAACCCCCACGTAATTGTAAAAAGGGATCCGCCGTGCCAGCTTGAGAGCTTCCCAACAGGGTAACCGTAAACGTAACTGGTTCAACATATAAGTGATAACTATATGATTAACCATGTGAGTAGTGGATTAACTGCATGAACGGGTCAGTCAGCTTACTCGCCGCCTGACCCATGATGCCGAGCAAAGACCAAAGACCCGAAGACGACGAGACGCAGGACCCAGGATGATTCCACAGACGAGCTCCAGTCCCTGTCGGGGCTTTCCCTTTATCCCCCCGGCCGCGGCCTCGCCCTGCCCTCGGCCACGCCCCCTTCTGGATCATGCCAGAAGCTCTCGGCTCCCTGTCACGTGCCCCTCGATCCCCCTATGGCACGCTTGCATATCAACCTATAGTTTGGTATAGAGGGTTCTCCCGACATGCGTGTCCACTCCTGAGACAGTAACTGGCGCTAAGCGCCATCATGACACCATATAAGTCACTACATGATGATTGATGATCTTGAAATCATATCATCTTCTAAGGTCCGGGAACCTCAGGGTATTTTTTTTTTATCTTGCCTTCACTTCTCAGTGCCATGCAAGGAATATGGCTAAGGTCTCCTCCTTCTTTCGCCTGTGAAATATTTCACGCATTCGTTCAATTCTCTCAAATGTCGCATGCCGGGATACTGGTGGTACAATGCTTTTATTTCGGGTTGCAGCTACTTCAAAGCTCTGCTGCCCGGGGTTCTGTGTGGAGTGAGGGGATACGAGCCCATCACACCTATCGATCATTCCCTGTATTGGCATCCAGTACTAAAGAACAAGATTGAATACAAAATTATTGCATTTACTTTCAAGGACCTTGAAGGGGGTAGTAGTTCCATTATATCTCGGTGATATACTCAAACTGTATGCTGCCTCTATACGGCAACTTCGATGCACCAAATCCTGGCACAATAAGTCTTACCAGGGACAAACCTGTGGTTAATGGGTGATAGAGCGTTCAGTAGTCAAGGCACCTCTTTTGTGGAACGCCTTGCCCCAGGCCGTTAGGGACGCTCCATCAGTCAAGGTTTTTAAGGGCTCGTCTGAAAAACACATTTAATTTCTCTTGCGTATCCGTTTGACTTATGGGTTGTTTGTCTTCTTTTTAACCTTTAGGATTTTTGGTGGGATTCTGTTGTAAAATCGCCGTGAAGCCTTGTGTGATTGGTTCGATATATGAAACAGACTTTTACTTCCGACTGTTCGTGCCCTACAAGTTTTGGTGTTGAACGGAACAATTAAACAAACGTTTCGTGTGGGATCCCCTTACATAAACATTTCAAAATAATAACTTACATTTGTAAGGAGCATTTCATCCGTAGGCCTCTAAGCGCTGTGTATGTAAAGCATGAAATTAACAGAATCAGGCTAAATTGCCAGAACTAGGGGGTAAAAAGGCACCGTAAAGAAGTGCGTTTTCAAGACAGACTTCAAATATCTAACGATATGATGGTCATATGCAGCGTGTAGCAAGAAAGTGGATTGCAACACACAACAGAAGCATGAGATAGATCACACTTGAGATGCTGGAAAATAACTGGAACTCAATCCTTCATCCAGTCCCGTGGCGGAAATGTGGATATTATAGAGGAATGAAATACAGTGATCTCTTCGTACTGTCGTGTGTGCGTGGAGGAGGTTTGTGAAGGACGCTACTTAGTGTAACGTATATCATACTAAGCAGGTCTGCAAACGGCGGTCTCCATCAACCACGTGGCTGGTCTGCCACCTAATGACCGAAGTCAATATTGACAACAGATTTGCTGTTGAAATCACAGCATGAAAACTAAACTATGAAGTACATTTTTTTAATGATACCAGGTAAGACGCACTGAGTTATATCGCTCGTTTTCAGAAGAGACCTTGCCGCAAATGATAACTCAACGAAGGAGCTTATCCTGCGAGGTGTTAACTGCCTCGCCTGGTATGCAGGAGGTTGTGGGTTCGACCTGGACCCTGACGCCTGTATATTTGGAAATTGCATGTTTTTCCTGTGGTTGCTTGGATATTTCTCCAGGGTCCTCCGGTTTTTTTCATCCACATTTACAATCACAAGTTTAGAGTATTTAGCTGCTATACATTTCCACGTAAGCCACTTCGCTGTGTTATCATTTGTGGCCAGGTCGCTTCTGAAAAAAGATCGATATGGCCCAGTGGGCCTTATCTGGTAAAATAAAATAATAAATAGTTTATTTTATTGTGCCACATTTGCACGGATAAAGTGTAAAACGAACATTTCAAGCTTTGTCAACCCACGAGATCAATGAAGGGCCTACCCACGCCGCCTTGGCTGTGAGGGTGGTGGGGCATTCTGCACCATAGAGGTTGATGATTAGGGGTCTTAGTAAATGTTGCGGATAATTTACGAGGTCGTATTTTACGACGTTTAACCAAAACGGGGGGATTTGCCAGCGGCATTTGAGAGGTAAGCCTGTTGTTTGCGATGTTCATCCGAGGTAGTTGCTCAATATATATAAACTCTATCTCAGTCTGAAAAAGTGTAAAATGTGAATTCCTATGACAGTGAATCAACGTCTTCTTATCTTCTAATCCCAGGTGAATGTGCATGGAATTTCTTACAAGATGGAATCAAACAAGGTGTTCCTGCTGCTGGTGGTTTGTGGAATGATATTGCTGGTTGTATTTCTGGACATCCACCTGTTTACTGCTGGTATGACTACTGACATCACGCAGAGAGCTTATATTGTTGGACTGACCCACGCCATGGGAATTTTGAATGTCAACATTTGTGTGGAATCTCCACACTGAGTAGAATCATGGCGGCGCAGTGATAACACTTGCACCTCACGTAAAAAAGGGCCTGGGTTTGATTCCCGACTCGGGCGCCCGTTTTGGAGTTTGTATGCTCTCCGCTTGTCGTACGTGGATTTCCTCCGAGTTCTCCCAGTTACACATAATGTCAATCTCACTTCCAATTTACACACAAAAAATACACACAAACTACTCGCGTAACAATCATCGCCACCGCCCTACTGGTACACTAATCGCCCATCGCCCAGCCAGGTGATAAGTCACCCTGTGCTGCACTGGAACAGCTGTATAATAGGGGGACATTATGCTCTGAGATGTCTCGCTACGTGACAAAGCGCAATCTGAATGCAAAACACAAGAGGATCATTGTCGTCGTGACCTGCAGTATAAACACGAGTTCATTCAGCATTTTTACTGTCTCAGGTCCAGCAGAGGCAATGAACATCACGCGTTGATTGATGATGCAGACATTTTTTGTTGTTTCTTTATTACAAATTGTACTTGTTTTTTTACGCTGCTATTTGCTTTGTTCTTGTGACAGAAAGCTTGACAAAATCATCAGCGTTGACCCCTAGGATCAAGGAGCAGCGAATAACACAGGAGGAGAGGTTCGCAACTCTCTTCCGAGTCTGCAGACAACTGAAGAAAAGTCACAACAAGTCAACACCGTTGCCACCGGTCAACTTGCGACTGGACGTACTGACCCGCCTCTACGTGAGCGACCGCTACTCACTCGTGTATTGCGAAGTGCCCAAAGCTGGGTGCACCAACTGGAAGAGGGTGCTCCTCGCGATGGCAGGCAATGCCAACCTGTCCAGGGTCTTGTCCCAAAACGATGTGCACGTGATCAAAAACTACACCAGGCTGAGCCAGTTCGACGCTGCCGGTCAACGCTCTCGGCTGGATGGCTACACGGTGATGATGTTTGTGAGGGAGCCCATGGAGCGCCTCGTATCGGCCTACCGAGACAAGTTTGTGCATAAAAACGAACACTACCAGGTACGTATCACGTTTTTATTTTTTAAACAGGCCTCATTTGGTAAACCGTGTAGAGCCGGAACACGCGGTTGAAAAAGCTGCGTTGGGCAAGATTTTTCTGGACTTCTACAGTAATCTTACAAACCTTCAAATTTGAAAATGTATTATTGGCGGATTAATACATTGATAACAAAGAACTGTATATGGAACAGGAATAAACATTAATTGAAGGTTCTGAATATGTAGCTGTACGAGAATGTTAATAAAATACTTAAAGATACACTATATATAAATATATTGAAAAAATAGCAATACTATTAGGTTTAAAAAAACACAATAACCAATACATAATAATTCACGAAAATAACTACTTTATTACAACCTAACCAATAAATAATTACAATTAACACAACAATGAGTATTTTCATGCTTACCGGTGTAGTGGCATAACGAGCACAGGGTTTGCAAACAGCAGTTGCATTCATGTACGGGGTTGCAAACAGTGAGGTCAGCTCAGGATAAGCAGGTGCAGGCGGGTGGCCTGGGAGACAGTAGACAGAGAGACGCCAGCAATTCGAGAAAGAGGCAGTGATTGGCTGGCTGCAAATGCAAACGCGGGGTAGGCGCCACGGAGGCGAGAGATAGAGGCGATAAGGGGGAGAACACGTGCAAGAGACGGTGGAAGGACGCTGGCTTAATGAGGGCCATCTGAGGGCACGTAATGAGGAGGGGGATATAAGGGGAACATGTGAGGCAGTTGGGTTGAGTTGGTTGGAGATGAAGCAGTGAAGAGATTGAAGAGAAGTCCGGGACCTCTCCCTCCACACCTCGTCCTCCCCAGCGGTGTTGGCTGATCCCCCGCTGGGGGAACGGGCACGGTTGGAGGTGCAGGTGTAGACAGGCTAGGAGTGGAGAGGCTAGTAGAATCTTTAGTCTGAGTGTGATTGGCTAGCGGGGTGAGAAGCAACCAGAGTATACAGAGAGAGAGTCCGTGACAGGCTAGGAGAGCGGGGAGTAAGAGGCTAGTGGAGCGAGAGAGAGTAAGCTCAAAGTAGCAGGCTAGCAGAAGAAGAGTTCGCGACAGCAGTACGTGGTGTTGAACAAGAGGAGCATCCGTGTGGGATGCTTTGAATAAAAATACGAAGTTGTCCGCGTGAATAAACACCACACTACACCAATAATATATTCTTCAACGGGATATTGTAGCACAGAACGATTCACGTTTACCTTATGGCTGTTAATTAAGTAAATACGTGGTGTTTAATGAGCACAGCAAGTATTCTGTAATTTCAATTCCAAAATTTGGAATCTATGATGTGGTTTGAGTAGAATCCTTTTCGTGCAGAAATAGAATCGATTCTCAAATATTCCGAATTTGAATCGGGAAAAGATTCTTCTGGGATAGACTCCCCATCTCCAAGGCATGGCACTCAGATGAGCACAAAGCTAACGTCGAGCTCTGCCGATTAATTCAGCAGAGAGAAGCAACATCTACTCTTCCACGCCAGTGTCCACCACATTCACCAGCCCCACTCACCAGCCTGGTGAAGCATGGTGAAATAAAGCCTAAAACCCGTAATGTTAGGTGGAGGCCCTCATCCAGCAGTGGAGTGACAAAGGGCTGTGCATATCCGCACACAATCTTTATAAGGAATATGGAATTGCATTGGTCGGGCGCTTACATTCCCCCCCAGCATCTCATGGCACATTAAATCAATTCACATCTCATCTCACCCGAATTACCAGCTGCAGTTTTTATAGTTTTTTTTGCCTAGGGGACCCCTGATGAAAGCTGTGCCCGTGTGGCATTTAAATAATTTCGGAGCATTTGGACAATGACGCTGATACACAGTGACCTACTCCTTTTCGAATAACGTCACGGGATCATTACAATGTTCACATTGTATGGTTACTACATCCGTCGTTATAATCAGGGCGGTCCAGGCCTTTGAAACGCAAAACTTAAAACTGAAAACTTTTCTACTGCAACGTTCTCACGCACTTACGCCACTTCTTGCCTCCCTTCCTCCCCTCTCACCAATGGAGAAGTTATACGGACGAACCATAATGAAGCACTATCGCAAAAACTCGACCAATGCGCCACTAGCTAAAGGCGATTACGTCACCTTCCCCGAGTTGGTGCGCTTCATCCTCGATCCTAAACGGCCTCTGTGGCAGGATATACACTGGCTGCCCGCTCACCACCTGTGCCAGCCCTGCCTGCTGCGCTACGACTTCCTCGGCAAAGTAGAGACCGTGAGGCACGATGCGGCGGCCTTGCTGGCAAGGGTCAGGGCGCCGGGGTCGCTGGCGTACACCCAGCCACCGAGCGGACGCTCTTCTGCGACCGTGACGGACCAATACCTGGCACAGCTCAGCCCAGAGACGAGGCAGAAGATCTACGAATTCTACTTCGAGGACTACATGCTCTTCGGATACCCGCTGCCCTCGGAAGCAAACCTGAAGCCAATATAAATGCAACCTCTTTGTCCAAACTGCACTTCCAGTGGTTCTCTGGGAATCTCGCGCTAAAATGTACTAAACTGGAGTTAAATATTTCCAGATTTCCTCGTGACACTTAAAGTGAAAATAATGTATTGACGCTTGAAACTAAAATTTTAATGTTGGATCGGACTCTTCCATATAAAATCATAGAATCAATTACAGACATACCTCAACGAGCGTGGGGGTTACGTTCCTGGAGAATGCCGTGTTGGGCAAAAACCACGATCGACAAATATTAGACCTTATGGGAAAAATAGGGTTGCCTTCCTGAGTTCGAAATGATCACCTCCTCCTTCGTTGTTGAACTAATTCTACAAGATTTCTGCCCCTTTTTACTGTGTGGATGTGTACTGTCTTTATTTTTTACCTCAACAAAACCCAACACTCGCCCCTACCACTTTCACTTGAACGCCAATGATTCGCCATCTAAGTGCCGGTATGACTCACGTCAACGACTATCCGGCTAGAAGCATGCGGCAATGTGTGAATGTACCTTGCGTGTAGAGAGTGTTACATTATCACTCGAAAAAAAGTAGACTTAAAAACATGCACGGTAAATAAATCATTCTCACTGTCGATGAATTCACACCTTTCAATGGACGCAGCACTCTCACGGCACTACTTTTCGAGGCAGAGATGAGAATCTTAAGTGTCAAACCACGTGTTCCTGGAAAACAGACCTCATTCGAGAGACCGTGTACAGCTGAAACATGCGTTCAATAAAGCCGCGTTGGTCAAGGTCTTCCTGTATATCTCTATCGGTCCATATTGCCAGTATCAAGATATTTTATGATAAAAAAAGGTTTTACCCTTTCCGGCATAAATAAACTAGCTTGTGAAACGTGTTTATTTGGTGGTTGAACATCTTACCACCTCCCTATTTATGCCAGAAAAGATAAAGCCTGTTTTTTTAAAACACTAAATGATACAGGTTGCAAATTTGTAGGTTTTAAATCCTTGTACAACATCGTTATCATTTACATCAATATCGCACTAGTCTCTGCCTGTTTCTAAGTCACACCTCCCATATGCTACTCTTGACTTTCTTCATGCTCTTCTTCTATTCCCTGGCCTCTTCTTCATCACGGTCCTCACGTCTCACATTTCCTCATTGTCCCATCTCCCCTGCTCCCCCATCACCAGTGGCGGCTCCACAGCCTTGTGATTGTGTTTTGTTCGTCCTCTTCTCAACGCGCGTCTGAAAACCTTTCTTCACCTCACCGAACGAGTACGTTATGAGGTCGCATTCATGACACACAAAGTGCTGCTTGGCACAAATGAACCACAATACCTTGGTGATCTCGTGAAGGAGAATAAACCATCACGTGAACTCCGGTCCATCCTCGCAGCAGCAGCTTTTGGCTAGCCATCAAACAAAAGCAGTCACCGCATTGCACGCTTTCGGATGCGCTTCTGGGACCGTCTAGAACGCTCTTCCTTCTGATATAGGAAGCCATTGGAAGATATGCACTTTTAAATCATCCAGATTGAAAAGGAATTTCTTTAGAACTGCTTTTTGTATTTAGTTTATTGTCCTTCCCCCGCAGCCTCCGATGAGCACTGTGGGCTACGTCCGGTACGAAAGAAGTTAAACATACATACATCTCGACAATGTGTGTAATATGAACGAAGTGTGATTTTTGAGTTCTCGTTTTTTACGATTGAGAATGACTCAATGTAATGATAATAATACACAAAAAATGCACATAAACGTAATCTTGTATCATCAATGTGTCAATACAATGTTTGGTTACGCTTTAGAACACTGCTAGTCCTCGTGTGGTTGGCTACGTACATTTACTCCCGTTCCTTCGTGACAAAAGTCAACCATAGAATTGCAGAAATTGCCCGAGGTGTGATGTGGACCGACAGCGCGGTGCACGCGGCTTCACCTTCCACCAGGGCTTGAACCCTCCGTCGTTTATTCTTCACATTACTTTTGCTGTGGAAATTTTAATTTTAAGAGAGCGATGACATCCCGGTGGGTAATGAACATTCTCGATAATCACCAAGCCTTCACAGAGGTCCCTGAGTGGCTTGATAACCCTCAATATCCACAAATAACCTCGCTACCTTCACCTTGCCATACAGGAGAGTTAGGGGCCGTCCATAAATGACGTCATGCACCTAGGGGAGGGGGGGGGGTCAGACATTTGTGACGAGGGGGGGGGGTTGAGAAATGTGACGTCACTTTAAATAAATATAGAATTGTTATAACAACACTAATTGTTATAACAACACTCCTACAACATCAGAGTGCAGCGCCACATTAAATACGCACTACAATGACAATAGTTTAAAGCGATTTGAAGCATACTCTTTGGTTTTATTCGGTAAAGTCACGTAGGTAAAATAAAATAAAAGAAAACAATTAGATTACGACGTTTCGGAGGCAACACAAGCTTCCGTCTTCAGGTGGAATAATCACAGCAGAAAATCTGTAAAGTATACAGCTCTGAGATTATCGGGTTTATATGAAGGTTAAGGGGGGGGGGGGAGGAGTCAGAAAGGGGCGTGGGTGGGTGGGAGGGCTGATCATCTCAGAGCTGTGTACTTTACACAGATTTTCTGCTATGACTATTCCACCTGAAGACGGAAGCTTGTGTTGCCTCCGAAACGTCGTGATTTAATTGTTTTATTTTATTTTACCTACGTGACTTTACCGAATTAAACCAAAGAGTATGAATCCTTGCAGTCACGAAAGCTTCAAATCTAGAATCGATTTGAAGCATGTTTTATTTTCAAAATGGAAATATGCTTTTTGGGGGGCAGAGCTTTGTGGCGTCATATTTGAGGGGGGGGGGGTCTGACTTTTTGTGACGCCGTGTGACGAGGGGGTGGGGGGCAAAAATCGTCCAAAATCGCGTGAAGTCATTTATGGACGCCCCCTTAGACCACAATGGTACATGACAGGTTTCTCTCTGACCACTATTTCGGTACCTAAGCTGTGGTCATCCAGAAGAGACCATACAATAACGTATAAGGGCACCGGGGTGGCTAGGGGATGTTAACTACTTCGCATGGTTTACAGGAGGTCGTGAGCTCGACCCTTGACGCTTAAACATTTGGAGTTTGCGTGTCTGTCTCCTCGTGGTCGTGTGGAGTTTTCTCCGGGTCCTCTAGTTTTTCCCTCCAGATTTAGAAACATGTGTATAGTGTATTTGGCTGGTATATATATTTACACATTATAAGCCACTTCGTTGAGCTATCATTTGTGGTCAGGTCGCTTCTGAAAAAAAGAGCTATGTAGCTCAGTAGGCTTTACCTGGTAAAGTAAAAATGACCGTTTGAGTTGATTTTTCTAACGACGAAATGCAACCCACGAAAACGACGGAGATATCACAGCGACGACAATACACTGCTCCGCTTGCCCGTTGACACGGGCGTTCTGGGCTTGACTGCCTGAATGTGAAATCGGCGGACACACGAAAGAAGATGTCGGATAAACAGGTGATATTAAACAGCAGGCGCAGTCGTGTAAAGCGGAGCAAGATTCCCCCACCGTTTGCGCTTGAGCCGCCAGAGGGATGTCGAAGGAGGGTCGTTGAGAGTAGGGCCCTGAGCGACCTGGCAGAAGGAAGTGAGGCGAAGGAGAGGTGAGGTGACACGAACAGCACCATCCATAGCTCTCACAGTTGCCCGTTTGCGTCTACGTAAGTGGCGAATCAAGCACGTTTAGAGAGCACAACGTAGCCTTTAATGCAGTGGTCCTTCACCTGGGGTGCACGCGCCCCCTGGGGGTGCGAGATGCCCTTTCTGAGGGTGCGAGATTTTTTTAGAAGGTAAATCATCGAAACACGCATTAAACACGTAAGTACAACTCCTTTGTTTCTTCAAACCTATGTATTGACATTGTATCTTGCAGGCTCCAGTAAAGGTTAAGAACCACTGCTTTAATGCATGACGCAAAAGCCATCGGCAGATTCTGAAGCACTGCGTTGTGTCCCCACCTTGTCTAAGGTCACCATCGAAATACATTTGGGAAAATGTAACCGACTGATAACAGAAAGTGATGCAGTGATTGACAGCTGTGGACCGGGTTTCGTTCTTATTATGACTCATCAGTACGGCACAGTCACCAATGCTCACTGCTGCAAAGTCTGCCTCTGCAAACCACATATGTGGGTCTCCACTTCCACAGTGTGGGACCCATTATCTTCCCTATCACGATGGTTCCTTTTTTCGTGATCAACAGATGTGATTGAGTGGTCACTGTAATGTGGGAATTAACATGTTAGTTTAGCGAACTTCCACTCTGATAATAAATTCACGCGCATAAATACGGGTTAAATACTCAACATTTTTTGCGCATCAATTATTGGTGCCAGGCAAGAATTGTCAGGATGGTGCAATGATAACTGGGCATCACGGTGGCGAGATGTTAATGACCTCGCCTGGAATGCAGGAGGTCGTGGGTTTGAGGCCTACTCTGACGCCTGCTGTATATTTGAGTGTCCATGTCTCCCTCTCTCTCTCTCCGTGGTCGCGTGGATTTTTCTCCGGGTCCTCGGGTTTTTTCCCTCCACATATAAAACGCGCGTTTGGAGTATTTGGCTGCGAGAAATGTCCACGTGACAAGCCACTTAGTTGAGCTTAAATTTGTGATAGCCAGATCGTTTCTGAAAAATAGCTATACAGCTCAGTGGGTCTTACCTGGTAAAATATAAATGGTTTAGTTTTTAGGAGCACAAGCTCCACACAGAAAGTCACCCGAGTCGGGAATCGAACCAGGAACACTTCATGCTGTGATTACAATCTCCCTCTGGATATTCATAGCTTTCCTCCGGTTTTTTACGGTTTCCTGACATAGCTAAAAACCTCCCACCCCAAATTACGTAACTTTTATCGGCCCAAACCATCCTAATGGCGAAAACCTACTTGCAAATCACTCGACTGGGATCTCTCACGGCTGTAGACTTATCGCCTGCTCACTCCCCCACTCCCACCCTACCGCGACAAACTCGGCAGGACCCTCCTGAAAGAGAGTCTTGAGACTCCGTGAGACTCAGAGAAAACAAGCATACCAATCAAACAATTATACTAGTAATAAAAATAACCACACTCCACGTAGCAGAGACCGCGGTTCGTCATGGCCCGTGCGGCCGTGCCGCTGACGCGGTCGATGGTTGTAAATGTTTGGTATTTTGGGTATTTGGGGGTGTTTTTGGAGACGCGCGCGCAACGACCGCCGTGACGTGGCGCCTTCGTAATCTGCGGGCGAGCATTTGTCGCTCTGGCCGTCCGCCCCGTGACGACCACACGCGCACCATCGTGTTGCGTTCGGACGGAATTAATTGGCGGCACGCACCGGTGCAGCGCGCATAGCAACACGGCGGTCGCTCATGAAATGTCAATATTTTCCCGTTCATATAGGTCTGGGGCACGCGGTGCTGCTGTAGACCCACTCGGTAAGGATGAGGCAGGAACTGTTGATGTCGCTGTTGCCCCTTGAGCGAGCTGCAGACTCTTCCATCAGAAGTTGTACTTGGATTCGGAAGTCGCTTTCGCCATTTGAACACGTGGCGGTGAGAGCACCACGAGTCGTAATCCTTTTGATTCCACCGTCTGTCATGAAAATATTACGGAAACGAATATAGGAACCGTCAGACCAAGTCTCGCCACCGTGGGGCGCCACTGTGGCGAGATTTGATCTCCCCGCCTGGTGGACAGGAGACCGTGGGTTCGATCCCGACCCTGACGCCTGCTGTATATTTGCAGTTTGCATGTCTCTCTCTCCCCGTGGTCGCAATTATTTTTCTGCGGGTCCTCCGGGTTTTCTCTCCACATTTATCATTAACATCACGCGTTTAGAGTATTTCGCTGCTATGCATTCCCACGTGATAAGCCACTTCGTTGAGATATTATTTGTGGCCAGGTCGCTTCTGAAAATGAGCGATATAGCTCAGGGGGCCTGACCTGGTTAAAAGAAAAGTTTTAGTTTAGTAAGTCTAGAGTCAAATAGGTCTTTGGAACACGGAGCCAATCGTCAACAGACTGCGAAGCTTCGTGTTCGGCCGCTCATACAACATTCGTCTTCCGACTGCTTCAACATCACGATAACTGATTTTGACGCACAACCCTGCAAGATGTTCTGATCGGAGGTTGCAATTCACGGTGAGCATAAACATTGTATCTATGAGATCTTTTTTCCAGTATCCAAAATGATGAAAAAAATAATAGGTTTTAGCCATATATATAACTGCTCGACCCGAGCTATAAGTGTTCTCATACTCGCATTGTTTTGGTTCTGTTCGCCTTTAAGCGTTCTCTGGTATGATACTGGTGAGACGAGTCCTTAAAGAAGGCTGCCTTTTGTGTCGGCCAATCAGATTGAAAGACAATGCACATTATTATCAGGGCATGTTTGTTTTCGCGTTTTGCCACACGTGTGTGTGGCTAATGCAGACTTGATACCTTGCAAAAGGTATCTATTTGGTGTTTGAATATCTTAACAAATCCTGTTTCATTGCCAGAAAGGGTAAAAACCTATTCTTGTTTTTCATTTAAAATACACAATTATTGCGGGTAACATACACACCGTCGCACCGCCAATACGTTCAAATTTGTACGGTTAACACACTCACACCGGTGCACCACTGCCAACCTTCACGCAGCACAACGCCAGGGCGCGCGTGTCGACTAGGGGGCGAACCGGCCTTCTCTTTGTAGCGCCCTCGGCTGGGCTGCTGAAACCCGACGTGGGAAAAATTCCCGAGCGGAGCCGGAACTCGACGCTCAGAGCGCGTGGCTCACTTGGCGCGTGGCTCACTTGGCGACAGAGCCGAGCGGTGAGTCGTCCGCGACGAAGGGATTGCGTTTCCAAGGAGTGACATTCGTCAAATTTAGACTTCACCGCACAACCGACTTCCGACAAAGCGACCGTGTAAATACGATGACCGAAACATCGCATATTATATATCTATATTGAAAACTATTTTTTTTAAACTGCTTTTTGTGCTTAGTTTGTTGTCCTTCCCCCGCACGTCCGATTAGCACGGTTGGCTACGTGCGGTGCGAAAGAAGTTCAACATATGTACGTTTTTATTTTTTTACAACAATCTCAAATTGTAACGCGCGCGCAGTGTCCGCTCGTTCTCGTAGAGCGAAAGAGAGAGGACGACTCAGACAGAGCGAGAGGGGACAACTCAGAGAGAGGGGACGACTCAGAGAGACAGAGAGAGGACGACTCAGACAGAGCGAGAGGGGACAACTCAGAGAGACGGGACGACTCAGAGAGACAGAGAGAGGACGACTCAGACAGAGCGAGAGGGGACAACTCAGAGGGAGAGGCCGACTCAGAGACAGAGAGAGGGGACGACTCAGAGAGACAGAGAGAGGGGACGACTTAGAGAGACAAAGAGAGGACGACTCAGACAGAGTGAGAGGGGACGACTCAGAGACAGAGAGAGGGGACGACTTAGAGAGACAGAGAGAGGACGACTCAGACAGAGCGAGAGGGGACGACTCAGAGACAGAGAGACGGGACGACTCAGAGAGACAGAGAGAGGACGACTCAGACAGAGCGAGAGGGGACAACTCAGAGGGAGAGGCCGACTCAGAGACAGAGAGAGAGGTGACGACTCAGAGAGACAGAGAGAGGACGACTCAGAGACAGAGAGAGGACGACTCAGACAGAGCGAGAGGGGACGACTCAGAGACAGAGAGACGGGACGACTCAGAGAGACAGAGAGAGGACGACTCAGACAGAGTGAGAGGGGACAACTCAGAGAGAGAGAGGCCGACTCAGAGACACTGAGAGAGGGGACGACTCAGAGAGACAGAGAGAGGACGACTCAGAGAGACAGAGAGAGGATGACTCAGACAGAGCAAGAGGGGATAACTCAGAGAGGTCGACTCCGAGACACTGAGAGAGGGAACGACTCAGAGAGAGAGAGTTCTATGCAAAACTAGTTACTACTGGTCAATACTAATTAGAGAATCTATCGACATTGAGAGAAATATAAATAATTTTCCATAATAGAGGTTTTTGGGTTAGATCGTGTAAATATATAAATGTGTCGTTAAAACCCGCCACTAGTCCAACACACCGATGTGCTGTACTAGTGACGAACTGGCACGTTCTGTTAACGTGACAACCCTTACTAGTTGGCTGTCGGGTGGTGGCGGGTATTGGTCGCGACACCCTACGTGTTAAACATAAATCATTGTAACCGTTCGGATAGCTACAGGCTTAGTGCTGCGTGTAGTGATACATTGTTTACTGCAAGTGATACATTGTTTACTGCACAGGGCACCATACGTCGAAGGTGATTAACTGTGAGCAAAGAACAGGTACTACGATTTCCGTGCACATAAACAACGGCAGGATATACAAGCACAATGTGCATGTATAATGTGCATGTATAATGTGTGTTGATTGCCATATGAATAACCCAAGAGATAATAGATACCCATTGTAATGTGTATATTACAATGGCCTTCGCACCTGATTGACTCACAAGTGACGACGTCACATTTATACAACTATTTAAGAACAAAACAAGAGGATTTATTCACAAATCTGGCTATCGCCTGATGATGCTAGTTGCAATTATTGACAAAACGAATTGTAAATATTGTGGATTTGCTCTACAACACACCGGTGTGCTATACTAGTAATGAATTAGCCTCTTCTGTTTACATGACAAACCTTACTAATTGGTTGTGTCAGGTGGTGGAGGGTTTAAAGACATTTATATTTACGTGCTCGTACCCAAAAAAACTCTGTTATGTATATTCAGTGGTTATCAGCCAATTACTGCGTGTTTACGTTAAAAAGGGAGTATTTTGACGAATGATATTAACACAATGCTCTCTACACGTGCTTTAGTGGCCAAGTAGTAGTCGCGAATGGCAAATATCTCTAGCCCCACCGATTGCCCCCAACAACAACAAACACCCTCAAGACAAACGAAGCGATGTAACGCTGTCAAGCGCAACCATTGCGGGAACGGAAACTCTGAGGAATGAGAATTCAACAAAAGGTTGCAGCGCGGGCCACATTGCGTGGCCATGCCCTTGGGGGGTGACTGCATTGCGAGCCAAGATAAGCGTGCGGTCAGAAGCTCGTTACACCACGTGCCTGCACCGCTCCAACTTATCAGCATCTTACATACGCTTCACGCTCACACACGGAGCCTCGCTCAGAGCCTCACCACTCACGGAATCTCGCTCATAGTCTCCCACTCACTCACGCAGCCTCGCTCAGTCTACGACTCACACACGGAGTCTTGGTCAGAGTCTCCCACTTACTCACGCAGTCTCGCTCAGTCTATCACTCACTCACGCAGACTCGCTCAGAGTCTCCCACTCACTCACGGAGTCTTGCTCAGTCTCCCCTACTCACACACGGAATCTCGCTCATAATCTCCCACTCACTCACGCAGTCTCGCTCAGTCTACCACTCACACACGCAGTCTCGCTCAGAACCTTCCACTCACGGAGTCTCGCTCAGTCTGCCACTCACACACGCAGTCTCGCTCAGAACCTCGCACTCACGGAGTCTCGCTCAGTCTCCCACTCACTCACGGAGTCCCGCTCAGAGTCTTTCACTCACTGACGCAGTCTCGCTCAGTCTCGCACCCACTCACGGAGTCTCGCTCAGTCTCCAACCCACTCACGGAGTCTCGCTCAGTCTATCACTCGCTCACGCAGTCTCGCTCAGTCTACCACTCACACACGGAGTCTCGCTCAGTCTACCACTCACTCACGCAGTCTCGCTCATAGTCCCCCAATCACCAAGTCTCGCTCAATCTACCACTCACACACGGAGTCTCGCTCAGTCTACCACTCACTCACGCAGTCACGCTCATAGTCCCCCAATCACCAAGTCTCGCTCAGTTTACCACTCACACACGGAGTCTCGCTCAGTCTTCCACTCACTCACGCAGTCTCGCTCAGTCTCCCACTCACTCACGCAGTCTCGCTCATAGTCCCCCAATCACCAAGTCTCGCTCATAGTCTCCCACTCACTTACGCATCCAACACACACACACGCGCCCGTCCGTCTCAACGAGTCGTCGTCACACGTGGAACAGCCAACGCTGTTATAATATTCCAGCGATTCACTAAGGTAAGCGCTTCCCAGTGACCACATCTTCCACATTCGCCTGCTTGCTTGTGCTTACGGGGACTTTATTGGCCCATGCGATGTACGTGTCCATGCACAGCCCGTCTGTGTAAATCCACTGCTGGAGTTGTGGTGGGGCTATTTGACCGGGCTGGTGGTCAACGATGGTTGGGGAAGACGGGGAGACAGGGGCACGCAACTCTCGTTGGGGGTGTGTGGCACCGTGATGTGACGCCAAGGGGCCAAGTCGGCCACAAGGGAGCCCCGAATCAATACAATGAATACTTAAATGTTTATAAAAAATAGATACTTTTAAATGTATTCAGTTAACATAACCTGCGGTCTACCGTGGACCATGCCCCACTAACGCATCTGGCTATCGTATCAACAGAGCAGCAGAAAGTTTCACGATCCACCCCCTTTGAGGTAACCCTAGAGTGATGGGGGCGGCATGAAAGCAAGACGCACGATAACTTAATTGTGAGTATTGTGCCTTTAAATATTATTATTAATACTGTCACCGTGAGGCTGTCTTCCTCTAAACTTAATACACGGTGCAACTAAAATAAGACAGCGTACTTCAAAAACATGTTAACACTTCTGAGAATTTGCAACAATACTAAAAGAAATGTGCTGCCTCCAGGCTTTGGAGACCACCTGGAGAAGATTCCAGGAATGTGTTGACAATTATAGCGAACAAGTGGAGGCTCTTTGAATTTTTGAAGCTATGAACATGACATTTGATATCATGTTACATCATGTTACCGTTATTTTTTCCATTAAAAACGATAGTCCCATGTAAGTGTTAACATTTCTTTGAAGCACCCTGTATATATAGTTATAGCCTGCATATCATTTTATACGGGTTAAACAATTCGTAGCTATTTCAGTAAAAGTGAGTCTGGAAAAAGGAGGGGGCCCACAGTCGGATATGGCATAGCCCCCCCCCCCTACAACGTTGAAATAGGTAGCTGCGCCCCTGCGGGGAGCATATACATTCACGCATAGTATAGTACAACAGTTGAGACGCAGACTTTATTTCAGTGTTCTTGAACTATTTCACAAGCACGACGCTCTGTTATCATGTCATATCTGAAAGTACGAAAATCCATCTGAGATTGAACCCCTTAAAAATCCGACTTGCGAAAATGTTAATCTGAAACCCTTTCCGAGTGTCCGTATGCCTGGCCAGAAGGACCCCTCCTCGTCCACTTCACGGATATCAGTGCACGAGGAGTCATTTGAAAGCCCACGACGTGCCGAAAATATTAAGTAGGGTTACCTTACGTCTCGATAATTCGGCTTAATCCATCCCCGTCTACGCATTTACAATATCCCGGCGCGATTCAGAGCCCCGTTATCAAATTGGTACAACGAAAAGCCCTTTCCATTTCTATTCCCTCGTGAGCATGAGCTTTCGCTTCATTGTACTCGTCTCTCGTGTTTATTGCGACTGCGATACCACCCTTACAACGCAGCGCTTGTGTCATTGCGTAGGGTAATTCAGCCAAAATTCACACCATCGCTTGTGCAGTGAATGCAATTGCTCGACATGATTTTACGAGCGTTTGATTCTCAATGGGCTTCTAAACATATTGCATGACACAGTCCCCAGGGATGTATCATGAAGATTGAACGTCGCGTAGCTGAAGTAACAATTACATGGGATGCATAGATTGACTGAGAGTTAAAATTACCTGCTTCAGAGAACACGGGGGAGAGACGATCCATTCCTCTCTTGAACCCCGAGCCAATGATGGTAATTCCACACTACCATGGCAGGGGCGAGTCCATCCACATGACCAATACTATTGGCTTCCTACAAAGTAGCACATTGTATTGGCTCATGGGAGCATTTCTAACCTTCGTATTGCTGCACGGGCAGTGTAAATACGATCGCACCTGCATTCTCATTTAATTCGAAATTATGGCAAGATGTTAACTACCTTGCCTGGTATGAAAGAGTTCGTGGGTTCGATCCCGACCCTCATGCATATATATTTAGAGTTTTAATCTCTCTCCCCGTGTTAGCGTGAGTCTTCCTCCGGATACTCCGGGTTTTCCCTTCACATTTAGAATCAACATGCGTTCAGAGTATGTGGCTGCTATAAATGTCCACATGATAAGCCACCTCGTTGAGCTATCTTTTGTGGCTAGGTCACACAAAAGAGCTATATACCTCAGTGGGCCTTAACTGGTAAATAAACATAGATATCGTTTTGTTCACGACTTGGTCGCTGTAAATTCCTTAAGGCCATCTGACTCAGATGCCAGAGGTCAGAGCACAGAGCTGGCACCATTTAAAATGCGGGCTTTAGCTGCTGCCTGAGATTAATCCGAGTTCTCAAATCTAGCGAGCCGATGGTTTCAGCCCGGCCACCTATAGTCAGACACACTAGGTCGTCATTAAACCGGGTTCCCAAGTATACCGAGTTAACTCAAGAGACCAGAATGAGCATCAATTGCAAGAGTTACCTGGGTCACCAAACATGACAAAAGAAAAAAACAAATAAAATAAGGTAGAACAAGGAAGCAAATAAAATCGGAACAAGAACAAATTATGACTTTATTACTCGAAACAAATTATTTAGCACAAACATAAATCGATGCTAAATATGCTCAATGTTAAATTTGCAGCAGCGCAAATCGGCTCGGGCAGATTATTTTTCAACTGATCACAGCACAACTTCCAACATTACCTTATGGAAACGTTAAACAGACATGGGTGACCATAGCACCGCACTGATATGTAAAAAAAGGTTTCATGTTAAAGCCAAAATAAAAAAAAATTGGGTTTGTACTCGATTCGGCTACATTCCAGATCCTGAAAACCAAAATGATCGAACGTATCGCCAGCCACACGACAGATCGTCTTCTTAGCCAGAGCACAGAGCAGAGTTTGCTCTGATCTCCATGGGGGTTTAAAGCCACTCGGATAATTTTTCGGTCGAACCGTTCTCTCCAACGCGGGGTGTTCATTGCTCGACGAGAAGTGCGAATGGTCGATTCGTGCCATGACACGAACAGACAAAAGGGAGTAAATTGTTAAAATAAAGACAAAATCACTATATACATGTTGTGTAAAGTGGCCGGAACGTCGGCGTCTTCCATCCCCTTCAGTGGAAGTAAACCAAAATCCACAATTTATTATTTAATGTAACATGCTATTCGTTCGTATTTAATATGTACAAGCGTGGGGCTATACACGACGGAGGACAGCAAATTCATCCCACGCAGTACTGGATTCAGTTCGTGGATGCAACGCATCCTGTAGCGCAACTTTTATTCCTCGTGCACCGAATTATATATATATATAAAACAACGTATTGATGCTAAAGAATCCCAATCTACGTTAACGTGTGTGTGTGTACAAGTTAACCCTTTGTTGTTGTTTAATAAGGAAATTACATTTCTCCAGCCCATATAGGCATTCCTGGTTGTTATTTTACCCACGACCATTTGTTTAAACCAGGCAAGGCACCGCACTGGTGTCTGACACGCGTACGTGCACGACGCGAGGCGATCATTAAACGCGACTCCAACGATAAAACTCTCCCGCAGTTCACTGCAGGGAACTACGCACGCACATGAAGCGCCGGCATCACAAAGATGCGAGTGCTAGCCTGCGGTGTTGCATCGACTACCAATCCACCCTACCCACAGCCATCGGGCTGTTTGACTCCCTGCCCCAAGTTCAGACTCAACACCTTACTTGATTCCTCTGCCTATGAGTGACCCGCCACCCTCTGTAATAATCTTCATAACACACACGCCCACTGTGTATATAGTGCGCCTTGAGTCGCATTTTGGACGCTTTGTAAATCCGCAGATGGATTGTGGCTCTAGGTGACACAATTCAACGACAGAGCGGCTATCAGCCCTCAACGGCTCAATTACGAATGATAATAGATCACGGCAATGCCTTTAATGTAATAAATGTAGGCGACTAAAATGTTTTTAAATTGGGACCGGAATGTTACGTGAGCGAAACAGCCGAAAAAACACGTGGCCGGCCTTCAAGGTTCCACTCATTGTGTTCGTAACGGAGGGGCATAAAGGGAATGAACACCTCACGAGTTACAATCATCGCAAGCATCCTGGCTCTGACATTCCTCCTCCGTCACGACACCGGTGGAACAATCAACCGCATCAGAACATCATCATCATCACCAGGCCGCTGTGCACGTCTTCTCCACGAATGGAAAATTAAAGACACGAGCCACAGTCTGGCGATTTTGTCCATGTAACGACAACTATGGACGATATAGTAAACCACAAAGACACATAGGGATAGATATCCAGAGATACATTAAATACAAGCAACAGGATTTCCATTGTGTCCATCATGTAGTAAACCACATATACACATATTTATATATATAATAATAGATATACGTTAAGAAACAAGCCACGGTAATGATATTTTGTCAATGTAACCTGAAACTATGGCTCACACACTGTGGCCTGCACTCCTTCAACGGAGGAGCGGCCAAACGACACTTTCTATCTCTCTCTGCTGAAACCCTCTCGTCGTGGCGAGCAGCAGCAGTAAGCAGCAGGACCTTGCCATTGGCAACAGGTCCCTGCAGGGTGGGCTGGTAGGAACATTGGAATTTTGCGCAATTTTATTTTTACACCCCAACAGCACGAGATTTCACTTCGTTAAAGTATTGAAAGGGGACGGACGGACGCACACATTAATCTATTGCAGGCTGGTACACTCAGTTTACACCTTCGTTCCTACCAGTATAATCGAGCTCCTCACCAAAGGGCTGCCATCGTACGCAAGAGTAGAACAACACTTTTAATAACAACTAAGTCTAGATCGTGACTCGTAATGTGATCTGGGCGTCGACTTTATAAGACGAGCTCACACACACGTTGCACGAGTGCCTATTAGTTTCTATACTTTTAAATACACGTGCACATACACAACACAACGATCCCCCCTCCCGTACCCCTACTGCCCTTACACCGACTCGCACGTGGATACACGACACTTTTGATTTGTATATAAATATATGGAGCGAATTGTAATAACGATAATGAATGGAATATTATATCAAGTTTATTGAGAAAATTAGGCTGATTAACAATTGTGCACACAACTAATTACGCTCCACGTACCAAGTGATACATATATGTAATATGCGTAACATAATATGTCAACGTGCGAGATAATATTCCTGCACATATGAATGAACACAACCCGTGTGCCGCATGAACACAATTTATTGCTGGGCCTATGCAGTGCGGGCCATGTTCACGCAGCCTGTGTAAAAGCACTTGGCGCTAGACACAATGACACGAACGTGCATGAGTAAGACCTGAAGTAACACCGCGCTTTACGCGAAATTATGGAACAGTTAAATAGCTCATAATACGGATATCGGTGACTTCGCTATGGTAACATTAAGCTGCGATGATACACACTCTCTCTCGCTCTATTTATACGTGAACATGTTACTTGTCTCGATGTAATGACGAGGATGCGTTGTCTAAATTAAAGCTACCAATCGTCTTGGTTTGGCCGGCACAGTCTCGGTTTGAGAACTGCTGCCGTCGTTTCTCCCGAAGCATTCGCGATAATCTGATTTCTGTAGCCGGTGGTTGCAGCATTTCCTGGCCCCCACGGTCTCATCATGATAATGGGGGCAACGGAAGCGGGTCCCCATGAGCGGTCGCCGGGGCTAGTGAAGGCACGGGCGGGGCGAGTGATGGAGTGGGCGGGGCTAATGAAAGCGGTGCGGGGGTAGTGAGGCGGTGGGCGTGGTTAATTCAAGTGGGCGGACCCAACGAGGGCGTGGCGAAAATAGGCGGGGCTAATTTATGGAGTGGTCGTGGTTAGCGGAAGTGGGTGGGGCTGACAGGTCCGGTTGTGACTCCCGTTCGGTAGCTTTAGTTTCAGACCCGTCTCTCGCGGATGTGCGCACACACGCGTCACGCAAAGCAACCCGCACTGTGCATCGCCTTTTTTTCTTCCTGCTCCGTTCCTCTCACAAAGAGGCCTATCTAACCCCATGCACGCGGTGCAACGCAGGCTCGCATCAGGAGGCGATGGGACGCGAGTGCCCGTGGCTCGAGTGCGCGCTGCTGCTCTCTGTCCTCTTCCGCGGCTGCCTCGCCCAGACGAAAGCGCCGCCGTTGCCCCCCGAGTGGAAGGCATTCTGCGATCCTGGGTCGACTCACAAGTGCACGTGCGATTACAAGAGCAGGAAAGTGGACTGCCAAGGAAAGTCCTTGAGCTCCGTGCCATCTGGGATTCCCGCGGACACCGCGCTCGGTGGTGGGGGTTGGAGTCTGCGCTCGAGGGAATGGATGAAGCGAAATGCGCTCGGAGGCGCGCGTGAGCTTGACGTGAGCAATCTGCGGGCGGTCGTGTATGCGTACGGTGCGTATATAATGGTATGCGCACACAGAGGGCACGTATCGCGTGCACATGGCACGTAAATATATCCACAATCACCCCGACGCCGTAACATGCGAACAAGGCAACAAAGCTGTGAGAGAAATAAAAAAAGAGGGCAGCCTTATGGCGTGTCCAAATCCGAAGAGCAGCGTGACCCCGAGCACACCGCCCACGGAGAAGGAAATTGAGGCACGGACCGTCGTCTTTGAGTTCTGTCACGACCTGTCGCGCTACGGTCCGCTCGGAGTGTGCGCCGCTCACGTGCTCATCACGTGCGTGCTGCTCTACATCATCTACCACTCCAAGGGGTTGCAGAGTGCCTTTGACTAGCAGAGGTCGCAACGCTGCGCGTGATAAGTCACGTTCCACGTGATTTGCTCAGAGAGCTTCGAATTTCAAATTAGTCACGGTGGAGGAGTGCATTTGTCCGTGTGTGTGTCTAAATCCGCCAGTCAATGTGTCATTCAACCCATGGCACCTGGGTTTGCCCCGCGATCTCCTCCTGCAAGCGAATGTCCTACACTTCACGTGGCCTTAAAGTGCACACAGCCTGGCAAAAGCGCCGTCGTGACGTCACCGCCTCTTAGTGGCGAATGGCGGATGTTATTGTTGTAGTTGTGTCTACATGAAAGTTATGCCAATCGTCCTGGTTTGACCGGAGCAGTCTCGGTTTTTCAGAACGGCCGTCCGTGTGTGCCGCGTGACGTGCAGAGGGCTCATTCAAGTCAAGATCAATAAGCGATGTCTCCACACATCCGTATCTCTACGTAAAATAAATACATTTCTAACACAACCCATCAGCCGCACAGTCTTCTGGGAGTGCATCGTTTCAACAGCAGTGATTCAAGACAAGCGGAGCTCTGGACCTGTTTCGACGTGGTTTCTTTTTTCGAATCAAGATAAGATATGTTTAGATTTAAAGCTTTCGTGACTGCAGTAATTAATATTCTTAGCTATTTCGGTAAAGTCACGTTGAAGGGAAACAATTAAATAATAAAATATAAAAATATATATTATTTTATTGTTTCCCTTCAACGTGACTTTACCAAAAGAGCTAAGAATATAAGATATGTTATCTGTGTTTTACGTCCATAAGTTGCGAGCGTGTGTCACGGTTGACGCGAGCACCGTCGTTTGTTTACAGTGATGACATCGGTTGAGGTTTTTTTTCGGTTAACGTTTCGCCTCCCATCGGGACTCCATGGTTTCAACTAACGTTACAATTTTCACTCGCGGTATGTTTACATTATGCACGCGGGCGCCAATTTCGGCCAATCCAAGCGCTCGTAATTGGGGCTGAGCCTTGACCTTAGCCAAGCAGCGACGGCGATTTATGAGCGGTTTAGAGCTCAACTGGATTTGTTTCCATTACGTTTTTTGTTTTGGCAGTGGAAAACAGTGCTCTTGCAGACTCAGTGATTTTTGCTTATTTTTCAACTTAAAAGTGAATTAATGGTGATTTCAATTCCCCCTAAAGTGAAATCCCAAGAGAAGTGGGAAAGTAATTAGCCTCATGAACTATGTTTTTAGGGTTAAAAAGGTAAACTTCCGATCGTCTTGGAATGGATGAATGCTTTCAACATGCAATTCTTGTATTCGATTCAATTATTTTGGTTAACAGTGGTTGTCGTGGAACGGATTAAAAACTTTAACCGAGGGGACTATTGCAACGAGGCGTGCGCAATGTCTCAACGAATCGATTGGCATCGGCAAAAACAAATTGGTGCATATGAAGGAAAACCTCGTGAGTGCAGTGGAACGGCGGCAAGTACAGTGGGATTGCGAGGGACCTGGAGGGTTTTCGCGAAGCCGTGGAGCTAAAACAAACAAACAAACAAAAAAATTACCGCCCGCATGCCACAAACAGTCCCCCCACCGCGTTATCGCTAGTGGACTGCTCTCCGGTATCGGACCATTGCGGGGAGATCGGCCAAGATTGCCGACGCCGTATCGGTGGCACCGCCACTCGTTCCCAAGGGGAGACGGGGAAGGTGTTGGAGGAAGGGGGTAGGGGGCCCTTCTTGGTGAGGGAGGCAGCAGTTTAGAAAGTTCCACTCCCCAAGGAGGGGGGGGGGGGGACCTGTGCACCTTCATAGCCCCCGAGAGAGATCAATTAATCAAACGTTCACCCACCGTCTCAAGTTGACGAGTTCTGCACGGCTCGCACGCTAAAGTATAACATCGGTTAACGAGGAAAATTGTTTTTTTCAAAATATTTTTTTTCAAGCAACGGGGAGTTATCTCATCCTGACGTGGAGTTTTATTTTTTTTGCCAACGCGTTTTAAGCGGATGCGATGATCGCAGGTTTGAGCGAGCATCGCTCGTGCCGGAACCAGGCTGCGGACTTCACGCCGAGCCGACGAGACTCCGATTAGCTGGCGATTGCTGCGTTGGCAGTGGTGCTACAAGGACAGATGGCAAACGTTCCCGCTCACTCAATAGCACTGCCTTAAAAGGCAAATGATACATAATAGGTGGCGTTTCAATGTATGTTGAACTTATTTCGCACCGTACCAACCAACCGCGCCAATCGGAGGATTGGGGGTAGGACAACGAAACACGAGAAGCAGTTTTAAAGAAACGAAGAAGGGCCATTTCCTGAAATCTCACACCTATTATCTTTTCCTTTTAAGGCCACAGCTGCTCTCGACGAATTGAGTTTGTTTTGCAAGACTAAAGCAGCGCTCAACTGTCTTTGGGTTGACTCTTTTAAGCAAACTTCGGCAAACCCTATTGTGTTAAACAAACCCTACGTGTTAAACAAACGCTCACCTAGTCGACAACTTCACCATCCCGTTGCACGACAGAGAAACTCGGTCACTCCGATCGCCCTCACCGAGAACGATGCAACGACTGAGTTGACCAACTCTGCCGTCGACGTTGCCGATGGATGTTGACCCACCTCGCTCGTGACGCGACAACAAAGTCTGCTTAGTTCCCTGTCAACAGTCGCTGCTAATGAGTTGCTACCACGCACTCACGAGACCGGTAATGCTCCACACAGTGCAGGTGCCGGGGAAGGCGCCTGTTCCCTGAAGCTTGCCACGCGCGACACTGATTCCCCCTTGCCAATGCTCCTTCGTAGGTTGTAGACAACTTGCGAAACGATGGCAGACCATCGAGCAGTATCACGTTTCCTGATAGGGGCCGTCCATAAATGACGTCACGCACCTGGGGGGGGGGGGGTATGTCGGACGTTTGTGACGATGTGTGACGAGGGGAGGGGGGTGAGAAATGTGACGTCACATAAAAATGTGCAACTTTAAATAAATATAGACAACACGTTCTACTTAATTAAATATACTTTTTAATAAATGTTTTATCCTACAACATCAGAGTGCAGCGGCACATTAAATACGCACCACAATGACAATAGTTTAAAGCGATTTGAAGCATGTTTTATTTTTTTTTGGGGGGGGGAGGGGGGGCAGAGCTTTGTGACGTCATATTTGAGGGTGGGGGTCTGACTTTTTGTGACGCCGTGTGACGAGGGGGGGGGGAGTCAAAAAGCGTCCAAAATCGCGTGACGTCATTTATGGACGGTCCCATACGCGTGCTTTGTGTTGTGCTTCCTAGTGTCCGTAACAAAAAAATATATAAATGTAGTTGTTGAAAAAACATATATACCTATGTTACATTGTTTTTTATTCTGCGGCGTATAGCTTTCCACAGAAACAAATATATTTCATGTTTATTCAATAATCAGGTGTTCTCCAATTGTTTGTTGCTTAACTATGTATACACAGTTGTCACGTTTGCATGATATGATTGCAACTGCTTAAGCAATATGAAACCCGTACCCCGTACGGGATTTTACTGTTACAAAAAAATAAAGCTACTTTGTAAAAAAAAAAAAGTTGAGACATTTCTAGTCATCTGTGTTTTCTTATTTTCTTCGAACTCGTGCACTGTGCTTGTGTTCGCCTGGAAGAGGTTAGTGGGGAGCGGTCACGGCCAACACCGGCAACGATTATATGAGCCAGTTCTGGGCCTTCCCATGGCCACTAGGGAGACAAAGGCGGTCGGGCGTGGTGCTGGCCACCCACCCCCTCGTGTGCCGTGCCGGCCTTCAACTGTGCTCGCTAACAGCCCTTGCCCCAAATGTGTGTTAAAGCTATACGGGGGATCTTTGTATTTGAAGTTCATGCAATGCTATTCTCGAGCTGCTCCCCGCATATGAAATGGGTATTCCTTTTACGTAAAGAAAAACAGAGCTTACATGACAGCCAGCCATAAATATAAATTCTACATAGACTATGTTCGGATCTGTCGCACTAAGGCCATGCTGCAGCGGGTGTTTGATTCTCTCCTCCCATTACCGTTAATCAACACGGTTCTGTTTTTTGGGTTAGATTGCGTACATTTGAATGTGTCTTTAAACTCGCCACCACCCACACAGCCAATTCGTAAGGTTTGTCAGGTCAACATAAAATACCAATTCGTTACTAGTTCAGTAAACCGGTGTATTGAAGAGTAAATCTATAGCATTTACCATTCGAGTCCGATGTGTCGCCGGTAATTACAACCAGCAGCATCAGGCGTTAGCCAGAGTTGTGCAGAAATCCCCCCGTTTCGGTCTTAAACAGAGGGGGTGAATGTGATGTCGTTACTTGTGAGCCAATCAGGCACGAAGACCAGAAGGGGGTTAATGTATTCATGTGAAATACAATGGACATCTGTTATTGGTGGGGTTGTTCACAGGTAATCAACATACATATGCCGCTTTGGTTAGCGGTGGCGGATGTGGAAGTGCGTGGGGAGAGTGTGCATGAGCGTGCGTGCACAGCAGCGGTAGTGGTGGACGACCAAGAACATCCTCTTAGAGCAATTTCAGACTGTAGTAGTAATAATCATAGATATACAATCGGTGACTGAGTGTGATAGAGGTAGGGTCTTCAGATGTTCGATAAGAGTTATAAAGCTGAAATTCGCCACAATTACAGTATGCTATATGCTTATGCGGAGATATGTATGGATGCTGTGATGGTAGTTTAATGGTCAGCACACTGGACTTGCAAACCAGAGGTGGCCGCTGATGAAACGTAGAAGCGGGCATTTCAACCTTAGTATGAAATAAGGAATGTCAGATGTGATGGTGCATCTCATGTGTTCGCCAATCTCGTGATGGCGCGCCACCTCCGATGCGCAGGCAGAGTCGTGTGAGACGAGCTACACATGGCAATCTAAGTGGGCGACTGGTGATGTGCTAATATTGGGTGATGATGAGGGTGATTATGGGGTAATTTGGTGATTGCTTGATGGGGTGATTGGGCGATGATAGGGTGATTGGGTGATGATGGGTGATTGGATGATGAGTGATTGATTGATGATGGGGTGATTGGGTGGCGGGGTGAATGGGTGATGGAGTGATTGGTTGATGATGGTTGATTGGTTGTTGGTTGATTGGATGAAGATGATCGGTAATTTGTTGATGATGGGGTGATTGGGTGATGATGGGGTGATTGGGTGATGAAAACGGAAGCTTGTGTTGCCTCCGAAACGTCGTGATTTAATTTAGTTGTTTTCTTTCATTTTATTTTACCTACGTGACTTTACCGAAAAAAACAAAGAGTATGAATCCTTGCAGTCACGCGAGCTTCAAATCTAGAATTAATTACCTCTATGGGGAGGATTTCCATCTATCTGTTAGAGCTTTTAACAGACGAGAAAAGAAGTCACAGCTCATCGAGACGCTAACCTTCCTCCCGGCCGTCTCAGAGCTGTCCACTTGACACAGATATTCTGCTGTGACTGTTCCATCTGAAGACGGAAGCTTGTGTTGCCTCCGAAACGTCGTGATTTTATTTAGTTGTTTTATTTTATTTTACCTACGTGACTTTACCGAAAAAACCAAAGAGGATGATGGGGTAATTGGTTGATGATGGTTGATTGGATGATGGAGTTATTCTTTGATGATGATTGATTGGATGATGCTAGGATGGTTGGGCGATGATGGGGTGATGATGGGGTGATCGATTGATGTTGGGTAATTGGTCGATGATGGCGTGGTTGGTTTATGATGAACAGTGCCTCAATATATAGTTGTGCTGCACTTCTATAATCACAGGTACATATGCATTCTTCACCACCTTCGTCAGCCCGCGCTGACCCAGCGTGGTGAAGCGTGGCCAACTGACCCTTGCAACCCACGCGGCCTGGGGAGGAAGCCCGCGTCCAGTAGTGGATTGGATACGATGTCTCTTGCACTTGTGAAGGGGACTAAATAGATAAACGTTAAATATTAATAAAATAGAACAGCTTGGAATAATTGAGAACACAGGTGGCCGGATGTCTGACATCCGGGGAGGAAAGCACTATCTAATTAAAGACGGGGAGAGAAATATTTCAAAGGGGAGCGAGGCCACCAGTCGGGGCACTTTCCTGGGACGAAGACAACAAATAGGTGACAGAAGTGGTGACTGACAGCAGTGGTGACTGACTGATAGCAGTGGTAACTGACTGATAGCAGTGGTGACCGACAGCAGTGGTGACTGACTGACTGCAGTGGTGACTGACTGCAGTGATGACTGAAGCAGTGATGACTGACTGCAGTGGTAAGTGACAGCAGTGGTGACTGACTGACAGCAGTGGTGACTGACAGCAGTGGTGACTGACTGACTGCAGTGGTGACTGACAACAGTGGTGACTGACTGACAGCAGTGGTGACTGACTGACTGCAGTGGTGACTGACTGATAGCAGTGGTGACTGAAAGCTTTAAATCACGAAAGCTTTAAATAAAAATTTAAATAGACTTTTTAATTAATGTTTTCTCCTACAACATCAGAGTGCAGCGCCACATTAAATACGCACTACAGTGACAATAGTTTAAAGCGATTTGAAGCATGTTTTATTTTGAGTGGGGGGGGGGGCAGAGCTTTGTGACATCATATTTGAGGGGGGGTCTGACTTTTCGTGACGCTGTGTGACAGAGGGGGGGCTGGGTTAAAAATCGTCCAAAATCGCGTGACGTCATTTATGGACGGCCCCTTTTCTTCCGGTGACGCCACCCTGGTCCGTGATGATACCCCAGCAATGATTCCCAGAGCCACAGCGGGACCGTGGTGGCCACTGCTCCATCCTGTATCTTAGCGACTGGATCCGGGTGAATGACAACAAAGTCAAGATGCGTTCTGACATCGATTCTCCCGAGCCAGACGAGGTAACATGCAACGGTTTCTCCCGAGGTGGGGTCTCTCTCTCTCTCTCTCCCAGTAAATCTATTCGAGATTTTGTAACGCGCCATATTATTCCGCAAAGAAAAGGGTTGAGACAGAAGCGTGGATGGCGGAAATGTAAAAAAAAAAACGTTAAATTAGGCTGAACAGAAGAAACAATGAATGTTTCATGGTCCGGTGTTAAAAGCGGCGATTGTCACAACTGAGCACGCTTCAGTTCCACACCACGGGGCTGCAGAGATGAAAAACGTCATTCTGCTCTCCTAAGCTGAGTGGATTTCAAACAAGCCACTGATCCATACCAGATGAGGGTAGTAGGTGTCGTGATGGTACTTATGGGTGGATGACATCGCTCAGGTAGGTTGGTTGACCATCCATATGTAGAGGTGTTAACTACGCGCTGTTGCGTAACCTGCATTGCCACCAGGGCAGTGCAGTATTACCCCTGGGTACAACGGTTGGGGTCAGTCGAGGTGAAACAAATCGTGGCCAGGGTTTGGTGTGAACCAATCAGACGGTTCCACGTGGGAATGTATGATTGGTTCTACCTGGCCACGAAGGGGTATAAGACGGGTGACCCAACGGACCTCGGAGAGTTCTCTCCCTGCACGAAGACAGAAGACTGGGCTGAAGCCTAGCTAGGACCCTGGACCAGCCTTTCAGCCGTTCTAAGGGCTAAGGCTCGGCATACCCAGTGGTGAGGACCCACCAGGCCAGCGGTGGGTCAGATAGCCTCCCCTAGGTCCTAGCCGGAGGACTAGGATAGCGGTAGACGTGTGAGTCCCGCCAAGTCCGGAGGTTGTACCTGCTTAGGTATCAAGGAGGTTAGCGGTAGACGTGTGAGTCCCGCCAAGTCCGGAGGCTGTACCTCCCTAGGGTATCGGGTGAGGGGACCGAATATCCCTCTGTGTGTGTTAAGCGTTGTATAAGGAAATAATACAATAAACAGAGTGTGCCTCCTAAAGAAGTCTGCTCGTCCTTACAACACTACACATACTAGATGGGCGTAGTAGGTGTCGTGATGGTACCTATGGGTGGATGGTATCGCTCAGGTAGGTTGGTTGACCATCCATACCAGATGAGCGTAGCAGGTGTCGTGATGGTACCAATGGGTGGATGGTATCGATTCTAGATTTAAAGCTTTCGTGACTGCAAGGATCCATACTCTTTGGTTCTATTGGGTAAAGTCACGTAGGTAAAAAATAAAATAACAAAAATCACGACGTTTCGGCCACAACACAAGCGGCCTTCATCAGGTGAAGGGACGAGACTATCTGGAGGACAGCGCTGGAGTGAAAAAAGCCACGCTCAGATCATGACCTTTAAGCTGTGTGAGAAGAAACACAGCGCCTTGACAAAGGAATTAGCATATAATTTAGCATTGAAATGGCTGAGTGATTAGCTTGTGACTGGTCACAGAAACGGCTATGTTAAAGTTAAAGCATACACATCCGCAAAGGCACCCCTTGACAAAGGAATTAGCATAGAATTTAGCATTGAAATAGCTAAGTTAAAGTATACACATCCGCAGAGGCACCCCTTGACAAAGGAATTAGCATAGAATTTAGCATTGAAATAGCTGAGTGATTAGCTTGTAACTGGTCACAGAAATAGCTATGTTAAAGTCAGAGCATATATATTCACCGAGGCACCTAGTACAAATCAAACAGGAGAATTTAGAGAAACACAACCACGCTCAGACATCGGACCTGTGTGCGAGCAAACAAGGTGTTCTGACAAAGAAATTAGCATAACAATTTGCATTTGATTGGCGGATTTTAGGAAAGAGGTGGTGTACGTGCCGGTGCACTTGCAGTTTGGCGCGGGGGGGGGGGGGGAGTTTACCTATTGATGGTGTGAAAAGGGAATTTATAAGAGCTGTGAAAGTTTGGGGTACCACTACTTGAAAAATATACTGTACCATTGAAATTAGTTTAATGTTTAGTTCGATTTAGAACATCTTTCCAATGGTTGCTTAATTTGAAACCATCTTCTCGGTTGAAATTGTGTCTGTGTTTGTAGATCTGAATTGCCTCGTGAACAAATCTCTGATAAAAACCCGTGGGTTTGCAAAGAACCTTGGTATCGGAGAAAATTATATCGTGATCACCCACAGCGTTGCAACAGTGCCTCAACAATAGCTACTTTACTTGGAATGGCTCCTTCTACGAACAAAATGAGGGTACCCCCATGGGATCCCCCTTGTCACCAGTGATAGCCAATATTTTCATGGAGAAATTTGAATTAGATGCCATCCAGACTTCCACCCTCAGACCTTCCCTGTGGAAGAGATATGTGGATGACACTTTCGTCATTTGGCCACATGGCCTCCCAGCTCTGAACCTTTTCCTACACCACATCAATTCCAGACATCCCACCATCAAATTCACCATGGAAGTGGAGAAAGATGGCAAGCTACCATTCATAGATGTTCTGTTTGAGAGGAGACCTGATGGCTCATTGGGGCATTCTGTCTACAGGAAACCCACCCTCACAGATTCCTACTTGAAACCTGATTCCCACCACCACCCAGCCCAAAATAATTTTCTCATCAAAACTTTATACCATAGGGCTCATTGCATTTCGGACCAACACCACCTGACCAGTGAATTAAAACATGTACACCTGGCCCTCAAAAGGAATGGATACTCTGACCGTACCATCCGCCAAGTTGTTTCTCCCTCCATACAGAAACAACCACTTGATACTCCGGTCAAAACCATCACACTACCATATATAGCAGGCGTTACTAAAAAGATTTCCAAAATTCTAAACAAATACAAGATCCAGGTCCGGTTCAATACAGTACACAAAATTCGTGATCTGATCCCATCCGTGAAAGATGTCATTCCTGACTTACAGTACCCTGGGGTTTACAAATTGAGTTGTACCTGCGGTGATTGCTATATCTGGGAGACAAAGCGACATGTCTCTGACCGAATTCGCGAGCACAAATCAGATTTGAAACACGGCAAAACGAATTCTTCTGCCGTGGCTGATCACTGTTGCAATGCTGTGGGTGATCACGATATAATTTTCTCCGATACCAAGGTTCTTTGCAAACCCACGGGTTTTTATCAGAGATTTGTTCACGAGGCAATTCAGATCTACAAACACAGACACAATTTCAACCGAGAATATGGTTTCAAATTAAGCAACCATTGGAAAGATGTTCTAAATCGAACTAAACATTAAACTAATTTCAATGGTACAGTATATTTTTCAAGTAGTGGTACCCCAAACTTTTGCAGCTCTTATAAATTCTCTTTTCACACCATCAATAGGTAAACTCCCACTCCCCCCCCCCCCGCGCCAAACGGCAAGTCCACCGGCACGTACACCACTTCTTTTCAAAATCGGCCAATCAAATGCTAATTTTGATGCTTATTTCTTTGTCAGGACACCTTGTTTGCTCACACACAGCTTAAAGGTCCGCGGTCTGAGCGTGGTTGTGTTTAGCTAAATTCTCCTGTTTGATTTGTACTAGGTGCCTCGGTGAATGTATATGCTCTGACTTTAACATAGCTATTTCTGTGACCAGTTACAAGCTAATCACTCAGCTATTTCAATGCTAAATTATATGTTAATTCCTTTGTCAAGGGGTGCCTCTGCGGATGTGTATACTTTAACTTAGCTATTTCAATGCTAAATTCTATGCTAATTCCTTTGTCAAGGGGTGCCTTTGCGGATGTGTATGCTTTAACTTTAACATAGCCATTTCTGTGACCAGTCACAAGCTAATCACTCAGCCATTTCAATGCTAAATTATATGCTAATTCCTTTGTCAAGGCGCTGTGTTTCTTCTCACACAGCTTAAAGGTCGTGATCTGAGCGTGGCTTTTTTCACTCCAGCGCTGTCCTCCAGACAGTCTCGTCCCTTCACCTGATGAAGGCCGCTTGTGTTGTGGCCGAAACGTCGTGATTTTTGTTATTTTATTTTTTACCTACGTGACTTTACCCAATAGAACCAAAGAGAATGGATGGTATCGCTCAGGCAGGTTGGTTGACCATCCATACCAGATGGGCGTAGTAGGTGTCGTGATGGTACCTATGGGTGGATGGCATCGCTCAGGTAGGCTGACATACAAGCGTGTACTCTGACTTTGAAAACCAGACTTCTACGTGAATAATTCTCAAGTGAGCATCAAACTTGGAACTGGCTCCAACGTCTTCCAGACGTCCAGCAATTCATCTGTAACTTTGGTCACGGCTCTTTTGTAAGGAAATACAAATTCAATAGAGCTGATTATAACGTTAACATTAATACAAATTAGTTTAGTTTGTAATATTCTGTGACCGTTGAGTTTGATACTAATTATAGATATTATTGGTTTACTTTTGGACGTATGTTGAACTATTTTTCGCAGTGTACTAAGCCAACCGTGCGAATTGGAGGTGCGGGGAAGGACAACAAACTAAACACTAAAAGCAGTTCTTAAGAAACGGTTTACCTAATAAAAAAAAACCTGTTAATTAGAAAACAATAAAATGTAATTCTCATCACACCACTTGCCCCATGGTGTAAACAAGTGCCGTCTCCAACTCTTATCAGCCAATCTGTCTCTCTTGTGGCTCCTCTGTTCACGTGCTATGGAAAAGGGCCATTTCTCGAAACGTTCACCTGATTATATATATATATTTGATCGATTATCCGTCTTACAACATTATCCGAGGGTCCCGGGGGCCGATCCGGCAAACCCGCTCCAAAGGCTGCATCAGTCCGACGATGGTCAAACACACACCATGGTTCACGAAGAGCGTAGTACTCAGTACATCACATATTGGAGTGGTAAGTACGGTCCGGTAAATGCATTAACTTTTTACAGTGGGGATATATATATATTGTCTAATTTGTATATTTTATGTATGCTAATTTCATATAGTAAACACATTGAAAACACAAAAAAAACATATACGTAACACCTAAAAAGCATAATGTAATGCAAGAATGTACACAAATAAGCTATATAAATGTTTTTTTACGTGGTTATCCGGCGTCCCCTCCCCCACGGAAGCCGCCGGATAATCGATGATCGACTCTAATATCCTTCAAAGGCCACGACAGTATGATTGACGAATGTGAGTTTGTTGTTTTCGTTGAGTTGTTACAGAGCGGATGTGTGGTTAGAGATTGAACGTGGTTATTGATGGTGAGGATTGACACCAGACGTACGAAGGGCAGTACGCACCTTAGTACTCTATGCGTATGTACGTTGTTGTTGTTGTTATTGTTGTTGTTATACCATTGTTGTAATGTTGCAGAGTATCCCTCCTTTCAATAAAGCGACAAGCAGCGTGATGGTTCGTGTTGCGGTGTTGCTGTCATTGAGCCGTTACCAGATGACCTGCGGAGTGTTCCTCACGGGGCCTTCGATCGCCTCGGCAAACTACAGACGATCGTTTTACGAAACAACCCGTGGGACTGCAGCCGGTGCGAGGTGCTGTACCTCAGCGAGTGGATCGGGGCGAACGGGGACAAAGTAAAGATCAGCGCAAACTCTGACATTGCTGAGCCAGACAGGGTAGCATGCGACAAGCTGGCTCACAGCGGACACGATTGCTGATGGCTTTCGCGATGGGCGGCTGGGCGGCCATGTGACGATGATGGTGCGCAAAAGTTGAATTTCTTTCGCACCGTACGTTGCCAACCGCGCTAATCAAAGGTGCGTGTTTTTTTACTGAATGTAATTATGGTGCAGACTCCTGCCTCCGTCAGGCGCGAATTTGTTCAACAGGTCTCAACTGACGAGACTCAGAAAGTCGGAATCGCGATAGGCGGCGGGTTTCTCTGCATCGGCGAACGTCGCTCGAAAATATCTGCGGCGCGGAAGTCGCGCGGATTTGATGTATTGATTATTAATTATTCTAGCACGTGTTTGCCCCGCAAGGTATCACCGAGTCAATACTTGCTCCTGTTAGGTTCGCGCAGCAAGGGGGCGACGATTTTTCATTTACTGTAATTGCAAGTAATTTTTTTTTACTGAGCAAATTCTGGACCTTGACACTGGTACTCAATGTCCTCCGCATCTTGTTTTCAGAAGAACGTCACGGGATCTTTTAGTCCACTGGAGACTCAACACTTACCCCGAGCTCACCCCCACCCCCCTTGAGGTCACACGAGCCTGCGATGCAATCAGCTTGTCGTGTGTTGCAAGGTGCCAGATTATTTTTTTCTCTACAGACCACGCGAGATAGTGGTGGCCTGGGCAAGCATTTATCCAGCAGTGGATGAGACCATGGCTGAATGTTTATTATAAAAGATATCATCATTAAAAAAAGGAATTACAGTAAAACCTTGGATTGCGAGTAACTTGATCTGTGAGTGTTTTGCAAGACTAGCAAACATTTTAAGTAAATATTAATTTGATAAATGAGCGAGGTCTTGCAATATGAGTAGTACGTATATGCTTTGTCTGCCGAGCGTCACGTGATCACAACTGATAATACGATTGCTTTGATATACGAGTGTCTTGGATTACAAACACGTTTCCGGAACGAATTATGCTCGCAATCCAAGGTTTTGCTGTAGTTCTAACTTCTCCGGCAAGAATACATGAGGTGTTCAAATGTTTAAAAGCTAAATTGACACCCTTCATAACAAGACATCACGTTGTGGTTAATGCAGACTTGATGGCTTGTGATGGCTGTCTATATTATATTTGAACATCTTACCACCCCTCAATGCCGGATTAAGCTAGTGCGTGGCCTGTAGCATATGTTATAAAGGGGCCCTAATAAAAAAAAGCACGAAAATATTAAAACACACATTTTTTTAACTTGCATAGTAAAGCAATTGTATTTTTCCATTTGCTATACAGCCATATAATACGAAAAATAGCTAACCTTAAACACCCAGTCGTTCATAAAAGTTGAAGGCAGTATAGTACTATAGTAATAGAGCAAGTGCAGAATCACTGAACCGTTATTGATAACTTGGAAGCATTTAGCGCGGGACCCTTGAAAGTGCGGGGCCTGTGGCATTTGCTACTTTTACTACGAGAATAATCCGGCACTGCACCCTCTTATTCTTGCCGAAGAAGGGATGATGCCCATTCTTATTTATCATCTTGATTCTGGCAAAACAAGTGTCTAATAGATAAACATAATAATTAACCAATAATAAATATCTATTGTAAATAAAAAATAAATACATTAAACGCCACACCTGATTGGCTCACAAGTAACGACGTCACATTTATACCTCTATTTAAGAACAAAACAAGAGGATTTATTCACAAATCTGGCTATCGCCTGATGATGCTAGTTGCAATTATTGACAAAACGATTTGTAAATATTGTGGATTTGCTCTCCAACACACCGGTGTGCTATACTAGTAATGAATTAGCCTCTTCTGTTTACGTGACAAACCTAACTAATTGGTTGTGTCAGGTGGTGGCGGGTTTAAAGACATTTAAATTTACGTGCTCGTACCCAAAAAAACTCTGTTCTGTATATTCAGTGGTTATCAGCCAATTACTGCGTGTTTACGTTAAAAAGGGAGTATTTTTGACGAATGATATTAACACAATGCTCTCTACACGTGCTTTAGTGGCCAAGTAGTAGTCGCAAATGGCAAATATCTCTAGCCCCGCCGATTGCCCCCAACAACAACAAACACCCTCAAGACAAACTAAGCGACTTAACGCCGTCAAGCGCAACCATTGTGGGAAGACCGAAACAGGAGGATTTCTCCACAACTCTGGCTGTCGCCTAATGTGCCTTGTTGTTATAATGACGGGAGAAACGTCACTGTACTCGAATTATAACTGTTGCGGGTTTACTCTCCAACACACTGGTTAGTGCTGAACTAGTAACGAATTGGCACGTTTTGTTTTACGCGACAAATCGTTGGGTGGTGGCAGGTTTAATGACACATTTATGTTTACGCAATCTCACTCAAAAAAACTTTTGACTCATCGCTATTAGTGTGGATGGTTTTATCGTCGTCGTTGAGGAATATTCTGGAGATGCTGCAGAGTGTCCCACATGGGGCCTTCGATCGTCTCGGTAAACTGCAGACCATCCTTTTACTAAACAACCCGTGGGACTGCAGCCGGTGCGAGGTGCTGTACCTCAGCCAGTGGATCGGGGCGAACGGGGACAAAATAAAAACCAACGTAAACTCTGACATTGCTGAGCCAGACAGGGCAGCATGCGACAAGCTGGCTCACAGCGGACACGATTGCTGATGACTTTCGTTGTGGGCGGCTGGGTTACGATGTGATGATGATGGTTGTGTAAGTATATTGAACTTCTTTCGCACGTTACATAGCCAACCACACTAATGGGAGGTGCGTGTTTTTACTAAATGTAATTATGGTGCAGACTCCTGCCTTCATTAGGTGCAAATGTGTTCAACAGGTCTCAACTCTACTGACGAGACTCAGAAAGTCGGATCCGCGATAGGCGGGTTTCTCTGATCGGCGAATGTCGCTCAAAAATATTGGCGGCGCGAAAGCCGCGCGTATTTAATTAAATGAAGGACTTTGGAAGATTTCTCGGTATACAATATTTCGTGTGAATCTCTTATCACTGTTGAAAAGGTTTCCCTACAGTTGGCTATTCTTGATGGACACTTTGATCCGCTTAGGATATTTAGATCTAGACAGAGCCACTTACAACTGGCTCTGGGAATATACGGGTTCATTGAGATAAATACCCAGATTTTCAAAAAGTCTGACCCTGCGACTTTGTTGATCGTCATCGCATACGCAGGAATTATCGGAATTTGTCGTCGTTTCAGTACGAAAGGAAGAGAGACATCACTTGGAGCTAGGTCGATTCTCGGGATGAAAACGATTTCGCCTCGGTTGCATTCCGATACAATCTCTGCGGTGATGAAGTTATTTTGCAATGATTTGACCATCAAACGCGTTCCATTGCAAAGGCCATCCTTCGGGTTAAGATTTCGCAGCAGCATAATGATAACGCCTGTCTTCAGTGCCAATGTGTATGGCGGCATTCCTGAAGGAATTTGAGCGTGAAGAAATTCTGGAGGGTAATTAAATGCGTCCGCAGGATCTTCTGACACGATCGAGTCAGGGCTGTAATAATTTTGGATATCTCCGGACATCTGTGTGATGATGTTTCTGTTCATATCGAGAGTGTCCTTGTTGGTAGGTGCTAGAATCGCTCTTTTCGCAAGCTCTTCGGCAGGCATGTGTTGCAAGTTTTGACCTTGTTTCCGCTCCACCTTCTTCATGCGGAGTGACGTAACCCGTCAAGACTTGCTCCTGTTAGGTTTGCGCAGCAATGGGACAACGATTTTCCATTTACTTTAATTACAACAAATGTTTTTATTGAGCAAACTTCTGGACCTTGACGCTGGTACTTAATGTCCTCCACTTATTGTTCTCCGGAGAAAGTCACTGTAGACTCAACACTCACCCCGAGCTCACCCCTATTATTATGTTACGATAACATTTATAATAATATGGAGAGAAAAGTTTTTGGGTACATAGATATCAAACAGCCATTTTTGAGCATGGAGGGATAATTAATCATGGAGTACCTACTAAATATATGTCATTCGGCAAGCGTACAATAGCCAACGCGTCCTCCATGATTAACTATTCCTCCATTAAATTTTAGTTCTTTGTACACAGAAAATGGCGTCATGCTTCTTTTCGCCATTGTCCGACTATGAACCATGAGTGACTAAATTCAACCATTTAGGATCTTTGATTTAACTACGGAGTTCCCTTATAGAAATGAAGAAAAAATGTAAACCCCTCACAATTCAGTATATCGTGTGCACGATTGAGTATTTTATATCAAACAGCCATTTTTGAGCATGGAGGGATAATTAATTATGAGTATTTTATGCGCAAAAAATAATGAAACTTCTAACACTTAGCCATCAAGGCGTGGAGGGGTTTCGCAATAGTAGCAAACCCGGTGACAAAACGGCGATAATAAGACGCAAATCCTATAAAACTTCGCAACTCCCCCACCGACATGGGGGTTGGCCAAGTCCAAAAACACACTGTTTTCTCGGGGTCCGTTGCAATGCCCGATTTACTGACAATGTGACTGAGATACTGCACGGATTTTTGCAGGAGGTGACATTTTTGGGGCTTAAATTTGAGATTTGTCGCACTCATTTTGAGGACAGCATGAGTCCCACTGCAGTCCAACTAGGAGCAACTCCATCAACCATTGGAACGTAGCCAGTGCGAAGTAGAGCCCCATTGGAAGCCGATTAAATTCGAAAAGGCCCTGTATAAAAATTCCAGAACGAACAACAGACGGAGCATTTCATAAATCCCCATCTCTGTTTGCAGTACAAAGTGTGAAAGGAGCATGATATCCTTCCGCACTCTTCAAATACTTATTGGTTGATTCCATATGACTTGTACTGTCCGTCAATACAATCCATGCTTAGCGATAGGATTTGCAAGAAATGTCACGTATACTTTGCGTCGTTAGTCATGCTGCGCAGCCACTCTGTATCACATAAGCAGAAACCAATTAATATTCCGCCCAAACGCATTCGGCCATAGAGAGTCGCTGCACGTCGGTAACGTGAACTAATGGTTGTAATCGTGAACGAAGAAAATGGAGAGAGTGCAGATTGGATAGACGAAGAAGAGCTCGATCTGAATGGAATATCCATTCCACAGGATAACGAGATCCATGCTCTCCCTATTTATTCCATTAAGGAGCATTTTGCTTCTCCATGGGAGAATGGATATGCATAAATTTTGTAAAAAAGAAATTAATGATTGTTATTAAACATTTTGATTCTAATGATTCTACCAGGGCTTTCATTCTGTGAAATGAAAATCTGAGTGTTATAATTGTACTCTCCATTTTGCTTCGTTCTACTACAAAGTTTCAAGTATTTTTTTTACGTGAGATTAGGTTATCCCCTTTTTCTGCCAACAAAACAGGTTTTAAGATGTTAAAACACCAAACTGAAACCTTTTACAAGGAATCATGTCTGCATTAACCACAATATTTGTGGTCAGAATGCAACCAAAAACGTACGCCTTTTGGCGTCCACTGGTCTAACACCGTTTTAAGACTAGGCTCAAAAGAAAGCTGTCTGGTGTGGACCAATCAGTTTCAAAGACAATGCATATATTATCAGGTATGTATTTGTTTGCATTCTGACCACAAGTATTATGGTTAATGGAGACATGATTCCTTGTAAAATGTTTCAGTTTGGTGTTTTAACATCTTAACACCTTACTCTTTGGTTCTATTCGTTAAAGTCATGTAGGTAAAAAATAAAACAACAAAAATCACGACGTTTTGGCCACAACACAATTGGCCTTCATCAGGTGAAGGGACCGCACTGTCACGAGGACAGCGTTGGAGTGAAGACAGTCAAGCCCAGGTCGCGTCCTTTAAGCTGTGTGGGAGGAAACAAAACGCTTTGGCAAAGGAATTAGCATAAAATGCTCATAGAGTACCTACACGGGGGGGAGGGGGGGAGTTTACAAACGTTGGTGTGAGGAGAAATATGCTGCTGTGAAAGTTTGGTATATCACTACTTGGATAAATATACTGTACCATTGGAAATCAGTTTAATGTTTGGTATAATTTAGAACATCTTTCCAATGACTGCTTAATTTGAAACCATCTTCTCGGTTGAAATTGTGTCTGTGTTTGTAAATCTGAATTGCCTCGTGGATAAATCTCTGATGATAACCTGTGGGTTTGCAAAGGACCTTGGTATCGGAGAAAACTATATCGTGATCACCCACAGCGTTGTAACAGTGGTCAGCTACGGCAGAATAATTTGTTCTGCCGTGTTTCAAATCTGATTTGTGCTCGCGAATTCGGTCAGAGACATGTCGTTTCGTCTCCCCGATATAGCAATCACCACAGGTGCAGCTCAACTTGTAAACCCCGGGGTACTGTAAGTCAGGACTGACATCCTTCACGGATGGGATCAGGTCACGGATTTTGTGTACTGTATTGAACCAGACCAGCATCTTGTGTTTGTTTAGAATTTTGGAGATCTTTAAAGTAACGCCTGCTATATATGGTAGTGTGATGGTTTTGATCGGAGTATCAAGTGGTTGTTTCTGTATGGAGGGAGAAACAGCTTGGCGGATGGTACGGTCAGAGTATCCGTTTCTCTTGAGGGCCAGGTGTACATGTTTTAATTCACTGGTCAGGTGGTGTTGGTCCGAAATGCAATGAGCCCTGTGGTATAACGTTTTGATGAGATCATTATTTTGAGCTGGGTGGTGGTGGGAATCAGGTTTCAAGTAGGAATCTGTGTGGGTGGGTTTCCTGTAGACAGAGTGTCCCAATGAGCCATCAGGTCTCCTCTCAAACAGAACATCCAAGAATTGCAGCTTGCCATCTTTCTCCACTTCCATGGTGAATTTGATGGCGGGATGTCTGGAATTGATGTGGTGTAGGAAAAGGTTCAAAGCTGGTAGGCTATGTGGCCAAATGACGAAAGTGTCGTCTACATATCTCTTCCACAGGGAAGGTCTGAGGGTGGAAGTCTCGATGGCATCTGTTTCAAATTTCTCCATGAAAACATTGGCTATCACTGGTGATAAGGGAGAACCCATGGGGGCACCCTCATTTTGTTTGTAGAAGGTGCCATTCCAAGTAATGTAGGTATTGGTGAGGCAGTGCCTAACCAGCGCAGATGTATCGGGGTCTAGTCCATGTTGTACCAAATTTTCAATTAATTCAATGGTATCAGGTACTGAGACCTTGGTGAACAGAGAGACCACATCGAAGCTGACAAGGATATCGTCAGGGGACAGTAAAACGTTTTTGACCATAGAGACCAATTGGGCTGAGTTAAGTACTGCTGAGGAGGTCTTGCCAGTGACAGGTAGCAAGGTATCTGACAGAAAACGTACTAGCTTATAGGTAGGGGAGTTGATCGTGGATACGATGGGTCGTAGTGGGGTGCCTACTTTATGAATTTTGGGGAGACCATAGAATCTAGGGGGTCTTGCAGCAGAAGGTTTTAGGGAGGGACGTTTTTACCCACGTGACTTTACCGAATAGAACCAAAGATCCTTGCAGTCACGAAAGCTTCAAATCTAGAATTTTAACACCTGTTTTGTTGCCAGAAAAAAGGAGAAAACCTATTCTCATATTTTGGTACTGGCAATCCGGCGTTAGTGGTAGTTATAATTTATTTTAATATTTGATAATTATAAGAGAATTTCAATATCATCATCTGAACATCTGCAGTTTTAGTTAGACGATGAATATATTCAAGTGAATTTTATGCTAAATTTCAGCTTTCCAATGCCTTATTTTTAATACCTGTTTTCTCCTACAACATCAGAGTGCAGCGCCACATTAAATAAGCACTACAATGACAATAGTTTATAGTGATTTGAATCATGTTTTATTTTCAAAATGGAAATATGGTTTTGGGGGTGGGGGCAGAGCTTTTTGACGTCATATTTGAGGGGGTCTGACTTTTTGTGACGCCGTGTGACGAGGGGGGGAGGGGGGTATAAAATCGGCCAAAATCGCGTGACGTCATATATGGACGTCCCCTATCATCATCTTCATCATCATCAAAAAAGGAGTTAATTTAAACTCTCCGGCAAGAATACCGGAGGTGTTCAGATGTTCAAACGCTAAATTGACACCCATTATCACAAGGCATCACTTTGTGGTTAATGCAGACTTGATGGCTTGTGATGGCTGTCTATTTGATGTTTGGACATCTTAACACTCCATGTATTCTTGCTGAAGAAGAAATAAAGCCCATTATGATTTTTTCGTCTGGATGCTGGGAAAACAAGTGTGCCATAGATAAACGTCATAATCAATCAATAATAGATATTGATTGTAATTTAGATCAATACATTAACCCTTCCCCCTCTGGTTTTAGAACCTGATTAGCTCACAAGTGACGATATCACATGTATCCCCCTCTATTTAAGACCGAAACAGGAGGAGGATTCCTCCGCAACTCTGGCTGTCGCCTGATGAGCCTGGTTATTGTAATTACCGGCGAAACGCCATTGTACTAGAATAATAATTGTTGTGGGTTTACTTTCCAACACACCAGTTAGTGCTCAACTAGCAACGAATTGGCATGTATTGTTTACGTGACAACCCTTTATTAATAGGCTTCGTTGGGTGGTGGCGGGTTTAACAACACATGTTTTTAAGCAATCTAACCCAAAAAACACCTCTGGCTCATCGCCATTAGTGAGGATGGTCTTATCGTCGTCGTTGAGGAATATTCTGGAGATGCTGCAGAGTGTCCCTCATGGGGCCTTCGATCGTCTCGGCAAACTACAGACAATCTTTTTACTAAGCAACCCGTGGGACTGCAGCCGGTGCGAGGTGCTGTACCTCAGCCAGTGGATCGGGGCGAACGGGGACAAAATAAAAACCAGCGCAAACTCTGACATTGCTGAGCCCGACAGGGCAACATGCGACAAGCTGGCTCACAGCGGACACGATTGCTGATGACTTTCCTGATGGGCGGCTGGATGACGATGTGATGATGATTGTGTAAGTATGTTGAACTTCTTTCGCATGTTATGCAGCCAGCCACGCTAAAGGGAGGTGCGTGTTTTTACTGAATGTAATTATGGTGCAGACCCCTGCCTCCATCAGGTGCAAATGTGTTCAACAGGTCTCAACTCTACTGACGAGACTCAGAAAGTCGGCACCGCGATAGGCGGCGGGTTTCTCTGCAACGGCGAATGTCGCTCGAAAATATCGGCGGCGCGAAAATCGCGCGGATTTGATATATTGATTATTAATTATTCTGGTACATGTTTACCCCGCAAGGCATCACCGAGTCGAGACTTACTTCGGTTAGGTTTAGCACAGCAGGGAGGCAACGGTTTTTCATTTACTGTAATTACAAGTATTTTTTTTTATTGAGCAAACTTCTTGACCTTTAATGCTAGCACTCAATGTCCCTCCGCTTCTTGTTCTCCAAAGAACGTCAAGGGATCTTTTAGTCCACTGTAGACTCAACACTGCCTACAAAGACCACACTGCCCATAGACTCGATACTGCACCACTACTATACACTAGACTATACACCACACTACACTATTATACACTAGACCAGGAGTCCCCAACCCCCGGGCCACGGACCGCTATCGGTCCGTGGCCTGTTAGGAACCGGGCCGCACAGCAGGAGGTGAGAGCGGTGAGCCCGCACGTGGCCCGCCCCCATTATTTTATTATTTACCACTTCCGTCCGCACCTCTTTCCTGCACTGCGAACTTGTCTCAGTCACAGTGTTGGCAAGCCCAGAAGCTCTAACCCCTAGTAGCCACAATGAGTAAGCCCAGAAGCTCTAACCCCTAGTAGCCACAATGAGTAAGCCCACAAGCTCTAACCCCTAGTAGCCACAATGAGTAAGCCCACAAGCTCTAACCCCTAGTAGCCACAATGAGTAAGCCCACAAGCTCTAACCCCTAGTAGCCACAATGAGTAAGCCCACAAGCTCTAACCCCTAGTAGCCACAATGAGTAATCCCACAAGCTCTAACCCCTAGTAGCCACAATGAGTAAGCCCACAAGCTCTAACCCCTAGTAGCCACAATGAGTAAGCCCACAAGCTCTAACCCCTAGTAGCCACAGTGAGTAAGCCCACAAGCTCTAACCCCTAGTAGCCACAATGAGTAAGCCCAGAAGCTCTAACCCCTAGTAGCCACAATGAGTAAGCCCAGAAGCTCTAACCCCTAGTAGCCACAATGAGTACAAAACAAACGTCGCTGGAGAGCTTCCATGAAAAGGGGGAAAGACCCAATGATGACCCCCCCCCCCGGTCCGTCAAAAAATTGTCTTCCACGAAACCGGTTCCTGGTGCCAAAAAGGGCGGGGATCGCTGCACTAGACTATACACTATACAGTACACGATACACTAATTTATAAACTACTAGCTTTACTACCCGGCTTCGCCCGAGACTTGAATTCTTGTCTTGGATTAATACACGGCCTACGCGGAGGGTGGGGGGGGGGATGCGTGACGTCAGCAGGCTCAATGCGTAACGCTGCTGCATGCGTGTGACATCACAGATGGACGTCACGGTGACGTCACATCACAAATATATCCATTATTGCGTTCCCCCTCCCCCCAAATAAAAAAGGCTATTTTTATACTTTTTTGTACAGTCTGGAAGCTACCCACATGCCAAATTTCAAGTTTGTTGCATGTTGGGAAGCATACTAAACATTTCGAACAGACACATATTCACAAATTTACCTTTTTTATATATACTACAATAATATACACTGCACTATACAGTACACGACTATATACTCCGATTAGGGCTGATAGTTATGTGAGGTGCGAAATAAATTCAACATACATCTGGTAAAACACAAGAGACCCCCTCTCGATATCGAACCCTGGGTCCCTCGAACCACGAAGCTCCTCTGCAACAAGCGGTGGACGCGACAGCCCCCCCCCCACAGCCCCTCCTCCCTAGGGGTCACACGAGACCGTGATGCAATCAGCTTCTCGTGTGCTGCAAGGAGCCAGATTGTTACTTCGCTACTGATCACGCGAGATAGCGGCAGACTGGGCAAGCATTCATCCAGCAGTGGATTAGACCTTAGCAGAATGTTAATTATAAAATATGTCATCATCATCATCAAAAAAGGAATTAGTTTTAACCTCTCCTGCAAGAATACAGAAAGTGTTAAAATGTCCAAACGCTAAATTGACACCCATTATCACAAGGCATCACGTTGTGGTTAATGCAGACTTTATGTGATGGCTGTCTATTTTATGTTTCAATATTTTAACACCCCCTGTATTCTTGCCGTAGAAGGGGCAAAGCTTATTCTTATTTTCATCATTCTGATACTGGCAAAACAAAGTGTCCTGTAGATAAACATCATAATCAATATTCATTGTAATTCATATGAATACATTAACCCCCCCTCTGGTCTTCCCACCTGATTGGCTCAAAAGTGACGATATCACATTCACCCCTCTCTATTGAAGACCGAAAGAGGAGGAGTGTTTCTCCCCAACTCTGGCTGTCGTCTGATGTGGCTCGTTGTTGTAATTACTGGCGAAACGTCACTGTACTCCAATTGTAAATGTTGTGGGTTGAATATCCAACACACCGGTTAGTGCAGATATAGTAACGAATATGCGCGTTTTGTTTACGTGACGACACGTTTACATTCACGCGATCTAAGCAAAAAAATAACTTGTGGATCAAGATCAGTTTAACACGTAGGCTTTCGCGACCAATATTATTCATAATAAAGGTTTTTGGGTTAGATCGCGTTTATTGCCCGATGATGCTGGAAGTATTTACCAGCGAAACGTCGTACTCAAACTGTAAATGTGGATTAACTCTTCAACACACCGGTGGGCTGAAGTAGTGAATTATTTGTCTTTTGTCAACGTGACACTTTTCTTTGCTGATTGGCCGTGTCGGGTGGTGGAGGGTTACGACACATTTATAAATAAACGCGATCTAACCCAAAAACCTTTATTATGGATCAAGATCATCATCGTCATCATCATTTGCGAGGATGGTCTTATCGTGGTCGTTGAGGAGATGCTGCAGAGTGTTCCTCACGGGGCCTTCGATCGTCTCGGCAAGCTGCAGACGATCACGCTCATCAACAACCCGTGGAACTGCAGCCGGTGCGAGGTGCTGTACCTCAGCCAGTGGATCGGAGCGAACGGGGACAAAATAAAGACCAGCACAGCCTCCGACACTGCCGAGCCAGACAGGGCAACAAGCGGGGCGAGCTGCGTTGGTTAACGGCCCACGTCGCTACGATGAGAAGATGCATGTCATCGTGAAACCGACCATCGTGCACTTCAAAACAACGTGGCCAACGTTTTACGGGGAAGAGTGTCGAGAGACGCGCTGCGCTGCGGACCCAACAGTACGAGTTCGATTCCCGGCCACGGTAGGGAAGCCGGGGGAGGCGGGGGGGAGTAATCGGCTTTGTATAGTTCGCAAGAGAGGCAGACTCTGCAGCGGTGACCATCAGTGATGAGGCTCTATAGTAGCGTCGTGACGAGTTGTAATAGGAGACGTGTTGCACGCATGTCAAGGCACAAAAACCATCACGCGAACTCGGTTATCCTCGCAGCCGCTTTTGGCTAGTCATTGAACAAAGTCGCGGCACTGCATCGCGTGCTTTCAGATGATCTTCTGCGGCCGTCTGGAAAGCTCTTCCTTCCGACATTAGGTAGCCACTGCAGCTATGCACTTTATGTCTAGATTGAAAACTGATTTCTTTGAAACTGCTTTTTGTGTTGAGTTTTGTTGTCCTTGCCCCGCACCTTCAATTGGCACTGTTGGCTACGGACGGTGCGAAAGAAGTTCAACAAACATACATGTCTGTGTCAGTGTATGCAAGCGTGTAAGTAGTCTTGACGGGAGCGGCAGTGTAGCGGATAGCGCACTGCGCTACAAACCCGGCCACCCGAGTTCGATTCCCGCTCACGGTCAAAACCAATGATAGCGATGATCTAAACCAGTCCTGTGCCTCCCCTGAGTCGATTCAGCCTCAGAGGAGTACCACACGGTGCGATGCGTGAGCAAGGCTACGACGGAGGCCACAACGGCTGGCCAGGCATGGTGCTGCACCAGCCATCCCCTTCTGTGCCGCCACAGTCCCTGGGGAACCTTTTTTCTGCCAAGGGCCATTTGGATATTTATAACATCATTCGCGGCCCATACAAAATTAAATTTATGTTGCTATGAAAAAAGCTCCTAGATTTATTGAATTTCGAGTCGTGCGGTTGCCTTGGCAGGGCCGGACCAAATGATTTTGCGGGCCTTATACGGCCCGCGGGCCGGACGTTCCCCACCCCTGCGGCATAGGCGAAGCTCGCTATCAGCATTTTGCCCCAACGGTATTGTCAATGAGCCATAGGGGGGCATCTTTGTCTTTGCAGGTGGCATTGGGCAGGACACGCGGCTAGAAAGGATGATGGTCGAGACTGGTAGCGAACGGGGCAGCAATGGAGCGAATGCAGTGGTGAGACCAGCCCATGGACGAACGTATACACTCTGTATGTAAACATCAGTGATATCCTGATGAGGTTAATGATAATATTCTTGTTTGTAACTCCCGACTGCTGTCGATAGGCGTTTGTCAAGAAGCCAGGTAAACTCGCTTAACGACTCGTTCAAGTCAGGTCGCATCGTGCATGGTGTGCGGATATTTTTTTTCCTCCCCACTCGTGTATCTCTCAACGTCGTCCAAATGTGTCCTTTCGAGATATGACAAACACGCACACCGTACACGAAAGCAACAAGCAGGGTGACGAGTGGCGTTATTACAGCGTCACTGTCACTTAGCCACCATGGGAAGATTACCTGCAGAGTGTTCCTCACGGGGCCTTCGATCGCCTCGGAAAACTGCAGACGATCACCTTACTAAGCAACCCGTGGGACTGCAGCCGGTGTGAGGTGCTGTACCTCGGCGAATGGATCGGAGCGAACGGGGACAAAGTAAAGGCCAGCGTAAAGTCTGACATTGCTGAGCCAGACAGGGTAACACGCGGAGCCTGCTGGGTTAATTAATGGTCCACGTCGTTACGATTCGCAAAGAGTGCAATCGTCAAACTGAACGCCGTGCGCTTCAATGCAACGTCGCGCACAAAATCTAGGGGGGAGCGGTGAGTCGAGCGGCGCACTGCGCCGGAAATCCAACAGCACGAGTCCGATTCCCGGTCACGGGAAAGAAACGGGCGGGGGGAGGGCGGTGACGCGGCTCTGTTATAGTTCGCAAGAGAGGCAGACCCTGCAGCGATGAGCATCGGTGATGGGGCTCTACAGCGGTGACGAGTCGCAACAAGAAACGGAAGCGGTCGAGAGTCGTCCACGTGTGGATCACTTCTGCCGCGCTCGATTGGCCGGTCACATTTTCACGAGTGCCATCATTGACAAGGGAGGGCTGAGGGCTACGTCTGTTCGTTGTCAATATTCTCTGCTCCTGACCACGATGGGGATGGTTTAGTTGTATGTGTTTGGGTGATTTGTTTACGTATCTTCTACTTTTCACTGCGATAATATATTTGTATTGTTTGTTGTTGTAACGTTCTTACTCGTCCCTACTGGAGATCTGTGAAAAATAGCTTCATGGCTCATCGGATTCCTCCTTCAGTCTAAATAAAGATTCTGATTCTGCATATTTGGAGTTTGCGTTTGTCTCTCTCCCTGTGGTCGCGTGGATTTTTATCCGGGTCCTGCGGGTTTTCCCTTCATTTTTACAATCAACATCCCGCGTTTAGAGTATGTGGCCGCCAAACATGTCCACACGATAAGCCACTTCGTTGAGCTATCATTTGTGATAGCCAAGTCGCTTCTGAAATAAGAGCTATATAACTCAATGGACTTTACCTGGTAAAAGTAAAAAGTAGATTTATGTTTTAGTTTAGATTCGATGCCACACGCTGCTGCATTTAATCGAGGAATTCTTTCGCGACATTGATCATGATTCAAAATTGATTTATTTTATTTCTTACCTGATCCCAACACGCAATTATGAACCGTGCATTCATCCTTGGCCGACTGCCAACCGCTGCCATGTGTGTTTGCCCAGCACCGCACTGCATGGTAAGTAAACATTTAGTCCCTAAAGCCACCTCTACCGAGAACCAACCAACATTCAGAGAATAAGGGAATAATGCAAGAACAAAAATATAAAACAAATATCAAGTTGGTTTTACCTAGGCAAGGAATTAAACCCTAACCCTAGGATATTCATGTTCCTGGTCCCAGTCTCAACAACGCGCGTGGTCTCCCTGGGTTCAACCTCGTGACGATGATTCCGTGTGGGTTGAAGCCAGCAATGCGGTCTGAGTGCATTACACGAGCGAGATTTGGCCCGGTCGCTTGTTTTTTTAAATTATTGCCTAGCTGTGACATCGAGAGTGTGGAGTCTTGTGATATTTTTTTGTTCGATAATGGAACGAAGTTCTTTATTTATCTCGCCGGTGCGGATGTGCGGCGGTGTGTGTGTGTTTGACAGTCTGAGCAAATTAACGTGGCTCAGTCTGGATGCCAATCAGCTGCAGAGAAGTCCAAGCCGCCCCTCGTGTTTTATATCAAACGACACATTCATCCAGAGAACGTCACTCGCGAACCCGACTCAGGGGTAAGGGATGAAAGAGTTCGCGTGTCGGACACGATGAGCAGACTACACGGCCTTTACGTGAAATGTCCTATCTGGTCTTTGTCGATTGACTATGGTGCGTGCGGAGAGAGACAACGACGAAGGGAGAGAGGCAAGAGAGACAAGGAGAGATACGCGGGGACAGACAGACATAGAAAAGAATAGAGACAGGCACAGAAGGAGATAAAGAGACCTACACACACACATAGACAAGCATTGATATAAACACGCAGAGATACACTGAGAGACAGACAGAGAGAACACGGGGATAGACAGATACAGAGAGGAAAAGAGAGGACGCAAACAAAGATACAGAGACACACACACAGACAAGGAGAGCTACAAAGACGCATAGAGACACAGACAGACAAAGATAAATACGGGGATAGACAGACAGAGAGAAAAAAAGAGAGACAGAGACAAAAGGAGACATAGAGAGAGACACACACACATGAGGAGAGATACAAACACGCAGAGAGAGAGAGAGACACGGGGACGGACAGAGAGAAACACGTGGAGAGACAAACAGGGAAGAGAAGAGAGACAGCCATAAAAGGAGACACAGAGACACACACAGAGACAAGGGGATATACAAACAGGCGGAGAGAGAGACACACAGACACAATCATTCGCGGACAGGCGGAGAGACAGACACAATTGGAGACAAGGAGACACAGAGAGACACACCCACAGACAAGGAGAGATGCAAACACGCAGAGACAGACACGGAGGCACAGACAGACACGACAACAGAGAGAGAGAAGGATCCTCTTTGGGAGGCCCTAAAGCAGTGGTAATTGGCTCTGTGCACGGACTTACAAAGATCCCCCGTATAGCCTTAGATTGCTATGGCAAGTACTGTTAGCGACCACCTGTGAAGGCCGGAACGGCACACGAGGGGATGGGTGGCCAGCATCACGCCCGATCGCCTTTGTCTCCCCAAGGGCGATGTTTACACCACACCATATGAGGCTGAGTCGACCTAGGGGAAGCCCATGACCTGTTCAATAATCGTCACTAGTGTTGGCCGTGAGCGGGAATGGGACACGGTAGACTCAGTTCCGTGGGGTATACTTGACCATACTTCACCACGCTGATCAACCCCATGCTGGTGAAAATGGGAAGCATGGACATTGGAGCAGAGAAGCCGATAATATTCAACCCTGGAAACACTCTCACACTATTCACTATTACTATTTTTATTTTACCAGGTAGGGCCCACTGAGTTATCTCGCTCTTGTTCAGAAATGACCTGACCACAAATAGTAGCTCAACGAAGTGGCTTATCATGTGGAAATTTACATCAGCCAAATCACTCTAAACACACGTTGATTCTAAATGTGGAGAGAAATATCGGAGGATGCGGAGAAAAATCCACGCAAAATCAAAATACATTATACAGGCGTGAGGGTCGGGATCGAACCCACGACCTCCTGTATACCAGGCGAGGTAATTGACATCTCCTAGCCACCGGTTGCGCCCAAGAATGAAGGAGCAACGGTGTAGGAAGGGGGGGAGGAGGACGGCGAGAATCAGAATCAGAATATTTGTTATACTGGAAGAATCCGTTGAGCTATGAAGCTGTTTTTCACGATGTCCAGAAGGAAGATCCGGGCCCAGAAGTCGGGGTGGTCAGAGGGTGACGATGATGATTATGATAGAGAGGAGAAAAAAGAGAGAGAGAGAGAGAAGAGCGGTGGAAGGAGCTAGCAAGAAGTGAGTTGCACAACACCGAGTCGTCTGTTTTCACAGTGGGCGGAGGCGGGGGTGGTCACGGGACAGACCCAGCAGGTTCCATGGGGTCGACTGAATGACAGATGCACCAGCTGCGCTCCTCCCCAACCACCTCCCCAACTAGCCCACCCATCAATACCTGGGTGGTACGCGCTAAGCTCGAAGAGTCTGCGTGTCTCTCTCCCCGTGGTCACGCACATTTTTCTCCGTGTCCTCACGTCTTTCCCTACACCTTTAGAAACACGCGTTTAGAGTCATTAAATAACTATGAACGCGTGTTTGCCAAATTGGCAACTTTAAATTCCCACGTGATGAGCCACTTCGTTGAGCTATCATGTGTGATAGGCAGGTCGCTTCTGAAGAAGAGCTACACAGCTCAGCGTGCCTCACACCTGCTAAATTATAGTATATCACATTTATTGATTCGGTGAATGAACCAAGTACCGGTGTGTGCGAGCGTTGAGGGCGAAGGGTGGTGTTACAGCGTCAGGATCAGTTTGGTACTGGGAGCTGCCTAGATGCTGCTTGACAATGTTCGCATTCCTTGTGATGAAATCGCTGAGGTACAGAATGTCACCAGCATGCTTCTGTATTTATACAACACTGCGTATTCTGTTTGACACGTAGGAGACTTTCGCGATCAATATTATTCATAATAAAGAGGTTTTTTTGGGTTAGATCGCAGAAGTATAAATGTGTCGTTAAAACCGCCACCATCCGACAGAGTCAATTAGCAAGGTTTGTCACGTAAACAAAACGTGCCAATTAGTTACTACTTGAGCCCAGAATTCTGACAAAAATCGTCCGATGATGCTGAATGTAATTGCCAGCGAAACGTCGTACTCAAATTGTACATGCTGTGGATTTACTTCCCAACACACCGGTGTACTGAAGTAGTACCTAATTGGCGCATTTTGTTTACGTGACAAGCTTTATTAATTGCCTGCATCGGGTGGTGGCGGGTTAACGACACCAAAACACCTTGGTTATGAACTGTATATTCTTGTATCAAAACCGTATCCATCATCATTATCATCAGCCACAATCGAAGTCCACCCTCAATCATCGCCAATTCTCTGCTCTGCAACAATCCACCGAGCTCATTGCACGCAAACTAACCTCGACAGCTCCATCTCCACAGTGGCTGCCCTCTCGGGCGCGCTCCTTCCTTTGGCTGCTGCCATTCCGCCGCCAGTCTCGACCAATGTTTACTTTCATCCATTTTAGCGATGCATCTTTTCCAAAAAAGCCACTTAATTCGCTTAACAGCAAATTTGATCCATTATAGTGGTTTGTGTCGTTAAACCCGCCACCACCCTAAACATACAAATCGTAAGGTTTGTCACGTAAAAACAAAATCAGAGCTACTAAAAATAATGTCACAAAGAAAAGGAATTGAAACTTAAATGACGTTGCTTATAATACTTTTCATTGACGATGTGTATGTGCTGCAAAGAAGGGCCAATGCCTGAAACGTCGCCGATCTTTTATACGTGTTTAATCTTAAGGCTGCAGAGTTATCGATTTTCTCTACATTAGTCGTGCTTGAAATGCAGTCAGATTCTGATTAACTGGGATATAATCTGCCCATTGGCGCACTGGTCACTGGAGATTACACGCAGCGATTACACACAATATTCTTATCTCACGAAAACAGCCTTTCAAGAGCCACGGATTTACACTCGCGTCAGGATAATTGGGTAAGGGTGCGAATTAAATTTCGTGAAGCGAGGACACAGGGACGGACCGGTCTGCAGAGCGTTCCTCACGGGGCCTTTGACCGTCTGGGGAAGCTGCAGACGATCACTCTGTACAGCAACCAGTTTGACTGCAGCCAGTGTGAGATCCTGTACCTCAGCGAGTGACAGCTCCGAGCCGAGACCCTGCCTCGCTCGGTTTCCCAAGCTCATGAGCTCACCGCTCCGTTCACCAACCCCTGCGCTCTGTACGGTGTTATTGCCTCGTGCGTTGAATGGGGATCTCGTAATTTCAATTGGAGTGGCTCTTGCTAATGACATATGGTAATCCACGTACAACATGGTTTAAGGGGCATGGCTCTTGCTGATGAGACCTAAGCCGGTCATGAGTTTGCTTGCTGAAACAGAGGCCGCTTAATAATCTTCCTCTGGAAAACCAATAAAGAGGCGGATTCTTCCCTCCATCGGTTCGTTTCACAGGTTCCTAGAGCCTAGCTCAATTGAAGACACATATTAGTTCCTATTTCATACTAGCTTTCTATTGGTGGTAATATTACGCATTGTCTTTGAAACTGATTGGCACTACACCAGAGACAGCCTTCTTTATGGCCAAGAAAAGGTCCCATGGAGAGGAGGATAGGTGTTCGCCGGCTAGCAAGCAGGTCTGTTCCTTTCACCTGAAGAAGGCCACTTGTGTTGTCGCCGAAACGTCGTGAGAATTTTATTGTGTTATTTTATTTTATAAATGTATTATTTTATTCTCATTCTACGTAACTTTACCGATAGAACCAAAGAAGAATGAATCCTTGCAGTCACGAAAGCTTCAAATGTAGAATTAATGCATACATTATTATCAAAGCATGTTTGTTTGCACGGTTTACCACAATCACGTGTGGTTATTGCAGAGTTGATGCCTCGTGATCGGTGTCTATTTGGTAGTTGAACATCTTAACACCTGTATTCTTGCTGGAAAGGGTGAAGACGCTTCATGATTTCATCATCTTAAATATCGGCAGAAAGGGTCCCATCGATGCGGCCAACGGTTCTACCACGCAGTTTACACTGCAGTCCGTTTAATTCTACTCCGTTAATAATTTGAAGATACATTCATGAACGGATATTTTAAAAATCGTATTCTTGGAGAAAGCATGTGGCAAGCACCACGTTTAAAAACAAGAGTTTTTAATCACATTTACTAACAACGATCCATAATGATAAAACAACACAGGTACTAGCGTAAATTGCATTGCCTAAATTACATCTATTTCACTTTGATTAATGCGGTCAGATTCACACGACCTGAGCTATCACTGAACATATGACCTGTCCATCTGCGAGGTGATTCACGTAGCGTTCATTCGTACTATTTTTATTTCATAAAATAACTGCCTTTAAATGCCATGAATTGAGATTGTGCTGAGGTGATGGTATCGTGGGAATTAGACTGTGAATCGAGCGCACAGGGACAGACCGGCTGCAGAGTGTTCCTCACGGGGCCTTTGACCGTCTCGGGAAGCTGCAGACGATCACTTTGTTCAGCAACCAGTTTGACTGCAGCCAGTGCAAGATCCTGTACCTCAGCCAGTAACAGCTCCGAGGACGAGTCCCTGCCTCTCTCGGTCCCTGGGCACAGGAGCTCGTGTATGGAGGGGTAGGAGAGTGAGGTGAGAGGGGAGAGGTAGGAGATGGTGTGGAGGAGAGTGGAGTGAGATGAGAGACGAGGAGTGTGGTGCATCAAGCGCACCATTATATTTTTCTTCTTTACCGGCTCAGGCTGCAGAGCGTTCCTCACGGAGCCTTTGACCCACTCGGGAAGCTGCAGACGATCCAGCTGTGGAGCAACCCGTGGGACTGCGGCAACTTCTGCACTTTGCTCTGCGAATGCGCGATGCGTTAGCGGCGGTCAGTGACGAGGGATGAGGTCAAGGTATCAGCGCACTGACTTTGGGAATGAGCGATTGAAACCGTGTCCAGCTAGCTCTCTGATCTATCTTCGTGTGGTACCGCTGCGATGTCCGACGTTTCACTCCACGTGCTGGGAACTTCTCAGCAAAGCACCGCAGTGACTGCTCACGCCGTCGAAGACATCGAACGGCTCAGAGGCGCGAGGAACTACATCCGAGCGGCAAGGTGCTTGCTAGCCGGCGCCAATATTTGCCTGTGCTCTGCGGTCCTCTATCCGTTAAGGTATTTACAGTCAACGAACGAGTGTTTACACGTGGGAGAAAACCGGAGCACCCACAGAGTGGATCGTCAATCGAGTGTGGAGGGATGTTGGGCCGTCCATAAATGACGTCACGCACCTGGGGGGGGGGGGGTCAGACATTTGTGACGATGTGTGACGAGGGGGGGGGGGGGTTGAGAAATGTGGCGTCACATCAAAATGGCAACTTTAATTAAATATAGACAACACGTTTTACTTAATTAAAGAGACTTTTAAATAAACGTTTTCTCCTACAACATCAGAGTGCAACGCCTCATTAAATACGAAGCATGTTTTTAATAAATATTTTTTGGGGGGGGCAGAGCTTTGTGACGTCATATTTGAGGGGGTTTGACTTTTTGTGACGCCATGTGACGAAAGGGGGGCGGGGGTCAAAAATCGTCCAAAATCGCGTGACGTCATTTATGGACGGCCCCTTACCGCCTCCACACGGCTGTATCACATCAGCCACGCGCAGCGTAGACACAATTAACTTCACGTGGACAGTTCTGCTCCACGTGCTGGGGAGCCCCTTCAGTTGGGATCCTGAAGGGGGTCGCGTGTGGTTGGTGATGGGGGGGTATCCTGGGGGAGGGGGGGGGGTTGTGGGAAGGAGCTTTGGAATCACAAATCGCTTCGGCTTGTTTGTCACATTCATCTTACCGTCATTGAAGAATAAACTGTAGCATATTCATGTGTGGCATGGTAAGTCCTCGCTTGGCGCGTTGTGTTCACGCTGCGACGCGTTTCTGCTATAATGCGGTTCTTCTGTTCGAGAAACACTTTTTCGGACAACGTAGGACGTGCCGGTAATGACGCGGAACGCGCACCACTATAACTCGGAATGCGAACATTATAACCCGGTTTCTCAGTCGTCGATGACGAACTTCTTTCTTGAGCTGTGCGACCGAGTGGTACAGTGATACAGTACTGTGTTTGTATACATCGTATGTCGCCAAACATTACCCTAGTTACATTCTTTATGGGGAAATTGTTTTCGCTTTACGCGTTTTTCGCTTTACGCGTTTTTCGCTTCATGCGACACTCTTCGGGAACGCATCTACCGCGTTAAACGAGGACTTGGTGTACTGTGCATGTCTAGGTGTGTGTACACTGTGTAGGTTTAGGCCCATGTAAACTGCGTTGCAGGGTTCCAGGTCTGGATCAGCATCAGCATCAACGTTGTATTTGACTTTGCTTGGGTTCAGTGTTATCCACTCGCTGAGGTACAGGACGTCACAGACACTGCAGTTCCACGGGTTGCTGTGTAGGTGATATCGCGGACACATTTCTGAATGATCACTGCCGCTTTCCTTCACATTATGATCTGCTATTTCTTTACCATCCATCGCCATCTCTCGCGGTCCTACGATGCCATGATGCATGGCGCCTCTATACGGTAGCTGACATCACAGTATCATCTCCCTTCTCTCGACGGCGTCCTGTGTACGTATGTTGAACTTCTTTCGCACCATACGTAGCCAGCCGCGCTATGATTCAGAAGCATCAGAACAGGAAGTTTATTTCCCACCGACTGAAACCCGACGAGCTATGAAGCTCTTTTTTCAAGGGCGACTCGGCCAGCAGACAAAAGTGAACGCATTCCACAATTACGGATTAAACACTTAATAACAATAAAATAAATCACGACGTTTCGGGCGCAACACAAGAGTCCACCTACGTGACATTACCGAAATAACCAAAGAGTATGGATTCCTGCAGTCACAAAAGCTTAAAAATCAAGATTAAACACTTATTAATATAAATCACGTGGTAAAATTACATTAACACTTGAACTTCAGTGATTTTTAATAGAGGTAGGTGTAAATGGGGACATTCATTCAATCATTCATCCGTCACGCTTAGTAGTCGGCGAAGGAGCGTCGCACGTCATTCGTGTGATCTTCTTTGGACGGCGTTCGCATTCCACTGTTCTCGGCTGCCGCACCAGGAGCGGCGTCTCGAGTGGTTTCGTTTGATTCACGGATCACTGGGCGAACCTTGGCCTTTGTATTTGTGGGGTGCGGTGGTGTAGCGGTTAGCGCACTGCGCTATGAACCCGGCGACCCGAGTTCGATTCCCCGCTCACGGCCACCAACACCAGTGACGATTATCTGAACCGGTCCTGGGCCTCCCCTAGGTCGACTCAGCCTCAAATCAGTACCTGGTGCGGTGCGTAAAAAAAACATCACCGAGTGGTAGACAAAGGCAGTCGGGCGTGGTGCTGGCCACCCACTCCCTCGTGTGCTGTGCCAGCCTTCATAGGTGCTACTCACAAACAACAGCACTTGCCCCAACGCGTGAACAGAGGCTGTTGTGACGTAACGACAGACGCCCCACGTGCGGTCTCCAGGCTGGCTGTAACCCGCTCGGGGCAGCCTCTCCGCATCCCGTGAGTCCGCATGTTACGATTTCAGGAGCAGCCTCTGAGTTTGCGTCGTATTTGACGACCTTAGGGTGTCGCTGTATCCAGTCGCTGAGGTACGAGCAGGACATTAATGTTACTAGGGGCCGTCCATAAATGACGTCACGCGATTTTGGACGATTTTTGACCCCCACCCCCCTTCGTCACAAAAAGTCAGACCCCCCCCTCTCAAATATGATGTCACAAAGCTCTGCCTCCTCCCCCACCACCCAACAAAAACCATGCTTCAAATCGCTTTAAACTATTGTCACTGTAGTGCGTATTTAATGTGGCGCTGCACTCTGATGTTGTAGGAGAAAACAATGATTAAGAAGTACATTTTATTAAGTAGAACGTGTTGTCTATATTTATTTAAAGTTGCGCATTTTGATGTGACGTCACATTTCTCAACCCCCCCCGCCCCCCCTCGTCACACATCGTCTCAAGTGTCTGACCCCCCCGCCCCCCCCAGGTGCGTGACGTCATTTATGGACGGCCCCTTAAACCATGGGCCATCCCGTTCCCTTCCTGCGATGCGTCTTCCTCCCACGCGCCTTTCGCTTCTCTCGACACTCCGCGCGACACACCACGTGTTGCGCGCACACCTTACCACGCAGTCGCTAGAGGCTGCCGACTGCAAATCGAACTTACGTGCGCCGCTAACGGCAGCGCCACTACTCCCTCCACACACCCTGTAGAGGTTTCAAATGGTGATTTCACGTACATGACATGCATGTTGTTGTTATTATTATTATCATCATATACTTTTTTAACGACGCCCGTTGACCCACAGAAAGCTTTGCCGAGTCTCAAGACTCTTTCTCGGGAGGGTCCTGCTACATTTGTTTTGCAGCCGGGAGCGATGCAACTGAGTCATCCGACGGAAACATTTCAGCATTGGGCCAATGCCACTTACGTTGTGTGTAATTAATTTGTTTTGTTTTAGCTATTGGAGGAAACCGTGCAGGACAGGGGGAGAACGTTAGCACGCAGTCGACACAGAAAGGCACCCGAGTCGGGAATCGAACCCAGAACCTCATTGCTACGGCTCACAAGCATTACCACTGCACATTGCGCTGGCAATGTTCCACCTAATATGAACACTTTTTTTAAAATATACAACTACAGAATACACCCTCCGCAATGTTGTTGATTAAATAGCGAAAGAAATCTGTACGACGATTAATAATTACCGCTTCACATAATCGCCGATGGCCAAATCAAAATCACCCGGAATGTACCCGATGCGTATAGCCACGCATAGCAGGACGTCACAAGCTGCTTCTGGGAGATACGTGGTGGAAAGCAAAGATAAGTTTAGCAATATCCACTGTTGTACTGCACTTCAAATGTCCCCCTCCCCCCACCCACATCGGCGCTTCCCAACTCCTTTCGCAAAAAAATACCCGCACTGACCGGCGTGGTGAAGTATGCTGACAACGACCCCCTTGGCGTGGGGGTTGGGACTGTGTGCCTCTCGGGACAGGCTCCCCGCATGTTACGATTTCTGGAGCAGCCTCTGAGTCGGCGTTCACCTTCACTTTGGAAGGGTTTCTCTCGATCCAGTCGCTGAGATACCACGAGTGGTTCGGTCGATGCACAGCGATGCCCGCGGTGACTTAACGTGGTCCCCTGTCGAACAAAGAGTAATTATTTCCCAATGTACCAAAATAAAACCTAAACGTAAATGCAATAACGTAGAGCAGATTTCCCCAAACTCCGTTGGGCGCGCCCAGCCACACTCCCATCTTTCGCCAATTGACTCCCCATTCAAATACCAAGTAAGTAATTCCAATCTGCACGCGCCGGATGATTAGTAAACACGTTCCAAGTAACACGCTAAGCTATAAACGCTGCCTGCATCACTTGAAGACGTATACAGACGCACAGGGAACACGTGTAAACACACACACACGTGGGACAAAGACAAAGATCCCCCGTATAGCCTGTAACAGACTGTTGGGGCAAGTGCTGTTAGCGAGCACCTATGAAGGCTGGAACAGCAAAAGAGGGGGTGGGTGACCAGTACCACGCCCGGCCGCCTTTGTCTCCCTAGAGGCAATGTTTACACACCGCACCAGGTACTCATTTGATGCTGAGTCGACCTAGGGGAGGCCCAGGACCAGTTAAAATAATTGTCACTGGTATTGGTGGCTGTGAGCGGAAATCGAAGTCAGGTCGCTGGGTTCGTAGCGCAGTGCGCTAACCACTGCACTACTACAGTACACACGTGGGATGCGTGCAGACACACGCACACATGAGGGAACACGTGCATCCACACGCGCATAATGCGATTTAAATTTGAATTTAATTTGGCTCTATGAACGCAGACAGCGTGAATTTCTTAACCTGTCACTCACTGTGTTTCATGTTCTTTTAATCCGGATTCACCTTCAATACTTGCCCTGCATAGTGTACACACAGTCCACTGTGTTGTCGAGGTGTGGTGTCTGCACTGAAAACACGCGTATTTAGAAACTCTCAAAATAATCAAGCAAATCGCTCAACCACATCAGGCAGAACTCCCAATCACATCAAACAGAATTCTGAATCAGATCAGGCAGCACCCCCAATCAAATCAGGCAGAACTCTCAATCACATCAGGCAGAACCCCCAATCACATCAGACAGAACCCCCAATCACATCAGGCAGAACTCTCAATCACATCAAGCACAACTCCCAATCACATCAGGCACAACTCTCAACCACATCAGACAGAACTCTCAATCATATCAGACAGAACTCTCAACTACATCAAACAGAACTCTCAACCACATCAAACAGAACTCTCAATCACATCTGACGGAACTCTCAATCACATCAAACAGAACTCTCAACCACATCAGACAAAACTCCCAATCACATCAGACAGAACTCTCAATCACATCTGACGGAACTCTCAAACACATCAGACAGAACTCTCAATCACATCTGACGGAACTCTCAATCACATCAAACAGAACTCTCAATCACATCTGACGGAACTCTCAATCACATCTGACGGAACTCTCAATCACATCAAGCAGAACTCTCAATCACATCAGGCACAACTCTCAATCACATCAAGCAGAACTCTCAATCACATCAGGCAGAACTCTCAATCACATCAAACAGAACTCTCAATCACATCAAGCAGAACTCTCAATCACATCAGGCACAACTCTCAATCACATCTGACAGAACTCTCAATCACATCAAACAGAACTCTCAATCACATCTGACGGAACTCTCAATCACATCAAGCAGAACTCTCAATCACATCAGGCATCACTTTATACAAATCCCCGGAGATGGGACGCTCATCTGTGCCGATGTGGAGTGTGTGGGGGCTTCGAGAACTCTCCGAGTCGTGTTAGACGAGAGTCGCCAGCGATGTCGAGCTCAGCTCGAGGCTGTTGGTGTCTGCGGGAAGCCCAGAGGGGACGGACTTCAAGCTCTTGCCTTGGCAGTTCCCCCCGGGGGCTGGGGGGGGGGGGCTACACAGATTAGCTCCCCGATACCGGATCTTGGCACATGTTCAGTCACACTTACTCGTCTTCACTTCCTGTAGAGCATAAGGCCGCAACAAGCCCACGCCATGCCGGACGGTCTTAAGCAGCTTTCTCCACTTCTCCCCAAGAAAGGCCCATGGTCTTCAGTTGGTTTTGAAGCCCATAGTATCTTCAGTCATAACAACTTGATTATTATATTCTTAGTTTTTTCGGTAAAGTCACGTTGAATAGAAACAACAAAATAATAAAATACATACAAAACAATAAAAAATAAATAATTCTCACGACGTTTCGACCATAACTCAAACGGTCATCTTCATTTTATTGTTTTATATATATTTTATTATTTTGTTGTTTCTCTTCAACGTGACTTTACCGAAAAAAACTAAGAATATGAATTACTGCAGTCACGAAAGCTTTAAATCAAAACTTGATTATTATTATTATACTTGCTCTCCTGCCCCGCCAGTCATGTGCCCAGTGGTGGCGAGACGTTAACTACCTCGCCAGGTGTACAGGACGTCGTGAGTTCGGTCCCATCACTGACGCCTGCTGTATATTTGGAGTTTCCATGTCTCTCTCGCCGTGGTCGCGTGCATTTTTCTCCCGAGTCCTCTGTTTTTTTCGTACACATTTACAATTAACATGCGTTTCGAGTGTTGGCTGCTATACATTTCCACGTGATAAGCCACTTCGTTGAGCTATCATTTGTGGTGGCCAGGGTCGCTTCTGAAAAAAGAGCTCCACATAACTCAGTGGGACCTTAACATGTTAAGAAATAAAATAGTTGAGTTTTCTTGTTAAAATCGGAAGGCATGAAAGCGTTGCTGATTTAATGTGGAGGGGGAGTGGGAGGGTGGAGGTTGTGACGATTGGGTGGAGCACGTGCGCAGGGTGCAGGTGAGAACGAGGGACACGTGACCGAGTCGGACAACGGGAGTGGCACGCGGAGCTCGACCGTCAAACGCGATGAGCTCGAGCTAGACGACGGCGGTGGCGATGAGGACGAGAGAGCGGTGTCCACAGGGAATAACTTCACGGATGCTATGAAATTGAGGTTCGCAAGAGCGCTCCTCGATGGATTGAGCACATTTGCGTAACAAAGGATATATACACCTTCACGTAGTGGTCACGCGGTGAGACTGCAAAAGTGACGTTCATTCGCGTGGATAAAATAGTTACCGGGATCGGACATGAGGAAGGGAGCGATGGCGAGGTGACGGGTGGCATCTACGGCGGTCGTAGATGATGGCCGCGAACGCGTCCTTGACCTCGTGTCTGTCCGCAGTGTTCCTCACGGAGCGTTTGACCCCCTGAAGAAGCTGGCGACGATCGTCCTTTACAACAACCCGTGGGGCTGCAGCGCGTGCGGAATCCTGCACCTCGGCGAGAGTGTTGCGACAGCCCGCTCGGCCTTGCCGTGCAGGGTGCGTGGAGAGCCAGGTGTGTGGAGAGCCAGGTGTGTGTGGAGCGCCAGGTGTGTGTAGAGCCAGGTGTGTGTAGAGCCAGGTGTGTGTGTAGAGCCAAGTGTGTGTGTAGAGACAGGTGTGTGTGTAGAGCCAGGTGTGTGTAGAGCCAGGTGTGTGTGTAGAGCCAAGTGTGTGTGTAGAGCCAGGTGTGTGTGGAGAGCCAGGTGTGTGTGGAGCCAGGTGTGTGTGTAGAGCCAGGTGTGTGTAGAGCCAGGTGTGTGGAGAGCCAGGTGTGTGTGGAGAGCCAGGTGTGTGTGGAGAGCCAGGTGTGTGGAGAGCTAGGTGTGTGTGGAGAGCCAGGTGTGTGTGGAGAGACAGGTGTGTGTGTAGAGCCAGGTGTGTGTAGAGAGCCAGGTGTGTGTGGAGAGCCAGGTGTGTGTGGAGAGCCAGGTGTGTGTGGAGCGCCAGGTGTGTGGAGAGCCAGGTGTGTGGAGAGACAGGTGTGTGTGGAGAGCCAGGGTACGTACAGAACAAGGGGAGAACATACAAACTCCACTCACTGCACAACAGGGCGGGAACAAACTCCACTCTCTCTCACTCTGCAGAGCAGGGGGAGATGAAACACACTCCACTCACTCACTCTGCAGGGCAGAGAGAGATGAAACAAACTCCACTCACTCACTCTGCAGAGCAGGGCGAGATGAAACAAACTCCACTCACTCACACTGCAGAGCAGAGGGAGATGAAACACACTCCACTCACTCACTCTGCAGAGCAGAGGGAGATGAAACACACTCCACTCACTCACTCTGCAGAGCAGAGGGAGGTGAAACACACTCCACTCACTCTGCAGAGCAGAGGGAGATGAAACACACTCCACTCACTCACTCTGCAGGGCAGAGAGAGATGAAACACACTCCACTCACTCACTCTGCAGGGCAGAGAGAGATGAAACACACTCCACTCACTCACTCTGCAGAGCAGGACGAAAAAATACACAACTCCACTCATTCACTCTCACTCTGCAGAGCAGGGCGAGAACATCCACAAACTCCAGGCAAAAAGGCGCCCGAGTCGGGAATCGAACCCAGTGGCTTCTTGCTGTGAGCCACGAGTTTTACCACTGCGCTTTGCGTTACACTTGAAGGTTGGTAAACCCCGAAAAGCGGGAGCGAGCGGGGTCGAGAGGACTGGTCTACAAATGCAGAGACGTATTTTACAACAAACCAAACAAACCGATGGCGTTTATAACGTGTTATGTCATTTCTCGATTAATAAAAAGGTAAATTCAACTTGTGACTACGACCGCAATGTCGTTATTCTTACAGATCGGCGCGTCGCACAGTGTTGGAAAATGGTCCGCGAAATGTGATATCAAGAAACTACATTATATCTAACACAAACAAAATCAAGTAAAAACACAAACAACAAAATATATAACCTAAAAAACCCATTTTTACAACATATATATTCAAACCATAAAAGACATCACACCATGCCAAGGCAAGAGCTTGGATTCCGTTCCATCTGGGATTCCCGCAGACACCGAGAAACTGGATTTACAATCAACAGGGCTGGCGATACTCTCTGAGAGACGGCGTTCCCTGCCTATTCTCTCGGGAAAACCTCGCCGCAGCCTCCATGCGGAGCAGCGGGGAGACGGTTCAGAGAATCGCAAAATAAATTACCCCGCAGTTCCGGACCTTAGATGACGATGGTAATGATGATATGATTTCAAGATCATCAATAATTAATCACACTGAAACCACGTGCTTCAAAAAACATGTCACAATTAAGCTTCAGCAAATGTTTATTCATCCACACCCTAACCTGAGAGAGACAGGACTGAAACAGCAACAACAGTACACTGGCTTAGTTTCAACAATAGAGGGGTTTTTTTTGCGTTAGATCACCTAAATATAAATGTGTCCTGAAACCCGCCACCACCCGACACAGTCAATTAGTAAGGTTTGTTCCGTAAACAAAATATGTCAATCCGTTACTAGTTCAACATACCCGGTTTGTTGGAGAGTAAACCCAGACGTTTCGCCGGTAATTACAACCACTTGATACAGCGAACTTTGTTGTGTCTGTTCCACCTGAAGACGGAAGCTTGTGTTGCCTCTGAAACGTCGTTATTTAATTTTGTTTTATTTTTTATTTTATTTTACCTACGTGACTTTACCGAAAAAACCAAAGAGTATGAATCCTTCCAGTCACGAAAGCTTCAAATCTAGAAAAAAATTGCATGTTAATGTAAGATCGGAGAACAGCCTCCACGGTGAGAGTGCTGAGGTGGCTATGTTAATGTGAGAGATTAGCATGTTAATGTAGATCGGTGAGCGACCTCCACAACGAGGGCGCGGAGGTGGCTATGTTAATGTGAGAGATTAGCATGTTAATGTAGATCGGTGAGCGACCTCCACAACGAGGGCGCGGAGGTGGCTATGTTAATGTGAGAGATTAGCATGTTAATGTAAGATCGCAGAGCCGCCGCCACGTCGAGGTCGGTGCGCGGAGGTGGCTGTGTTGGTGCGAGAAATTTTACCTGTTAATGTGAAATCGGAGAGTCGAAAATAACAACTAACATTGGAAGGTAGTAGGATGGGAACATCACAGCCAGTTATGACTTAAACTGTTGGTCACGCCCTTCCAATGATTGCTAAGTTTGTACTCATCCTCTTTGTTGAAATTGTGTCTGTATCTGTATATATGGATGGCTTCATGAACGAATCTTTGTTGATAGCCAGTGGGTTTGCAAAGTACCTTCGTCTTAGAGAAATCAATTTCGTGTGAGTCCACCGCATTAAAACAATGATCATCCACGGCCTTATGTTCACGAACATGGTCCGAGACATGTTTGAATGTGGTGGGCTTACACGATCCTACCACCACCAGCGGTTTTTGGTTCGCAGTCGAACACAAAGTGTCACCGCATTGTGCGCTTTCGGATGCGCTTTTGCGGCCGTTTGGAATGCTCTTCATTTTGATATGAGGTAGGCACTGAAGATATGCACTTTTAATTTTACTAGATTGAAAACTAATTACTTGAGAACTGCTTTTGTGCTCAGTTTTTGTCCTTCACGCACACCTCTGATTAGTGCGATTGGCTTCGTACAGTGCAAAAGAAGTTCAACATACATACACGATCTGGATGATTTTCGTCATGAGGATTACCATCACTACCATTACCATAAATATGATGGCTTTTTTCACTTCTGTTAAAACAACCAACATCATCATCGTTCACCATTGTTAAACAATGATGAACGATGATGATGATGATGATCATGGCGATGGTGTTGGTGGTTTTAACAGAAGTGAAAAAAAGCCATGTTAAACAATGATGATTAAATTCAACATAGATACATTTGTAGTGATATAGCGCCGACTCCTGTCCAGCAGCAGCAACTGCGGTGGACAGTTAGTGCACACGCCGTTGAGCGCCGAGTAGAATAAAAGCAGCGGAGAGCGGGAGCTCTGGGCTGCCGGATCTGGGAGTGAACTCGTCTCGCCGCTGCTGTCGTCTTTGCCGGCTTCGTCGCTGCCACCTTCACGCGATAATTGCGCGACAGTTGTTGGCTATCCCGGTCGACACCGTCGGTGCAACGCGGTTAGGATTGTGTCTAGGCTGGGCTGTACGGCAACGGGAGCGAGAAGGGAGGCGATCTTTTGTGTGAACGGCCGAAGAGAGTTACAAATAAATATCAGAGAGAAGGTGCCTCCCGCAACTGCCTCGTCTCTGATTTGTGCTACACTACACATACATAATGGACCTGATGTTATCCTCAAGAAGCAGTCCTCGACCAATGGACGAGCTCTGCGAGACTTTCTCTAACGGAAAAAAAATGACATCAACCCATTTTAGTTTGACTTGGAGAGCACAATTATAATACAACTAGGGGCAGAAATCAATAAAACAATTAATTAATGAAAGTAAAATAAACGAATTCAATATCTAAAAAAGTCAATTTGATAACCAATTAATTTATTTTTTAATTTGTGAACAAATCAATGGATACATTATTTGCTTAATTAATTGATTGATGAATCCCGCTAACAACAAGCGAACAAAAGACATGCAACGAGAGATGCGGGGGGCACCCGCCAAGACAAAAGCTTGGATTCCGTTCCATCTGGGATTCCTGCAGACACCGAGAAACTGGAATTGGGTTCAATGGGGCTGGCTAGACTCTCTGAGAGATGGCGTTCCCTGAAACTCGCTCGGGCCATAGGACGAGCTTTCTTTCTTTCTGTCTACAGCAGCGGAGTAACAACTACAGATTTCACGGCTTCATTTTTTCTGCACGTTATCTGATGTTGATGTGGAAGGGGCAATCAGCTGTGGTTTTACATCGAGGTGGTAAATCAAGAGCACAGATTGATTTGTCGGCCGAGTAGCGGAGTGGTGCATCACTGCTGTGATGATGCCTCCTCCTTAGTATAGATCTCTGTGCTAGTCCCTGTGTAAATCTATATATCTCTGTGGAAGCATTCGGGTCTCTGTCTGAATGTAAAGATATCTGTGTAAATCTATAGATCTCTATATAAGTATAAGGATCTCTATGTGAGTCTATGGGTCTCTGTGTGAATCTATAGACCTCTTCATAAGTCTGAGGGTCTCTACGTGAGTCTGTGTCTCTGTGTGAATAAATAGATAATTATGTAAGTATATGGGTCTCCATGTGAGTCTATGTGTCTGTGCGTGAATCTATATATCTTCGTGCGGCTGATGTTGGTGTTGAGCAACAGCTGCAAATTTACATTGACGTGGTTTAGCCAGACGATTGCGTTAGAGGTCAGTGGAGTGGTGATTCTCTGCAGTGATGATGCTTCCTTTTTCGTGTTTGTGAATTGGTACCGAGTCGTTATCCATTCCATGGTTCTGTTTTGGGTGGTGACCAGACTCTCCGCACACGACCCAGAGAGTTTTTGATTTCCCATCTGTGCATCATCGTCATCATCGAAGTCTCATCGTGGTCTCGTGGATTTTATTTCTTCTCCGGGTCCTCCGGTTTTTCCCCTCCACATTTAGAAACATGCATTAAGATGATTTAGATTAAGTTGCCGCTATATTTTTTACATGATAAGCCACTTTATTGAGCTATGATTTGTGGCCAGGTCGCTTCTAAAAAAAAAAAAATCAATACCTCAGTGGGCTTTATCTGGTAAAATAAACAGCTAATATAGTTTTTTGTACATTTATTATTGCTTTGTTTGCCTTTCCTATACTCTGCACTCCTATCGTGTTTGTTGTTGCAACGTTCTGAACCACACCTTCTGGACATCTGTGAAAAAGAGCTTCATAGCTCATTGGATTCTTCCGGTATAAACAAACATGCTGACTCTGAGCATCCACCACACGTGCTGCTGCTACGGCTTGTGCAGTGGCTGTCGCTGCTTTCGGGGCTGTGGCCCCACCAGCTTCAGGGACCGATCGCCAGCGGAGATCTTCGCAGCTCCGCTAAGACAGCGGCATCGCAATTGACGTGTTCGACGAATTTATATGAGGGCGAAGCTATTTTCCGAGAGCGATGTCTGTGTCTTTAATATTATATAGCGCCTTATTCCAAGACGTTTAACGGCGATTATGCAATTGCACATAAGATGTTCGTGGATGAGATGAAGAGTGGGGTTATTAGCGCGCTAACTGCTGCACCACCGCACCCCACACACAGAGTAAAACACACGCACACACAACTACCCCCGGCAAGAGCTTGGATTCCGTTCCATCTGGGATTCCTGCAGACACCGAGAAGCTGGATTTACGATCCACGGGGCTGGCGATACTCTCTGAGAGACGGCGTTCCCTGCTGAACCTCTCGGGGTCCAGGGGAAGCCTCGCAGCAGCAGGCAGCAGCCTCCCTGCGGAGCAGCGGTGAGATGGCAGCACTAATGATTCACAGCATCGCGAAACTGGCAACATTCCTTATCATATATAAGTAAAATCGCAGTAATCGTTAGGTATTTTATTAAGATTTGTATATTGTGTGTCTCAGTCTCTCTACATAGGGGCATGTGTAGCGAGATGTTAACTACCTTGCCTGGTATGCAGGAGGTCCTGGGTTCAATCTTGATCCTAAAGCCTGCTGTATATTTGGAGTTTGCGTGTCTCTCTCCACGTGTTCGCGTGGATTTTTCCGCGGGTCATATTTTTCCCTACACATTTGGTAACACGCGTTTGGAGTATTTGGCTACTATTAATTTCCATATGATGATGATAAGCCACTTCGTTGAGCTATCATTTGTCGCAAGGTCGCTTCTGAAATAATAGCTACATAGCTCAGTGGGCCTTAGCTGATAAATAAAATAGTAAATATTTAAAATGTATGTGTGTACATATCTGTGTCGCCTCTATAGCTTCAAGTCTATCTGTGCATTTGCATCTTTCAGAACCAGAATATTTTTTTTTTGCATCCTGGTGGAAGGAATCCGAAGAGCGAGGAAGCTCTTTTTCACAGATTTCCAGTTGGGACGCTAAAGCAGAATGCAGCAACAAACAATGCAACAAATGATAAAAGAAGCAAGTTAAACAACACATTACATAAGTATATACATTCCTGCAGATTTGCAAACACCAACGACAAGCCTGGGTAAGGCAGCAAAAAACAACAACAGTCCCAGACCGCACAAAGACAACACCACACAATCCCTCGATTACAGCGCAGATTACAATTGAATTATCGATACAGCACGGATAAGGTCCGCCGTTTCAAATCACAGTTGAAATATGTCTATTCCTGGCACTAATCTTCTGTTTAAGGAAAAAAAAAACCATTAGGATCTTGAGCTCTCTATTTATTTGTGTCTCTCTGCATCTCCGAGTTACCATGGCCAGGGTTCCTGTCGTGACCAACATTTCGCACTGGAAGTTACTTCTCTCAGTCACCGTTCCCCGTGACGACCGTGACCTTCTGGGCATTATGAATTCATCGCCTTTCGCACAAACAGACGGGGAGGGGGGTGGGGCGACACACACCAACTAAAGCAAGAAGAAGAGCTTGAATTTCGTTCCGTCTGGGATTCCCGCAGACACCGAAAAACTGGAATTGAGTTCAACGGGGCTGGCGAGACTCTCTGTGAGACGGCGTTCCCTGCCGAACCTCGGGGTCCAGGGTAAACCTCGCAGCTGCAGCAGGCAGCAGGCTCCATGCGGAGTGGAGGGGAGACAGCAGCGCCAGGGTTCACAGGAATACGAAGCTGCCATCTCCCCACATCCACCGTCACAAATGAGCATCTCGTTTTTAAACAGTACATATATATTAGGTTGACGGTCAAGATTGTTATGTTTCGATTTAAAGCTTTCGTGACTGCAGGGATTCATATTTTTGGTTCTTTCGGTAAAGTCACGTAGGAGGGAAATAAAAAAATAAAAAACATAATAAAATATAATTCTCACGACGTTTCGGCCACGACGCAAGCAGCCGTCCTCAGGTGAAGAACAGAGCTGTCGAAAAGACAGTGTCCTAATGATTAGAACAGAGCTGTCGGAAAGACAGCGTCCTAAGGATTAGGACTGTCGGAAAGACAGCGTCCTAAGGATTAGGACGCTGTCTTTCTGACAGCTCTGTTCTCCACCTAAGGACGGCTGCTTGCGTTGTGGCCGGAACGTCGTAGCATTTTTATTGTTTTATTTGTATTATTTTATTTTTCCCCTTCTACGTGACTTTACCGAAAGAACCAAGAATACGATTGTTATGTTCAAGGTAACACTTCCTGGTCTTAAAACTATTTACACTTTTTTTTATTTTACCAGGTAAGGCCTACTCAGCTCTTATTTCAGAAGCGACCCTGGCTATCACACATGGTAGCTCAACGAAGAGGCTATCGCGTGGATTTTTTGTTATTATAGCAGCCAAATACTCTAAACGCTCGATGTTGATTCTAAACGTGAAGGAAAACACATCAGAAGACCCGGAAAAAAATTCTACACGACCACGGGAAGATAGAGACATGCACACTCCAAATATACAGCAGGCGTCGGGGTCGCGATCGAACCCACGACCTTCTGCATAGGGGTCGTCCATAAATGACGTCACGCGATTTTAGACGATTTTTGAGCCCGCCCTCCTCGTCACACGGCGTCACAAAAAGTCAGACCCCCCCCCCCTCAAATATGACGTCACAAAGCTCTGCTTCAAATCGCTTTAAACTATTGTCATTGTAGTGCGTATTTAATGTGGCGCTGCACTCTGATGTTGTAGGAGTGTTGTTATAACAATTAGTGACGTTATAACAATTCAATATTTATTTAAAGTTGCGCATTTTGATGTGACGTCACATTTCTCAACCCCCCCCCCCTCGTCACACATCGTCACAAATGTCTGACCCCCCTCCCCCCCTCGGTGCGTGACGTCAATTATGGACGGCCCCATACCAGGCGAGGGAGATAACATCTCCTTATCACCGCGCCATGTTATTCATTCATTTGCCGGCTAAACTGAAGCCATTGCTACTTTAAAAACGATCCCTCAATATTTGGCGCTTCCTCGACGGAGTTAAGAATTGCAGGAAAAATCGAAACACAGAGTGACGGTAGGTATAGTAATATTGTAAAGGCAACGAGGAGAGCAGGAGGGAAGTGGAGGAGGGGTGAGATCCTGAGCAGATTAGAATGAGATTCTCCAGTAATCTCAGATATTAATCTTCACACCAAAATAATAACAAATTAAGAAGAGGATGCGATTCCAGGAAACTGAGATTTGTCTACGTGAACTTGAGTGGCGACCTGCCGCGTGTTAGTTTGTGAGTTCGTGTCTGTTTGCGCTCGCGGACACGAACATCAGCGACGATGATCTGAACCGATTCTAGGCCTCCCCTAGGTCGACTCAGCCTCAAATGAGTAACTGGTGCGGTGTAGTGTAAACATCGCCACTAGGGAAACAAAGGCAGTCGGGAGTGATGCTGGCCACCAATCCCCTCGTGGACCTTTCCAGCCTTCATAGGTGCTCGCTAACAATATGTTAAGGCTATATGTGGATTTTTGTATTCGTACTCTGAACCTAAATGTAACTATTTTTATGTTACCATGTAAGGCATAATTAGCTACATAGTTCTTTTTGAGAAGCGACCTGGCCATAAATGATAGCTCAACTACGTGGTTTATCAGGTGGAATTTTATAGCAGCCAAATGCTCTAAACGCACGTTCCTAAATGTGGAGGGAAAAACCGGAGGACCCGGAGAAAAATCCACGTGACCACAGGGAGAACATGGAGACTCCAAATATATAGCAGGCGCCATGGTCGGGATCGAACCCACGATCTCCTGCATACCAGACGAGGTAGTTAACATCTGATAGCCACCGTGGCGCCCCATATTCTGTTCTCACAGCAATGGTCAAACACAGTACAGTAGTTACACAGTGGGCTGGAGCAGTGGCGCAGTGGTTAGCGCAATGCGCCACTGCAGCGGACTAAACAATTCGATTCCTGGCCGCGGCTACCGTCAGTGGCGAGTGATATCTGAACCTGTCCTGGGAAACTCCTTCGGCAACACCCGTACTGCCTGGGCTGATGGTCAAACAACCCCCATGACCGATACGGCGTAGAAATAACCGCCATCCAGTCATAAATAAAAAAAAATATATACATGCGTCCAGTTTTTTTTAATTACTTTAATTTTTAAACCTATACATAATTTGCAAAAGCAGGGCAGTGCGCTAAGGCGTTTTCCCTTTTGCCGTTCCAATCACGTCAGCAGAAAACTATTAATTAGTTACTCAAAATCACTCAAATTGTAAGTCTACTTAATTCTCAAAAGATGTGCCAAAGGTTACACATTCCATACAATGTGCGCATATACGTCCTTTGCATATCGCTATGGCCACCTGGAGTGTTTGACAACTTGAGAAAGCTAACCTGGCTGGATCTGCAATACAATCAGCTGCAGAGCACGGACCTCCGGGTCCTTTGGATTCTCGGCGTCACTTCGGGTCGAATGGGACCAGCCTCTCAGTACTTTTGGGGCGGACCCACCGCACACGAATCTCCCCATGAGCACGGTCGCTGCAGAGAAGAGGGCGTGAGAGAGATCGCGAATTTCCTGCGTTCTCTGGCGCCCCGTTGCAATATTTTAATTTTTTACCCCAAGACAAAAGACAAATACAAGTACTGTATAGCCTTAACAGACTGTTGGAGCAAGTGCTGTTAGCGAGCACCTATATAGGCCGGCACGGTACCCGAGGGGCTGGGTGACTATCACCACGCCCGATCGCCTTTGTCTCTGTAGTGGCGATGTTTACACACCACACCAGGTATACATTTTTGGCTGAGTCGACCTAGGGGAGGCCCAGGACCGGTTAAAATAATAGTCACTGGTGTTGGCCGTGAGCGGCAATCGGACTCGGGTCGCTGGATTCATAGCGCTTACCGCTACACTACCCCGTAACACACACACACACACCGGGCCCTCTGCTGCGCTACTCCAGGTGTCAACTATCATCGACAAGATGTGGGAGTGCGTTTCATTTTTCGTAACCACCTATAGAGTAATTGTGCCGGTGATAGGGAAGGGCGTTCTGCCTTGTATCTCGCCAATGTCAGGGTAGGGTGGCAGTGCAGTGGTAAGTAACACTGCTGGCTTGCAGCAAGGGAATTCCTGGGTTCGATTACCGACTTTGGCGACTTTCCCGGTGAAGTTCGTATGTTTTCCTCCTGTCCTGTCAAATCGAGTCAATTTATTTATACACTTGTTGCATCTGGCGCAAATCTGCCACTCCAAGCCGCCATGACATTAATACTCAAAATAAAATAATTGTTTGGCTAAACAATAAGAAAATTAACAAGTTGTGGCTGATTCCACCGGGTTCTCAATTTTTCTCTCATAGCTAAAAACTGTGACTGGGATTAGTTAAACATCCCAGTGGGTAGAAATTACCCACAAACTACCATAGTCAATTGGGAATGACACCCAGCAGCAATAGCAGCAACAGCATCGACCGCTACTGCTAAACACGTGGCAGGAACCGTCCCGACAAAATAGTCTCGAGACTCGGCGAGGCTTTGCTGGGTAAGGGAGCACAATGATAAATACTGTGTAATAGTAGTGTCATCTCTGCGTTGTGACTCTTTGGTGCGAGTGTCAAGTGCGGGAAGATCATCGTGCGCTGTGAACAACGGTGGAACGCAAATGCCACTGCGTTAAATAGGACTCAACATGGTGGGAAGGCAATAGTTGTGGAATGGTGGTGGTGAAAGTGGTGGTGGTAGTGATGGTGGTATTTGTGGTAGTGGTGGTATTGGTGGTGGTAGTTGTGGTAATGGTAGTGACGGTGGTGGTGGTGGTGGTGTTGAAGGTGGTGGTAATGGTGGTGGTTGTTGTCGGGGTGGTTTTGATGACGATGCTAACATAACGAGGAGGGAAAGTTTGCGATGGTGGTGTTGGGAGGCGTAGCAGTTTGAATGCAATAAAATAAAACTTTGATGATGATAGTAAAAGATGATTACGATGATGATCGCGATGGCCCCTTCACTGTGGGGTCGTTGGCGACAGTGCAAAGCTGCAGAGTGTCCCTCATGGGGCGTTTGACCGCCTGAAGCTGCAGTCAATATTCCTGTACGGCAACTCGTGGGACTGCAGCGCCTGTGAGATCCTCTACCTCACCCACTGGCACCCCAGCTATGGTCAAAACAACAGCCTGCACGCACCCTCTCTGCGCACAGCCGTAACCCGCTCACGCGGCCTATAACATTCATTCCTGACAAATGCCTGATGCTTGCTGGCTGTAACTACTAGCGAAACTTCGTATGTCTAGGGGTGCTATGGGGAAGAAACACACGGTGTGGGAAGGTGAGGCACACCTACACCTTGGTGGCTACAACCACGTCCGCTATGGCTCCACCCTCAGTGGGTATAAAGGGCGGGGAGCCAGAGAGCTCGGGGCAGTATGTTGGGGCCAAGACTGAAGAGCCAGTGAAGAAGGAAGGCCGGCTAGGATAGACCCTGGGACTCCTGTGACCGCTGTCCTTTTCAGGGCCGGCACGGCAAGCCAGTGGTGCGGCCCCAGAGCCCCAGAGCCGGAGTCCTTTTAAGGGCCAGTCTGGTGGGTGGGGTGCCAAGATCTGTGTCTGACCAGGGCCAGATCAGATAGCCTCCCCTAGGGCCTATAGTCGGAGGAATCGAGAGCCTAGGGCTTAGGCTAGATAGCCTGGGGTTATTCCTGAGTTTATTCGGGTGAAGGGTCGCTATCCCTTCCAGTGTGACCCCTTGTTCAATAAATAGTGCTGTCTCTATTCTGCCGTCTCCGTGTCCTGGGAACCCACTACATATGTCTAACCCCAGTTGTTGGGTATACAGGAGGTAGTGGGTTCAATTCCTACCCGAACGCCTGCAGTGTATTTGGAGTTTGCATGTCACCCCGTGGTGGCGTGGATTTTTCTCCAGGTTGTCCGGTTTTTCTCTCCACATGCGTTTAGAGTATTATGCTGCTATAAATGTCCGCGTGATGATAAGCCACTTCGTTGAGCTATCATTTGTGATGGCCAGGTCGTTTCTAAAATAAAAAAATAGCTACGTAGGTCAGTGGCCCTTACCTAGTAAATATTATAAATAGGTAATGGTTTTAAATTGTGCGTGGATCGCTCTCCAACAGCGCAAGCGTTGTTGTGCTGAAGTAGTGAAGTGCATTGGCCACGTGCGTGCATCACGTCACAACTGTATTAATTAGATGCATCGGGTGGAGAAGGGTTGTACGACGCAACATTTGACTTACGCATCGATTTGAGCCAATAAAAAAAAAACGTAATAATCTATTGCGAATCGTTGTAATCACTCTCATACATCCAGCGGCTACGAGAGTTGATGATTAGACGTGGATCGTGACAATTCGGCCCATTTCCAGAACTGATTATCAAGCTTCCCCCGTCACTGGACGTACTGACTGCCTTGTTTGCAACATCAGCCTCGTTCGCATTGTGTGGCGTGTCTGTGTGGTGCGTGTAATCGTCCTTCTGTCTAGACTGCCTCTCAGTTGTGGGGAGTGGCAGTGTAGCGGTTAGCGCCATCTGCGCTATGGCTCATCACAACCCGATTCAAAAACTATAAAACTATCAACTTTATTTATTTGACCAGGTAAGGCTCCACTGAGCTGAGTATCTCTTTTTCAGAAACGGCTTGGCTATTACAAAATGATGGCTCAACGAAGTGGTTTATCACGTGTTATTTTAAAGCAGCCAATTACCCAAAAATCATGTTTCTGAATATGGAGGGAAAACCGGAGGACCCCGAGAAAAATCTATGCAACCACGCGGATAACATGCAAACTTCAAATAATCAGGCATCGTCCAGGCAACGTAGTTAACATCTTGCCACTGCGTCGGGTTGGATTCCCGTTCACGGCCAACACCGGTGACGATTATCTGAACTTATGCTGGGCTTCTCCTAGGTCGACTCAGCCTCATATGAGTGAGTACCTAGTGCTGCATGTAAACATCGCCATTCGGGAGACAAAGGCGGCCGGGCGTGGTGCTGGCCACCCACCGCCTCGTGGGTCTTCCCAGCCTTCACAGGCGCTCACTAACAGCACTTACCATAATAGTATGTTAAGGCTCTATGGATGATCTTTGAATGTGTCTCAGTTGTGCTGTCCCGTCCCTGTCTCAGTTGGACAATATCCCTCGGTTTCCCAGTCTTGTTTCGTTCAATTAATCCCAACGGAACGATTTTCATCCAATCTGAATGAGCGAATGAAGCAAATAATTTCTTACAACCTACGATTCGTTGTGAGCATAATGATATCTCTTACACTATGAAATGATTAATCAATTAAATACGTGTATCCTATGTTGGCCTGATGTTTTTGCGGCACTCTTATCAGGAATGTACGTCTTGTCTGTACTATTTGGTGTTTGAACATTTTAATACCTGTTTTATTGCCAGAAAGGGGAAGACTTAATCTTATTTTTCATGCTTGTCTGTACTGTCTGAGCTGCCTCGTTTGTACTGCGTCTGCTGTCTGTTTAATGTCCGCCGTCTCTCTTTGCTGTCTGTCCCGTTGGTGCTTCCCTGTTCGCGTCTGAACCGTTTTAATTCACTTAATCGACAACCGAAATAACAAGAAGAGGCATTTAAACAAGAAAACGGTAAAACACCACAACTCAATGTTTCAAGAACCGCAGCGCACTGTGGTGAATACGAGACGGCTGTCGTTCATAAATAACGTCGCGACGCAGTTCCTTAAAGAGCCGCAACATGCGACTCTGGAAAATCAGGTTGCTGACCCCTGCATTAGCCGAACGAAATCAATCGATTGTTCCACCCGCAATGGGATTCGTGCATCGTGAGCCAAACCAAAAAGAATCGATCTTGATCGGTGACTTGGTTACGCGTGGCTGGGTCTGCACCGTATACAACTGAATTTGGCCCGCATTCCATCGTCTGGATCAGGGGACTGGCCGCTAAATTCTTTCACTTTGGCCGCGTTCTCTCGGATCCACTGGCCGAGGTACAGAACCTCGCAGATGCTGCAGTTCCACGTGGTTCGAGACGAGAACGGTCGTCTTTTGCAGACGACGATGCGCAATGCGGGACCGTATTGCACCGATAACTTTCATCCGTACGTCCGATTTATTCGTTCCTTAAGGATATCGCCGTTCCAGTCGCGTAGCAAGACGACTGCACAATCCGAACGAAGGGCAACGTTGTGGCCCGGTTGAGAATCAGTTTTGGAATCGCATCGTGAGCCGAATCGTCACGATGCACGTCCAATCATCAACTCGCGTAAGCGCTGGATGGATGAGAGTGATTGCTACGATTCGCAATAGGTTATCATGTCTTTTTTTTGTTGGCTAAGATCGCTGCGTAAGTCAAATATTGAATAACCGAGGATTTTAAAAGCGACTTGCATCGTCATCATCATCATCACCGCTCATTTCTCTGTTTTCTGTCGAGGAGACCCCCTGATGGTAGCTGCCCCTGTCCGACACGAGCTGTCTTAGCGCTCGCCTGCAAGGAAACACTTTGTCTGCAAGTAGGCGTCGGGCGGGGGTGGGTGGAGGGCGATGTTCTCAATTGGTTTTTCCTAATTCAGTAAATTGCGAGTATTTTATTTATTGCAAATTTGGAACATTACACTGGCACACACTTGGCGATTAATGTGTGTGTTTGTTTGTTTGTTTGGTTGATACACACAGTTATTAACCAGGATGGTCCCCGGGGGTTTCAATCACAAAACTTCGTGCCAGAATCAGAATATGTATTTACACTGCAGGAGGAATCCGATGACCTATTTACACTGCAGGAGGAATCCGATGTCATCGGAGGAATCCGATGACCTGAATATTTTTTTCATAGATGTCCAGTAGGGGCACGGGGTCAGAACGTTACAAAAACAAACAATACACAAACACGATACGAGTGCAAATAGTGGGAAAGGTAAACAAATCGCTTCAAACAAATATATGCTAATAAAAAAATTCTTACCAGCTAAAGCCCACTGAGGTATTAAATTATTTTAAAAGCGACCTGGCCGCAAATCAACAAAGTGGCTTATCGTGTGGTCCTTTATGGCAGCCAAATAACCTAACAGCAAACGCACGCCCGCTGAGCCATGTAACCTACACCGCTACAGTTGTTTCTTATGAGCAGTTGGCTCTTAGAGATGATCTCCTAGAAGAAGGAGGAGGAGACTTTGCGGACGCGTTGCATAGACGCCGCTGCAGTCTATCGCGCAACTGCGCCAATATCAGCATCGATTGCAGCATCAATCACTTGGCTTAATCACTCTCGACATTTCCTCCGATATCTACACTCAACCATCACAATCCACCCGTCCACTGGCAGGAAATAGGTGACGCACTCTGCTGTCCGATTGTAAATGCAGATCTTACATCGGCTTGGAGCCGGCTAATCCTTATACCGGACTATCGCCTTCACTACTCAAGCGTGCAATACAACACCATCGCGTGATGACGATGATGATGAGGGTGCATGGGTTGTGATGTATTCGATAACCGACTCAGCCTCAAATGAGTACCTAGTGCAGTGTGTATTTAACGTCGCCATTGGGGAGACAAAGGCAGCCGAGCGTCGTGCTGGCCACCCAACCTCCCGTGGGACGTGCCGAGCGTAATAGGTGCTCGCTAACGGCGCTTGTTGTCATTCTTTGCTTTCAATGATGATCATGGTGTTGGTGCTTTTAACGGTGGTGAAAATCATCGATAAAATGTATGTGTCTTCAACTTCTTTTGTACCGTACATAGCCAACCGTACTAATCGGAGGTGCGGGGGAAGGACAACAAACTAACCACAAAAAAGCAGTTAGAATCAAATTAGTTTTCAATCTAGATGATTTAAAAGTGCATAGCTCTCGTGGCTTCCTAATACTGCAAGGAAGAGCGTTCCAGACGGCCGCAGAAGTGCATCGGTGACCGTCTTTGTTCGATGGCTAACCAAAAGTCGCTGCTGCATGGATGATTGTAGTTCGCGTGATGATGCTTTATGCTCCTTGACAAGATCAGCAAGTTATTGTGGTTCATTTGTGGAAAGCACTTTGTGTGTAATGAGTGCGACCTTATAATATATTCGTTCAGCAACCGGTTGGCCAAATGCAGGGTCATGACAACGATGATGACGATGATGATCGTCGTTATGACGTCATCACTGTGGGCTCGCTGGTGCCACGTGCCAAGCTGCGGAGGGTCCCTCGTGGGACGTTTGACCACTTGAAGAAATTGCAGTCGATCGTCCTCTACAATAACCGGTGGAAACCGCAGTGCGTGTGAGATCCCCGCACTGCAACCAGCCACCGTGCATCCCACAGCAACATTTTAATTCCAGCACACAGCCTGAGTCAATGCGTGCCCATCCAGTTCTTGACGACCGATGTATTCTTCTTATGGCTCCTTCACGAGGCAGATACGCGTGTATCGTGTCGCGAAAGCCACCAAAGACAAAGATACCCCGTATAGCCTTAATAAACTGCTGGGACAAGTGCTGTTAGCGAGCACCATTGAAGGCCGGCACGACACACGAAGGGGGGTGGGTGGCCAGCACCACGCCCGACCGCCTTTGTCTCCCCAGTGGCGATGTTTACACACCGCACCGGGTACTCATTTAAGGCTGAGTCAACCTAGGGCAGGCCCAAGACCGGTTCAGATAATCGTCACTTGTGTTAGCCGTGAGCGGGAATCGGACTCGGGTCGCTGGATTCATAGCGCTTACCGCTACACTACCCCGTAACACACACGAACACACCGGGCCCTCTGCTGCGCTACTCCAGGTGTCAACTATCATCGACAAGATGTGGGAGTGCGTTTCATTTTTCGTAACCACCTATAGAGCATTTGTGCCGGTGATAGGGAAGGGCGTTCTGCCTTGTATCTCGCCAATGTCGGGTCGCCGGGTTCGTAGTGCAACGTGCTAACCGCTACACCACCACTCCCCACCACCACCACCACGACCACCAGCCATCGCCACCGCCAACCTTTAAGCCTCGGGTTTCGAGCCCTGGAGAAGGTGCAGCTCACGCCATTGTCACTCAAGTCAACTGAGACAATTGTCCAGAGTTACCCCGAGGGCCGCTTTCGCCTCGAGCCTTCGCGGAGTGAAGGAGAGCAGAGATCTAACTGCACGTATTTGCTTACATTCTGACACAACGTAATTCATTCATATCAGAGGATCGGCAACCAAAGCAACAAGACGAGGCATTTTTTTTTAGCAAATTCGGTAAACAAAACTAAACGAAATATTTCGAGAGCCGCAATGCACTGTGGTGAATACGAGACGGTGGTCCTTAATGCATAACGTCACGAAGCAGTTGTGTAAAGAGCCACCGCATGCGGCTCTGGAGCCGCAGGTTGTCGACCCATTATTTATAGAGAATAATACATGCAGCAATACCCCGGTCTACGTCGGGAAAGCGATCGCTGAAAGGTGCAACGACGAATTTCGAAGCGACTTAAATCAAAGTGATGTGTCCACGAGAGCTAAACAAAGACAACGGAGGTTGTACGATGTAGCTGCCTGTTGATGCGCGCATCTTCATCCTCGAGGTACCCACAACGTTACATTAAATTACTACAAAAAAAGTACTATCATCAACACTAGTGTGTACAGCAGTAAGCTTTAACACGAATTACACAGGGTACAATAAAATACGGTACACGATTAAAAAAAAAAATCTGCAAAATACTGTGCATGAATAATATATTGTACTCTACAGGACGGTAAATTTATTTATGCGTGACGCAACGTGGTTCCCGTACGGGGTCGGTGGAGTTGAAGCCTGAGAGGCAACGCAAGCCTGACAGACGAGACAGGAGGATGAAGATGCTGTAAGCGACGCCAGTGTGAGGTTGAGACGACGCGCAAACCGCTTCGTGGTGTTAATGATAAAGTGACGACGTATTTGCGAAACGACGTAAACGTGAGAGACGTGAATCGGAGTATTGCCGTCAATATATTATCTTGTCAATGTAAACTTGCGCTGCCCGTTCCAGGCTCTCGAACACGATTTTACGACTCCGTCCATCACGAGCCATCGTCAGTCCCCTGCTGGACGAAGCACCCCAAGTCCATCTCCATCCCTCCACACCGTCCCAGTCCAAATTCCACGTCGTAGTTTTATTCCCATTGGAACAAACCCACATTACGGCGATGTCATCGGCGACTCTGACAATGGGGGGATGCTGTCCCCATTTATCTCGAGGTTCCTCCGCTTCATCTGAGAGTCGCTGTGATTCCCGGGCCGTGGGGAAATTATTTGCCTCTCGAGATATGCGTACAAAAAAAAAACTGCCTCCCCTTATGTTGATGATCCATCTCGATCACGATTGTATCGCTATCTATTAAACATATGTGTTCTCCTTCGGATTTTTTTTTTGTGAATCGTCACTCATCGGTCTTGCCCTCGTGCTCCCACTGCTCGCTCTTGACGCCTCCAAATCATTCTCGTGCGGCGTTCTCTGATTTATTTTCTCTTTGCTTTCTCGATCTTTCTGCCGATAAATGATTCAATCTTATGATTCGCATATCTTTCAATAGCTCCTCTCCCTCAAAACACGTCTGTTGTACTTTAAGACAATCCACTCTTTATTTTTACTCTATAAACCTCTCCTCACCCGCTATCAATGCACAACGCAATACAACACAATGCAAGTTAACGCATTATCTTAAAGTCGCTTCGTAATGGGGAGATAATTGAAATAATTAATCAATTGGGAACAGCTGACGTGAGGGAGGGGGAAAGGAAAGTAAGAGTTCATAGAATCTAGGAAGAAGTGGGACTCTTAGTTCCCTCCGTAAATCAGACCAAAGCCTTAAAGTGGCAGTGCTGCCCAGCTTTCACGCTGGGGCTGTTGATCATATGCTTCTACAACGAGCCACGATCATAAAGGCGTCATCCAACAACTCAATTGAAGACACCACGCGTGACATTTTGTCGACTTGGCGGCCGATACGAGAAGGCTCTTTGATCCATTTTTCCACTGGAGTAAGGAACGAGAGAGAGGGAATCCATTGAAGTTCACAGCCAGAAAAGACGTACCAATGATAATCTATTATATATTTTTTAAAAGAAGCAATGGGGTCAATTTGTACGTGGAGGAGCCCACATGGTGATTATCGGATACAGATTTGATTTTCAATGTGAATGTCAACCCCCAAAATGTCAGAATTGCCTTGGCTTTCAACGCATGCAACCACAGCTCCCACGTTCCATCGTCTGGATCCTCAATCTGGCCGCTCGAATCTTTCACTTTAGCCGAGTTGCCTCGGATCCACTGGCTGAGGTACAGAATCTCGCAGACGCTGCAGTCCCACTGGTTAGAGGTGAGCCGTATCGTCTGCAGGCAACAGCAGATATCGCGCACATCTTGTTGTTGCTGTTATTATCATAAACTTTTCAATTATTTCACATCTTTAAAAAAGTTGGCATATTTCGCTTCTGCTCGTCTTATCGATCATTCGATGTTGCAAGCTCCAGTCCACCTCAAACGGCTTCCTCCTTGTCGAGCTCCGAGCCTCTCGGGCCAGATGAGGCAAGCTTTGCTTATCTCTGTCGTGTCTGTAGTAGTCCGGAATTCACTCCCTCCATAGACAATAGACTCACACAGAGACACATAGACACACAGAGACACATAGAAGACAGAATCACACAGAAATCAATTGATTCACATAGGGACTCATAGACTCACACATCGACCCATAGATTCACGCAGAGACCCACAGACGCACAAATAAACCCATAGAAATGCACAGAGACCAATACACTCACACAACGAACCATAGATTGAGTGAGTGTGTTGCTCTGACCTACAGCGTTGTGATTGAACAAAGTGTGATGGATGAGACGAGACACTTAGTGTCTGGTAGACCGAGTCCTCAACACTGGTAGAGGAGTCAACGAATAAAGTTCACAGGAACAGTAACCATGGTAGTAGCGATGTAAGAGTAATAAGGAGGCGTCTGAATTGGCAGTGATTTGAGTGAATAAGTGAGTGCTGGTACGGTGCAAAAAGAGTTCGACTTACTTAAGAGGTAGGACATAGGTGCTCTATCATAGATTTGACAGGAGGATGCTAACTTAACCCCAAATTGTACTTTGTATGAAATACAAAATAAATCAGTGGACAAAGTGCCTCTTTCCTATATTAATATGTCCACTTAGGGAAAATAATTTAATTAAATTTTACACATCACATGAGCCACCATGGCCTCCCGGGAATTTATTCTTTCAGCAGCATCGATTTAATAAGGGCGCCCGGTCGTGCCATTATTAACAATGATTAAGGCGCCGAAGTGGCGAGATGTTAACATCCTCGCCTGGTATGCAGGAGGTCGCGGGTTTAATCCCGACCCAACGTCTTTTGTATATTTGGAGTTTGCATTTCTCTCTCCGGGTCCTCCAGTTTCCCCCTCCACATTTAGAATCAACATGCGCTTAGAGTATGTGGCTGCTATACATTTCCACGTGATGATAAGCCACTTTGTAGAGCCATCACTTGTGGCCAGGTCGCTTCTGGGAAAGAGGCAGCTCAGTGGGCCTTCTTAGATGGTAAAATAAAACAGTTTTGTTTTAGTAATTTTATTTTTTCAAAACGCAACTCCTCAAATAACTTGTTTCAAGATAAATTGTCTCATCAGCAAAGTCAAACTTGCTTAAACCAGATGTTGACTGGCAAAAAGGGATCCTATCTGTTAGCTATGGGGCCTCGTTGGAGGCGAGCCTGTACAATACACAACACGCAAGTGTCAACGTTCGTGGAGTTGAAGGATGTTAAAATGTCACGGACTGACAAGATGGGTAATTAACATGAATATTTTACGGATAACAGCAGAATAAACAAACAAAAACATTGATGTGAATAATTCTGAAAACTTAAGTTATATATTTATTTGACATGTAATAACTGGGAAATTATAGGTACAACTAACATTGCCCATAGGCTAACGTTACACATAAATAAACATTACTCATAGCTGAACATTATCCATAGACTAACATCCCCCATCGACTAACATTACCCATAGACTAACATTACCCATAGACTACCATTACCCATAGACTAACATTACCCATAGACTAACATTACCCATAGACTAACATTACCAATAGTCTAACTTTACCCGTAGACTAACATTACCTATAGACTAACATTACCCATAGACTAATATTACCCATAGACTAACATTACCCATAGACTAACATTACCCATAGACTGGCATTACCCATAGACTAACATTACCTATAGACTAACATTACCCATAGACTAACATTACCCATAGACTAATATTACCCATAGACTAACATTACCCATAGACTAACATTACCCATAGACTAACATTACCCATAGACTAATATTACCCATAGACTAACATTACCCATAGACTAACATTACCCATAGACTAACACTACCCATAGACAAACATTACCAATAGACTAACATTACCAATAGACTAACATTACCCATAGACTAACATTACCATTAGACTAACATTACCCATAGACTAACATTACCCATAGACTAACATTACCCATAGACTAACATTACCCATAGACTAATATTACCCATAGACTAACATTACCCATAGACTAACATTACCCATAGACTAACATTACCCATAGACTAACATTACCCATAGACTAACATTACCCATAGACTAACATTACCCATAGACTAACATTACCCATAGACTAACATTACCCATAGACTAATATTACCCCTAGACTAACATTACCATTAGACTAACATTACCCATAGACTAACATTACGCATAGACTAACATTACCCATAGACTAACATTACCCATAGACTAACACTACCCCTAGACTAACATTACCAATAGACTAACATTACTAATAGACTAACATTACCCATAGATTACCATTACCCATAGACTAACATTACCCATAGACTAACACTACCCCTAGACTAACATTACCAATAGACTAACATTACTAATAGACTAACATTACCCATAGACTAACACTACCCCTACACTAACATTACCAATAGACTAACATTACCCATAGACTAATATTACCCATAGACTAACATTACCCATAGACTAACATTACCCATAGACTAACATTACCCATAGACTAACATTACCCATAGACTAACATTACCCATAGACTAACATTACCCATAGACTAACATTACCCATAGACTAACATTACCCATAGACTAACATTACCCATAGACTAATATTACCCCTAGACTAACATTACCATTAGACTAACATTACCCATAGACTAACATTACGCATAGACTAACATTACCCATAGACTAACATTACCCATAGACTAACACTACCCCTAGACTAACATTACCAATAGACTAACATTACTAATAGACTAACATTACCCATAGATTACCATTACCCATAGACTAACATTACCCATAGACTAACACTACCCCTAGACTAACATTACCAATAGACTAACATTACTAATAGACTAACATTACCCATAGACTAACACTACCCCTAGACTAACATTACCAATAGACTAACATTACCCATAGACTAATATTACCCATAGACTAACATTACCAACAGACTAACTTTACCCATAGACTAACATTACCCGTAGACTAACATTACCATTAGACTAACATTACCCATAGACTAACATTACCCATAGACTAACATTACCCATAGACTAACATTACTAATAGACTAACATTACTAATAGACTAACATTACCCATAGACTAACATTACCTATAGACTAACATTACCAATAGACTTACATTACCCATAGACTAACATTACCCACAGACTAACATTACCCATAGACTAACATTTCCCATAGACTAACATTACCCATAGACTAACATTACCCATAGACTAACATTTCCCATAGACTAACATTACCCATAGACTAATATTACCCATAGACTAACATTACCCATCGACTGACATTACCCAAAGACTAACATTACCCATAGACTATGATTACCCATAGACTTACATTACCCATAGACTAACATTACCCATAGACTAACATTACCCATAGACTAACATTACCCACAGACTAACATTACCCACAGACTTATATTGCCCATAGACTAACATTACCCATAGACTAACATTACCCATAGACTAACATTGCCCATAGACTCACATTGCCCATAGACTAACATTACCCATAGTCTCACATTGGCCATAGACTAACATTGCCCATAGACTAACATTACCCATTGACTAACATTACCCATAGACTAACATTACCCATAGACTAACATTACCCATAGACTAACATTACCCATAGACTAACATCGCCCATAGACTCACATTGCCCATAGACTAACATTACCCATAGACTAACATTACCCATAAACTAACATTACCCATAGACTAACATTACCCATAGACTAACATTGCCCATAGACTAACACTACCCATAGACTAACATTACCCATAGACTAACATTACCCATAGACTAACACTACCCATAGACTCACATTACCCATAGACTAACACTACCCATAGACTCACATTACCCATAGACTAACATTACCCATAGACTAACACTACCCATAGACTCACACTACCCATAGACTCACATTACCCATAGACTAACATTACCCATAGACTAACATTACCCATAGACTATGATTACCCATAGACTAACATTACCCATAGACTAACATTACCCATAGACTAACATTACCCATAGACTAACATTACCCATAGACTAACATTACCCATAGACTAACATTACCCATAGACTAACATTACCCATAGACTATGATTACCCATAGACTATGATTACACATAGACTAACATTACCCATAGACTAACATTACCCATAGACTAACATTACCCATAGACTAACAAGTTATCGAGTTAATATCACGGACAGAGCTAAACGGAAGAAAGCCCAGAGAGATTTGAGTGCGCGCGTGCGTCTTTCATTGAAGGCTGCTCGGCTGCAGCATAGCACTGCGTGGTTGGGGCCACACTTCCACTGTCTGGAGCTACGACCTGACCGCTCGACTGTTTCACTTTATCCGAGTTCTCTCGGATCCACTGGCTGAGGTACAGGATCTCGCACCTGCTGCAGTCCCACGCGTTGGAGGTCAGGTCTATTGTCTGCGGACAATGGGCCAGCAAACTTCACAAATTATATTCACCATTTTGGTCGCGGTTGCCTTTTTATATTCATTATAATTGTGTAACTTTGTAAATAACTGATTTTAAGGCAATATACAAGTGAGAAAGAGTGCACTTGCTTATTTTGGTATTCATGCTGACATGTATATACACTGGTTTAACACATAATAGGCTTTCGCGACCAATACTATCCATAATAGATGTTTTTTTTTGGGTTAGGTCGCGTAAATAAAAATGTGTCGTTAAACCCGCCCACCAGCCGACACGGCAAATTAGTAAATTTGTCACGTGAACAAAACTTGCCAATTAGTTACTAGCTCAGCACACTCGGTGTGTTGGAGAGTAAAACCTACAACATTTACAATTAAAGTGTAGTGTATAGTGTAGTGTATAGTGTAGTATACTAGCCCAGCACACTCGGTGTTTTGGAGAGTAAACCCACTACAACATTTACCATTCGAGTACCGTGACTTTTCGCCAGTAATTACAATCATCCTCATCAGGCGACAGCCAAAGAGCCCCTATTATGGATGTATATGAAACAAACAAATGTATAAAAGTATGTACACGGTACTTGATCAGATATTAAAATATTAATGTTGTTGATGCTGATTTTATCATCATTATTGTAATGATGACATAATTGTCACGGCCAATCGTATCTCTGCTATGGGGAGGGTCGACAAAATGAGTACAACTTTGTTGAAAGCCAGAGGTGATCGTGCTGTTAAACACAAACAAAAACCTGTCCATTACCTGGATCATCTCCCACCTGGAGTGTTCGACGGTTTGACCAAACTAACGTGGCTAAATCTGCACACCAACCAGCTGCAGGGGGGTCCCGTGAAGGAAGGAGCGATGGTGACACAGCCCCCGAAGCGCGCCTCTGCCGTGGAGTGATCTGCTGCTACATTCCGGGTCCCATCAGCGCTCTCTGACGTGCGGTGTGCGGATGCGCTTTGTAACTTTGATCGTCACCTGTGGAGTGTCGATAGTCCAATGTTTACGTGCCATTCTACTGAGGGACTCGGTGGTGTGGTCTGGGAACTGCTTTGTTGTCGTTCGTGCTGCCTTGCCCAATGTTGATACATCGACCTCATATACTCTGGCTGTCGCCTGATGAAGCTGGTTGTAATTACCGGCGAAATGTCACGGTACTCGAATTGTAAATGTTTAGTGGGTTTACTACACTATACACTACACTATACACTACACTATACACTACACTATACACTGCACTATACACTGCACTATATACTACACTATACACTGCACTATACACTACACGATACACTACACTACACTATACACTACTATACACTACACTATACACTGCACTATACACTGCACTGTACACTGCACTTTACACTATACTGTACTATACACTGCACTGTACACTACATTATACACTACACTATACATTACACTATACTATACACTATACACTACACTATACACTACACTATACACTACACTATACACTACACTATACACTACACGAGACACTACACTATACACTACACTATACACTACACTATAATTGTAAATCTTGTAGTGGCTTTACTCTCCAACACACAACCGGGGAGTGCTGAATTAGTGTACTACACTATACACTACACTATACACTACACTATACACTACACTATACACCACTGTACACTACACTATACATTACACTATACATTACACTATACACTACACTATACACTACACTATACACTACACACTACACTATACACTACACTATACACTGCACTATATACTACACTATACACTATACTATACACTATACACAACACTATACACTACACCACACACTACACTATACACTACACTATACACTACACTAGACACTACGCTATAATTGTAAATGTTGTAGTGGCTTTACTCTCCAACACACAACCGGTGAGTGGTGAACTAGTATACTACACTATACACTACAATATACACTACACTATACACTACACTACATACTGCACTATACACTACACTATACACTACACTATGCACTACACTATACACTACACTATAATTGTAAATATTGTAGTGGTTTTACTCTCCAACACACAACTGGTGAGTGCTGAACTAGTCACGAGTTGGCCACGTTTTGTTTGCGTGACAAACCCTTACGAATTGTCTGTGTCGGGTGGTGGTGGGTTTAACGACACATATACATTTACGTGATCTAACCCCCAAAAACCTATGTCACAGATTTATATAATTAATTACTGTACGATTTATTTATTTTTAGTAACTTCAAGTTTAAAGTTTTCAAGTTTAATTTATTAAGTATAGCCCTGTGAGCCATGCGGCTCTTAAGTCGGGTGCAACCACAACAAAAAAATATGAATCTACATTGCAGAAAACTATTACACCACAACCAGACCAAAATAAAGCTACAAAAACAATGTAACGACAGTAATCATAGGAACTGTGATATACATAACACGTACAACAAAACCTGCAGCCATAGCTGGCAGCACGACACTCCCATTGTATGATGTATGAGTGAGTCAGCAGCAGCGTGAGTGTATGATGTGCGAGTCAGCGTATGATGTGCGAGTCAGTATTAGGTTGTGTCAGTGTATGATGTGCGAGTGAGCCAGCAAACGATGAGTGAACCTGTGTATGATGAGTGAATGGGTCAGTGATTGTTGAGCGAGTCAGTGCATGATGCGTGAGTGAGTCAGTGCATGGTGTGAGTGAGTCAGTGTATAATGTATGAGAAAGTCAGTGTCGGCTCCCTCTGCTCATGCCGTCGCCCCCCCCCCCAGCTCAGTCGACCCCCCCCTGGCTCCGTCGACCCCCCCTGGCTCCGTTGCCCCCCCCCCGGCTCCGTCGCCCCCCCCCCCGGCTCCGTCAGCCCCCCCTGGCTCCGTCGACCCCCCCCGGCTCCGTCGGCCTCCCCCCGGCCCCGTTGGCCCCCCGGCTCCCCCGGCCCCGTCGGTTCACCCGGCCCCGTCGTCCCCCTCGGCTCCATCGGCTCCCTCCGTCGGCTCCCTCGGCCCCCTCACAAACGGCCCCGCCAGCCGTTGCTGGGAGCGCGGCCCGGGAGCGCCCCGGGAGCGCGCGCGCCTCTTGCGGCCGAGCGGCCTGCGTGCGCGGTTCACAGCCTCCAGGTCGGCGTAGCGGAGGTCGAGCTGGCAGCCGACGAGCAGCACGGACGTGCGGGGGCAGAAGTTCTTGATCTCGGGGAACCACTTAGTGCGCACGTGGCGCAGCGAGTTGGAGCTGGCGATGGAGAAGCACACCACCACCACCACGTCCGACCTCCCGTAAGCAAAGCGCCGGTCTTTGTGGTGATCTCCAAACGTGTCCCACAGGCGCAGGGACACGTTGACTCCGTCCACGACATCCCGTGAGCGCTCCAGCACCTCCTGGCACACACGGTAGTGCTTGCTTATCATTTCCTCTATCTTGCACTCCTATCGCGTGTTTTGTATTGTTTGCTGTTGTAACCTGCTGACCCACCCTTACTGGACATCTCCACGGTGCGAATGAAGTTGGCTACCTATGGTGTGAAAGAAGTTCAACATACGTACATACATCTGCGAAAAAGAGCTTCATAACTCATCGAATTCCTCCTACAGTCTCAACAAAGATTCGGATACAGATTCTGATTCTGTGTGCATTCCTAAATGAGCGGTTAACAACCACACACGTTTTTGTTTCATTCTGTTTTTGAGGTGAATGGACGTAAGTATGTTGAACTTCTTTAGCATCGTACGTAGCCCTACCATGCTAATTGGATGTGCGGGAATGCTGTAAATTAACGATCACCCGCTCGGACAAATCTTCTAGAAGTTGCACTTTGAAAAGTACAATGCAGAACTCTGTCTACTAACACAGTGGGACAAGCCACGCTTCACGCAACCTATACAATGGGTATGTTGTATATATGTGGTGTAGCGATTAGCGCACTGCGCTACGAACCCCGGCGACCCGAATTCGATTCCCGCTTACGGCCAACACCAGTGACGATTATGTGAACAGGCCCTGTGCCTCCCCCTCGGTCGACTCAGGGAGGCCGGGCGTGGTGCTGTCCACACACCCTTCATGTGGTGTTCCCGGCCTTCATCGGTGCTCCCTAACAGCACTTGCCCAATAGATTGTTAAATGATATATGGGGGATCATTGTCTTTGTATATATATATCAATAACAGTGATTATAATTGCAACTGGTCCTGGGCCTTCTCCTAGGTCGACTCAGTCTCAAATGAGTACCTTGTGCAGTGAACAGTAAACATCGCCACTAGGGAGACAAAGGCGGCCAGGCGTGGTGCTGGCCACACCACCCCTGCATGTGTCGTTCCGGCCTTAATACGTGCTCGCAAACAGCACTTGCCATAACAGTCTCTTAAAGGCTATACTGGCGATCTTTGTATTTTATATATCTCATACATTAGTGTAGTGTGGTGTTTATTCACGCGGACAACTTCGTCTTTTTCTCCTGTTGTCACTTTATTCGCAGCATCCCACACGGATGCTCCTCACGTTCAACGCCACATATTCCTGTAGCAAACTCCTCTCTTCCTCCGCGAGCCTGCTATTTCGAGCTTACACTCTCTTGCTCCGCTAGCCTTTTACTCCCCACTCTCCTCGCCTGTCACGGACTCTCTCTCTCTGTATACTTCGCTAGCTTCTCACCCTGCTAGCCTATCACACTCAGACTAAAGAATTTCGCTAGCCTCTCCTCCGCTAGCCTGTCTACACCCGCACTTGCAACATCGCCCGTGCCCCCAGTGGGGGATCAGCCAACACCGCTGGGGAGGACGAGGTGTAGAGGGCGAGGTCCCAGACTTCTCTTGAATCTCTTCACTGCTTCATCTCCAACCAACTCAACCCGTTTGCTTCACACGTTCCCCTTATATCCCCCTCCTTATTAAGTGTCCTCAGCTGGCCCTCATTAAGCCGGCGCCTTTCCGGCGTCTCTCCCCCCCCCTTATCGCCTCTATCTCTCGCCTCTGTGGCGCCTGCCCCGCATTGGCATTTGCAGCCAGCCAATCACTGCCTCTTTCCCTAATTGTTGGAGTCTCTCTGTCTGCTGTCTCTCAGGCCTCACGCTTGCACCTGCTCGTCCTGACTTGACTTCACTGTTTGTAACCCCGTACATGAATGCAATTGCTGTTTGGAACCCCTGCGCACGTTATGCCACTACATTAGTATAACAATACTGGAATATAGGGAAAACTGCTGGCGCTCTGAATCTGGTGACCTGAGTTCAATTCCTGGCCACTCCTACTCATGTTAATAGCAAGTGATTAATCTGAACTCATCTCTCCAGCTGCACTCTGCACCAATAAATTCATGGCCAGCATGGTAAAGTATGGTCCTACATGACTCCACAACCTCGTCAGGGAGCGTGTGTTGGAAGTTGTGTTTAGTTTGCTGTCATTTCCCCCGCACCTCCGATCGGCATGGTTGGTTACGTACGGTGTGCGGAAGATGTTTAATGTACGTACATACATGCACGGTTGGCTATGTACGGAGTGAAAGAAGTTCAATGTACATATATTTGCAAAGTTTGCTTCGTATGGTGTGAAATAAGTTCAACATTAGCACGGTTGGCAACGTGTGAATAAAGTTCAATGTACATATGTGGTGACATCGATGGATGTCAACATGCTAGGTGCAGTGCCGGCCTGAGAGGGACACGGCGTGCGGTGAAGCGACATCGCGGATAGCACAGTGGTGTGGGTGTAGTACCGGCCCTAGAGAGGCCCGGTGAGCGCTGAATGATAGTGCTAGATGGCACCATGCTTTGCGTGCAGTGCCGACCCTACATGACAGGGTGTGTGGGTGCCGGCCGAGGGATGAGGTTACTCGAGGCCATGGCACTCTGGTTGATCCAGAAGGACACGTGACCAGTTCAGTCTACAAAGGGGCCCCAAGACGGGGCTCGGGGTGGTCACGTGATTGGGACACAGATCCTTCCCGAGGATTCTGGAAGGTGGATGTGGCCAAGGGCAGAGCCGGCCACGCCACAGAGAATATAAGCCGGGTCCCGAGAGGGACTGGGGTTGTTGTTCATCCTGGAAGAAACCCGTCGTCTATGTTCTCCGTTCAACGAGTCTCCAACACGTGGACTCAGGCCAAAGCTGTTGGTCCCGGTACGTAGTGGCAGTTACGTTGTAACTAGCGTAGTTAGCCTGGTGGTCACCACCATAGGTTGTTATCCCGTTTAGGGGAAAGTTACCCCTAGTGTTGGAACTGAATAAATATGTTACCTCCAAGTCTACATCTGCTACTCAGTTGAACCCATTACATATACATTAGCACGGTTGGTTACGTACGGTGCGAAAGAAGTTCAACGTACATACATTATCACGGTTGGCTACGTACGGTGCGAAATAAGTTCAACATACATATGTTAGCATGGTTGGCTACGTACGGTGCGAAAGACGTTCAAAATACATACATGTCTGCTGCACACGGAATTCACCAGAACGGTCCAACCCACACGTCACACTTCCAGTGATTACATCATATCACATTTACTAAACGCTCAGCATTTAAATAAGAATTTTGATTGTATAAGACTACTTAGGTAATGTTTTCATTGAAGCACTCAATTCGTGGAAATATATTCAGGTCGGCGGAATGCGGGTTTTAACTTTGCAACACGTTATCTGAATATTAACATGTTAGAATATTTACACATTTGACGTAGAATGTAAATATCTTCTTTGTTCTAAAGACGTGGCGATAATTACGAAAGATTAATCTTGAAGAACTCAAACAAAGTGAAGAAATTTGTCGACACCAACAGATATGAACCCGCTCCTGAAATGGTAACATGCTCTGAGGGTCTAGACCACCATCCAGAGAGAGAGAGTGCAGCGGTGAATAAAGCACATGACATCCAACACGTTCCTGTCAATTAGAATTATGATGGTTGTAATTGGCGAATGCAGTCTGGTCTCCTATAAGGATTCGTGATTTTCATGACGCGAATTGGATATAACGTGATTAACGTATTCGGGAACACATTTTTGATAACGCAAATAGATATGACGCATTATAGAGGGTTTTTTTACGTTAATTATGCTATCTAACCCAAAAAAAACACTCTATGATGGATACTATTGGTAGTGAAAGCCTGCGACGTGTTAAACGAATACAACTCGATTGAGTGAACATAACTACTTTGCGCGAGTACGCTGCCTCGGCATAGCATCACCCCACACACGGCGTTCAGATGCTGCTGGATGCTTCTAGATGCTACCAAGGCGCAACCTCAGTCTTTGTTCAGCCTGCGTTACGAATCTCGCGTGTTATCGCGTACTATATTCTACAGGGTGCTTCGAAAAAAATATTAACACTTACATGGAACTATGGTTTTTAATGGAAAAAGAACGGATGACAATGCACTGTAATATGATAACAGGTGTATGTTAATCGCTTCAAAAAGTGCAAAGAGTCTCTACTTGTTCGCCATCATTGTCAACAAATGTCTGTCATCTTCTCCAGGTGATCTCCAGAACCCGGAGGCACATTTCTTGTGGAATTGTTGCAAATTCTCAGAAGTGTTAACATTGTTTTAAGTACCCTGTATATTATTATTCATCATAACTCGTTTTTTTCCATATTGCAGCGTTCTTCAGGAACGCAACCTCCACCGCGTCATAGGAGAACAGACTGTAACTTTATTGAACAGGAGGGCAGGGCCCTACTACGCGTGACCATGGCAGACAACGTCACATCCGTGTGATCGGGAGGCTCAAACTATGCGTGCACGTGGAGGCTGAGGCTGGTTACACTGTCTGGATCGGCGTATAAATTGCTCCCACTCCCGCCTTTCACTTTATCTGCGTTGTTTCGGATCCAGCCGCCGATGCCTTGAGCAGAAGCTCCCTACACGCAGAGCGAAACGTCGGACACCGTGCCGAACAGAACGTGGGACGAGCAGGAAAGGCACATCGGAGAAGCCGCACAGCTGCAGAACCAAGGACACGATGAGCTGGGCTCATTGTAAAAGCTGCTCCTCTGTTGTAAGAGGCAAAGGTGCAGCCCTGCATTTTCTCACTCTCGCCACTGCTGACAGAAGGGTCTCCACGAGAGGGAGCTCTGGAGCGCCTCACTTAGCGAGGCCACATGTCCTCGGGTCAGAGAGAAGTATGCATTTTTGTTGTTGTTGTTTGTTTGTTTTTCCCTGGAGTGTTTGACAGTCTGACTAAATTAACATGGCTGAATCTGCAACAGAATCAGCTGCAGAGTGACTCCAGTAGCAGGGGCGGCTCGTTTCACGCGGAACCCGGCCGTGCGGTCACATTCCAGTGTCCCACAGATATTCGCCCTCTTGTTGAACGTCACAAATCGCGCGTGGTTCTCTGTGCTTTTGTTCATTAAAATGTGTGACCACAAGGAGCCATGAAGGTTTGACGAGGTTTTGCCAATAAATGAACAGCCATAACTATATTTAACTTCTTTCACACCGTACGTAGACAACCGTGTTAATCGGAGGGGCGGGGGACGGAGAAGAAACTAAACACAAAAAGCTATTTTACAGAAATTAGGTTTCAATGGAGATTATTTAAAAGTGCATAGCTCCAGTGCCTTCCTAATAACGGCAGGAATAGCTTTCCAGACGGCCGCAGAAGCGCAGACGTCTTTGTTCGACGGCCAGCCAACAGCTGCTGCGAGGGTGACCCGAGTTCAAGTGATGATGGTTTATGTTCCATGACAAGATCAGCAAACGTGTTGTGGTTCATTTGTGGCAACCACTTTGTGTGTAATGAGGGCCACCTGATCAAGTTTTCGTTCAGCAACCGGAGGCAGTGCAGCTCAGCGAGCACTGGACGGACATGGTCGGATCTTGCAGTACCTGTTACGACACGTGCCAGAGCATTTTGAACCTGCTGCAGCTTGGTAATGTTTTGGCAGAGGTCTCGTAGATATATACGGGACGTCGGCCAAAAATATTGAGGCTGGAGTACTCACACTTTACCCTACCACGCGCGACGTGCCGATTGAACGACTGTGGTGGACGTGCATTCATTCCGCTGGGCTGGATAGAGGGCGCGAGTTGATTCAAATCTCCCGGCCGCGCCGGGACATCGAGCCGGCGGACCAATGCGTTCACAGAGCATCCGAATAAAGCCCCACCGTACATAACGAGAGGGAGACACTCACCACTGCTGGCCAAACCTCGCGGCCCCGTGCCTACAACACCTAGCAAGCACCCCAGCGGTCAACTTAACTAAGCACTACCTAAAGCTCGGACCAGCTTAGCTTTTGAGAGCCTATGAGATGTGGCACATTCAGGGCGATTAGGACCGTTACCAATGTGGGAACAAAATTTCATTCTCGCATTTATTTGTCTTCTCCGCGGATGTGCGACGGCATGAACAATGTTGACGTGGCCATGCGCAATTTGTCTCATCAGCTGTCCCACAATTATCTTCAGCGCCTCTCCCACCCGGAGTGTTTGATCGTCTGACCAAACTGACGTTGTTGAATCTGGGATCCAATCAGCTGCTAAGTATTCCCCAATCGAGAGTAGGCTTTGCATGTAATGGGCACGGTTCAATTGGCTGCTAAATTACATATTTCTGGCCCCGACGCCTGCATCTTTGTGGTTCGCATGTGTCTCTCTCCCCGTGGTTGCGTGGATTTTTCTCCGGGTCCAAGGTTTTTTCTTCCACATTTAGAAATATGCGTTTAGAGCATTTGGCTGCTATAAATGTCCACGTAACGATAAGCCGCTTCTTTGAGCTGTCATTTATGGCCAGGTTGCTTCTGAAAAAGAACTCCATATAAGTTGTTGCATTCAGGGGTTATAATCCCAGCTGAGTAGTTTCCACGTAATTTGTTTTACAACATTGGGGTGTTTTCTCCAATACCAGTTACATTGTGTGCATTGGCTTTTATATTTAGCTATGGAAGGGAACCAGAGAACGTGCAGACAACCCACGCAGAAACAGGGGGCGAACAAACAGACTCCAGACGCACAAAAGGAACCCGAGCGAGGAATCGAACCCAGCGCGTTCTTGCCGTGAGGTACGAGCGTTAGCACAGCTCCACCACCGTGCCACTCCCGTCACAGTGATCGTTGTTGGCATTCCATACTTCAACGCATCTGTGTTTCCCCATGTGGATGAAGTCATTTTCCAAAGGCAAACAGCTCTAAACGCGAACGATTCTCAGACCCGTGTTGGAGTCTTAGACGTCCGTACGTTACCATCTCAGGAGCAGTTTGGTACTGATTGTTGCCTTAAGGGTTCTTAATCGTTCTGTCACTGTTCCTCGGCTTTCATGGCGATAGACCGACAACCGGAACATTAATTTACATTGCATCGATTTTTAAAGCTACGTTTCTGTTTTGTTTTATTATAGATTTTTTTAAAACTTCTTTTGGCTGGCAAAGACATTCCCCATTCTAGACTTTTACATTCAACGCATCTCATGAGAATCAATGACCATGATTGCATTTGGCCGGTATTAAACCGTTATTATTCAAACAAATGCGCTTCAGTGGCCGTCTGGAACGATCTTCCGATATTAAGGAAGCCACTGGAGCTATGTACTTTTAAATCTGTATTGAAACCTCATTGATTCAGAACTGATGTTTGCTTTTCATTTATTGTCCTTCCACCGCATCTCCGATTAGCACGGTTAACCACGTACATTGCGTGAGAAGTTTGGCATGCAGTATATAGATTAAGACATGTTGTAAACGCCATAGCACAATCGTGTGGGCAAGTGCGACCCCCTGTTGTGTGAAAGGTAACAGTGCCACAGTGGAGGATGCTTTCTGGAGAAGTCGCCACTGAGAGCCCTTGGGCCACCGCAATTGCACCACGAGCTTTGAAGTCACGTGGCAGGGTAACGGAGTTAAAGCTGAAGGCGCGATCCTGCAATTGCAAGCTCGCGCCACTGCCCTGCATCACGGGTCATGCAGATGGTATGCACTTGTTTTTGCGTCCACCTGGAGTGTTTGACAGTCTGACCAAATTAACGTGGCTGACTCTGGCACAAAATCAGCTGCAGAGTGACTCCAGCAGCAGCGCGGTTCGCTTCACGTAGAACCCAGCCGTGGGGTCACATTTCAATGTGTCCCATAGATGTTCGTCCACCGTGTGGATTTGTGACGGTGAAATTTGGAGAAAATTTTACTCCGCGCGTTCCTGGCTTTACTGGTGATGATGGTCGTGCTTTGTCATCGTCACCCCCGAATCCACGATTGTGTCCACTGCTGGATGAAGGCCTCCCCCCAAGCCGTCGTCGTCTCTCAAGGCCTCGCGAAGGCTCGGTTCATCCCTGCAGCTCGTGCACGCAAAGCCGCGTGTATTCGCGCCATCAACTGCTCTAGTCGTCCTCCTCCTCTCTGGTGTGCGCGTGATCCCCTCCGTTGCTGCCACTCTGTCATGAGGCTCGACCAGCAGAAGAACACCCATTCTCGCAACTCGTCCTGCCATAGCCCCACTCACCATCTTGTTGAAAACCGTCACAAATCGCGCGTGGTTCTCTTTGCTTTGGTTCATTAAAATTAATGACCACGAGGAGCCATGAATGTTTGACGAGGTTATGCCATATTCTTAGTTCTTTCGGTAAAGTCACGTTGCAGGGAAACAACAAAATAATAAAATATATATAAAACAATAAAAATTCTCACGACGTTTCGACCATAACACAAACGGTCGTCTTCAGGTGTGTTGGTTTGCATAAATTTATTTTTAAACGGTGCATTTATTTATTTATTTTTAAAAAAAAACACGTTAGCGCCATGCGCAGCGATTTGGCAGTTTATTTAGGACTAGTCCATCTATATTCTGAAAAGAGGAGGGGGGAGACGATTTTTTTTTATAATGTATGCTGTCTGAAAGCCACTGTAAGCGTGAACAATCAATTAAGACCTGAAATGGTTTATAAATTCTTTCCAATGATTGCTAAGATAGAATCCATCTTCTCGGTTGAAATTGTCTCTGTGCTTGTATATGTGGATAGCCTCATGAACGAATCTCTCATGGTAGCCAGATGGCTTACAAAGAACCTCTGTCTTGGAAAAGTCAATGGCATGTGAGCCTACTGAATTATAACAATGATCTGCCACGGCCGAGGTGTTGGTCCTACAGTGTTTAAGGTCTGCTTTGTGTTCACGAATGCGGTCCGAGACATGGCGTTTGGTTTCTCCAATGTAACTACTACCACAGAGGCAACTTAGTTTGTAGACACCAGGGTATTGTATGTCCGGAATCACATCTTTTACAGACGGAACTAGATCACGGATTTTATGTAAAGTGTTGAAACGGACCAGGATCTTGTGTTTATTCAAGATTTTGGAGATCTTTTTTGTGATCCCCGCAATGTAGGGTAAAGTGATGGTTTTGAAAGGCTCCTCAAGAGGGTTCTTCTTCATGGTTTGAGTGATAGCTTTGCGGATTGTATAGTCGGAGTAACCATTAGCCCTAAGAGCTTGGTGTACGTGCTTGAGTTCACTGCCTATGTGTTCCTGGTCGGATATGCATTGGGCTCTATGATACAGAGTCTTGATGAGAGAATTCTTCTGTGATGGATGGTGGTGGGAATCCGGTTTCAGATAAGCTTCCGTATGGGTAGCTTTCCTGTAGACAGAGTGGCTCATTGAACCATCAGGTCTCTTTTTAATTAGGACATCCAAAAAAGGTATCTTGCCATCTATTTCGACTTCCATGGTAAATCTGATGGCTGAGTGTATGGAATTGATGTGGTCGAAGAATTGGTCTAGAGCAGGGCGGCCATGTGGCCAGATGACAAAAGTGTCATCCACGTACCTCTTCCATAAGGTTGGGCGCAGAGTGGCAGTCTGGATGGCGTCAGTCTCAAATTTCTCCATGAAAATGTTAGCTATAACCGGAGAAAGGGGGGGAGCCCATTGGGGTGCCCTCAGTTTGTTTGTAGAAAGTTCCATTCCAAGTGAAGTATGTATCGGTTAAACAGTGTCTCACCAGGGAGGGTACCTCAGTATTTAGTCCTTGATGAACCAAGTCTTCAATGATTGCAATGGTGTCAGGTACAGGAACCTTGGTGAATAAGGAAACTACATCAAAACTGACAAGCAGGTCGTCTGGGGACAGGGAAATACCCTTGATTGTCGATACCAGGTGAGTAGAATTTTGTACCGCAGAGGTGGTTTTTCCAGTGAAAGGACGCAGGATTTCAGACAAAAAACGAGCTAGTTTGTAGGTGAGACACTGTTTAACCAATACATGCTTCACTTGGAATGGAACTTTCTACAAACAAACTGAGGGCACCCCAATGGGCTCCCACCTTTCTCCGGTTATAGCTAACATTTTCATGGAGAAATTTGAGACTGACGCCATCCAGACTGCCACTCTGCGCCCAACCTTATGGAAGAGGTACGTGGATGACACTTTTGTCATCTGGCCACATGGCCGGCCTGCTCTAGACCAATTCTTCGACCACATCAATTCCATACACCCAGCCATCAGATTTACCATGGAAGTCGAAATAGATGGCAAGATACCTTTTTTGGAAGTCCTAATTAAAAAGAGACCTTATGGTTCAATTAGCCACTCTGTCTACAGGAAAGCTACCCATACGGATGCTTATCTGAAACCGGATTCCCACCACCATCCATCACAGAAGAATTCTCTCATCAAGACTCTGTATCATAGAGCCCAATGCATATCCGACCAGGAACACATAGGCAGTGAACTCAAGCACGTTAACCAAGCTCTTAGGGCTAATGGTTACTCCGACTATACAATCCGCAAAGCTATCACTCAAACCATGAAGAAGAACCCTCTTGGGGAGCCTTTCAAAACCATCACTTTACCCTACATTGCGGGGATCACAAAAAAGATCTCCAAAATCTTGAATAAACACAAGATCCAGGTCCGTTTCAACACATTACATAAAATCCGTGATCTGGTTCCGTCTGTAAAAGATGTGATTCCGGACATACAATACCCTGGTGTCTACAAACTAAGTTGCCTCTGTGGTAGTAGTTACATTGGAGAAACCAAACGCCATGTCTCGGACCGCATTCGTGAACACAAAGCAGACCTTAAACACGGTAGGACCAACACCTCGGCCGTGGCAGATCATTGTTATAATTCAGTAGGCTCACATGCCATTGACTTTTCCAAGACAGAGTATCTTTGTAAGCCATCTGGCTACCATGAGAGATTCGTTCATGAGGCTATCCACATATACAAGCACAGAGACAATTTCAACCGAGAAGATGGATTCTATCTTAGCAATCATTGGAAAGATTTGATAAACCATTTCAGGTCTTAATTGATTGTTCACGCTTACAGTGGCCTTCAGACAGCATATATTATAAAAAAAATTCGTCTCCCCCCTCCTCTTTTCAGAATATAGATGGACTAGTCCTAAATAAACTGCCAAATCGCTGTGCGTGGCGCTAACATTTTTTATAAATAAATAAATGCACCGTTTAAAAATAAATTTATGCAAACCAACACACCTGAAGACGACCGTTTGTGTTATGGTCGAAACGTCGTGAGAATGTTTATTGTTTTATATATATTTGATTATTTTGTTGTTTCCCTTCAACGTGACTTTATCGAAAGAACTAAGAATATGAATTACTGCAGTCACGAAAGCTTTAAATCAAAATTTGAGGTTATGCCAATCAATGAACAGCCCTAACTGCCAGCACACGTGTATATGTTTGTCTGTCTATGATGAACCGTACGTAGACAACAGTGCTCATGGGAGGTGCGGAGGAGGGACAACAAACTAAACACAAAAATCAGTTTTACAGATATGAGGTTTCAATCTAGATCATTTGAAAGTGCATAGCTCCAGTGGCTTCCTAATAACGGGAGGAAGAGCAATCCAGACGGCCGCAGAAGCACATATGAAAGCGCGCGACGCGCTGATCGTCTTTGTTCGACAGCCAGCCAACAGCCGCTGGGAGGGTGACCCGAGTTCAAGTGATGATGGTTTATGTTCCATGACAAGATCATAAAACGTGTTGTGGATCGTTTGTGGCAATCACTTTGAGTGTAATGAGAGCGTCCTGATCAAGTTTTCCTTCAGCAACCGGAGGCAATGTAGCTCATCGAGCACTGGACGGACATGGTCGGATCTTGCAGTACCTGTTACGACACGTGCCGGAGCATTTTGAACCTGCTGCAGCTTGGTAATGTTTTGGCAGAGGTCTCGTAGATATATACGGGACGTCTAACAAAAATATTGAGGCTGGAGTACTCACACTTTACCCTACCACGCGCGACGTGCCGATTGAACGACTGTGGTGAACGTGCATTCATTCCGCTGGGCTGGATAGAGGTCGGGAGTTGATTCAAATCTCCCGGCCGCGCCGGGACATCGAGCCGGCGGACCAATGCGTTCACAGAGCGCCCGAATAAAGCCCCACCGCACATAACGAGAGGGAGACACTCACCACTGCAGGCCAAACCTCGCGGCCCCGAGCCTACAACACCTAGCAAGCACCCCAGCGGTCACCTCCACCGAGCACTACCTAAGGCTCGGACCTGCTTAGCGTCTGAGAGCCTATGAGATGTGGCACATTCAGGGCGATTAGGTCCGCTACCAATGTGGGAACAAAATTTAATTCTCACATTTATTTGTCTTCTCCGCAGATGTGCGACGGCATGAACAATGTTGACGTGGCCTTGCGCAATGTGCCTCATCAGCTGTCCCACAATTATCTTCAGCGCCTCTCCCACCCGGAGTGTTTGACCGTCTGTCCAAACTGACGTGGTTGAATCTGGGAGGCAATCAGCTGCTAAGTATTCCCCCCTCTAGAGCAGGTTTTGCATTTCACGGGAACGGTTCAACTAGCTGCTAAATTACATATTTATCAGGGCGCTGCGGTGGTGAGATATTAACTACTTCGTGCAGCATACAGGAGGTCGTCGGTTCCATCACCACGCTGATGCCTGTATAATTTGAGTTTGCGTGTTCTTCCCGTCGCGTGGAATTTTACCTCCACATTTAGAATCAACGTAACGCGTTTAAAGTATTTGGCTGCTATAAATGTCCACGTGACCAGCCACTTCGTTGACATATCATTTGTAATAGCCAGGTCGCTTCTGAAAGAGAGCTGTAAAGGTCAGGGGTGCCTTACCTGGTAAAATAAAATAAAAATAGTTTAATAGTTAATAGTGTGATGTTTCCAGCGTTGATTAGCAATAGTTTGCGTTGCGACGTTCTTCTATGCTGCAATAGCCAGCATGGATTGACTCACGTGGTGAAGTACGGTCAAGTCACCCCCACGACCCGAGGGAACGTTGGGGGGGGGGGGGGGAGGCCCTCAACCAGCAGTGGATTGACACAGGCTCTCTGCCACGTGCCCTGAAGACATCGCTACCACAGCCACGCGGCCCCTGTCGTCGTGTAGCAGGGCAGCCTCGCCCGTGGCAGTTCCCAGCACCCACTTCCACCGAGACTCGCTTCACTTTATTTGCGTTCTCCCGGATCCAGTCGCTGAGGTATAGGATGCTGCATGTGCTGCAGTTCCACGGGTTGGCTCGTAAAAATATATCCTTGAGGCTCCTAAGTCGGTCAAATGCTCCATTTATAACAGCGGAACCTCGTAAAACAACATGTTTTTAAGGAGCCTCGTAAATGTATTTTGCGTAAAATACGTGACACGTCTTGTAAGAAACGTGACACGTCTTGTAAGATACGTGACACGTCATGTAAGATACGTGGCACGTCTTGTAAGATACGTGACACGTCTTGTACGATACGTGACACGTCTTGTACGATACGTGGCACGTCTTGTAAGATACGTGACACGTCTTGTAAGATACGTGACACGTCATGTAAGATACGTGGCACGTCTTGTAAGATACGTGACACGTCTTGTACGATACGTGACACGTCTTGTACGATACGTGGCACGTCTTGTAAGATACGTGACACGTCTTGTAAGATACGTGACACGTCTTGTAAGATACGTGACACTTCATGTAAGATACGTGGCACGTCTTGTAAGATACGTGACACGTCTTGTACGATACGTGACACGTCTTGTAAGATACGTGACACGTCTTGTAAGATACGTGACACGTCTTATAAGATAAGTGACACGTCTTGTACGATACGTGACACGTCTTGTAAGATACGTGGCACGTCTTGTACGATACGTGGCACGTCTTGTAAAATACGTGACACGTCTTGTAAAATACGTGACACGTCTTGTAAGATACGTGACACGTCTTGTAAGATACGTGGCACGTCTTGTGAGATACGTGACACGTCTTGTAAGATACGTGGCACGTCTTGTAAGATACGTGGCACGTCTTGTAAGATACGTGACACGTCTTGTACGATACGTGACACGTCATGTAAGATAAGTGACACGTCTTGTAACATACGTGACACGTCTTGTACGATACGTGACACGTCATGTAAGATAAGTGACATGTCTTGTACGATACGTGACACGTCATGTAAGATACGTGACACGTCATGTAAGATACGTGACACGTCATGTAAGATAAGTGACACGTCTTGTACGATACGTGGCACGTCTTGTACGATACGTGACACGTCTTGTAAGATAAGTGACACGTCTTGTAAGATACGTGGCACGTCTTGTAAGATACGTGGCACGTCTTGTACGATACGTGGCACGTCTTGTACGATACGTGACACATCTTGTAAGATACGTGGCACGTCTTGTACGATACGTGACACGTCTTGTACGATACGTGGCACGTCTTGTAAGATACGTGGCACGTCTTGTAAGATACGTGGCACGTCTTGTAAGATACGTGACACGTCTTGTAAGATACGTGACACGTCTTGTAAGATACGTGACACGTCTTGTAAGATACGTGACACGTGCACGATACAAATAGTTTGATAGTTTAGCATATCATTTACATACACAGTTCAAATGCGTTTGCCTAATGTGATTCGTACTGTTTAATTAGACAAACATGTATTGTGAAATATGTGTTAAGTCGCCTACTTAACACTACGAAGTTGTTCCAGGTTTTCATTTGAGAGAGAGAGAGACGCGCGCACAACTCTCTGTGATGCACATCGCGCGTCAGGAATTCACGCCGACGAAACCCACGCAGACGAATCCACACAGACCCCCCCCCCCCCATGAAACAGACTCGGTGAGGATTTCCCGAGTAAATTTCACGGCTCCATTGATTCGTGTATCGCACGGGGGAATATTTTTTGGCGAAGATTAAACCGCGACGGTTTTTGAACTCACAACTTTCTGATCATGGATAAAACGTCCTGACGACAATGACGCTGAACCCAGCCCCCTGTCGCCTCGTACAGTATACAATTATAGACTATATGTTTACTCTAAATGCACTGTATTTAAAGCAGCTTAGGGAAGATCTCAACTCAATGCGATCTCGGCCAATTGCATTTTGTTATAGAAGCAAAATCCTTTTCCACTGCGGTGCGGCAACTTCAGTCCCAGGTGATAAATAAATATTTATATGATATATAAAAATGTATATTATATATAAATATGTATATGATATATAAATATGCCATCCGCTATTAACACAGTAGAGCGAAAGTGGCCATGCAACCGAAACCATGGACCACACAGTAAACAGAATAGAGACGCATGGCGTCACATAGAGATACGTACAGTAGATAGACACATAGAGACTCATAGAGATAAATAGAGACTAGTGAAAATACATAAAGACCCATAGAGACACATACAGATACATAGATATATCGAGACCCATATAGACACATAGAGATGCATATGTATGTTGAACTTCTTTCGCAACGTACGTAGCCAACCGTGATAATCGGGGGTGCGGGGGAAGGACAACAGGAAATATAAAAAGCAGTTCTAAATAAATTAGTGTTCAATCTCTTCGTAAAAATGTGCATAGCTCCAGTGGCTTCCGAATATCGAAGGAAGAGGGTTCCAGACGGACGCACAAGCGCATCTGAAAGTGCGCGATGCAGTGACCGTCTTTGTTGAATGTCTAGCCAAAAAAAATACGTAGATAATCATAGATATATAGAGACTCATAGAGTTACATATAGATACTGTACATAGATGTACATAGAGACCATAGATATATAGAGAAGCATAGATATTATAATCATAGAGTGCATAGAGATACACAGAGACACGCAAAGATACATAGATAACAATAAAGATACTTATAGTAACAGCTACATATGTCGATATATAGAGACATTAAAGATAAGGCACGGAAGTGCGATTGTGGCCATGCAACCCAAGCTATTGACCCACACAGTAACCCCACTGTGGTCTGCGCTCCTTCAACAGAGGAGGAGAAAGAGCAAACCGAGACGAACTCTCTCGCTCTCTTTGCTGAAGCCCTCTCGTCTATGGCGAGCAGCAGCAGCAGCAGCACGCCTGGGCACGGGCATCATTGATTGCTGCCGTTTTGCGCAAAGGAGAGAATTGATGAAAACCAGCCCGCGTGCATGCGCATCTCGGTCGACTCAGCCTTCCATGAGTACACGGGGCGGTGTGTAGTAAACATTGCCACGAGGGGGACAAAGGCGGCCGGGCGTGGTGCTGGCCACCCACTCACCCCGACCTCCATAAAGTGCTTCTTGCTAACAGCACTTGCCCCAGCAGCCTGTTAAGGCTATACGGACGGGATATTTGACTGTTTTATTCCACAGCACGCGATGCGTGGCAGGGGAGACTCGCGGCCGTCTGTGCCGCATGTTACCGAGTCTGGATCAGTTTGGAAGTTGCCGCTGCCTAAATCCATCTTCACTTTATTTGCGTTCCAATGATGTGAGACATGTAGCAGTACACACACACACGAATAGTACACACTTCCCAAACGTATACAGGTGAGTACGCACCTTTTATAATGTTTCGAATGAGAGTGTGCCAGGACATATATACACACTATACGTGCATATGATTGTGCTAGAGCAGTGTTCTTCACACATTTGCAGCGGTGGGGCCATTTTCGCCAATAAGACATTATTATTATTGTGACGGGTGCCGCCACACATTTGAAACCATTATGGCGTTTGTGACAGCAGCACGATGATGATGACTATGATTAGGGGCCGTCCATAAATGACGTCACGCACCTAACGGGGGGGGGAGGGGTCAGACATTTGTGACAATGTGTGACGAGGGAGGGGGGGGTGAGAAATGTGACGTCACATCAAAATGCACAACTTTAAATAAATACAGACAACACGTTCTACTTAATTAAATATACTTTTTTTAATAAATGTTTTCTCCTACAACATCAGAGTGCAGCGCCACATTAAATACGCACTACAATGACAATAGTTTAAAGCGATTTGAAGAATTTTTTTTTTGGGGGGGGCAGTGCTTTGTGACATCATATTTGAGGGGGGGTCTGACTTTTCGTGACGCTGTGTGACGAGAGGGGACTAGGTTAAAAATCGTCCAAAATCGCGTGACGTCATTTATGGACGGCCCCTTTTGATGATGACGGTGGAGGGGTGTTTTCACTCGTCGTGTGTTATCGAGGGGCCGCATGTCAGGGAGGGGCACTAAAGGCGACCAGTGACCGCCAGTGGCCGCCAGTGGCCCCGCGGGGTCTTGCAATGAAGAACGCTTGGCTATAGAATGGTTAGGCGAGGAGCGTTACTTGTGTTAACGAGCACGTTTAGTCCCGTCTCCCAGCTCAAACTCAACATTGGAGCGGTGCGCATTCTCTCCCGAGGGCCCTTATCGCAAGTGGCGGAAATTCCACGTTACCTCGGCGGGAGGTATTGAGATGACCACTGATGACCTATCGAAGACCTCTACGCATTTGCAAATGAGATGCTCCACCCCGAATTCGTATCCAGGGTCAACCGTGTTAATACATTACTCAACAACAAACATTTACATATTTTATTGGCTACGGGGATATGATTGTAATGACAACTTGTAACGCCGCACAGGTTCCGCTCGCTCTCGTAGAGAGAGGCAGAGAGAGGACGACTCAGAGGCGCCAAGAGGAGGAGAAAGAACCACAGACGCGTAGCCACGTGGGTGATGAGCTGACGCTATAAAAAAGAATTACCAAGCTCTGCGGTCCTCTATATATGACGGTGTGTTTTTCTGCCAATGAAAGCGCGTTAATACATGTGGGAGGAAACCGGAGCACCGAGAGAAAACGCACACGAGTGTGAGGAGGAGCAACACTCTATCCCGTAAAGATGGAACAGGCGGATTACACATTTTCTCTCCTGCCTTCTGTCGAGTCAGGTTATGATGGCTCCTCTTTGACCCCACAGGAAGGGAGTTTCGCAACATCTGTGTGCGATCCACCAACCCTCGCTGCCTCCATAGTGCTGGATTACAGGCCACGTGCATCATGGCCACCACCACCACAGAAATCTAGATTTGGAACTCGGACTGTGCGTGTCTGGTGCTCAATCGGACGCGCGATTCGGATTCTACTACAATCAAAGGGCATCGTTTTGTTCCAAGAAGGCTTGGTGGCCGCTGATCGAGACTTTACAACAGCTGCTAGACGGATATTTACATGTTATGTACTATGTTGAACTTCTTTCGCACCATACGTAGCCAACCGTGCAATCGCATGTGCGGGGAAGGACAGAAAAGTAAATACAAACAGCAGTTTAGAGAGGGTCGCAAGAGTTGGAGGCGGTTATGGGAGGGCTTGATTCAGCAATGGCTTGACCGTGGATAAGTATGACCATGAGATCGATCGACCGGTATGCATATTCGGTTCTCGAACTCGCATGCGATCCAGATGCAAGCGCACCTTGAGCAGATGTGTAAACATTATTTCATTGATCGATACCACCTTTATGTATAGAGCACCGCAGAGCTTGGGCAATTGTTGGCGCCGGCTCATCGCGTGGCTGCCTTCCCTATTTCTCTCTACAAGAGCGAGCGAGTACTCTAGGGGTGGCAGCAGCACGTTGCACGTTGACACTGTATTGTTATTGTCTTTCATAGCAGTAATACTTTGAAATGCTCTGTGCACATATTGAGCATGAGACACGCAAACAGAACGAACGGACTGGACACAGTTCAAAGGAGTCTGTCTGTGGCATCGTCCCAGCCCTCCTCAGTCAGTGGATCCAGAAACACAGGGACAAGGTGAAGTATGGCTCAGGCGGAACCTACATTTCCAACCCTGACGGCGTAACTTGGCGCGGCTGCCTGCCGCGAGCACGAGGCGGCGTAAAGCACGCGGAGAAGGGAATCATCCAGGACCACCATCGGTCCATGCTATCTCGCCGGTCTTGAGCTCGACAGCCGGGGAATATTGGCACTTATCAGGTACGGCCGTCTGAGCTATATAGCTCTTTTTTTTCTTCCAATATTAGGAAGCCACTGGAGTTATGCACTTTTAACTCTCGTTTGAAAACGAATTTCTCATTTTGTGTTTTGTGTGTGGTCCTTCACCGATTAGCACGATTGGCTACGTACAGTGCGAAAGAAGCTCAACATACATACATCAAGACGTCTGGCCAGGGTGGAAGAGTAGGCCAAATTCCCTCTAGCAGGGACCTCGAGAACTCCCTCGAGTGGGCACCCTTGCGCCAGCATCGGGGCGAGCCAGCAATTTCAGGGGTGCGCCTTTACCTCTGACTCCGTTCCCTGCCACGTGGGGCTTGGGCAGGACGAGTTGCGAGAATGGGTGTTCGTCTGCTGGTCGAGACTCATGGCGGAGTGGCGTCAAACGGAGGGGATCACGCGCACACCAGAGAGGGGGAGGACGACCACCGACGGTGATGGCGCGAATACACGCGGCTTTGTGTGTATGAGCTGAGGATGAACCGAGGCTTCGCAAGTCCGTGAGAGGCGGTGACGACTCGGGGGAGGTCTTCATCCAGCAGTGGACACAATCGTGGTTTAGGGGGTGACGATAAAATCAAAGCACGACCACCATCACAAGAAAGGTAAAGGCGCGGAGTAAACTTTACTCCACATTTCATGGGCACACAAATCTACACGGTGGAATAGCTACAGGACACAGTTGGAATGTAACCCTACGGCTGGGTTCCACATGAAGAGAACCGCGTTGCTGAAGTCACTCTGCAGCTGATTTTCTCCCAGATTCAGCAACGTCAATTTGGTCAGACTGTCAAACACTCCAGGGAAAAAAAATGCATACATCTCTATGACCTGTGACAAGACATGTGGCCTCGCTTAGCGAGGCCCACTAGAGCTCCCTCTAGTGGAGGCCTTTCTGCCAGCAGTGGTGTGCGAGCCAGCGATTGCAGAGCTGCGCCTTTGGCTCTTACAACAGAGGAACAGCCCTTCCAATGGATCCAGCTCATAGCGTCTGCGGTTGTGCTGCCGTGCGGCTTCTCCGATGTGTTTCCTGCTTGTCCGGCATGCTATTCGGCACGATGTCCGACGTTTCGCGCTGTGTGCAGGAAGCTTCTTCGCAAGACATCTGGGGCTGGATCCAAAAGAACGCAGATAAAGTGAAAGCCGGGAGTGGGAAGGATTTGTTCCCTGATCCAGACAGTGTAACCTGCTGCAGCCTCCACGTACAGGCGTAGCACGAGCCTCCTCGTCACACCGATGCGACGTTGTCTGCCATGGTCACGCGTGGTAGGACCCTGCCCTGCCCTATAAAGTATTCACCAATTACAACAATAATTAGACTAATTCAAAGGAACGTGTTACTACAATCGTCAACCTGCATCTTCCGATACAACCCATCTCACACACACACATAGCGTGGAATGTCACACACCATGTGTGTGTGTGTGAGATTGGTCAATTTGCTACGTACGATGCAAAAGAAGTTCAACATGCATACAACCTCTTACAACCCCAAGACCTGCATAGATGTGTTTGGCGAATACAGTAAGTCCTCATTTAACGCAGAAGATGCGTGCCTGAAAAGTTCCGCGTTAATCAACGCGTTCTGCGAAAACAGTTTTCTGCATAAATAATGTAACGATAGAGTTTGGCGAGACACGATAAACGCACGCACAGTGAGACGGCGGGGCAAATAACTGCGGGTACACTGCCATGTTACTGTATCATTACGCGTGCTGTATCGTCGGCCGCTGAGACACCAATTTATAATGGTGCGTGGTTTGCGTTATAACTGTGTGCGTTCCACGTTATAACGGTGCGCTTTTCACGTTGTGTTCTCGAATGGAAGAACCTCGTTAAAACGAAAACGCCTTGCTTGAACTCCACGCGTTAAGCAAGGACTTATTGCACATGCAACCTCTGTACAAACCCGCATCAGAGCGCCGAGTCGGTTTAGTTCGGGCAGGTACCTGTCATTTATTTTTATATTTGGTTTGTCTAGGGAATCATTTGATCGTTATATACAATCACAAACGCCAACCGTATAATCCAGATTGTATGTAAAGGATCGATGTATATACAGTGTTCAAAAAGCAGAGAGATGTTAATACAACCAAGTATCTTATTTATTAAAATAAAACATTAGCACCAGTCATCGAAAATGCAACTGGCATTCGGTATCACGTATTTTACGCGAAGTGTCACGTATCGTACATGATGTGTCACGTATCTTACGAGACGTGTCACGTATCTTGCATGATGTGTCACGTATCTTACGAGACGTGTCACGTATCTTACATGATGTGTCACGTATCTTACGAGACGTGGCATGTATCTTACATGATGTGTCACGTATCTTACGAGACGTGTCACGTATCTTGCATGATGTGTCACGTATCTTACGAGACGTGTCACGTATCTTACATGATGTGTCACGTATCTTACGAGACGTGGCATGTATCTTACATGATGTGTCACGTATCTTACGAGACGTGTCACGTATCTTGCATGATGTGTCACGTATCTTACGAGACGTGTCACGTATCGTACATGATGTGTCACGTATCTTACGAGACGTGTCACGTATCTTGCATGATGTGTCACGTATATTACGAGACGTGTCACTATCGTACATGATGTGCCACGTATCTTACGAGACGTGTCACGTATCTTAGATGATGTGTCACGTATCTTACATGATGTGTCATGTATCTTAAGAGATGGGTCTCGTATCTTAAATGACGTATCACGTATATTAAGAGACGTGTCACGTACTTTACATCACGTGTCACGTATCTTACGAGATGTGTCATGTATTTTACGTCACGTATCTTACGCAGAATACATTTAGAAAGCTCTATATTTTTTACGAGGCTCCGCTGTTCCTTATGGAGCATTTGACCGACTTAGAAGCCTCAAGGATATCTTTTTACGAACCAACCCGTGGGACTGCAGCAATTGCACCATCCTCTACCTCAGCGACTGGATCGGGCAGAACGCAAATAAAGTGAAGCAAATCTCGGTGGAAGTGGGTGCTGAGAACTGTGACGCTGGCGAGGCTGCCCTGCCACACGACGAGACGGGCCGCCTGGCTGTGATAGCGATGTCTTCAGGGCACGTGGCAGAGAGGATGTGGCAATCCACTGCTGGTTGAGGGCCTCTCTCCCCATGCCTCCACGAGTCGTGGGGGTTACTTGACCATATTTTACCCATGCTGGTTAATCCCATGCTGGTTAAAATGGGGAGCGTGGAGATTGTAGAATATAAGTAGGGCGCAACGCAAGCTATGGATATTCAACACTGAAAATACCGACACTATTAACTATTACTATGTTTATTTTACTAGTTTAGGCCCCATTGAGCCATGTAGCACTTTTTTAAGAAGCGACCTGTCCACAAATGATAGCTCAACGAAGTGGCCTATCACGTGGGTATTTATAGCAGCAAACAAAATCTAAACGCGTGTTTCTTAATGTGCACCTAGCCTGACACAGGCGTTGTGGCACCTCCACCGCCACGTCTTGGCAAATGGCGACAGTATGATTTTGTGCTATCGTGGCGAGATGTTAACTACTTCGCTTGGTATGAAGGAGGGCGTGGGTTCGATCTCGACCCTGACACTCACGTCTGCTATATATTTGGAGTTTGCTTTTCTCTCTATCCACGTGGTCGATTGGATTTTTTTCCGGGTCCTCCGGGTTTTCCCTCCACATTTAGAATCAACGTGCGTTTAGAGTATGTCGTTGCTATACATGTCCACATGATAAGCCACTTCGTTGAGCTATCATTTGTGGCCAGGTCGTCTCTGAAAAAGAGCTACATAGCTCATTGTGGCCTTACCTGGTAAAATAAAACATAATTTAGTATAGTTTAGTTTATTCAAGTGGCCAAGCAACATATATCACTCGACAAAGTAGTAATAGTTACGAGTCAATACGGTACTTTAATCGAGAAAGGTGATTATTAACAAGAGCTTGACGGAAAATAGGCGATCAGAGAGATAGGTGGAGCCGGTACACACAGAGACTGTAGGCGCAGCGCCTCTTTAAACATTTACATGAACTATATCGCGATACAACATCGACATATTGCAAACGACTTTGACACAAATCGTGCCACGTGTTCCCGCAGAGTGGGACATTTGACCGACTCAGGAGCCTGAAGGACATCGTTTTACGAATCAACCCGTGGGACTGCAGTAACTGCACCATTCTGTACCTCAGCGACTGGATCCGAGAAAACGCAAATAAAGTGAAGCGAGCGGCGGTGAGAGTGAGTGCTGACAACTGCCGCTGAGGTGGCTTGCCCAGCTACTTGACACAGCTACGTACCCTGCTAATGCTCACTCGCACCTCATAGACTGATGATCCAGCACTCACTGAGTCATTCTAATTGTTGCGTCACTGGCCGTCAGTCACCTCCGTATCACTCTTCTATCGCTACTACTGTGGATACCGTTCCCAAGAACTTCACTCGTTCCTCTACCCATGTTGAGGACACTGTGTTCAACCACCACACTCCAGGTCACAACAACTCATTCAGCCACTAACCCACTCACTCACCCATTCACGTACTCACATACTCGAGCATTCACTGACTAACCCACTCCATCACACATTCACTAACTCATTCACTCACGCACTCACTCAATCACACATTCACAGACTCATTCACTCACCCGCTCAATCACTCATTCACTGACTCATCATCTTACCCATTCTATCACACATTCACAGACTCATTCACTCACCCACTCAACCACACATTCACAGATTCATTCACTCTCTCAATAACACATTAACTGACTCAATCACTCACCATTAAATTACACATTCAAAGACTTATTCACTCACCCACTCAATCACACATTATTTGACTCATTCACTCATCCACTTAATCACAAATTCACAGACTCATTCACTCACCCACTCAATCACACATTATCTGACTCATTCACTCATCCACTTAATCACAAATTCACAGACTTATTCACTCACCCACTCAATCACACATTCACAGAGTCATTCACTCACCCACTCAATCACTCATTCACTGACTCATCATCTTACCCATTCTATCACACATTCACAGACTCATTCACTCACCCACTCAACCACACATTCACATATTCATTCACTCTCTCAATAACACATTAACTGACTCAATCACTCACCATTAAATTACACATTCAAAGACTTATTCACTCACCCACTCAATTACACATTATCTGACTCATTCACTCATTCACTTAATCACAAATTCACAGACTCATTCACTCACCCACTCAATCACACATTATCTGACTCATTCACTCATCCACTTAATCACAAATTCACAGACTCATTCACTCACCCACTCAATCACACATTAACAGAGTCATTCACTCACCCACTCAATCACTCATTCACTGACTCATCATCTTACCCATTCTATCACACATTCACAGACTCATTCACTCACCCACTCAACCATACATTCACAGATTAATTTACTCTCTCAATAACACCATAACTGACTCAATCACTCACCATTCAATTACACATTCACAGACTTATTCACTCACCCACTCAATCACATTTTCTGACTCATTCGCTCATCCACTTAATCACACATTCACAGACTCATTCACTCACCCACTTAAATCACACATTCACTGACTCACTCACCCAATCAGTTACACATTTTCAAACTATTGTACTCACCCACCCAATAACACATCCACCCACAAACCCACCTATCAACTGACTCAAAAAATAAAACATGCTTCAAATCGCTTTAAACTATTGTCATTGTAGTGCGTATTTAATGTGCCGCTGCACTCTGATGTTGTAAGAGAAAACATGTATTAAAAAGTCTATTTAAATAAGTAGAACGTGTTGTCTATATTTTGATGTGACGTCATATTTCTCAACCCCCCCACTCTCGTCACACATCGTCACATATGTCTGACCCCCCCCACCCCTCTAGTTGCGTGACGTCATTTATGGACGGCCCCTATTTAATCGGCTCGCCCATGTTACGGCGTCCGGCTGAGAGACGAGGTCACTGCCCGAGCCGGTCTTCACTTTGTCGCCGTTGTTCTGGATCCACTGGCTGAGATCGAGGAAAAAGACAAAGATACCCCGTGCCGCCATTATAGCCTCCGCAAATTATCGGGGCAAGGGCTGTCCGCGAGCAGGGCAACACGAGTGGAGGGTTTGGGTGTCCGGCACCACGCCCGGCCGCTTTTCTCTCCCCCCCCCCCCCCCCCAGTGCTGATATTAACACACCTCACCAGATACTCATTTGATGCTGAGTCTACCTAGGGGCGACGACCAGGATCGGTTCAGATATTCGGCACTGATATCGGTCGGTGATCGGGAATCAAAGGCAGGTCGTGTTGCAGTCCGCGAACCACGATACTGCCGCTCCCCACGCGCGCGAGCGTATTGCGGTGTTAGCATGAACGTCGCAATAATATCAAGTGATTTACATCACAGCTCATTTGTCACGCCACTACTGGACGAAGGCCTCCCCAGGCTGTGGGTTCTGGAGTCATTTGACCATACTTCACCACGATGGTATTGAGCGGGATATGGGTGGAGGGGGTTGTAGGGCATGAATCGTCCACCACTGATTTATAATAAGGGGGTTTGTTTTCGAGCTAGATTGCCTAATTATGAATGTATTTTTAACCCACCACTACTCTACAGACAATTAGTAAAGAGGTTTGTGCCAATTAGTTACTAGTTCAGCACACCGGCGTGTTGCAGAGTAAACCCACAACATGTACAATGAGAGTACGACGTTTCAGCAGTGATTACAACCAGCTTCATCAGGCGATGTATCGTCGTAGTAATGAATTGAATGGTTTTGTTTACGTGATAAACCTTACTAATTGGCTGCATCGAATGGTGGTGGGTCAACGACATGTATTTATTTACGTGATCTAACCGAAAAAAAGTATACATAATATTGGTCACAAAATCACCTCTTTGTCACTCCGTGGCGAATAAAAACCGGGCGTTGATTTTTGTTGTTCAACACAGGTTGCAGTGGGTCTCCTCGCATGGGTCAGGAGATCAACCACCTTGACCCTCAGCGAATTCATCAACAACAATGCAAATAAAGTGAAGAGATACACAGGCACCGAGTATGTGGAGGAACCAGACAGGGTAACATGCACTGGAGGTCCAGAGTTCTCGGAGCTCTCTGCATTACTCGTCACGAACTCCTAAACAAAAACAGTGGGTAGAGAGCACGTCTCACTGCACGATCACGCATTGCACTGCATTATGTCGCTCCACCGGGCTGTCTATATGAATTTCTAACCCACGTCGTACCGGCAGCATTTGTGTCGGCGGCGAACTGTAAGTCGGTTTTCAAAAAGTTTAACTTTATAAATCCAATCGGTTACTTATGCATCCAGGAGAGCCACACTGAGTCGTACGACTCGTCATTAGGAGAGTCCTGCTGCTACTAGGCGGGAGTTTTTTTTAATTCGTCACATGTTTTCAGTCCATAAATTATGAGTTGTGGTTATTGTGCCACGTGGGAGGAGGAAACCGAAGCTCTCTTATGAAACCCATACCTTGCCAGATGGCGATTAATTCACTTGCTGTGCTGCCTTCTCCGAGCGAGTCAGGGCATCGCACCTTTAACAGCATCTTTGCGTGATCCACCAACCCTCGCTGCACGCCACAGGCAGCCACGCGCATAGCCACCACTCGAATAGTTGAGACAGACCCGTTCAACAAACATTGCTGAGTTATTTCGTGGATATATACACCACAAAACAAATGTCAAATTACTCAGTTTTTTTCTTAGGGCTGATGTAGATGCAGAGCAACAACTACAATTCCTGTGGTCAAGCCAGACAACCGCGTCAGGAGCAGCAGAGTTGTATCGCTGTGATGATATCTCCTTCGTAAACGTGGATTGGACATTGCGTCGTGATATGTTATACGGTCTGTTCTGCATGACCGCAGTCGCACACTGGTCACTATTGAATTCTTCATCTGTGCATCAGGTTATCCGAATCTGCTGCCATGGTTTGTGCAATGGATGCGACTTCTGCGTTGGGTCTTTCATAACGTGGTGGTGTTTATATTCTTGGTTCTTTCGGTAAAGTCACGGAGAAGGGAAACAATAAAATAATACAAATATAAAACAATAAAATGGTGTTTGTTTGTGATTTATTTTTGAACCCCATTCAGCTCTCCAGGCTTCATAGGGGTTGAATTCGCATTGTTTAAGGTTAACCGCATGGGTGCCAAAAGTGGCTTGCGACTGTTTCACACGATTCGCAGGACTTCCCGTAGGGTCGCAGCGTTGCGTCGGATGGGTAGGGGGAGAGATGTCTGACATCACGGGCAACCAGGGTGTTGGGGTCGACTTGAGTTCCAGTCATGCAGTGTTGGCCCAAGTAGGCGCATAGGCTGATATCAGCATTGAGGGGGCTAAATGGGCACGACATGGGCTGGAGAGGAGATGAACTGATGCGGTACGGGATGATGTGGAGCTGAGTGGACTTGCCGACGACTGGTTACAGCGGTGTCAAGATCGGTCTCTATGGAGGAGGCTCGTAAAAGACGCTGCTGGGAAGTTGGAGACAGTCGCCCTCCTGCAACAACGGAGGGCAGAGGAGTGACGCTCACAACAATGAGCGGAGCGCCGGGCGGTTAAAATACAGCAAGTTGGCACAGTGGGGGGTACAGCTGGTGAATCTACCGGTTATCTCAGTCAGCCAACCCATGGCACCTGGGTCTGTCCCGAGATCTTCTGTCAACGACCCTTCGACACTTCACGTGGCCTCAAAGTGCACTTGGCCTGACGCAAGCGCCGTGGTGACGTCACCGTCATTTAGTGGCGAATGGCGGCTATTGGTATAGGCTGAAGGATTCAAATTATACGTCACGTGGGCCAAGTGAAACGGACACACGTGTGTGTACATGTACGTATTGTTAACATTGCGTGCAATCTACCCCGCAATCATACGATATACTTAATTTACCACCTTGCTGTACTGCATTGAACGGCACAAACCATTTTTCAGCAGATGCGGATACCCGATGTTGGACACATGTAATGTCAAAGCTCTCCGGCCAGTGCGTGGAGACTGTGTTCACTACCCAGAACACTGCAATGGAACGAATAACGTAAACTCGATGCCAGATTCACAAACACGATGGAAGATACATCATCATAGCAGCGCTTCACCTCTCCACTACTCCGGACGCAATCGTCTGGATTAACTGACCACATCGATGTACAATCAACAGATTTTGCTCTCTGCATCAACATCAGCCACGCGAAGAAAAAATACAGAAAGACGCATAGACTCACACAGAGACCCACAAAGTCACAAGGAGACCCATAGACTCAAACAAAGACAAAGATCTCCCGTATAACCTCAGCAGTATGTAGGGTCAAGTGCTGTTAGTGAGTAGACCTATGAAGCCCGGCACGGCACACGAGGGGGTGGATGGCCAGCACCACGCCCGGCCGCCTTTGTTTCCGCAGTAGCGATGTTTACATACCACACCAGGTGCTCATTTCAGGTTGAGTCGACCTAGGCGAGGCACATAACCGGTTCAAATATTCGTCACACTGACCCACAGACTCACACACAGACCCGTAGACTCACCCAGCACAGACCATCGAAAACAGAACGACTCAATGCCCCATTCACAAACACGGAAGAAGCATCAATCATCTCATAGATGCAACCACTTTGCTGCTTCTGACGTCATCATCTGGCTCATGAGTCACCCCGATGTATAATTGCAGGAGGACGAACGCCGGGAGGAAATGTTCAAGAGCCGAATTGCTCACAGGGCTAGACCAAATAAATGGAACTGTATAAATGGAACTATGATCCGGAAGGGGAAACACACTTTCTTTATTCGGATAAAATGAAACAGAGTCATGCACGTCCATCACTTTATCAACCGTGATAATTCCTCGCTGTCTACGCTTGTCCCGAGATTCCAGGCCGAGCAAGGAAGCGAGGGGTGGTGTCTCTGGTGTCCGTGCTTTTGTGTCGATCTCACTTGATTCTGCACCATTGTCAGAGGCGATGGCTTCTGACTTAATGTCGACTCCGAATCAGAAGTTTATTTCCCTTTGCGCTAAGCCCATTGAGCTAAGAAGCATTTTTGTCAAGGGCAAACAAAATCAAAGCATTTTGCAAAAACAGATTTAAAAACTGTAAGAATGGTAATTATATTGAAACATTATATTCACACTTACACTTTAGTGATTGAATGAGACAGAGATGGCAGAATCGAGATATCAAGAGGTTAAAACCACTTGATAAAAAACACTTTGGGGCAGCTACATTACATTCGTTTGATACAAATTGCGTGTAAAATTTGATGATTATGATAATGATCATTATTTCACCCTCTAATTACCTCGGTTGGCGAGAAGTTCAGCATATAAACTCATATACACTGCACACTATACTACTATATACTACACTATAAACTACTACACACTACACGACTATACACTACACGATACACTACACTAATATACACTACACTATTCAATACACGATAAACTAATACACACCACACTATACACTAGACTATATTGTTTACTCCACTACACTACTATTAGCACAGTTGGTTACGTACGGTGCGAAAGAAGTTCAACAACATGCATACAGACAATCAGATGCGCGTCGCAGATTTTTAGAATTGTCCGATGGCAATAATAACAGGTGAGACAAATGAAGTGCAGCTTGCAGACAATAGTCTTGTAAACGACATCACATCCACCGCCTCTATTTCAGACTGAAACACAGCGAGGATGTCTTCACAACTTCGGATGTCGCCTGATGAGGCTGGTTGTTGTAATTGTAGCACCATGGATGGGCTGCACTTGCAGGCAAACGACATACAGCCCAGAAGTTGGGGGCTGTGAGGGATTCTACGATCCCGCCCGGACACTCCCAACGGCTGGGGGGGCTGCGGCTGCACTGGCCTGCAACGACAGACATGCGGACCTCAGTGGGGGACTCTGGGGTCACCCGCGTCTCTCACAGAGGTCCGCACCTCGGCTGCGGAACGTATATAAGGCAGACCTCTGGAGAGGTTCAGGTAGTTGGAAACCGATGCAGTTGGAGACCGAAACAGTTGGAAACCGGAGCAGTTGAAGACAGAAGAAAGAGGACCTGCTAGTGTAAGACACTGGGTCTCCCTTACCTGCCGTCCTTATAAGGGCCAGGTCTGAAGAACCAGTGGTTGGACCTGTACCTTGGCTGGGTCAGGTCAGGCAGCCTCCCATAGGATATTATAGCCGGAGGGCCTGGAGTGTAGCCGGGGTAGGCACACTACGTAGATGGCATATAATAGACCGAGTGGAAGAAGCACATCAGATAACCTGTATGAGCAGTTGATGTATAGTAGTTAGGGCGCGTATGTATAATAAAGACGTTCCTTCTACAAAGTATCTCCGGAGCAACACTACATAATTACCGGTGAAACGTCACGGCACTCGAATTAGATTTGAAGTTTTCGTGACTGCAGGGATCCATACTCTTTGATTCTTTCGGTAAAGTCACGTAGGTATAAAATAAAATAAATTAAATCACGACGTTACGGGCGCAACACAAGTGTCCATCATCAAGTGGGACAACCACAGCAAGAAACAACTGCTAAAGTGGGTAGAAGGACTCCCGTTCTACGAGGTTAGATATCGTATTATGGGAGTCCTTCTATCCACTTCAGCAATTGTTTATTGCTGTGGTTGTCCCACCTGATGATGGACGCTTGTGTTGCGCCCGAAACGTCGTGATTTAATTTATTTTATTTTATATCTACGTGACTTTACCGAAAGAACCAAAGAGTTTGGTACTCGAATTGTAAATGTTGTGGGTTGAACAAACACACCGGTTAGTGCTGAACACGTTTACGTGACATAACTGTACCAATTAGCTTTGTCGGGCAGTGGCGGGTTTAACGACGGATTTATGTTTACACAATCTTACAAAAAAAACCTTTATTATAGTTGTTATTGGTCGCGAAAGCATAACGTGTTGAATGAAATGAAAATAGCTCTGCAGTAAAACATGTATTCTCACTTCCCAACTAGCCCCTGGTCTCCATTTGATTTGCGGGGCTCGTAGAGTGGTGGCTGTTGACATCCCTCGACCTCAGCCAGTGGATCCGGCAGCACGGCGACAAAGTGAAGGTAGGATCGGGCAGCAATTACGTCTCCTCGCCAGACGCTGTAACATGAGCAGCAAAGCGGGGTGTAACATCTCCCCCAGAGAGCTTAAGCGGAGGCAGCCACTATTGTGGCTAGCTCTGACCGTTTCTACCTCTCGCGCCCCACAATTCTCCACAGCTTGCCCGATGATTCAGGCGATGGTGGTGATAATTACGTTGCCTTCACAGCACCTCCGATTAGCACGGTTGGCTATGCATGGTGCGAAAGGAGGTCAACATCATGCATACGCACAGCCATGTCACCCCTCCTTCCGCCCCGTTCTTATAAATATACAAGACATAAAACAGTTACATTACCTACTCGGAGCCACATGTGATAGTCAAAAAGTAAATGTGGTACAAATTCCACATTCGTATGGCATGGGTGACTCTCACCCATAGGACAACCAGCCTTGACTACCCACAAAGCGGCACTAATTTTATCGACCCCGAAGGCATGATGGGTCGAGTCAAACCCTCAACTCGGAGGACTTCATACTCTTTGGTCTTTCGGTCAAGTGTGAGAGATCAAGGAGGACTTGATTGCGATTGCCAGCCGCTTGCTCTGCCGTCGATCCACGTGACCGGTAAGTATAGTCCACGACTAATTGACTGTCACTAAATGATTACAGGGATGAACTACTGTGTGAGTGTGCGGCTGCTTTGTGCTAATTTATCGACCCCTGGAGGAAGGTATGATGGGCTGAGTCAATCCCTCTCCGCCCGCCCGCCCATCCACCCGCCCGCCCCGACCAAGATTTGAACTCGCACCCTTCCGATTGCGAGCCGCTCGCTCCACCTCTGAGCCCCTTGGTCGGACTTGCTAGTTCGCCATGGAACAAGAAATCAATGTTGGTCGCTCCCACGTGGTGCTGGGTGCACGTCGCCTGGCACCCTAGACTCCCCTGCAAACCGGAGATGTCAACCAACATGGGGCCTACATCCAAGTTAATCACTGCAGCAGAACACGGGGCAGCCTGCGACCACTCAATGTCACGGAGCCCATGGGGGAGACAGATATCCTCCCCACAATGATAATGCCTCGAGAACCCATTTGCCAGTAGGTAACTGCGAGTCGCTCTAAATATAGGCACTTGCCACCCAGTTGTGCTGGAGGGGTTGCACACGGCGCCTGCTCACCGGTGGCGACACGAGAGGGGGGCTGTGTGGAGGTCACGACCCGAACTCACAAACCGGCCTCCAGGGTCGAGCGTGAAGCGTCCTTCATGCATTTTTTTCGTACATTTTTTTCGAATTTAGTAAAAAAAAAACAATATTTAAAGAGCCGTATTGCACTTTGGTTAATGCGAGACGGCAGTCTTTAATAAATAATGTCACGAAACAGTCCTTAAAGAGCACGTGGTGTCCAAGCCGTGGCGGAGGCTGCTGCGGCTGTTACACTGTCTGGATCCACGTACAAATCGTTAGCATTCCCGTTCTTCACTTTATCCGCGTTGTTTCGGATCCAGCCGCTGACGTAAAACATTCGTCCACAACTGTGCTTCCATACCCGTGCCTACACTAACTAATAATATAATAGTGTTAGACCAGAGAACGCCAAAAGGCGAACAGTACAAACAGAACTCTTATAGCCCGGGTCGAAACAACCAAGCTATACGTGTTCTGATACTTGTGTAGTGGATTCAACTGAGTCGCAGACGTACTTCTTGGAGGCAACATATTCATTAACATCCCAGCAGACGTTGATAGATCTGAAATCGCTGCTATCCTAAAAAAACGCTAAGAAACCCATTAGCAACATCAGCAAGGAAGAGCGTTTTGAACTCTCTAAATAAAAAAAAAACAGAGATTACATTGTCATCCTCTCAGCCAACAAGGGCAATGCCACTATCATCATGGATAAAATCACTTATAACAACAAAATTCATGACCTTCTTAATGATAGCAGATATACCAAAATCAACAGAGATCCCACCAACCGTCTAGCTACAAAAAACAACAATATCATAACTAAATCGACTTCTCTAATCGATTAGTCCAAGCAGAGCTCCCTAAAACCTTCGGCTGCTAGACCACCCAGATTATATGGCCTTCCAAAAATCCACAAAGTAGGTATCCCGCTCTGTCCTGTTGTCTCCACCTTTAACTCGCCCACCTACAAACTGGCCCGATTTATTTCTGAGACCCTGCTTCCTTTCACGGGCAAGTCTACCTCAGCTGTACTTAACTCAGCTCATTTGGTTTCTCGAATCAAGAACATCTCACTTTCTCCAGATTATTTTCTTGTCAGTTTCGATGTAGTCTCTCTGTTCACCAATGTACCTGTATCTGGCACCATTGCAATCATTGATTACTTGGTCCAACAAGGACTAAATCCAGATGTACCAACTTTGGTAAGGCACTGCCTTACCAACACATATTTCACCTGGAATGGTACATTCTACAAACATAATGAGGGTATCCCAATTGGGTCTCCCCTATCGCCAGTGGTAGCGAATGTTTTCATGGAGAAATTTGAGACAGATGCCATCCAGACATCCACCCGACGTCCTTCCTTGTGGAAGAGATGACACGTTCGTCATCTGGCCACATGGCCTGCCAGCACTGAACCAATTTCTCAATCACATCAATTCCATACACCCGTCTATCAAATTCACCATGGAAGTGGAAGAGGATGGCAAGCTACCATTCCTGGAAGTTTTGATCGAGAAGAAATCTGATGGCTCGTTGGAACATTTGTTCTACAGGAAAGCCACCCACACGGATGCCTATCTAAAGCCTGACTCCCACCACTATCCAGCTCAGAAGAATTCCCTCATCAAAACACGACACCATAGGGCCCGTTGCATCTCCGACCAGCACCACCTAACCAGTGAGTTGTAGCACGTACACCAAGTTCTGGGGTTACCAGAAATATTTCCAAAATCTTAAACAAACACAAGATCCAGGTTCGTTTCAACACAGTACACAAAATCCGTGATTTATTCCCATTTGTAAAGGATGTGATTCCTGACATACAATACCCTGGTGTCTACAAACTGAGTTGTGGTTGCGGCAGCAGTTACATTGGGGAAACGAAAGGACATGTCTCGGACCGCGTTCGTGAATACAAGGCAGATCTGAAACATGTAGGACCAATACCTCTGCCATTGCCGATCATTGTTTTAACGCTGTCGGCTCACACAATTTTTTTTTTCCAAGACGGAGGTACTCTGCAAACCTACAGGGCTACCTTCAGAGATTTGTTCATGAAACCATCCAGATATATAAACAAAAAACAAAACTTCAACCGAGAGGATGGGTACAAACTGAAAAATCATTGAAAGGACGTTATTAACCAGGTAAAGTCTTAACTGACTGTGATGTTTCCATCCTACCTGCCTATGTCAGCAGTTATTTCCGACTCTCTGTGTGTGTCTCTCTCTATGCCTCTCTCTTAGATCTCTCATGCTCACATGTCCTTTGCATTGCACTCTCATGCCTTTGGATTGCACTCTCATGCTCACATGTCCTTTGGATTGCATTCGTCAAGGAGGCTGCTCTCCTATCTTACAGTTACATGCTAATTTCTCACATTAACATCACTAGACTCGGCCACTTCTTTATGACCCTTGGGCTACACCCATTTCAAACTTTTTTAAAACAGTCTGCCTCAACAGCAGACCATACTTTCCCACCTGATGACGAACGCTTGTGTTGCGCCCGAAACGTCGTGATTTATTTCATTTTATACCTACGTGACTTTACCGAAAGAACCAAAGAGTATGGATTCTTACAGTCACGAAAGCTTCAAATCAATATTGAACCAACACACAACACAAAGGGGTTACTGCCCCTTTACCAGATAATCTATGGTGGTGGACCACCAGGCTAACTACGCTAGTCACTGGGAGTAGCTAGAACGGACAGAACCCTAGCTTAGGTTCTCGTCCACATGTTGGTGACTTCTTCTTGGACGCAGAATGTAGATCGTAGATCTTCAGATGACGACAGCAACGCTGAACCCCGGTCCCCTGTGGGGACCCGGTTTTTTATGCTTCCGGGTCGTGGCTGGCCCCGCCCTTGGCCACGACCACCTTCGAGAAACCTCTTGTCGTTTTTCGACTCTTCCCGTAGGATCTCACCCTGACACGTGACCACCCCCAAGCCCCCACCTGTGGCCCTTGTGTAGATCTAACTGGTCACGTGCTTTCCAGGGTCAACCAGAGTGCCATGGCCTTGGGTAACCTCATCCCATGGCTGACACTCTCACACTCCCTGCTCTAGGAGTCAGCACTGCACGCCACGCGTGGTGCCACCGCGCTATCCCAGCGCTCACCGAGCCCCTTCAAGGGATGGTACTACACACACCTACGGGGTGTCCGCGATGACAATGCATCGCACGCGGTGCCTCGCTAGAGCCGGCATTACTAAGTGACATTCACGATGTCGCTACACACGTGATGTCCACGATGTGAGTACATCGCACGCCGTGTCTATCTAGGGCCGGCACCACACACTGACATCCGCGATATCACTACACTTGCATTGTCTTTGTACTGTTCGCCTTTTGGCGTTCTCTGGTCTAACACTGGTGAGACAAGGCCATAAAGAAGGCTGTCTCTGGTGTAGGCCAATAAGTTTAAAACATAATGCAGAGGATGTTTCTTTGCATGTTTTGCCACAATAATGAGACCGTGAATCGCTCCATCTGGGTCTAGACAGTTCCCTCTGCATTACTCCAAGTCGTGTGTAAAATCGGGAGTTTATCAGAAGCGCGTTCTACCCGTGCCACTGTTAATTTAATCACCATTATTGTGACTTGCATCCGAGTTGTTTGTGTGAATGTTACTGAAGAAGAGCGAATTACAATGTCGCGCGTTTCGTAACGAGGTGTGCTTAGCATTAATTCGATTGTGTTAGCTAATTAGAGAAACAATCCGCACAATTGAAAGCGACATCATACTTAATGATTAAAAAAAATACGCACGTAAATATGCAACATACACATGAGGGAGCGAGTGAATGAAAACATCGTAGGAGACGATCATGATGATGATGCTGACCAAGCGACTGGATCCAAAACAACTCGGACAGAGTGAAGAGCGGCACACAGAATAACTACTACGCGGATCCAGGCGGTGTAACGAGAGCGCAGTCTCGGGAGAGGAGACTCCACCGTACCTGCACGCGGACAAACGTTCAACAGTTTAATTCCCTCGCCTGGTATGCAGGAGGTCATTGGTTCGATCCCGATCCCAACCCTGACACCTGTTGTATATTTGGAGTTTGAATATTCTCCCCGTGGTGGTCGCGTGGATTTTTCTCCGTGTCCTCCAGTTTCCCCCCCCCCCCCACATTTATAAACGTCATGTGTTTAGAGTATTTGGCTGCTTATACATTTACACGTGATAAGCCACTTCGTTGAGCTATCATTTTGTGGTAGCCAGGTCGATTCTAAAAATAGCTATATAGATCAGTGGGTCTTACGTGGTCAAATAAAAAAAATATGGAGTGGATTTTTTTTCTCCGGGCATTTAAGTTTTGCCCCTTCACGTAAAAAATGCATTGAGATTATTTTGCTGCTATAAATATACAAATGATAATCTACTTTTCGATTTAAAGCTTTCGTGACTGCAAGGATTCATCTTCTTTGGTTATTTCGGTAAAGTCACGTAGAATGAGAATAAAATAATAAATTGATAAAATAAAATAACACAATAAAATTATCACGACGTTTCGGCCACAACACAAGCGGCCTTCATCAGGTGAAGGGACGAGACTGTCTGGAGGACAGCGCTGACAGTCTCGTCCCTGCACCTGATGAAGGCCGCTTGTGTTGTGGCCGAAACGTCGTGATAATTTTATTGTGTTATTTTATTTTATGAATTTATTATTTTATTCTCATTCTACATGACTTTACCGAAAGAACCAAAGAAGATAATATACTTTGTTGAGCTATCATTTGTGGCCATTCCGCTTCTGAAAAATAAGTGAATACCCCAGTGGGCTTTGCCTAGCAGGATGCGGATGGTTTAGTTTTGTGTTTGGGTAATTTCATAATATAGGTTTTTTTTGGGTTAGATCGCGTAAATATATAAATGTGTCGTTAAAACCCGCCACCACCCGACACAGCCAACTAGTAAGGGTTGTCACGTAAACAGGACAGCACACCGGTGTGTTAGAGAGCCAAGTAACAACATTTACAATCTGAGTACGACGTTTCGTCAGTAATTACAACGAGCTTCATCAGGCAGCCAGATTTGTGGAGAAGTCGAACTGTTTCGTTCCTTATATAGAGGCGTAGATGTGGTGACTACGCTTCTGCACTCTTGCACAAAGTCGGGGGGGGGGGGGGGTTACTGAGCCAATTTACATGATGCATGTGCATTATGCGAGCCTTTTGATCTTGTCCTGCCTGTCTATTGTGTGTATTAAAATAGCCGTACCAACGATAATCCCTATTTAAGTATGGTGCCCTTCAAAGGCATGCATTTAAATAATGTATTTTTTGATGATTCTTTTCCACGCAGCACTAAGGCGAACGGTTATTTTTTTTTGTTTCTTTCAATGTCGATAGATTCTCTAATTAGTCTGGGCCAGTAGTAGCCAGTTTTGCACTATTGTCATGTTTTTTAGTCTGTGTTGTAATGTTCTTACCCGCCCCTACTGGACATCTGTGAAAAAGAGCGTTCAAGCTCATCGGATTCCTGCAGTATGAATTAATATTTTTATTCTGGTTCTGCAATACAGTCTGTTCTCCTATAACGCGGCGTGTTTTCAGTACGCGAATTGTCTATAACGCGATGAATGTATTAGGGAACACATTTTTATATAACGCGGATGCGACTTGGATATAACGCAATTGAGTTGAACAAAACTACGTCGCGTGAGCAGGAATAAGTTGGGTATGCAGTTGCCTCGGCGTAGCATCACACGAGGCATTGGGATGCTGCTGGATGCTTCTAGATGCTACCCACGCGCAACCTCAGTCTTTGTTCAGCCTGCGTACGCATCTCACGTCTTATCGCGAACTGTTCTTTACGCCTAGATTATATATATTACTTTAATAAAACGCGATTTTCCCATAACGCGGTGTTCTTTAGGAACGCAACTACTGCCACGTTGTAAGATAGGAAGACAGCATTTGGCTGCACTGCCCTCTGATGGCCACTTCGCATGTGCCCTGCGGACTCTCGCAAAGGATCACCCATTTGGCGTTGGTATTCGGGCATCTTAAATCCTAGCCAGTGCTGCTCAGCTGCCAACATTCGTAGAGATCCGGCACGCTCTAGGTGATTACATCACACGCCTTAGTGACCTTAAACTCCAAAATAGTAAATAGTGGTGGTGATGATGATGGTGATGATGATCAAAGTGATGGTTATGATGATCAAGGTGATGGTGATGCTGATAATGATGATGATGAGCGTGGTGACGATAATCTTGGTAATGATGGCAATGATGATGGTGACAATGGTGATGATGATCAGGGTCATGGTGATGACTGCTCGGATGGAGACAACTCGGATAAAGTGAAAAGCGGCAACGTGAACAACTATTATGAGGATCCAGGCGGTGTAACGCGAATCCGAGAGAGGGAGCTGGGTGGGGAATGACTTGCAGTGCTGGAGCAGCGAATCGCCAGCACCAGGACCAACACCCCCCCCCCCCCCCCCGCATAAATTATTTACCCTATAACATTAGCACTTACGATTATCACGGTTGGCTACCTATAGTGCGAATAAAGTTCAAAATACATACAACATCTCACGTGGCACTCAGACAAGGGAACACTGGTGTACGGCAAGCATAGCGAGAGCGCTGCTGGTGTTGGTGATGACAATGACGAAGATTTATTAGCACAGATAAACATCTCCAAGTAATGGAGATGTTCGCCACGGTAGCGAGATGTTAACTACCTCGCCTGGCATACGGGAGGTCGTGGGTTCGATCTCGACCCTGACACCTGCCCTATATTTTGAGTTTGTATGTTCTCCCCGTGGTCGCGTGAGTTTTTATCAGGGTCCTCCGGTTTGTCCCTCCACATTTAGAATCAACGTGCGTTTAGAGTATTTGGCTGCTATAAATGGTTTCCACGTGATAATCTACTTCGTTGAGCTATCATTTGTGATAGCCAGGTCGCTTCTCAAAAAGAGCTGCACAGCTCTGTGTGGGCCTTACCTGGTAAAATAAAACGTAAAAAAAACTATATAATTGCCCCCACAAGCGGCTGGAGTCGTTGCACCGTCTGGATCCTCGTACAAATCATTGCCCGCTCCGTTTTTAACCTTAGCCGAGTTCTCTCGGATCCAGCCGCTGACATAGACGAGGACGTGACGCGCGCGAGTGACGCGCGTACACACACGCACGCCTCTGTCTCGTCCACTCCTCTCCGCGCACGCGTCATCTTCTTAAACGATAATTCATATCGTTTACTGCCGTTCCTCGTGTCGTTCCTCTTTATTTTCTTTTGCGTCATCCAAAAATATCGCGACATAGTACCGATGATTTGAGTGCAATTTGCACCGATATAAATGTATCCCTTTCCCTTTACAAACTCTGTAAATGATTATCCAATTACACACACAAGCCTCGAAGCTCTCATTCAGTGTCGCCTCACCACCACGTATCCACACACATGGATTGCCCAGGAGGTAGCTACACTTTGCCGTGTTAAACCTTGTCAGCATGGGGCGGTGGGCGTATCCCAACAATTACAGCAGACTGTTGGGGAACGTGCTGTTAGCGAGCATCTGTTGAGGCTGAGTCAACCTTGGGGAGGACCAGGACCGGTTGAGATAACCGTCACTGGTGTTGACCGTGAGCGGGAATCGAACTCTAGTAACCAGGTTCGTAGTGCAGCACGCTAGCCGCTGAACTACCTCTCCCAAGCTTAACGATCACCATCATCGACTTACATCGTATAAGTCAAGTAGAAAGACCCAACGCAAAAGATCCCAGGGTTTGATCTTCCACGAAGCTCCTGGTCCACCCTAAATGACATCTGCTGCAATAACCATGGCAGCAGTAGATGCGGATACCTAATGCGCAAATAGAATATGCAAAACTCTTCAGAAGTACGCGACTGTGGTCATTCAGAACAGACCTATAGCATATAACGAAGCAATACCCCGATCTACAAATACGAAGGAGACATCAGAGTGACCCACTGCGCTGCTGCTGACACGGTTATCTGACGACCACCTGAAATGTGAATTTATTGCTCTGCATCTACATCAGCCATACTAAAGCAGACGTCTTAGAGAGATGATAAAATATAATATCATGTAATGCGCATTTTAACAATTATAATCAATGTACATGTAAATAAGTGTAAATAAAGGGGAATGATCTCGGAGAGACAAGTGATGGTTTATGTCTTTATTTTAATTGGCTTCATGATATGGCGGAATTTGTAATTGCCAAACAACCACTCCTACTGATGATGGCGCTGTTGGTGAGGATGACGGCGCTGCTGATGATGGTGATGATGATAAAATCTGTTATCAGCACTCATTCTCTCTGACCTAATCATCACAACCAGCATCCGCAATGAGACGTAAAATGACTCCCTTCATTGAGCAAGATAACATAATTTACATCTGCTCTCCGTCTGCTGGACGAAGGTCTTCTCGCGTGGGAGTTAATTGACCATACTTCACCACAGTTTGTCAATGCTGGTTGGGCCGGATATGGCTGCACGCAGGAAGTGTGAAGGTCTCAGGCACTAGACCATTTTCCATTTCTCTCACAGCTTTGCTGCCTTGTGCGCATATTGCACTGTCTGGATCAGCAACCTATTTTTAAATGTGCATGCATGCAAAACATATAGATTTATTTACGAATCAAATTTCACGGAAAATAAAGAAAAAAACTGTTCTATAAAGAAACATCGCAATATTTATTTTTTGTATATCACACGACGATTATTAGAAAGTAAACAGACAAACAAACTCAGTAACAGAGAAGGCGATGTAATCCAGAGCGCGACCAGGCAGCACAGCAAAGAAGTCACTTCTCAACTCTAAACCTGCGGTCTAAGTTTAATGAGAGTAGAGTCAACCTACGGTGTGAATGGACTAGTGGCCACGGGAGGTAACGCCAGGGGAGTCAGCTTGCAGTACGAGTAGACTGGTGGTTGCAGGAATGATCGAGAATAGGAGCGTGGCCAGGTGATAGAATAGGACGGTTGAGTCTGCTGGTAGAGTGAGCGTCTAGAACCAACGAGAAGTTTTGGGAATGGATGTGTGGCCTGGGACCATATATCAGGGATATGTGTGGGAGACTCGGGGTTGTTGCAGTGGGGTCTCCGTTTGTTCGAATGTGAGCACGTGGCTCCTTAATAAAATAAACCATCTCAAAACAAGTGCGTCCAAGTCGTCATTTCATAAGCAATGCTAGACCGAACGCAGTGAGTCACCGGATTGTCCACTGATGAAGTATACATTCTTAGAAAACAATAAAATTGAAATAATTTTAAATACTCTATGGTTCTTTCGGTAAAGTCACGTAGGTATCAAATAAAATTAATTCAATCACAACGTTTCGATTGCAACACAAGCAATCATCATCAGGTGGGAAAACCACATCAAGAAAATGTTTTGCTGAAGTGGGAGAGAGAGGTAAAACTCTAACTGCTTTGAATTGGTTGTCGTCTATCATATCTGCCGGGTACTACTACACCACGCAGCGCTCGCCCTCCCCCTACCCCAGACCCCACCCCTCCCTCTCCCCCCTTGCTCCTCCCCCTTTATTACCTATATAACCTCTTACCACGTCAACTCTCTCTCCCACTTCAGCAAAAAATATATTGCTGTGGTTTTTACACCTGATGATGATTGCTTATGTTGCAATCGAAACGTCGTGATTTAATTTATTTTATTTTATACCTACGTGACTTTACCGAAAGAATCAAAGATTATGGATCGGTGCAGTCACGAAAACTTCAAATCTAGTTAGAATGGTTAAACCTCTACGAGCTGGATGATTTCGCACATAGCCAGGCCAGTTTGGCTCGTGAAAACATGCCTTAAAATGGAAATTAAATGCAACATACAGTGAGGGAAAAAAGTATTTGATCCCCTGCTGATTTTGTACTTTTGCCCACTGACAAAGAAATTATCAGTCTATAATTTTAATTGTAGGTTTATTTGAACAGTGAGAGACAGAATAACAACAAAAAAATGCAGAAAAACGCATGTCAAAAATGTTATAAATTAATTTGCATTTTAATGAGGGAAATAAGCATTTGACCCCCTCTCAATCAGAAAGATTTCTGACTCCCAGGTGTCTTTTATACAGGTAACGAGCTGAGATTAGGAGCACACTCTTAAAGGGAGTGCTCCTAATCTCGGCTTGTTACCTGTATAAAAGACACCTGTCCACAGAAGCAATCAATCAATCAGATTCCAAACTCTCCACCATGGGCAAGACCAAAGAGCTCTCCAAAGATGTCAGGGACAAGATTGTAGACCTACACAAGGCTAGAATGGGCTACAAGATCATTGCCAAGCAGCTTGGTGAGAAGGTGACAACAGTTGGTGCGATTATTCACAAATGGAAGAAACACAAAATAACTGTCAATCTCCCTCGGCCTGGGGCTCCATGCAAGATCTCACCTCGTGGAGTTGCAATGCTCATGAGGATGGTGAGGAATCAGCCCAGGACTACACGGGAGGATCTTGTCAATGATCTCAAGGCAGCTGGCAACATAGTCACCAAGAAAACAATTGATAACACACTATGCCGTGAAGGACTGAAATCCTGCAGCGCCCGCAAGGTCCCCCTGCTCAAGAAAGCACATATAAATGCCCGTCTGAAGTTTGCCAATGAACATCTAAATGATTCAGAGGACAACTGGGTGAAAGTGTTGTGGTCAGATGAGACCAAAATGGAGCTCTTTGGCATCAACTCATCTCGCCGTGTTTGGAGGAGGAATGCTGCCTATGACCCCAAGAACACCATCCCCACCGTTAAACATGGAGGTGGAAACATTCTTTGGGGGTGTTTTTCTGCTAAGGGGACAGGACAACTTCACCGCATCAAAGGGACGATGGATGGGGCCATGTACCATCAAATCTTGGGTAAGAACCTCCTTTCTTCAGCCAGGGAATTGAAAATGGGTCGTGGATGGGTATCCCAGCATGACAATGACCCAAAACACACAGCCAAGGCAACAAAGGAGTGGCTCAAGAAGAAGCACATTAAGGTCCTGGAGTGGCCTAGCCAGTCTCCAGACCTTAATCCCATAGAAAATCTGTGGAGGGAGCTGGAGGTTCGAGTTGCCAAACGTCAGCCTCGAAACCTTAATGACTTAGAGAAGATCTGCAAAAAGGAGTGGGACAAATCCCTCCTGAGATGTGTGCAAACCTGGTGGCCAACTACAAAAAACGTCTGACCTCTGTGATTACCAACAAGGGTTTTGTCAACAAGTACTGTCATGTTTTTCAGAGGGGTCAAATACTTATTTCCCTCATTAAAATGGAAATCAATTTATAACATTTTTGACATGCGTTTTTCTGGATTTTTGTTTGTGTTATTCTGTCTCTCACTGTTCAAATAAACCTACCATTAAAATTATAGACTGATAATTTATTTGTCAGTGGGCAAACGTACAAAATCAGCAGGGGATGAAATACTTTTTTCCCTCACTGTAGTAGGAAACAACAGTAACAAAATATATTAACTAAACTCAACTATTTTTCTATTTTACTGGGTAAGGCCACTTTGTGATGGCCAGGTGGCTCCTGAAAAAAATATCTGCATTGCTCAGTGGGCCTTACCTGGTAAATAAAATAAACATTCCAAATAATAACAGTTTTAGTGTCTCTGTCTCTAACGCCAGGGCACAGTAAAACTCTTATAGAGATAATCAAACAATGCGCAAAACGTAAGTGCTAAAATTCGAGACTTGCCCTCAGTTGAATCGGCTACATTTATTAAAGCCTTGCCCCAAAAAATGTGGATACAACAAAAAACAAGCCGAGTTAAAAGTATACACGTAGCCGTCTGCGTCCTGGTGCGCCGCTGCCCATCTCGTGACGTTCACGTCTCTTCCGGTACCGCTTGAAACGTTAGCGTGATTGTTATTGTTGTTACAGCAAACGGCACGTCCCTTGTGAGTTGAATACGAACTTTAGTGAAGTAATGTTCTTGTTATGTCCTACCAGACAGTCTCGCCCCCCTTCACCTGATGAAGGCCGCTTGTGTTGTGGCCGAAACGTCGTGAGAATATTATTGTGTTATTTTATTTTATCAAGTTATTATTTTATTATCATTCTACGTGACTTTACCGAAAGAACCAAAGAAGATTAGAATACAACTAAATAAAATCATGTAAATAGACAATCGTACGAATTGATTGCTTTTGAACACACACGAATGCATTACATAAACCATGCATATGGATTATTTTTTAAAATTTATTCGCCCTGAACAAGGCAATTGCTTTAGGGTTTAAAGGCGTGCGTACAGTAAGTAGGTCGTTGCACTATTGCAACCTTAATCTATGCACGTGGTTATATCAAAAACTGCCGCAGTTTTCAGACACACTCGCTGCAAAACAAGAAGAACAACAGTGTGTTTAAATGCGTTAAAGCATACAATTCTGGTTAAAAAGGAAATAACACAATAGCTTTGTATATATATGTGCACATGTGTGAATGATGAGTGAATGATAATCACAGAGTAGGCTGATCCAGACAGTGTAACATGCTTCCAATCCTCCAATGCAGTCAAAGCAGTCAACACCGTTACCAACGAAACCCTTGGTTTCAGAATCGAGCATCACCACTACGCTAGAGGCTGACCGAAACTGAATTGCTGGTTTCGGCCGAAACCGAAATCAGACTGAAAGTTAAAAATTGACTTTCGGCCAAAACCGAAGCCGAAAGTTTAACTTCACTTTCGGCCGAAATCGAAGCCGAAACCGACAGTTTAACTACAAATTCGAACAAGACTTAAACAGAAAGGTATATAACCGAAGTTACCGAACACAAGATTTATGAAATACTAGCTTTACTACCCGGCTTCGCCCGGGACTTGGATTCACCACGGCTGGCCGCCTTTGTCTCCCCAGTGGCGATGTTGACACACAACACCACTTACTCGTTTGAGGCTGAGTCGATCTAGGAGAGGCCCAGGACCGGTTCAAATAATCGTCACCTGTCGTGAGCGGGAATCGAACTCGGGCTGCCAGGTTCGTAGCGCAGCGCGCCAATCGCTACGCAATCACTGCCCCCCCCCCCCCTTAGGTGCGTGACGTTATTTATTGACGGCCTCAGACCATGGTTGCGGCTGTAACCTCACTCGCAGGCTGCTGCTGCTGAGGTGTGAGTGTAGATGTCTGGTAAAAACAACCCCCTACCTCCTCGCGGTGCCGGACGGGCAACTCTGTCGTGGACAGTGCTGTGGGGGGAGGGACAATTCTGATTGGCCTCTCCCCTCATGGCGTCTGTGACCACCGTAGTGGCTAAACGGGGGCTCTGGACGGGTGCGTGGGGCTGGTAACCCCTCCACCTTCAATAAATTACCACGAAACCACAAATTAAATATGTAACTAATAAGCTTGTGCCGGAGGCCCCGGAGGGACAGGCGTCTATAACGTCCTGGCCAAACCCCAATTGGCAGAGCCAGGAGATTGAATCTCTACCCTCGGGGCTCCTCCAGAAACAACGAAAAGCTACTTCGTGTGGCCACGTGGAATGTTCGAACGCTCACTGCGGAGGAGAGGCTGCCACTTCTCTGTCGGGAGCTGGACCGTTACTGCCTGGATCTCTGTGGCATTCAGGAGTCCGGTGGACCGGTTCTGGCTCCTGCCACCATGAAGGGTGGATAGTCCTCTACTCGGGGCAGCAGACTGCCAAACAACAGGGTGTGGCTCTTCTTTTGAACAAAAGAATGAAGGGGGCGTGACGGTGAGGTGTGAGAAGCCGTAAGCCCCAGGCTACTTTGGGCTCGCCTTCCCATCAACCGGAGGCGAGGAGTGGTGGTCGTGGTTACTTATGCCCCCACCGAAGACTAACATCCGTGGAGGGATGCAGAAAAAGCCGATGAGTCAGATGCCTTCTATGACCTTCTGTCACAGGTGCTGGCTAAAGTGGCCTCTCGGGATAGAGTCATCTTGTTGGGTGACTTCAATGTCCGAGTTGGTCATGATGCTGGCACCTGGTCTGGAGTGATTGGAGGGCATGGGCCAGATCAGCTCAATAACAACGGCAGGAGGCTGCTAGATTTTTGTGCAGCACATGGGCTTGTAATTACCAACACGCTGTTCTGGCATCGGCGCATCCACACAACATCATGAATGCATGCCGGGTCCAAGCAAGAACATCTGCTGGACTACATAGTGATGGACCAGTGGATGCGAGCCCATGTCCTTGACACCAGGACCTACTGTGGAGCTGATCTGCCCTCTAACCATCGACTAGTCATCTGTAAGATGTGCCTGCTATTCTTCCACTCCAGTGGTGGGTGTACACCCAGGACCCCATTCCAACCTAAAGTGGCCTAGTCTCAGTTAGCTGATGAAAGTTGCAAGCGAGAATTTCAGCATCGCTTGTGGCTGGGGTTGGCATCGTCCCCCACTCCTGATGTCGAGGGTAAATGGGTGAGGTTTAGGACTGTGACTCATGCAGCTGCAATGGCTGCTTTGGGTACGTGGCCCAGACCTCCCCAGAGACCCTGGCTGACAGAGGAGGTGGTCAGGATAGTTGAGAAAAAGCGACAGGCCCACTGTCATTGGCTACAGAATCCCACGTCAGAGAATGAGGAGGCTTACCGCTGCCTTCGCTCGGAGGTTCGGAGAGCAGTGAAGCGCTGCAAGGATGGGTGGTGGTCGCGGGTTTGCTGAGGACATGGAGTCTGCCTCAGTGGCCCGCGATCACAAATCTCTATTTAACTCCATCAAAAAGTAACCTGCAGCACCACACCTATTACAATCATTAAGGGAAAAAATGGTGATCCAATCTCTGACCCCCAGGAAGAGGTTTGCAGATTTGCTGAGCATTTCTGTAAGGTCCTGGGGGAGGGGAAATCACTCAGCCAGGAAAACATTGTGGCACAAAGTGGGGATGACCCTGCTGAGGCTGCGGTGCCTCAAATAATGGAAGAAATCAGTGGCTGGCTGAGGTGCCATCTGTTGAGGAAGTACTGAAGGCGATCCGGAGTCCAAGACCAGGAAAGGCACCGGGCAGAGATGATCTCCCAAGCAAAATGCTGAGGGAGGGTGGCGTTTGTGCACAGACTGGCCTATATGACATCATAACAACAGTTTGGACCACTGGACGGGTTCCGCAGGATTGGAAGGATGCCCTGGTGGTCCCCCTCTTTAAGAAGGGGAACCGCACAGACTGTAACAACTACAGGGGCATCTCACTCCTCAGTGTGCCGGGAAAGGTCATAGCAAGGATTATTCAACATCGCCTTGCCAGGCACGCTGAGGAGAGGCTTTTGGAGCCCCAATGCGGTTTCAGGAAAGGGCAGTCCTGCACAGATGCCATATTTTCTGTCCGTTTGCTACAGCAGAGGTGTAGGGAATTCCCACAAGACCTACATCTCTGCTTTATTGACCTGGTCAAGGCCTATGAAACCATCAGTAGGCCTGAGCTCTGGGTTGTTCTTCGTGCTTTTGGAGTCCCTGACCCTCTGCTCACGATCATTAAGGACCTTCATGATGGTGAGCGGGCCCGGGTAAATTACGTAGCCAGGAGTCAGAGCCATCCCCTGTACACCTTGGGTCATCTGGCTCCCACATTATTTAACAACTATTTTGACCACGTAGTTCGTGAAGCCTTCAATAGCTGTACCGGGGGAATCTCCATATGGTACAGATATAATGGGAGGCTGATCGATGCCCAGGTGCGGTCAAGGGATGGCTCCCTATTGCTTAACCACATTATGTATGCTGATGATTTGGTAATAGCTGCTCATTCAAAGGAGGAGTTGGAGATGCTGCTGCTGAGACTGGAGCGTGCCACTAAGAGATGGGGCCTTACCATCAGCCCCACCAAAACTAAGCACCTGCCTGGGTATTTTGTACCATCGGACACTCCACCCCCAAAACTCCCAATCGGTCATGGGGCAGTTGTGGAGAGTTTCCCATACCTGGGCAGTGTGCTTATGAACGGCTCCAGTTTAACAGCAGAAGTCTCACTCTCAATCAGTCGAGTGGCAATATATTTTCATCGGTTGCATAATGCTGTATGGAAGCTACCTGGTCTATCGCTCCGCACTAAGCTTCAGGTCGTTTCGGCCACGGTCATTCCCTCAATTCTCTACGCTTGCAAAACGTGGACCCCCCTAATGGAACATCTACGCCGGTTAGAAACATTTAGGCTAGCCTGCCTATGATCCATCCTGGGTTTAACCAGGCTGGATTGTGTGAGAAGCTCACAAATCCTTGAAAGATCTGAACAAGGTCCAATCGGAGAGCTCCTCCGGCAGGCAAGGCTGCGTTGGCTGGGTCATGTAGCCTGCATGCCCAGCCACCACATGCCTAAACAGCTTTTGTTTGGCCGGATCGAGGAGGCTAAACGGGCGCGGCCCAGGCTAGAGATGAGATGGAGTGATGTGGTACAGGAGGACGTGGAGCTGAGTGGACTTGCCGATGACTGGTACTAGCAGTGTTAAGATCAGCCTCTGTGGAGGAAGCTCGTGAAGGACGCTACTGGGCAGTTGGAGACAGTTGCCCTCCAACAACAACGGAGGGCGGAGGAGCGACGCTCACAACAACGAATGGAGCGCCGGGTGGCTAAAGCATAGCAGGTTGGCACAGTAGGGGGCACAGGTGGTGCATCAGCAAGTCATCTCAGTCATCTTAGTCAGTCGACCCGTGGCACTTCGGTCTGCCCCGTGACCTCCTGCCAGCGGGCGTTCGACACTTCACGTGGCCTCAAGGTGCACATGGCCCGGCACAAGCGTCGTGGTAATGTCACCGCACTTAGTGGCGAATTGCGGTTGTTGTTGTGTACGTGTGTGTGTGTGTACGTGTGTGTATGCAGCCTATCGCATTGGATTGCCTAGCGCTGACTGACTGGCCGATAGACTTAGCACTAGCGTTATATTACAAAAATAGATCTTCGGTTGATGACCGAAAGTCAATATCAGTTTCGGCCGAAACCGAAAGTAAACCGAAAGTTAAAACATTTCTTTTGGCCGAAACTGAAAGTATGCCGAAAGTGACTATTTGCCAACTTTCGGCGCCGAAACCGAAAACGAATTTCGATCGACCTCTACGCACACTAAGCGCTATCTCTCTAGATTTATTTGACTGTCCTTGCCCGTGTCTCTCTACTTGTTTGCGTGTCCCTCTCCATGTCTCTCCCTGTCTTTGTGCACATGTTTTATCTCTCTATTTGTCAGTCTCTCTGTGTCTTTGTTTCTCTGTGTCTACATTTTATTTTTTGTCTATTTCTCCCCATGTCCGTGTCTGGTTTATATGTGCCTTTCAGTTTGTCTATCATTTGTCAACTCCAAGTCTGCATACTTGTTTCTCTCTGTGCGTGCATCTCTGTGTATCTCCCTGTCCGTCTCTCGCTCCCTCTTTATGTGTCTGTCGCTCTGCTTTTCTTTCCTTATCTGTCTGTCCCGTGTTGTCTGTCTCTCCCCCTCTCTGCATCTCTCCTTGTCAGTGTCTGTGTCCATCTCTCTCCTTGCCTCCCCCCGTGTCCATCTCTTTCCATATCTCTCTTCATAGCTCTCTGTCTGTGACCCAAATAGAGTGTTTTTATTTATTAATATTTTCGTTTACTGTGTCACATGTAAACACCCATTGGGTAATAGAGGCGTGAAAAAAAATAGATTTAACCCTGTCCTGGAAGAGGACAGGTGTTAAGATGTTCAAACACCAATATGCAATCAGTTTCAAAGACCATGCATATATTATCAGAGCATGTTTGTTTGCATGTTTTGCCACAAGTATGTGTGGTTAATATAGACTCAGTGCCTTTTGAAAATAGGTGTGTCTATTTGGTGCTTGAACATTAGAATACCACCTGTATATATTTTTACAATCCAGAGCCACATCATGACCCCATACAGAATCCTCTCTCATCATGATATTCATACATCGACCTCGGTGCTGCAAAACAGCACCGAGGTCGATTAGCTACGGGCGGTGTGAAATAAGTTCAATAGACGTACACACATACAAAGTACTATACACTCCGATTATCACGTTTGCCTGCGGAATAATATTCTTGGTTCTTTTGGTAAAGTCACGTAGAAGGGAAACAAAAAAATAATAAAAATATTAAACAATAAAATTCTCACGACGTGTCGACTGCAACACAAGCAATCATCATCAGGTGTGAAAACCACAGCAACATTACATACATGCTACTATGCACGACACAATAAACTAGACTATACACTACAACACCATATACCACACTATACACTACACTACTATACAATCCGATTATCACGGTTGGCTACGTAAGTTCAGCATTACAGATGTAGTGACGTTAAGGGTGTCACTATGGTGTGAGCACCAGGCACTGTCATAAGAGTGCTACTGTATGTCTGGAACCTCTCTCTGGGGCCAGATTGAGTACAACATGCGAACGTGCCCTAGGGGGCATAGTCCTGGTGACGGCCCGAGAGAGGGCAAGTCAGGACATGGTCGTCTGGGTGAACCCGAGAGGGCACGTGACCGGGACAGGGTAGTGAGGTGGGCCCGAGGTGGGTTTGAAGGACACGTGATGCTCGGTCGAGATCCTTTGGGAAAGGTCTCAAAGGGGGCGTGGCTGAAGGCGGAGCGAGGCCATGCTCAGGAGTATAAAGGGGCAGTTCCAAGAGCGTTCTTGGCTGTTCTCTGGAATCAACCCTCGGCGCTACGTCTCTTCAACCTTCGGTCTTTGCTCGGCAATGTGGGTCAGCCAGCATTTTACTGAGTGATCCGGTTATGTAGTTAAGCCTAGGTGTTGTTACCTTGTTGTGGTCTAGTTTGTGTGTGTATGTTTATGTAGTTAGGCCTGTTGGGGTTGTGCAATAAACGTATTGCTTCCCAGTCAAAGTGTGTGCCTCCGTGTTCAACACTACACATACATACTACTATTCACGACACAATAAACTAAACTATACACTACAATACACATCCACACAGTGTACGTATCCCAACAATTCCCTGGTATAGCCTAAACAGACTTTTTTTGGGAAGTTCTGTTAGCGAGCACCTATGAAGGCCAGCACGGCACACGAGGGGGTGGGCGGCCAGCACGACACCCGATGGCCCTTTTCTCTCCATTGGCAATGTTTACACACCGCATCAGGTTTTCATTTGAGGCTGAGTCGACCTAGGGGAGGCCTACGATCGGCTCAGATAATCGTCACTCGTGTTGGCCATTAGCGGGAATCGAACCTGGGTCGCCAGATTCGTGGTGTAGCGGGCTAAACACTTCACTACTGCTCCCCACACAACAGCACCCATCCACACACGCACACGCAGAGGCCATAGAAGTTTCACTGTCTGGATCCTCGTACAGATCGGTTCCAGCCACGTTTTAACTTTGGCCGAGTTCCCTCGGATCCAGTCGCTGAAGTAGAGGGGACGGAGGGCGGAGCGAGTGTGTGAAAGGATGATACGGCGAGTAAATCTGAACAATTGTTCATAATAACAATAATGGGCAGGAATTCCACACAACTCTCCGTGCTTGTTTGTAAGTCTATTGTCCAGGGTCACCCGCCCGCAATGGGCAGGAATTCCACACAACTCTTTCATTGTTCTCTACCCCCCCCCCCTCACTCTGCCCCCCCCCACTCTGCCCCCCCCCATCTCTCTATTTAAGGCCTCAACACAGATGTGTTGTCTTTATGTGTGTCTTTGTGTGTTTCTCTCTGTGTGTCTCTGTGTGTGTTCTCTCTCTCTGCTTGTGGGTCTGTCTTTGTGTCTCCGTGTCTGTGTTTTGTCCTCTTAAATTTAGCAATCTTTAGAAGAACGTAATCAACCAGGTGGGGTGTTGAATGTTGTGTTGGCCGACTTTCTGGTTGTATTGCATTGTATTTCTGAGTTCACTATGTTTGTTTTTCTTATTCATTCGTACCTGATGATAGTTGCTTGTGTTGCAATCGAAATGTCGTATTATATTATTATTTTATTTATTTTCTTTGTACGTGACTTTACCGAAAGAACCAAAGAGTAATAACAATAATAATAATCACATTATTGGGTCTTTCGGTAAAGTCACGTAGATAGATTCAAAGAAAATAACAAAAAATAACAAAAAACTACGACGTTTCGACCGCAAGACAAGCGTTCGTCATCAGGAAGTAAAAAGGAGATAGCTGCTGAGGCAGACTATTAAAGGTTTAAAATGGGTGTTGTCCAAGGGTCATAAACGAAGTGGGCGGGGCTAACGTCGCAGTTTTTTTGTTATTTTTTTTGTTATTTTCTTTGAACCTATCTATGTGACTTTACCGAAAGACCCAAGAATATGTATTCCTGTAGTCACGAAAGCTTTAAGTCAATAATAATCACAGTTATTGTCATTTATATTATTTTGTAAAAGTGGCGAATTTCGTCCCCTAGATTCCAATGTGCAGCCAGGGGAATAAACAGAAGCAGCTGTTTAAATGGCCAGGACTAGGCGGGTGAAGGCCAGTTTAAATAGGCGAGGTAAATACGTAGGCTTCCGCGACAAATATCCATAATATATGTTTTTGGGTTAGATCACGTAAATATGTGTTGTGGATTTGCTCTCCGACACCCTTGTGTGCAGTACTAGTAACGAATTGGCATGTTCAGTTGACTTGAGAAACCTTACTAATTGGCTGTGTCGGGTGGTAGCAGGTTTAACGACACATTTATATTTACACGATCTAACCCCAAAAACCTCTATTATTAAAGAGGTGAGTTTTGAAACATACGGATTTCGGAGCATTCATTCCTAAGTCTGTCTAAAACTAAAAACTATATAAACTTAACTACTTTTATTGTACCAGGTAAGGGTCGCTGAGCTATCTAGCTCTTTTTTCAGAAGAGACCTGCCTATCACGAATGATAGCTCAACGGAGTGGCTTATCACGTGGAAATGTATAGCAGCCAAATACCATGAACGCGTGATGTTGATTCTTAATGTGAAGGGAAAAACCGGAGTACCCAGAGAAAATCCACTTGACCACGGGGAGAGAGATAAATGCAAACTCAAAATATACAGCTGGCGCCAGGGTCAGGATCGAACCGACGACCTCCTGTATATCAGGCGAGGGAGTTAGCCACCGTCTGGCTTGTCCAACACAATAACTTAAGGACCTGGCATCAGGAAGATATTTCACGAGGAAGCTGTGCTCTTGTTCTATTGCTTGGGCATGGTGGTGATGTGTTCAGGAGCTAAATTCTAATGTGGATGGTCCTGCTGCTGCTTCTGCTGCTGACCACGATGAGAAGGCTTCAACAGAGAGAAAGTTCGTGTCGGTTTGCTATTCCTCATCCTCAGTTGAAGGAGCACAGACACTGGTTTACTGTGTTGTCCATCGTTTTGGTTGCATGGCCACACTCGCACGACTGTCACTTGTCTTTAGAACAACTCTATGGGTCTCTATGTATCTCTATGAGTATATATCTCTATCGGTATATATGTACAGTATCTCTGGGTATTTTAAGGCTAAAAGGCGATCTTTGTCTTTGTATGCATGTTGAACTTCTTTTGCACCGTACAGAGCTTATCGTGCTAATTGGAGGTGTGGGGGAAGGACATGGCCACAGTCGCACCACTGTGGCTCGTGAATGTTTCATCTGCCTCTGACAGTCAACACAAAATAATGCACGCACTCGTCTACAACACTGTGGGCTTAAAATAAACAGATCTACGACGTTTCGGGCAATGGTCGTTCTTCATAGGTCGACTGGTGCCTCTAATGATTACTTTGTGCGGAGGCAAAGGCGGTCGGACTTGGTGATGGCCACCCACCTCCTCGTGTGGCATCCCGCCCTTCATAGGGAATGGCAGCAGCGGGATATTAACTACTTCGCCTGGTATACAAGAGGTGGTTGGTTGGATCCTGACCCCGACACCTGTATATTTGTAGTTTGCATGTTCTCCTCATGGTCGCGTGGATTTTTCTCCAGGTCCTCTGGTTTTTCCCTGCATATTTAGAATCGAAGTCCGTTGATTCGTGACCAATATCATCCATAATACAGGTTGTTTTGGGTTAGATCGCATAAATATATTCTTGCTGAAGAAGGAGTAAAGCCCATTCGTATTTTTGTCATCTGGATACTGGGAAAACTAGTGTCCCATAGATAAACGTCATAATCAACCAATATTAGATATTGATTGTAACTTATATAAATACATTAACCCCCTCCTCCCCTCAGGTATTGGCACTTGATTGGCTCATAAGTGACGACATCACATGTATGCCCTCTATTTAAGACCAAAACAGGAGGAAGATTTCTCCACAACTCTGGCTGTCGCTTGATGAGCCTGGTTGTTGTAATGACGGGATGAACGTCACTTTATTCGAATTGTAATTGTTGTGGATTTACTCTCCAACACCCCAGTTAGTGCTGAACTAGTAACGAATTGGCACGTTTTGTTTACGTGACAATCCCTTACTAATTGGTTGTATCGGGTAGTGCAGGGTTTAAAGACATTTTACGCGATCTAACCCCAAAAAAACTATTATGTTGCTTCTGCTTATGATTATCATCATGACTATGATGATGGCGAATAAGGAAGACTATCGGCGAGTGGATCCGAGACAAGTCAGATAAAGTGAAATCGGGCAGCGGAGGCAGCTATTATGAGGATCCAGGCGGTGTAACAAGGTAGCAGGACGACCACAGCCCCTCTCATCTTCCGCACGCGCACCACGCTCACCCACTGCGCCGCGTCCTCATCTACACTGTAACGACAACAAAATAGAAAGCCCCTCCCCATATTAGTCTTATAACAGACTGTCAGGGTAAGTGCTATGAGTAGCGAGTAGCACCTATATCTTAATGATATTTATATAGCGCCTTTACCAAGGCGCTTTACAGCAATTATACAATTGTGCATAGCATGACAATAATTTGAAATAAAGAATTGGGTTATTGTACATGGTGTAGTTTTGATGCAGCTAAGCAAACTATGGATTGATTAAGAAAGGAGACCTAATCACCATCATAACCATCATCTTCTGAGACGTAAATGACTCCTTTCAATGAGTAACATAACATAAATTACATCCGCTCTCCATCTGCTGGACAAAGGTCTTCTCCCGTGGAAGGCCGGCACAGCACACAAGGGGGTGAGTGGCCAACTCTACGCCCGGCCGCCTTCGTCTTCCTAGGAGCGATGTTTACACACCGCACCAGGTACTGATTTGAGGCTAAGTCAACCTAGGGGAGTCTCAGGACCGGTTCAGATAACTGTCACTGGTGTTGACCGTCAGCGGGAATCGAACTCTGGTGACCAGGTTCGTAGTGCAGCGCGCTAGCTGCTGAACTACCGCTCCCCAACGTAACGATCATCTTCATCCACTTACATCGTATACGTCACGTAGGAAGACCCAACGCAAAAGATCCCAGGGTTTGATCTTCCACGAAGCTCATGGTCCACCCTGAATTGCATCCACCGCAATAACCATGGCAGTAGTAGATGTGGATACCTGATGCGCAAATGGAATATTCAAAACTCTTCAGAAGTACGCGATTGTGATAATTCAGAACAGACCTATAGCATACAACGACGCAATGCCCCGATCCACAAATATGAAGGAGACATCAGATACACTGCACAGCTCCTGACGCGGTTATATGGCTTGACCACCTGAATGTGAATTTATTGCTCTGCATCTGCATCAGCCATAAGAAAGCAGAAGTCTTAAAGACATGATAAAATATCACATCACGTAATGCACATTTTAACAATTCAAATCAATGCATATGTAGTGGGTTCAATTGAGTTGCAGACGTACTCTTTGGAGGCAGCACATTTATTTATGCCAACACAAAGAAGTAACTTCCCCTTCACCAGATAACAACCTAGGGTGGTGGACCACCAGGCTATCTGTGCTAACACTCTGGGATAGCTACAACAAGCAGCACTCCGGCTTGAGTCTTGCCCACGTGTTGGTGACTCTTCACGGACGTTGAAGGCAACAACAGCAACACTGAACCCCGGTCCCTGTGGGGACCCGGTTTATATCCTCACTGGTCGTGGCTGGCTCCGCTCTTGGCCACGACCACCTTCTCAGATCCTTTCGCAGGATCTCGCCCTGACACGTGACTACCCCCTACCCCACACTTGGGGCCCCTGTGTAGACTTTGCCCGTCACGTGCCTTCCGGGGTCAACCAGAATGCCATAGCCCACATTAACCCCATTCATGGTTGACACTCTCACACCCCTCCTATAAAGGACAGCACTGCATGCCACGCCACTCAGCGCCGAGACTCAGCGCTCACCGAGCCACGCTAGAGCTGGTATTACACCCACATATATGGGGTGTCCGCGATGTGAGTCCATCGCACGCTGTGCCATTCTAGGGCCGGCAATATGCAGTGACTTCTCCGATGTCACTACATGCGTGATATCCGCGATGTGAGTACATCGCATGCCGTGCCTCTCTAGGGCTATAAATACGCAAGTGACATCCCCGATGTCACTACATATATGTAAATACGTGCAACTCTATAAATGAGAATGGTCTCGGAGAGACATGTGATGGTTTATGCGTCTGTATTTTATTTGGCTTCATGAAATGTCCGAATTTATAATTGCCAAACAAACAGTGCTACTGATGATGGCGTTGTTGCTGATGATGGAACTGGTGCTACTGTTGCTAATAATGACGGTGCTGCTGATGATGGTGATGACGATAAAATCCGTTATCAGCACTCATTGTCTCTAACCTAATCATCATCATAACTAGCATTCGCAATGAGACATAAAATGCCTCCCTTCAATGAGTCTTCTCACGTGGGCGTTAATTGACCATACTTCACCACAGTTTATCAATGCTGGTTGGGCCAGGTATGGCTGCACGCAGGAAGTGTGGAGGTCTCAGGCACTCGGCCATTTTCCCTTTCTCTGACAGCTTTGCAGCCTTGTGCGCATGTTGCACTGTCTGGATCAGCAACCTATTTGTAAATGTGCATGAATACACAATATATATTTATTTAGGAATCAAACTTCACGTAAAATAGAGAAAAACGGTCGATTAAGAAACATCCAATATTTATTTTTGTATATCAGAGGACGATTATTAGAAAGTAAACAGACTAACATTCTCAGGTACAGAGAAGGCAATGGAATCCAGAGGGTGCCCGAGCAACTCTAGACTTGGGGTCTAAGTGTAATGACATGAGTCAACCTACAGTGTGAGTGGACTAGTGGCCACGGGAGGTAATGGCAAGGGAGTCAGCTTGCAGCATGAGTGGACTCGTGGCTGCAGGAATGATCGAGAATAGGACCGTGGCCAGGTGACGGAAGAGGACGGTAGAGTTCTGCTGGTAGAGTAAGCATCTAGAACCAGCGAGAATGTTCGGGAATGGGGGCGTGGCCTCGGACCGTATATAAGGGAGATGCGTGGGAGACTCGGAATTGTTGCAGTTGGGTCCCCGCCTGTTTGAATATGAGCACTTGGCTCCTTAATACAATAAACCATCTCAAGACAAGTGCGTCCAAGTCGTCATTGCATGAGCAATGCGAGACCGAATGCTGTGAGTCACCGGATTGTCCACTGATGAAGTATACATTTGTAGTGACAGGGTGCCATCTGTTGACCATGGGGGCTAACTACGGGTATGGGTGTGCGTTATAGAACACACACATATAAGCAACCACAAGGGGGGCGTAATTGGGCCAACGGTCAAGGCGGAGATCAATCTCGAAGCTCCTGGAACCAGCGAGAGAGTTCCATAAGCGGGGTGTGGCCAGGGGCAGAACTTGGCCACGCTGGAGGGATATAAGGGAGAGGCAAATGGGGGTTCGGAGGATGAGGACAACATGAAGAGCCCCCCCAGCAGCCCCGGGAACAGCAGTCTCGGGGATGCTGGGGTCCGCCTTGCAATATGCGCTGGACATTTCTGCAGTGGAGGCGAGGGGAGGCCGTGATACCTTTCGCCTACTGCAGCACATTGTTGACATTGGGACAGGTGGCGTACCCGGTGATCGAGCAGACGGCCCTCTCTCGTCATTGAAAGGATGTTGGGGCTGGCACACGAGATGATGGGTTGCCTTGCTGGTCGTCAACAAGGATACGCAGATGTCCCGTTAGGCCTCCAGGTGCCTGCAGGCCCACAAGAACCTGCACCAGTGGTCCCAGATGGCGGCATGGATGGGTGAGCGGGTGAGCCAGGCAGGAGCTGCGGGGCATTGGGGTGCCGCCAGCTGTGGACCCACTGTTGGACAGGGACGTTGGGGCTGTGGTTCTGGCATGGAGTCGCGGTCATGGGGAGGCCTCGCAACGACCTTGGGGTTGGAAACCAGGGGAAGAGGCGGATCGGCTTCTGCAGAGCCCTGCTGTCACCTGCTTCTGGTGCGGGCAGCTGGGACACTTCGCGCGGGGGTGCCAGAACTATGCACAACCCTTAACGACAGCGCCAACGTCCTCTGCTCCACCGACGGCCACATCCCAGCCCCAACAGGCGAGTCGTGATGAACATATCACCATCTCAGGCATCTATGGTTCCTTGGGTCATTTCCACCCCACATCTAGTTGATAGTGCCGACAGGCGGTATGGTCTGGCCGTGAAGGGGTGGCCTAGCTCAGGTACACAGAGAAGTTGGCAAGCCGGGTAATAGTGGCTGCAGCGGGTTCCTCAGTGGTAGCGGGTTCCATCTAGGGCATTGAGATACGTGTTCTGGTGGACACAGGTGCCTCCACCACTATCATCTAGGATGTCATTTTTTATTTGTTGCCATTGAGGGACCAGTGTGTCAGGCCGATGATAAATGTGTGCATCGTGGCAAATGGTTGGAGCATGGGGACCTTAGGGCAGATAGAGGCCCACGTGGAGATTGGCGAGATTAGTGTCCGGGCCTGTTTTTACATCAAGGACGTTGGCAGTGCTCTGCCTTTTGGGCACCAATTTTTTAGTAATATGCCGCTAAAGATCTTGATTGATCAGGTCTGCGTGGAGATGCCATCGGGACGTAGTCTGTTTTTTTTGCGGTCTCCACATAAACACATAGTAGCCCAAGCCCTGGCGAGGGATTCTGCAGAGATTCCGTCAGACACGCAAATGTTGGTGCCATTATGCTATTGCAAACGGTTGCAAATTGCGGACCCTGAGGCGGGAGTTCTCTTGACTCCATCCAATATGGCGACCTGTGGCCTGGCGCTGGATGGTCCTTCATTTGAACCAAGAGTTCATTTTACAAGTACTGAATGCGGGACCGGGAACAGCTGTGGTCCAGGTGGGAACGGTGTTGGCTCACGCAACAGCCGCGTGTTGTGAGGGTGTCGAGCCTGCGCCGAGCGAGGTCGCGGGCGTGGTGGATCAGGAGAGTTGTTGTGTCAAGAAAACCATTGTTGTTCCCAGTGCAGCAGAGAGAGTTATGGTTGCTGCTGCGGGAGTTATCTGATGTGTTTAGTAAGAGTAAATTCGATATTGGCCGTAATTCCTTGCTGCAACACTGCATTGATACGGCGAGGCCGCCTCAATTCGTCAGAACTTGTATCGCTTGAGCCCGTGGGAGAAGGACCATGTGCAGCAGGCGGTGGAGGAAATGTTGGCCGCCGATATTATTTCTCCTTCTACCCTTGGGGAGCACCTGTGGTGCTGGTTAAGTAGCACGATGGCAGTCTGAGGTTCTGTGTGGATTTTTGAAAACTGAATAACGTTTCGGTGGCTGATGCGAATGGATGACTCCCTGGATGTGTGATCCGGTGCGCATTTTTTTTCAACGCTAGACTTGTTATTCTTAGCTCTTTTGGTAAAGTCACGTTTAAGGGAAACAATAAAATAATAAAATATATAAAACAATAAAAATTCTCACGACGTTTCGACCATAACACAAACGGTCGTCATCAGGTATGTCGGTTTGCATTAATTTATTTTTAAACGGTGTGTTTATTTATTTATTAAAAAACGTCAGCACCACGCGCAGCGATTTGGCAGTTTATTTAGAAGGACTAGTCCATCTATGTTCTGAAAAGAGGAGGGGGGAGACGAAAAATTAATGTATGCTGTCTGAAAGCCACTGTAAGCGTGAACAATCAATTAAGACCTGAAATGGTTTATCAAATCTTTCCAATGATTGCTAAGCCAGAATCCAACTTCTCGGTTGAAATTGTCTCTGTGCTTGTATATGTGGATAGCCTCATGAACGAATCTCTCATGGTAGCCAGATGGCTTACAAAGAACCTCTGTCTTGTGAGCCTACTGAATTATAACAATGATCTGCCACGGCCGAGGTGTTGGTCCTACCGTGTTTAAGGTCTACTTTGTGTTCACGAATGCGGTCCGAGACATGGCGTTTGGTTTCTCCAATGTAACTACTACCACAGAGGCAACTTAGTTTGTAGACACCAGGGTACTGTGTGTCTGGAATCACATCTTTTACAGACAGAACCAGAGCACGGATTTTATGTAATGTGTTGAAACGGACCTGGATCTTGTGTTTATTCAAGATTTTGGAGATCTTTTTTGTGATCCCCGCAATGTAGGGTAAAGTGATGGTTTTGAAAGGCTCCTCAAGAGGGTCCTTCTTCATGGTTTGAGTGATAGCTTTGCGGATTGTATAGTCGGAGTAACCATTAGCCTTAAGAGCTTGGTGTACGTGCTTGAGTTCACTGCCTATGTGTTCCTGGTCGGATATGCATTGGGCTCTATGATACAGAGTCTTGATGAGATAATTCTTCTGTGATGGATGGTGCTGGGAATTCGGTTTCAGATAAGCATCCGTATGGATAGCTTTCCTGTGGACAGAGTTGCTCATTGAACCATCAGGTCTCTTTTTAATTAGGACATCCAAAAAAGGTAGTTTGCCATCTTTATCGACTTCCATGGTAAATCTATTTTATTGTTTCCCTTCAACGTGACTTTACCGAAAGAGCTAAGAATATGAATTACTGCAGTCACGAAACCTTTAAATCAAAAGCTAGACTTGTTGTCAGGGTCTTCTAAACTCCCCCTCGATGAGTCGTCTAAGCCTAAAACCACGTCCCGGACGCCCCAGGGACTGTTCCAATTTAACTTTCTCCCAATGGGATTGCATTTGGCGCCTGCCACTTTCCAGTGGCTAATGGAATTGGTCCTGGCAGGACTGTAGTGGGACTCCTGCCTCGAGCAGCTTCTCACGGATCACGGACGGAATTTCTCATAAAAGCTGCTGCGCGAGGTGTGCGACATGCTAGGCACTAAGAAATTCAGAACGTCACCATACCATCCCCAAACGGATGGTGAGGTGGAATGCCTGCACAGAATTTTGACATCTACGCTCTGTCAGGTGGTCAGCATGGTGCAAACTGATTGGGATTTGCACGTTCCGGGGGTCTTGGCGGCGTACAGGATGGCCCCACACGCCTCCACGGGATTTTTGCGGTTTTTCCTCATGTACAGGAGGGAGGATGAACCCCCCATGGAGGTCCAATTGGGCATGTCGGGGGGCAAGAGAAAAACGGCCTTGCCTACCTCTCTGCTCGTTATGCTGAGTTGCATGGATAAATACCGGCAGAGCACAGGCAGCCAATGAAAAGAACGTGGGGCGGCATGAGCGTGTGCTTCCATGGACCATAGGGGACAGGGCATGGTTGCACTGCTAGTAGGTGCCCCTGGGAACGTCCCCTAAACTGCATCAACCATGGCAGGGTCCCATGGAAGTGGTGGAGATTAAACAGCCACAGTGTGTGCGTATACAGGTGGGCTGTCGCCGTTGGTTTGTCCATCCATCACGGTTGAAACCATATGTTCCTCCCCAAACTGACAGCTTATCTCCAAGCACTGTCTGGCCGGTGTATGATGTGTCCGACAAGCCGGGGGCATCGGCCATGGAGAGGGTGTGTCAGAAGGATTGTGTTGTGCTGCCCACAGTTTCCGAGCCCCTGAAGACCGCGGAGTCACGAGATCCCATTGCGTGCGATGGACCGCCGGCTACAGCCCGGTCCAGGTCTTCTAAGGAACCAGGGGTGGAGCCAACCCCTTTAAGTCTTTTATGCAATTCCCCATCGCCTGAAGAGAAGACAAAGTTCGCCCCCAAGAATGGACCGGTGTCAAAGATCCAGTCGACATCTGCTATGTTCCGTTAATAGGAATCTCCCTGTGTGTGTGGGAGTGTGTTGGGGTTGGGTGCGTTGGGGTTGTGTTTATTTCTCTCACTCCCTCCCTTACCGTTATTATGGATGTTAGTATATTTATTTTTGTTGTTGTTGTCCTTTTCGATTCCGGATTTGTTCTACCCTAAAACGTGTTATTATTATATTATTGTTTAGGATTTTATGGGGTTTTGTTTGCAGAATTGTTCTTCCTAAATTGTATAATTGTTGTTAGTATTAGCTGGGACGACTATCTTTTAAACATGGGGGGGGGGAGCGGGGGGGGGGGGTGATGCAGTGACAGGGTGCCATCTGTTGACTATGGGGGCTAACTACGGGCATTATAGAACAGCACACATATAAGCAATCACAAGGCGGGTGTAACTGGGCCGAGGGTCAAGGCGGGGATCAATCTGGAAGCTCCTGGAACCAGCGAAAGAGTTTCAAAAGTGGGGCGGGGCTTGGCCACGCTGGAAGAATAATCGGGAGAGGCAAGCAGGGGTTTGGGGCTGTCATGGGGGTTCGGATCGTGACTGTCGTCGCTGTAATCGTTGCCATCTCTTTGTTGTCGTCGTCGCTGCATAGCCACCTGGCTATACAGTCTTCAGTGTTGTCGTCTCTATATAGTCAGTCAGTTATACAGTGTACATCGCCGATATGGCTGCAAGGGTAGCTAAGGTCGAAGCAACCCGGCACTTATGTTACTTCGTAACCCTGTCCGTAAGTCTGGAAATAAACAAGAAACCCTCTACAAGTTGTGTCTTGGAAGTCGTCTCATTACACATTCATAGAAAACAATAACGTTGAAAGTACGGTAAAACCCTTGCTAGATGGATGATTTTACATGCAGCCAGACCAGGTTGGCTCCTGAAAACATGCCTTAAAATGGAAATAAAATGCAACATAGTAGGGAACAATAACTGTAACAAAATATATAAACTGAACTCAAATATTTTTTTTATTTTACCGGGTAAGGCCACATTGTGATGGCCAGGTCGCTTCTGAAAAAAATAGCTGCATGGCTCAATGGGCCTTATTTGGTAAATAATAACAAAAATGTTTCTTAATAATGATAATAAATAGTTTTAGTGTGTTTGTCTGTAATGCCTGCGCACAATGAATCTCGGATAGAGATAATCCAACAATGCGCAAAACGTAAGTGCAGAAATTTGAGACTTGCCCTCGGTTGAATCGGCTACATTTATTAAAATTTGCCCAAAAAATGTGGAGACAAAAAAAGCCGAGCTAAAAATATTAATGTGGCCGTCTGCACCCTAGCGCCCCACCACTCATCTCGCGATGTCACATGTCTCTTACGGTACCGCTTGAAAGATTAACGTGATTGTTAATATTGTTACAGCAAACGGCACGTGCCTTATTAGTTGCAATACGAACTTTAGTGAAACTATGTTCTTGTTATGTCCATATTAGAATATAAATAAATTAAATCATTTTTCGATTTAAAGCTTTCGTGACTGCAATGATTCATCTTCTTTGGTTCTTTCGGTAAAGTCACGTAGAATGAGAATAAAATAATAAATTGATAAAATAAAATAACACAATAATATTCTCACGACGTTTCGGCCACAACACAAGCGGCCTTCATCAGGTGAAGGGAGCGAGACTGTCTGGTAGGACAGCGCTGGAGTGAGAGAGCCACGTTCAGATCACGGCTTTTAAGCTGTGTGAGAGGAACAAAGAGCCTTGACGAAGGAATTAGCATAAAATGTAGCATTGAAAAGGCTGAATGACTAGCTTGTGACTGGTCACAGAAATAGCTATGTTAAAAGTTAAAGCATACACATCCGCAGAGGCACCCATTGTTAAAAGGAATTAGCATAGCATTTAGCATTGAAATAGCTAAATTAAGGCATTCGCTTGTAACTGCTACAGAAATAGTTACGTTGAAGTCAGAGCATACACATTCACCGAGGCACTTAGTACAAATCAAAACAGGAGAATTTAGCATTGAAATAACTAGGCGAATTTAGCATTGAAATAACTGGGTGATTTGCTAGTGACTGGTCACAGAAATGACTACAAATCTGAGCTATTCACAGTACTATATAGTGAACCAATAAAAACTAAAATATAAATTACCTTCATGTTATCAATAAACTCTATATTCTCCAATCAGCTAAGCTACCAACCATAAGTCGTTATATATCACAATGCTATATGGCGAAAAAATGGGTGGATTCTTACCCTCAAATTTCCGTACCACGGATAGCTACGGGCCCCGTTCAGACGGACGAGTTCGTCCATGGTCGGAACAGAGGAGGGGGAGAGAGACAGCTGCGAAGCCCTAGTATACTCCATGTTGTAAACCATACTCCAGTCATGAAGAAGGATCCTCTTGTGGAGCCACTCAAAACCATCACCTTACCCTACATTGCAGGGGTCACTAAAAAGATCTCCAAAATCCTGAATAAACACAAGATCCAAGTCCGATTCAACACAGTACACAAAATCCGTGATTTAGTTCCATCTGTAAAAGATGCTCTTCCAGACATACAGTACCCGGGCGTTTACAAACTAAAGTGCCTCTGTGGTAGTAGCTACATTGGAGAAACCAAAAGACATATCTCGGACCGCATCCGCGAACATAAAGCAGACTTGAAACACGGTAAGACGAACTCCTCTGCCGTGGCAGATCACTGTTACAATTCAGTGGGCTCACATGACATTGACTTCTCCAAGACGGAGGTTCTTTGCAAACCAACTGGCTACCATGAGAGATTCGTTCATGAGGCCATTCACATATACAAGCACAGAGACAATTTCAACCGAGAAGATGGATTCAGGCTTAGTAACCACTGGAAAGATGTGTTAAATCATTTCTGTTCTTAATTAATTGTAATTTTACGATGACCTTCAGACCGCAGCTCTTTCGCCAGCATTGCCTCTTAATACCTCTCACACCACGGTTAATGGTATGGTTTACAACATGGAGTATACTAGGGCTTCGCAGCTGTCTCTCTCCCCCTCCTCTGTTCCGACCATGGACGAACTCGTCCGTCTGAACGGGGCCCGTAGCTATCCGTGGTACGGAAATTTGAGGGTAAGAATCCACCCATTTTTTCGCCATATAGCATTGTGATATATAACGACTTATGGTTGGTAGCTTAGCTGATTGGAGAATATAGAGTTTATTGATAACATGAAGGTAATTTATATTTTAGTTTTTATTGGTTCACTATATAGTACTGTGAATAGCTCAGATGTGTAGGCATTTCTGTGACCAGTCACTAGCAAATCACCCAGTTATTTCAATGCTAAATTCGCCTAGTTATTTCAATGCTAAATTCTCCTGTTTTGATTTGTACTAAGTGCCTCGGTGAATGTGTATGCTCTGACTTCAACGTAACTATTTCTGTAGCAGTTACAAGCGAATGCCTTAATTTAGCTATTTCAATGCTAAATTCTATGCTAATTCCTTTTAACAATGGGTGCCTCTGCGGATGTGTATGCTTTAACTTTTAACATAGCTATTTCTGTGACCAGTCACAAGCTAATCATTCAGCCTTTTCAATGCTAAATTTTATGCTAATTCCTTCGTCAAGGCTCTTTGTTCCTCTCACACAGCTTAAAAGCCGTGATCTGAACGTGGCTCTCTCACTCCAGCGCTGTCCTACCAGACAGTCTCGCTCCCTTCACCTGATGAAGGCCGCTTGTGTTGTGGCCGAAACGTCGTGAGAATATTATTGTGTTATTTTATTTTATCAATTCATTATTTTATTCTCATTCTACGTGACTTTACCGAAAGAACCAAAGAAGATGAATCATTGCAGTCACGAAAGCTTTAAATCGAAATTTAACCGCCTCTATGGGGAGGGATTCCACACATCCTTAAGATCATTCAACAGACTTCGGGATAAGAAGGCTCAACTAATCGAGTCTCTCACCTTTCTGAAGAGATGCCGCGACTCTAAGGTAATACCAACCGCATTTACACTAACCTCTGCTGTTGCAACTTCTCTCAATGCAAAACGAATTCTAGCTAGAACTAGCTTCGCTCTTATCTCGGAAAAAATCAGACTTACACGCACCGAACTCGATCAGTTAGACAAGACACTCTACAAATCACACTTAAAATTGACAGCAACAATGTCTACATCGGATTGGGAACATGTAGACAATATGACTACCTCTTCGGCTGCCACTATGTCGAACCAATGTAGGGACAATTTGATTTCCAAATTCAATCACCTCTCCAGCAAAAAATCGGATCCACACACCGAAAAGATAGACGTCAACAAAGTCGTAATTAATCGCAGTAACAGTTCCATTTCTGATGGTCTGAAATCCGTTTTAGCTAAAGGTCTAAACTTTGCTGTCACACCGAGACACTTACCGGTTAATGATATCATTGCCCATGTCGACGTTGCACTCAAGGGCTTGAGTCACATCTCTGCAGACGTAGCAAGATCTGAAATCGCTGCAACCCTCAAAAACGCTAAGTTGCCACCTAGCAACATCAGCAAAGACGAACGTTTTGAATTATCTCAATTAAAAAAGAGGGATGATATTGTCGTTCTCTCAGCCGACAAAGGCAATGCCACTGTCATCATGGACAAAACAGAATATAACAACAAAATTCAAGAACTACTCAACGATGGCAGCTATACAAAAATAAAAAGAGATCCCACCAACAGCCTGGTCACCAAAACGAACAAAATTATCTCTGATTCAACAGCATTAATTGATGAGAACAAACAGTTCTTGTTGAAACCCTCTGCTGCCAGACCACCAAGATTATATGGCCTTCCAAAGATACACAAAGAAGATACACCCCTTCGTCCCATCGTCTCTACTATCAGCTCCCCCACCTACAAACTGGCACGTTTTCTGGCTGATATACTGCGACCTTTCACTGGAAAAACCACCTCTGCGGTACTAAATTCTACTCACCTGGTATCGACAATCAAAGACATTTCCCTGTCCCCAAACGACCTGCTTGTCAATTTTTATGTGGTGTCCTTGTTCACCAAAGTCCCGGTACCTGACACCATCGCTATCATTGAAGACCTGGTTCATCAAGGACTGCATACTGATGTACCCCCCCTGGTGAGACATTGCTTAACCAACACATACTTCACCTGGAATGGAACTTTCTACAAACAAACTGAGGGCACCCCAATGGGCTCCCCCCTATCTCCGGTTGTAGCCAACGTATTCATGGAAAAATTTGAAACTGACGCCATCCAGACTGCCACTCTACGCCCGACCTTATGGAAGAGGTACGTTGATGACACCTTTGTCATCTGGCCACATGGCCAGCCTGCTCTAGACCAATTCCGCGACCACATCAATTCCATACACCCAGCCATCAGATTTACCATGGAGGTCGAAAAAGATGGCAAACTACCCTTTCTGGATGTCTTAATTAAAAGGAGACATGATGGTTCAATGAGCCACTCTGTCTACAGGAAAGCTACCCATACAGATGCTTACTTGAAACAGGATTCCCACCACCATCCATCCCAGAAGAACTGCCTCATCAAGACTCTATACCATAGAGCCCAATGCATTTCCGACCAGGAACACATTACCAGTGAACTCAAGCACGTACACCAGGCTCTCAGGGCTAATGGCTACTCCGACTACACAATCTGCAAAGCCATCACTCCAGTCATGAAGAAGGATCCTCTTGTGGAGCCACTCAAAACCATCACCTTACCCTACATTGCAGGGGTCACTAAAAAGATCTCCAAAATCCTGAATAAACACAAGATCCAGGTCCGATTCAACACAGTACACAAAATCCGTGATTTAGTTCCATCTGTAAAAGATGCTCTTCCAGACATACAGTACCCGGGCGTTTACAAACTAAAGTGCCTCTGTGGTAGTAGCTACATTGGAGAAACCAAAAGACATATCTCGGACCGCATCCGCGAACATAAAGCAGACTTGAAACACGGTAAGACGAACTCCTCTGCCGTGGCAGATCACTGTTACAATTCAGTGGGCTCACATGACATTGACTTCTCCAAGACGGAGGTTCTTTGCAAACCAACTGGCTACCATGAGAGATTCGTTCATGAGGCCATTCACATATACAAGCACAGAGACAATTTCAACCGAGAAGATGGATTCAGGCTTAGTAACCACTGGAAAGATGTGTTAAATCATTTCTGTTCTTAATTAATTGTAATTTTACGATGACCTTCAGACCGCAGCTCTTTCGCCAGCATTGCCTCTTAATACCTCTCACACCACGGTTAATGGTATGGTTTACAACATGGAGTATACTAGGGCTTCGCAGTTGTCTCTCTCCCCCTCCTCTGTTCCGACCATGGACGAACTCGTCCGTCTGAACAGGGCCCGTAGCTATCCGTGGTACGGAAATTTGAGGGTAAGAATCCACCCATTTTTTCGCCATATATCATTGTGATATATAACGACTTATGGTTGGTAGCTTAGCTGATTGGAGAATATAGAGTTTATTGATAACATGAAGGTAATTTATATTTTAGTTTTTATTGGTTCACTATATAGTACTGTGAATAGCTCAGATGTGTAGGCATTTCTGTGACCAGTCACTAGCAAATCACCCAGTTATTTCAATGCTAAATTCGCCTAGTTATTTCAATGCTAAATTCTCCTGTTTTGATTTGTACTAAGTGCCTCGGTGAATGTGTATGCTCTGACTTCAACGTAACTATTTCTGTAGCAGTTACAAGCGAATGCCTTAATTTAGCTATTTCAATGCTAAATTCTATGCTAATTCCTTTTAACAATGGGTGCCTCTGCGGATGTGTATGCTTTAACTTTTAACATAGCTATTTCTGTGACCAGTCACAAGCTAATCATTCAGCCTTTTCAATGCTAAATTTTATGCTAATTCCTTCGTCAAGGCTCTTTGTTCCTCTCACACAGCTTAAAAGCCGTGATCTGAACGTGGCTCTCTCACTCCAGCGCTGTCCTACCAGACAGTCTCGCTCCCTTCACCTGATGAAGGCCGCTTGTGTTGTGGCCGAAACGTCGTGAGAATATTATTGTGTTATTTTATTTTATCAATTTATTATTTTATTCTCATTCTACGTGACTTTACCGAAAGAACCAAAGAAAATTAAATCATGTAAATAGACAATCGTACGAATTAATTGCTTTTGAAGACACACAAACGCATTACATAAACCATGCATATGGATGATTTATTTGTATTAATTGTTCGCTCTGAACATGGCAATTGTTTTAGGGGTTAAAGGCGTGCGTACGGTAAGTAGTTCGTTGCAGTGTTACAACCTATAATCGATGCACCACACTATATACTACACTACTATACACTCCGATTATCACGGTTGGCTGTGTACGGTGCAAAACAATTACAACATACATACAAACAAGGTGGGGGGGGACGGACGATAAATTTCAGCTGCTCGTCTCGCCCACTCGCAGCACGCATTACAGCCGACGGTGACCACCACCTTGATCATCGTCCCTCCGAGTCACCATCTGAAGCTCCACGACAACCACAAAAAGACCGAGCGGTGGTGAAGACAACGACGCTCAGTGAGTCCGCGTGACGTGAGCGCAACGGCGAACTGTGAGCTCCGTCATCGCTGTCATGACATTCCCTCCTCTACCTCAGCGAGTTCATCAACGCGAACTCGGACAAAGTGAAGCTTTTCACAGGAGGCAGCACATATGAAACTGATCCCGACAGTGTAACATGCGTTCAGCCAAGCGAATGTAACCAAGAACTCCGTTACAGCTTCTTCACCTGCAAGTGAAGACTCGTGGTGTCTTCGTCTCTCAGTCTTAGCGCCTTCCCGACTGACGTTTTCCCCAGTAGCATGGATACATTACTCGTACTAAAGCTTTCGTGACTGCAATGATTCATCTTCTTTGGTTCTTTCGGTAAAGTCACGTAGAATGAGAATAAAATAATAAATTGATAAAATAAAATAACACAATATTGTGAGAATATTATTGCGTTATTTTATTTTATCAATGTATTATTTTATTCTCATTCTACGTGACTTTACCGAAAGAACCAAAGAAGATTACTCGTACTCTTCATCCCCTATGGGACGTTCGGCTACAATAAGCTCTCCTTATCTTCTCCTCTCCTTGGCTGCATGTTGTGCCTCTCTCCATGAGAGGTTCATCCGACCAAGCTGCATGTATGCAGAGCGGAAGCCGAATTGCAAGTCCACCGGTGCTGCGTTTTGTCGAATTTTGTTGCTGTACATTGCTGAGGCGTGCCACATTCCTTCGAGCCGATTTGGATCGGCTGGCCAAAGTCCTTCGCGCACGCGATGCCAACGACGCCCCTTCTTGGCATCCCATGCGCGGTTCGACGTCGTCAGAAATGCCACCGGTCAGCGTCATCTCGCGAGACCGGTCTCCTTCGCGAGGTCAAGGGAAGGAGACGGCCCTGCGGTGTCACTCTGCGGACCGTCGTCGTCGTCGCACCCCCACCCACCCCCCCCCCCCCCCCGTCTTGTTTCGCAAACTTCGGCAGCAAACTTCGCTTCACTTCAATTCTGCGGTCGATGTTCGAAGTGGTGGACTGCGACCCCCCCCCCGCCCCCCTCAAAGGAATGGCGCCACCCTCCTCGTGGTCACCCCCCCCACTCCTCCACGTGATCTGTGGATGAAATAAAATCACTCGAGACGCACGCCGCTACTGATACGGCGGCCAAGAGCAGTCTATGCGAACTCTGTCGCAAGAGAGGTTACACGTTTGGTGCGCAGAACGCCCCTTCGCTGACTACGCGTCACGAATGAATGGATTTTTTACGTCGAGATATACTTATCACTCGCCACTGACGTCAGTCGTGTCTCGGTTTCAAACTCGCGGTCGGCTTGGTTTAAGAGCGCCGTTGCGCTAATCAAGCACCGAACCGACGCATGCCTCCCCACTCCCCACCTTCACCACTGACCAGGGTGGTGAAGTATGGTCAAAACAATCGAGGCTTTCGTCCAGCGATGTGAGTGTACTGTGCATTGAGAGAGGTGTCAATTATTGTGGAGTCAGCATTGCATTGAACTGCCTCTACCTGACATTAGTGAAAATGTTTTTTTTTTATAGCTAATACTGATTCTGAATGATCAAACGGCAATTCGCGACCCAGTGAAATTCCCAACGTCGTGGAATAAGGGACGCTTGATGTCCAACCGTTCAAGGTTTTAACTAATAACTTACAACTTTAACCTTTTCAGACTGGCTCTCACATATACTAACTTAATTACGTGTGCAAAAACATGTAATATACTGTAGTTGCAGAGCTATCTGTAATTATCAAACTATAGTAACTATGCATAAACAAGTAATATACTGTAGTTGCAGAGCAATCTGTAATTAACAAACTATAGTAACTATGCATAAACAAGTAATATACTGTAGTTTCAGAACAATCTGTAACTAACAAACTGTATTAACTATGCATAAACCAGTAATATACTGTAGTTGCAGAGCAAGCTGTAATTACTATGTATGTAAATTGCGCAGTTTTAAGACGATGATGGAGGATACATTTACATGCAGGGAACTTGCATTTTTAATAAAGGCGCATTTTTAAGAATTACAATTTGATTGATTTAATTTACGTATTTTAAATTGCACAATGCGATGTATATGATTGATGTGGACTCTGGAGTCTGAAGAACGCATAACAACACTCACCTGGGATTCCCGCGGACACCAAGTCCCTGGACCTTAAGTACAACGCCTTCACCCAACTCCCCTCCAATGCGATTCCACAGCTGCCACCGCGCACGCTCCAGCCATTGCCTCTGGCTGACGAGCGACTGCTGTGCTTAACACTGCCGGCGAGACATATATAATAATTCAATTTTATAGAGCATCATTCATGCAATTGCAACCCACAACGCTGCATATCGGTTATCCAGTTCCGTACACAGATACTATGAAACAAAACCCCACTACTTAGGAAATACAAAATAATGACTATAAAAATTACGAGAAAAAATTCACCTAGTAAGAACAAATTATTGCAGAGAAATATAATGAAAAAAATATATATCTCTAAAAACAGTACACTTTCAATTTTCCAGGCACAGTTTATTCGATTTGCGGATTAACCGCAAACATGATATTTTGATGTAAATCAATAACTCATGGATTTTTCCTGAAGTCCAAATTAATCTAAAAACTGGTATACATTGTTATTCTCGATAACGTTTATGACAAGTTGTGTGCTTAAACCGATCAAATGTGTGCTCCGGTTAATGCGAAATCCACGTGATTGCTCTACATTGCACCAGTTGTATTTATTCACAGTTGGTTTATTGATGTCGATTGGCGTGGCTCTGCTGTCCATTTAGTGGGCGGACTCTTCTTCGCAGGAGCAGGAAAGTGTTTTCACTGAGCACACGCATCGATCGGTCGATCGCTCCTATTTGTTCTCCATTTTCTCAACTTAAACATAATTCACTTAAAGCTTTCGTGACTGCAAGAATTCATATTCTTTGGGTTTTTCGGTAAAGCCACGTAGATAGAAAAAATAATAAAAAATATCACGACATTTCGATCGCAACGCAAGCAATCATCACCTATCTACGTGGCTTTACCGAAAGACCCAAATAATATTTAAACATAATTGATACCTATGTTAGATTTGAATTATCTGCGGCCGTTATCCCCGTCATTTACGCGGACAATCGATATTCTGCTCCATATAGGCTGACACAGCCACGGGTAGCCTCTAAACCCCTGTATATGCACACATGGCGCTTCCGGAGTTTTCGAAGCTGTTGAAATGAACGTGGAGTGTAATAGGAATTTTGAACGAGAAAATGCAATTTTATCTCAGCCACGGAGGCCACGTCGGTGAAGCGAGCGACTTCGTGGTCGGAAGGTTGCGAGCTCAAGTCCTGGATCGCCGGTTCACCCAGTCTGGGGTTGATTAAAGGAGTACCACCTTGTGGAGAACGTCAACGGTGGTAGGCCTATGGACACACTGGCCCCTGTCATAGGGTATGGGAATGCCTATACAAGGACATATTCTTGGATCTTTCGGTAAAGTCACGTAAATAGACAAAAAATGAAAGATCCCCCCTACCCGTATAGCCTTTAACAGACTCTTGGGACAAGTGATGTTAGCGAGTAGTACCTATGAAGCCTGCAAGGCACACGAGGCGGTGGGTGACCATCACCACGCACGACCGCCTTTGTTTCTTTAGTGGCGATGGACGTTACGACAAACACAGTATTTAGCCGAGTAGCGGTGGTGGTGGCTACGCTGCACATGCCTGCCTGTAATCCAGCACTGTGCAGGCAGCAGCGAGGATTGGTGGATCACTGGGCACTGGTGTCGGCATCCTGATCGTGTCGGTGGCTTGGTAAGGTCCGCCGCCAACATTCATAGTAATGAATCGTCTACACGAGCCGGAATTCATCGACAAAAACGCAAATAAAGTGAAGAAATACACGGGCGGTCAGTACTTCGTGGAACCAGACAGGGTAACATGCATTGGAGGCGCCTCCCCTAAGTGTTTGCTCAGAGTTCTCTCGGTCACCGATCACAAACCAAAGAGCATGCACCTGGCTATACAACTGATCATCATCAGCCCTTTTCCATTACCATCAGCCCCAGTCCCATGCCATCATCATTATCCTCAGTCCTTCATCATCATCAGGGGTCGGCAACCAAAATAACAAGAATAACCATTTTTTCATTCGGTATAAAACTAAATATTTCAAGAGACGCAATGCACGTGCATACATTACATTACGTCACGAAGCTGCAGGTTGACGACCCCTGATCATCACCAACCATTTGCCATCATCATCATCAGTCGTTTCCTATCACCACCACCATCATCATCATGGGGACTCAAACTGACATTCGCACCATTTACAGGTCCATTCGGACACGAAAGGCAAGCGCAGCCTCCTATCATGGAGCAAACTCATCACGCGCAACCTCAACAACGTTCAGTGTTTTGTGGAGCTGCGCTGCTTCTGTAGAGCCACGTGCAGCCCGGCCACGTGGCACTACAGCCGCAGAGCGAGCGACAGCCAATCGCAAGGATGCGAGTTCGAATCCTGGTTGGGATGTTCGGGGGTGGGTTTAAACCAAGCCATCATTCCTCCTGGGTCAAATGTAAAATCGGTACCAATGCATGGGGGGGGAGGGGGGGGGAGTCAGCAGTGTTTACCCTATGGATGACACTCCCTCGCCATAGGAGTGTAGAATTTCCACAAGTGGCACCAAGGCTGTGAACATGAGATGTATGTGTAGAGGAGTAAAATGGGGACGTGACGTCATGTGTGCCGTCTAGTGTGATGACGTGACGGAACGTGGCATCATGCGCGCTGGGTGGCTCGATGACATCATGTCTCCTCTAGTATTTAAGGAGGACCCCGTGACGAAAGCGGGGTCACTGTGGGAACGGGTAGAGTGAGAAGGGTGGAGAGGGAACCAGGGGTAGAGAGGGATCGACAAAGAGTCAGGAGTGAAGCCGGTGGTAGCCTTAGGAGGTGCTGTTCTTCCCGGTCGGTGGGGTTGGCAAGTTCCCCCATCCGACTCGAGGGAGAGAGACCGGAGCTAGCCGGGCTGGACCAGGACTTAGTGTAGGACCCCTAACCCCTGGGAAGTTGTCACACCCTTTGTGTTATTGTAATATACTTAATAAACCTTTGGCGAAAGCCTTTACCTTCAAGTCGTCTCCGAGTCGTCGTCGGGAACTCCTCAACAACTGGCGTCAGAAGTGGACTTTTTCAAGGCGATGCTCTTGAAAAGGCGGAACCCACCTGTTGCGTCTTCCAACGATGCAGAGGTGGCGACCCGGGACCGGACGACCCCGAGCTCCGTGGCCCCGATTATTGCGGCCACGGCTGGTGTGTCTACCGCACCAGTGGAGGACATCGGGCGCGCTGGGGAGACGGCCTCCATTACAGGTCCTCCAGCGACCACGTGGCAGGCCGCCGCCATCTTGACCATCGCGGCTAGTGGATGGAACGGTGGCTGGGGGTCGGGGAACTCTGCCACCCGTGTTGTGTGGGTGAAAGTGAACATACAGGGGTACCCCGGAGATCAAACTTAATTCATTCCAGACGGCCATTCCAACACCAATTGGTTCGGGTTCTGGTGCAATCCATCTCCGAGGTTCTACTGTATTTGGGTTCATCGCGGCGTTGGTTGTGCATCCAACGCGTCTGAATTTGTGGTTATTTTTTTCTTCTCTTCTCTCACGCTGGCAGGAATCCCCTCATCTCCACTACTCAGGGGCCAGGTGTCTGTTGTGTCCGCCGAGCCGGGCCGCACGAGTTGTGATGGCGCGAGCGATGCCGTGCCTTTTTGTGCGCCTGCAGAATCCCCGCCAGTAATTCCACCAGCGGCGCCTCACCTGGCGGATTGGCTGGCGGACTGGAAACCTGCCAGCACACCGCCGATTCGGAAGAGCGGGCCGGCATCACGCACACGCTCGCGGGGCGTGCAGATACGGTGACGACCAGTGAGGCCGTTTCTTCGTCCCCTACCTTCGTCGGACACGTTCCGGTGTCCCGTGTGGGGACCGTCTCCAAGTTGCCCTGTACCGTGCTGCCCTAGTGTTGGGTTATGTTCTAGCAGCTGGTCCTGTTCTCTTCACACACATGTCACTTACACTTTTTTGATGTAGTTGTCTTCCCATTCGGGTGGCCGGTCTCTGCTCTCGTAATGGTTGCAGCCGGGTCGGCTGATTTTTTTTCATTGGGGGGGAAGAGTTAGTGACGTCATGTCACGCTCGCCCTCTGGTACGATGACGTCACGGATGGTGACGTCACGGACAGGGGCAGGACAGTGACGTCATGTTCTCCTGGGGGATTTAAGCTGGAACCCGTCACGGGTTCAGGGTCGTTGTGCGGAGCCAGGAACGGGTGAAGTTGGGACCCAGGGTAGGGGGAAATTAGCACCAGACTCGGGGAGCCTCGGGTGTGCTAGGGACTTCCCCAGTACCCTTACCCTGGGGGAGCGATGGGACCCAGGGTAGGGGGAAATTGGCACCAGGCTAGGGTAGCCTGCGGGTGCTAGGGAATTCCCCAGTACCCTTACCCTGGGGTGTGGAGCGTAGGCAGTGAGGAGGCAGTACACAGAGTCGTGTCCGAAGAGAAGTCTTTAATAAAACAGCTGGCGCAAGCCCCTACATGAAGATCTGCCTCCGAGTCGTCATTTACGCCTCAACATATGTATTTGGACTTCTTTAGCGCCGTACGTACCAACCATGGTAATCAGACGTGTGAGGGGGGTGGGGGAAGGATAAAAAACTAAACACAAAATAATTCTCATCGAATGCTCATTTGAGCAGGAAATCGCTTCTGAATTTTGACACCGTGAAACGATCGCGCGCATCTCGCTAATTACGAGTGAGGACCTTCCAGGCACGCACGGAGCATGTTACCACGTCAGCCTGCGGGGTATCGTCGACGTCATTCGCTTTCACTTTGTTCGCGTTCGTCTTGATCCACTCGGCGAGGTACAGGATTCCATCACCATCATCAACAGTGAAAATTAACCGTGGAAATATATTTATCTTCGTCGTCGTCGCCATGTTCTCCTGTCCAACCTATATCCGGCCTTTTCCCCAATATTCTGCACAGGCCATCGCTTCTGGTGTTGGTATTGCCAAATCTTGAGAAGTGCACTGTGAGTGCTGCAGGGCATCTCAGGAGATGATCCATGGTCTGCTTCCCCTGACAAACAAATTGATCGGTTGTGTAGAAACCCCCCCCCCCCTATTATTTAATGAGAGAGTTGCATCTGCTGAAACTCACTCCAGTCTGTTTATGCTCCGCCATGCGAGTAATTTGTAAGTGGAACCAGAGGCGAGCTCCTCATTCTATTCAGCAGCTTTGTCGCTTGTTTTTTTCCCATTGTGGTGATTTTTTTTTGCCGGAGGGAAGTTCTGGCCGATTCCGGTGATGATGTGGTCAGTGGTCTCAGAAAAAAACTGAGAATGTGTCAACTCAGTGTCCCCCCCCCCCCCCTCCAGTGTGTCACTGCGTTTTGGTGTCACTTGTAGTTGCCACTACTACTGTGTCACTATCCGCGAGCGTTTTCGTGACATTGCGATACCACGATACATCATGTGATGGCACGATACATCACATGATACCATGATACATCGCGCGATATATTGTATTCTCAAATTGCCCATGGCAAGATTTTCAGGTTTTGCTGTTCCTCTTCGTTCTCCTCCTCCTCTGTTGAAGCACAGACTACAGTGGTTTATCCAGAGTAGAGATTTTTTTTGGGTTAGATAGCGTACGTAAAAATGTGTAAACTAGCCACCATCCTGACACAGCCAATCAGTAATGTTTATCACGTAACAAAACGTGCCAATTCGTGACAAGTTAAGCACACCATTGTATTGCAGAGTAAAACCAGCATTTATATGTAAACACACATTTATATTTACGCAATCTAAACCAAACAAACTCTATTATGGATAATATTGGTCGCGAAGCCCTACTATGTGGTGCAGTTGTTTACTATATGGTCCATAAAACTATAAATACAATATATATTTCACCCACCGAAGTCGAAAGACAACATTGCAATTATCGTGATTTATTTAATTTATTTACATATTTTTGTTGTTGTTTACATTATCGGTACAGGTTTGTAGTCACGATGACGCAAATAAAGTGAAGAGAGCAGCGGGCAGTGATTACATAAATGATGTAGACAGTGTAACATGCGCAGGAGGTCTGCCCGCTGTGATTGCTCCAGACCGTCTCAGAGCTCTGGGTCATTCAACACAGATCAGCAGATTGAACCTGCCTGAAATAAAACAATGCATCATTGTCATCATCACCAGTAGCAGCAGCAACCCTAACGTTTACACCGGGAATGTCAGAAGATGTCTACAGGCTTCCCTCGATTTATGCGGTGGTAGTAGATGCATTCCAAAACAAGGGCACATGTAGCAAAACCGCACGAGACACGCAGCTGCCTGCCGAGTAGCGCACACACAGTACACACACACAGACTACACAGGCAATGTTGTCCCACGTCCGACCGCATAGCCGCATGTATGAGTGAATCCCAACCCGCATGCGGAGGGAATTTAGGGTCGAAATAGGTTAGCCACAAAGACAGCGCAAAATCGCACAAACCGAATCCGCGTAAAATAAGGAAAATCAGTATATGTATAACGAATTATAATTGTGGTGCCACAACTGTGGAGCAACTCCGCAAGCGCAGCGACTTCTTCCCGGCCCCCACACTAAACACACACCCACATGCAGCGCACCCACGTAGTGTCCTGGCGGGGGGTTGCCTGCCTGGCACATCGGGTTTTCATCTGAAGGGCCCCTAGGGGGAGAGTCCCACGGTTTCCCGGTGCCAGGAGATTGGCCAACCCCCACAGGACAGGTTACATTGCGGTGCCCCTAAACTGGCTTAAAATTGTACGGGCGCAAAAAGAAAAAAGTTCCCTGGGCCAACTGCAATGGGTTACAGACAACATTGTGGGGAGGACGGAGGGTGGAATATTAGGCATAAAGAGCAGACCTGAACACGCGAACTACTGGGCATGGGAAAACCCTGAGCAAGGAACCCTGAGCAAGGGACAATGGGTGGGGGCATAACGGACGCTCCATGTGAGGGCGGCGCATCAGTTGTAAATTGAAAGGGAGGCGCATTATTGGCTACGCGATGTGATGCCCCCCGGGCCTTTGAAGTTTAGAGTATAAAGGTGGGAGCCCCGGGACGATTGGGGCAGTTGTCTACAACCTCCGGACCGTCACGACCCACTCCCTGCCTGCTGTCCTGCCTCTTAAAGCCGCTTACAGCATCCGTGTTATAACAGCGAGTGCTGCTGCGAAAGAGTGATTGGGCAAGTCTTCTCTTGCCCTTCTCCCTCCGACTCTCCCAGCGTCCGTGGGATTCCGCAAGTCCAGTTTCAAGATACGTGGTAGAACGTTTGAGTAGCTGTGTTCATAGGTAGAGTTATGCTAGGCTCTCCTCGTGAAATATTCCTCCTCCGGGTAATGCATATTGGCGCCATTAATAAACTCTAGTACAGAATATCGGTGTAGTGTGACTTAAGTGTGTGTGCGAAGAACCTCGGCGTAGCGTCTGTGATCTGTGTGTGGCGTGTCTGCGTGGAGAGACGGTGTGCCTGGCGTGAGCGCGAGCGGAGGGCTGCAGCGTGTGGGTGGTGTGAGTGATTTGAGCGTGCGCATAAGGTGCACGTACTGCAGCATATACGGCCGCTGTCGTTTGCTCATGCTTGCGCTCGCGTGCGTGTTTACACAGCGCGCTTTACGCAGTGCATTTACATAGTAGAAAGAGCGTTACCGTTGAGGCGTGTCCCATAGTCCTATCCCCGCCGTTCCTTTTCCGCTAGCATTAGCCTCTTTTCACAGCAGATTAAGGCTTATCCACCCGGGGGGGGGTGGGGGGGGGGTGCATATTCATAACAGCCGACGTTTCTGTTGATTAGCGCTCGGCGGGTGTGGGATAACCTCTGCGATGGTAGGCCAGCCGTTCAGATATGTCCCTCAGAGAGGACGCTGGCACGGGGGGGCCGATCACCCGATCGGCATGGGCCCGGTGAGAGGCGGCCGAAGAGGAGGAGGAGGGAATGGAGGGGGTGGACGTCACACCCCGCCCACTAACGGGGAGTGGGGAAGTGGACGTCGGCCCCCACATAATTTTATTTTGATCAGTATTATTTATTGTAGGCATGCGTGTGGAAGCACAGGTGTTGATGCATGTTTTAGGTCGGCGGTTGAATCTGAAACAATGTAGACTAAGTTGAAAAACGGCGGATGCGAACGTCTTGCATGTGCATCCAGACAGCATAGATAGCCGCAGCAGCCTCCACCGTGGCTTGGACACCACGTGTCTGGTCTGATTGCTTAATGGGCACAGAAATCACTTCCAGGTGACTTTCATTAACATTCCGTTGACGTCGCTTGCGGAGCGACTGCTGTGACATTGCTGCAAGTTGACGTTAAGACAGCGCGCATCTGAAACGACATTTGAACGTGCTTTAGTTATGTATTTATTAGGTCATGAAGGACGCTTCACGCTCGACCCGGGGGTCGGTTTGTGAGTTCGGGTCGTGACCTCTGCTCAGCCGGCCGAGTGTTGCCACCGGTAAGCAGGCGCCGTGCGCAGCCCCTCCAGCACAACTGGGTGTCAAGTGCCCAGATTGAGAGCGACTCGCGGTTACCAACTGGGAGATGGGTTCCCGAGGCATTAACATTGTGGGGAGGATATCTGTGTCCCCGTGGGCTCCCTGACATGGTGCAGACACAGATGTCACGTATCGTGCTTAAAGTTATTCACCTGTCTATAGACCCCGTGATTTTTTTGTATTGGTTGTTTCATGGAACCTTTTTTTTGCCAGTATCAAAGTATGAAAAATAATAACAGATTTTGCCCTTTCTGGCAATACAACAGGAGGTGTTAAGATGTTCAAACACCAAATAAATAACTTTTGCAAGGCATGAATGGAGCTCATTCAGCCACCAATCTTTCCCGCCTCCCTTGGCTCCGTATGCCGTTAGGAACTCTCTGCAGCTCATTCTGATACAGATTCAGAGTCTGCAGGTTTCTAAGCTTATCAAAGGCTCCTATAGGAATACTCTGCAGCTGATTATTCTCCAGCTAGGAATGTCTTGTACAAAATCCCTCGCTTAAAAACAGGCTCCCGTGTATTTGTATCAAACATTTATGTTTGCTCAGCCCCAGTTTCACGTACTAGATGATGCTGGAAATGTAATGGCAGGATTAGTATAAGGTACGAAACTTGACAGTTGGGATATCAACGTGGCAAGACTGTGTTGTCGACCGAACTGCGGAATAGCAGCTATGACGAGGTGGGGCACGTGTGCATACGGAGATAAGTTAAGTGTCGTCAAAGATAACGTCCAGTTTTAACTCGTGTTCGGGATAAGCCTGTGAGATATATATTCGTGCCGTCTGCATTCATCAGCGGTAAAATAATGCTATTGCATTGTTGGTAACCGCATAAAAAAACACTTGCAAATCCATTTCCAATTTGGAGTACAAAGCAATAATGCCTCCATCTGCAAACGAAACATTTTGACTATTTAAAGGAATGGAATTACCGTCGTTTTGCAATGGGCAGTGCACCGAACTTGCAATGCAGAGGTTGCCAGTTTGATTCCATCCCCTGGCGCAGAAGTTAAAACAATGCCACAAAATGAAGAAAAACAATAAAAGTTTTTAGTTTTTCTTATATCTTTAGCAAGGAATCACATCTGCATTAACCACACGTACTTTTGGTGAACATTAAAACATCCATGCTTTGATAGTATATACATTGTCTTTTAAACTGATTGTCCTTCACCAGGAGCAGCCTTCTTCATGGCCTTTTCTCACCAGTAACAGACCATGAATGCCAAAAGGCAAACAGTGCAAAGACAATGCACGTATCAGAGCATTTATAGCTGGGGCAAGTAGTGATATCTCTGGGACCTTTTTTGCCAGTATCAACGTATGAAAAATAATATGAGGTTTAACCCTTTCTGGAAATATAACTGGAGGTGTTAAGATGTTCAAACACCAAATAGAAACCTTTTTCAAAGAATCATGGCTGCATCAACTAAACGTGCTTGCGGTGAGCATGCAAACACACATGCTCTGATAAGATATATGCATTGTCCTTGTAGGTCAATCTAGTTTGAACTAATTGTAGGCCAATACATTTTTTTGCCGGGAAAGATCAAACATTATTTTTAATGTATTGTTTGTTGTTGTAACTTGCTGTACATACGTTGAACTTAATTTGCACCGTATGTAGCCAACCGTGCAAATCGGAGGTGCGGGGGAAGGACAACAACACTAAACACAAAAAGCATTTAGCAAGAAATTAGTTTTTTCAATTTCAATTTAAAAGTGGAACGTTCCAGTAGCTTCTTAATATCGGAAGGAAGAGCGTTCCAGATGGCCGCAGAAGCGCATCTGAAAGTGCGCGATGCAGTGACCTTGTTCGATGGTTAGCTAAAAGCCATTGCGAGGATGAATGGAGTTTGCGTGATGTTTATGCTCCTTGACAAGATCTTTCTGACCCGCCCGTACTGGACATCTGTGAAAAAGAGCGTCATAGCTCATCGGATTCCTCCAGGATAGGGTGGTGAGGTGTTAACTACCTCGCCTCGTATACAGGATGTCGTGGGGTCGATCCCGACCCTGACGCCTGCTGTATACAGTGAGGGAAAAAAGTATTTGATCCCCTGCTGATTTTGTACGTTTGCCCACTGACAAAGAAATGATCAGTCTATAATTGTAAGAGTAGATTTATGTGAACAGTGAGAGACAGAATAACAACCAAAAAATCCAGAAAAACGCATGTCAAAAATGTTATAAATTGATTTGAATTTTAATGAGGGAAATAAGTATTTGACCCCTCTGCAAAACATGACTTAGTACTTGGTGGCAAAACCCTTGTTGGCAATCACAGAGGTCAGACGTTTCTTGTAGTTGGCCGCCAAGTTTGCACACATCTCAGGAGGGATTTTGTCCCACTCCTCTTTGCAGATCTTCTCCAAGTCATTAAGGTTTCGAGGCTGACGTTTGGCAACTCGAACCTTCAGCTCCCTCCACAGATTTTCTATGGGATTAAGGTCTGGAAACTGGCTAGGCCACTCCAGGACCTTATTGTGCTTCTTCTTGAGCCACTCCTTTGTTGCCTTGGCCGTGTGTTTTGGGTCATTGTCATGCTGGAATACCCATCCACGACCCATTTTCAATGCCCTGGCTGAGGGAAGGAGGTTCTCACTCAAGATTTGACGGTACATGGCCCCGTCCATCGTCCCTTTGATGCGGTGAAGTTGTCCTGTCCCCTTAGCAGAAAAACACCCCCAAAGCATAATGTTTCCTCCTCCATATTTGACGGTGGGGATGGTGATCTTGGGGTCATAGGCAGCATTCCTCCTCCAAACACCGCGAGTTGAGTTGATACCAAAGAGCTCCATTTTGGTCTCATCTGACCACAACACTTTCACCCAGTTGTCCTCCGAATCATTCAGATGTTCATTGGCAAACTTCAGACGGACATGTATATGTGCTTTCTTGAGCAGGGGCACCTTGCGGGCGCTGCAGGATTTCAGTCCTTCGCGGCGTAGTGTGTTACCAATTGTTTTCTTGGTGACTATGGTCCCAGCTGCCTTGAGATCATTGAAAAGATCCTCCCGTGTAGTTCTGGGCTGATTCCTCACCGTTCTCATGATCATTGCAACTCCACGAGGTGAGATCTTGCATGGAGCCCCAGGCCGAGGGAGATTGACAGTTCTTTGTGTTTCTTCCATTTTCGAATAATCGCACCAACTGTTGTCACCTTCTCACCAAGCTGCTTGGCAATGGTCTTGTAGCCCATTCCAGCCTTGTGTAGGTCTACAATCTTGTCCCTGACATCCTTGTAGAGCTCTTTGGTCTTGGCCATGGTGGAGAGTTTGGAATCTGATTGATTGATTGCTTCTGTGGACAGGTGTCTTTTATACAGGTAACAAGCTGAGATTAGGAGCACTCCCTTTAAGAGTGTGCTCCTAATCTCAGCTCGTTACCTTATAAAACACACCTTGGGAGCCAGAAATCTTTCTGATTGAGATGGGGTCAAATACTTATTTCCCTCATTAAAATGCAAATCAATTTATAACATTTTCGACATGCGTTTTTATGGATTTTTGTTGTTATTCTGTCTCTCACTGTTCAAATAAATCTACCATTAAAATTATAGACTGATCATTTCTTTGTCAATGGGCAAACGTACAAAATCAGCAGGGCATCAAATACTTGTTTCCCTCACTGTATATTTGTAGCGTGCTTGTCCCTCTCCCTGTGGTCGCGTGTATTTTTCTCCAGTTCCTCTGGTTTGTTCCTCCACATTCAGAATCAGCACACATTTATAATAGTTGGCTGCTATAAATTTCCACGTGATGAGCCACTTCCTTAACCTATCATTTGTGGCCAGGTGGCTGCTGAAAAAGAGATACATGGCTCAGTGGACCCGACACGGTTAAAATAAAATGGTTATTAAGTACATAAAATATTATAATTCTGATGGTTGGCCAGGAGACACGGCACACAGCACGCAGCTAGAGCGGCACTGACGTTGTTGCGTGTGATGAGGTTGCTCCCGCGAGGAGACTGCGCTTGTTTCCGTGTCTGAATGAACGTCTAAATCCCGCGAATGTCCATTTTAATATTATTGATGATGGTGATGGAAAAGGAATTATGACGATGCCAAAGGGTTGATGATAATGATGGAAAAGGGCTGAGGTGTATGATGACAAAGGGCTGATAACGATGATGATCATATAAGGCTGATAATGATTATTGCATAGGGCTGATACTGATAGTGATGTGCAAGGGCTGATACTGATGGAAAATGGCTGATGGAGATTATGAAAAAGGACTGATGATAATGATAGAAAATGGCTATTGATTATAATTATCAGTTGTATAGTATTGTAGTCAGGTGCATGCTCTTGGTCTGTGATGGGTGACCGAGAGAGCTCTGAGCCAACACAATGAGGCACCTCCAGGGCATGTTACCCTGTCTGGTTCCTCTACGTACTCACCGCCTGCCAATCTCTTCACTTTATTTGCATTTTTGTTGTTGAATTCATTCAGATATAGTATTATATATATTTTGGGTCTTTCGGTAAATCCACATAGATACAAAAATAATAAAATTATCACGACGTTTCGATCGCAACCTAAGCAATCGTCATCAGGTGAAAAAAATATAGCGAGATTATCCTGCCTCGGCAGCTCTGTCGCTATATTGTTTCACCTGATGACGATTGCTTGTGTTGTGATCGAAACGTCGTTATAATTTTATTCTTTTTCTATCTACCTGGCTTTTTTGAAAGACCCAAAGAATTTGAATTCCTGCAGTCACAAAAGCTTTAAGACAAGTATTATATATATTTTTTGATTTAAAGCTTTCGTGACTGCAGTAATTCATATTCTTAGTTTTTTCGGTAAAGTCACGTTGAAGAGAAACAACAAAATATATATTTTGTTATTTTGTTGTTTCTCTTCAACGTGACTTTACCGAAAAAACTAAGAATAAGTATTATATATGTTTTGTCAATATTTGGCCCGTCACGTTACCCTGTGGTACGAACTAACACATTTGAAAGGGAGCACCCCCACTGTCAGCTGTCCCTGGGCTGCCACAAGGTGACTCAGAACCTGGCCTTGCAGACTGGCATTAGTCTGCCAGGATAGGGGGAGATATTTGCTATGCATTGTTCAATCCCTATGATCAGCATGACATATATATGTACAATTTAGTAATTTGTGCTTCATTTTGTATTTGGCAAATATGCACCATGGCTCCGGCACACAATGGCCTACTCTTGCGAATGACATCACGGGGTCTTTAACGTTCACTGTGAATCAGACGGTGCATGTTTTTTTTTAATGATCGCTGGACTCGAACTGTGTACATTTGCAACAAGCGGCCAAAGTGTGCTTACTAAAAGGCCATGTGACGGGCCAAACATTAACCAAAAAATAACATGTATATATAAAATTCTATACCTGAGCGAATTTATCAACAAAAACGCAAATAAAGTGAAGAGATTAGCGGGCACTGAGTACGTGGAGGAACCAGACAGGGTAACATGTGCTGGAGGCGCCTCGCTGTGTGGGCCCAGAGCTCTCTTGGTCACCCATCACAGACCAAGAGCATGCACCTGGCCTGATTACAATACTAGACAACCAATCATCATCAGCCCTTTTCCATCATCATCAGACCTATGCCATCGTCATTATCAGCCCTTTCTCATCACCATAATCAGCCCCATGCTATCGTCAGCCCTTTGTCATCATCTTCATCAATCCTTTTCCATCACCATCCGCCCTATTCCATCATCATCCACCCTATGCTATCATCATAATCATCATCAGCCCTTTGTCATCATCCTCATCAGCCCTTTTCCATCATCATTAGTCCTATGCCAGCATAATTTTCGGCGGGTCCTAAGAACTCAGGGGCCAGGCATAAAGAGAAAGGAGGCAATACTTGCAGTGGATGAATGTCGTTCTTGCTGATGTCAGGTAATGGAAATGTGGAAAAAAACACGTAGCAGGAGGCCACAGGCTGACTCCGCTTATAGGCCATTTCCAACTTATTTTTGTTTGCTCAAAAAAAAGCGTCACTCCCGCGGCTCGAGCTGCACACAACGACGTATCCTTCCTCTCGTGAATTAATGAATGGATAATGACGATGGTGATATGAATATAGTCATGTGGTTCATGAACATAGTCACAAGATTTACTAGAGGACGCATTAATCAACTTACCGTATCATTGCCATCGATGTGGTGGTCCCTGTCTATCTCTCCCGCCCGGAGTGTTTGACCAGTTGACTAAACTCACCTGGCTGAGCCTGAGTAACAATCAGCTACAGAGTTGTGGCTGAGCGTGGAGAGAACGTGCCTCTCGAACTAAAAACCATTGCAGTGGTGCCATGATAAACAGCGGGCACAGAGCGGAGCCGATGGATGGATGGCGACACGCATGGTTCACGGTGCCTTCCTCAGTGTCCACAGTGCCTCCCTCAGGGTCCACAGTGCCACCCTCAGTGTCCACGGTGCGTCCCTCAGAGTCCACAGTGCCTCCCTCAGGGTCCACAGTGCCTCCCTCAGTGTCCACGGTGCCTCCCTCAGGGTCCACAGTGCCACCCTCAGTGTCCACGGTGCCTCCCTCAGTCTTAACCACGTGGTCGTCGATCTCTGGGTCCCACTACAATTCTCCCGTCCCGTGTAACGCGTCCCTCCTCCACCCGGCCCAACGCGTGTCCCACCCCCATCGCGACCACCATTCTCCCCTCGTTACATCCACAACGTTATCTTACCACATTCTCTTTCCGAATCTCCGAGTTGCTTAACTGCCACATGCTGTTCTAGAAATCCCCATCGGATCCTCCGCAGGCAACTGCAGGCAGAGGCCACGCGTTGTGCAAATTAATTTATTAACTGCACCGTGTGCATTTGGCTGATGTCTCATGGGGATGTGAGCTGGATGGAGGTGGTCGCCGCGAGACCGTGGCTTTCCCCGTGTGGAGACCGTGGCTTTCCCTGTGTGGGGCAGAACGCGTAGCGTTGCTGTACAGAGATAGTCTGTAGGCTGTCAAACGCTCCCTTAGAATGAAAAAATACATAAGCAGTGTCTCATACACGTGCCCGTCTCTTTACATAATATATATATTTCTTACACAACCCAGCAGCTGCATGCACGGCCTCATCCTGACAGCGCATCAGCAGTATTGGTAACAAGATAAGATGCACGCAGCGTGTACACAAGTCGCTGGTACGCGTCGTGACGGGTCCTGCAAGATCCGACCGTGTCCGTGCGGTGCTCGCTGAGCTGCGTTGGCTTCCGGTTGCTGAACGAATACATTTATAAGGTCGCGCTCATTACACGCAAAGCGCTTGCCATAAATCAACCACAATACCTTGCTGATCTCGTCAAGCAGTATACTATACGCTACACTATTATACACCACACTTCACACTAGACTATGCACTACATTACTATATGCACTCAAATTAGCACAGTTGGCAAGGTACATGAAATAAGTTCAACATACATACATACACACATACAAACATTACACTATTATACAGTCCACTACTATACATTCCGATTTGCACGGTTGGTTACGTACGGTGTGAAATAATTTCAACGTACACGCGTGGTTCTCAGAGGTCGCGGAAACCACAGGCAGTCAGGGCAGAGAGGCGCGCTGCCTCTTTCTCCCACGTCACCAGCGGAGGGAGAATCTACGCCGAGTCACCCGGCTACTGGAACGGCGTCAGCTGTGACATCCTTAACGTGAGCGGCTGGACCTGAGAGAACTCGAACAAAGTGAAACCAACCAGGCACAGGGCGGAGTGGTGCAATTCTGAGGAGCGAGCAGAAACGTTTTACGTGTTACGTGAAACCGGGTGCGATCCGTTGCACGCCACCGCATCATTCTCGTACAGTACCGTCTCTGCAACCAGTTGCGGGACCCGTTGCACGCGGCACCCAGGTGTAGAGGAGTAGAATGGGGAAGTGGCGTTACTTGTGCTGTCCAGGGCGATTACGTGACGTCATGTGCTCGGGGCAGCAGAGTGACGTCATGGCTGCTCAAGGATAAAAGGGGGACCCCGTGACGTAAGCGGGGTCGTAGCTGGAGAATAGGGTCGAGAAGGCGGGGAATGGGAGCGAGGGGCAAGAGGGTAGGGATAGGGGAGAGAGCACAGTGCCAGGCTAGAGGTGGCTGTGCTCCTCGGTCGGCCGTGTTGGCTGATCCCACGGCCAGCACAGAGGAGACAGCACAGGGCAGCCGGCTGTACCGGGACCTAGCCCAGGACCCCTAACCCCTGGGGAGTTGTTCACGCCTGTGTATTGTTAAAGATTTGTAATAAAACCTTGGCGGAAGCCCTTACCTTACCTTACCCTCCGAGTGAGTCGTCGGGAACTCCATTACACAGTTTTACGTGCATGCCGCAATCGTCGATCGATCCGCTCGCGTTTGCGAGCATGTAATTTGTTCGTTATGATCATAAAAAATAAAACTGAACGCGCCGTGTAACTGCCTTGTGTGTGTGTTTGTGGCGCAACCGCTCGCTCACAAGTGGACGCGTGTGGAGTGCAGCGTGTTGGAGGCAAGGGGCTGGTGGATCTCGGCCGTCGCCTCCGTTCTCGCCAAAAAAACAAAAAGCGGCTCCCTGCCGCAAAAGCGCCACGTGGAAAACTCGCGCGCTGCTGCCCCACCCGTGCAGAGGCACCGTTAGGGACCGTCCATAAATGACGTCACGCATCTGGGGGGGGGGGTCAGACAATTGTGACGATGTGTGACGAGGGGGAGGGGAGGGGGTTTGAGAAATGTCATGTCACGTAAAAATCCGCAACTTTTAATTAAATAGACTTTTAAATACATGTTTTCTCCTACAACATCAGAGTGCAGCGCCAGATTAAATACGCACTACAATGACAATAGTTTAAAGCGATTTGAAGCATGTGTTTTTTTTGGGGGGGGCAGAGCTTTGTGACGTCATATTTGAGGGGGGTCTGACTTTTTGTGACGCCGTGTGACGACGGGGGGGGGGGGGGGTAAAAAATCGCCCAAAATCGCGTGACGTCATTTATGGACGGCCCCTTTGGCACAACTCTTGCAGCGCGTCCGTGTTCAGGAACAGTTGCTCCAGACAAGCGAGCTCATCAAAACACTCCTTTAGAGATCGCTCTGGGCGTACTACTGCTGTCAATCGCAACACTTTCGTTAAAATGGCCGATAGCACCTTAATATAAAGAGGAGCGCAGAGATTCAGCAATCGTTTTAGCGTCGGTTCCTCCACCCTGCGGCTGCTGATACCTCCCCACTCCTCGTCTGTGATTCCTCCTCCTGCGCTTCTGAGTCGTCTCCTCTCTACGGGAGGGAGCGAACACGGTGTGTGGGACATTATAAGTTGAGATTACTTTCACGTTGTTACTCGTGATTCCGAGATCGTGACAATCACCTTCATTCGCAACGGAGAGAAGAAGAGTTGTCTTCTCGTAATCCTTGCGCCCGATTGATCCCAGGGTTGAGACGCATTAGCGCTCACATTCGAGATGAGCAGCTGATCACAGCGCGCGTAGCAACAACCCATTGTTGCACTCTACCACAATAGTATTGCCACTATTTCAAGTCGACATTGTTATTATTACTAACAACGCACAGTAACTCTCCTCGACTGGAATCAGTCACCCCGGAGTGTGCCGGAATGTTCGTGAGAGTTTCGAAGCCGAGCGGATTTAACCCCACGCGATTTTTGTTCGCACGGGGAGCACACCGTGCACACGAGGTGGCTACGGACTGCTCCTGGCTTGTGCCACGTGGTTGTACAGCAGAGCGGCGGTGCGGCGAGTTCCAACATTGTAGTGCAATTACTCTTCACTTAATCCCAACCCGCATTAGCGAGGTGTTATTTGCCTCGCCTGTTATACAAGGAGTTGTGGGTTCGATCCCAACCCTGACGCCTGCTGGATATTTGAAGGTTGCGTCTCTTTTTCCCTGTGGTCGCGTGTATTTGTCTGCGGGTCCTCTGGGTGTTTTCCTCCACATTTAGAATCGACGTGCGTTTCGAGTATTTGGCTGCTATAAATTATTTCCACGTGACAAGCCACTTGGTTAAGCTATCATTTGTTGTAGCCATGTTGCTTCTGAAAAGGAGCTACATAGCTCTTTACCTGGCAAAATAAAATAAAAGCACGTTGAAGTAGCAACGTACGGACCGACACGATCGTGGAGAGGCACCTCATCCATCAGTGGATTGACACGAGCACTCTTGGAGCTGGCTGCTGTTTGGCTGGCTGGCAAGGCCGGTGATGGAGTCGCAGTCAAATGAAGGAATTGCGTCCGAGGCGGAGATGGAACCAATGGGATCAGTCCACGTGCAGGAATGAGACTGCACTTGTTTTTCCCGCTACGATTTGCCGGCGGTGTGCCCAACTGCTGTTTGTCTAGGACCTCCGATTAGCACGGTTGGCTACTTGCGGTGACAAAAAAAGTTAAACATGCACACGCACATACAGCAGCTGCTACTCGGCTGGCGTGAAGCACACGCGGGGCTGTTGGAGATAAATGCAACGTCCATACAGCTCTTTACATCGATCCTCTGCTTGGCTATTTGGTGCACCATTGAAGAACAGCACAACGATGATCTGTCTGCATTGCCCCATGCTGCCAAGAACGTAGCCCCGCAACCTATAACACCTGTTATGCACAGTCTGTATGTACGTTTAACCTGTTTCGCACCGTACATAGCTAATCGGAGTTTCGGGGGAAACACAACAAACTAAACACGAAAAGCAGTGTTAAGTAAATCAGTTTTCAATTTTGATTTAAAAGTGCGTAGCTTCCTAATACCGGATGAAGAGCGTTCCAGAAGTGCATCCGAAAGCGCGTGATGCACTAACCATCTTTGTTCGACGGGGAGCCAAACGCCACTGCGATGATTACTGGAGTTCCCGTGATGGTTTAGTGAGTACGATGTCACTATTCACGTGCTATTTAAAAACAAAAATGGTCATTATCCACGCTATCCCTCTTGCTTTTCTCTTAATGTGCTATGAAGAAGGGTCATTGCCCGAAACGCCGCCTATTGTAAGGCCATCGTGTTGACGTTTTGAGTTTTGTTGTAATGCACAGTGGTCGTCAATCCAAGAGCATTATCCAGGTTTAAAAACTGTAACAGTCCAGAACACGCTTCCAGGAATTACTTTGGCCGGCCACATCCATCTCGCCTCATTTTGTCCTAAACCTGTTCATATGAATATCTGGATATGCCTCCCTTGTCGGGGCCAGCAGACCTCAACATTCCATAAAATGCACACGTCTGAATTGACGAGTGTGGTGAAGTATGGTCGCATAAACCCCCGCACACTTGCAGGGCATGGGGAGGCCCTCGTCCAGCAGTAGATTAACACGAGGTCTGCACTTGTATATTTATGCTCCCTGTTGTCTCGAGACACACAAAGACACCCAAAGAGTATGGATCTCTGCAGTCACCAAAACTTCAAATCTAGATTGACACCCACTCCCTGTTCACGGAAACGCAGCGTTATCATCAGTCACGAGCTATCCACGGCTGGATGAAGGCCTCCCTCCATCTCCTGAAGCCCGAGGCAGACCTCGACATTTGAAATTAGATTCTGACCATATTTCCACGCGCAAAAAAAATATAATTTCACTAAATTGTAAAAAGACATGGACATACACATCACGGTACTGTGAAATGCTACACTTTACAAATATACGTATAACGATATAAGATAACAATGAATATAACTTTATTGGCAAATGTCCCCACAGGAAATCACAATCAGCTGCAGAGTATTCCCGAAAAGGTCTTTGATAAGCTCACACAGCTACAGCAGCTGTACCTGTATAACAATCAACTGCAGAGCGATGGTACCGGCCACAATGTGCCAAACTGCCGAGGCTTGCAGAGATCAACCGGCAGATTAACTGTGACTGCTGCTGCATCGCATAGGCCACGGGACTCTCTCACGTCAGACCGTAAGAACGTCTGTCACTCTGTACAATGCTGCAGGCATCATTGTCGGTCATACTAAATCCACTGCTGAATGAAAGCCTCTCCAAGCTGTCACTACGTCTTGTGGTCTCGCGATGCAGCAATATGCGCGCGTAGCTCCTGTGCACACAAGCTGATGTAATTGCTATATCTCCTGCCTGGACAACGTATCAGCCAAGTTCTATTCCTTGGCTGCTACTCCGTCATTATGCTTGACCACCGGCTATCGTTCCTTCTAGCTGTGATGTGTCCTGCCCAAAGCCACTGACCTGTCGTCATAGTTTGGATGCTGTCATTAACCTGCATACGTTCTCAAATTCCAAGCGAGAATTTGGCTCTTCTGACTTCCATAGTCATAGTTATTTCCTGCTTAAATGAGCATTAAATGGGTGCTCTTCTTCGCCAGTGATGGGGATGCCACGTTTTTATGATGGGAAACAGTATGTCCATAGAAAACTTCCTTATAAGTGTCTTATTACATGTATCGACGCCGGAGGAATTATGGGTGGTCAACATCCAATATTGATTTGAACTCGCTCGCTCTACCGATGTATCTATCTCTATGAAGATGAATGGCAGAGCCTTGAGTCTCTATGAAGGTGAGTGGCAGAGCCTTGAGTCTCTATGAATGTGAGTAGCAGAGCCTTGAGTCTTGATTAAGGTGAGTGGCAGGGACTTGAGTCTAGATGAAGGTGAGTGGCAGGGCCTTGAGTCTCAATCCAGGTGAGTGGCAGAGCCTTGAGTCTCGTTGAAAGTGAATGGTAGAGCCTTGAGTCTCGATGAAGGTGAGTGGTACAGCCTTGTTCTTTATAAAGGTGAGTGGCAGGGCCTTGATTCTCTATGAACGTGAGTGGAAGAAACTTGAGTCTCGATGCAGGTGAGTGGAGCTCGTTCAGCCACAAATCTTTCCCGCTTACCTTGGTTCCGTCTCCCGTTAGCAACGCTCTGCAGCCCATTCTGATACAGATGCAGAGTCTGCAAGTTTCTAAGCATATCAAAGGCTCCTTTAGGAATACTCTGCAGCTGATTATTATCCAGTTAGGAATGTCTTGTATAAAAACCCTCGCTTACAAATAGACTCCCGTGTATTTGTATCAAGCAGTTATGTTTGCTCAGCCCCAATTACACGTACTAGATGATGCTGGAAATGTAATGACAGGATTAGTAAAAGGTACGAAAGTTGGAAGTTGGGAAATCAACGTGGCAAGACTGTGTTGTTGACCGAGCTGCGGAATAGCAGCCGTGATGAGGTGGAGCACGTGTGCAGACGGAGATGAATGTCATCAAAGATAACGTCCAGTTTTAACTCGTTTTCGGGATAAACCTGTGAGATATGCCTTTGTGCCGTCTGCATTTATCAGCGTTACAATCGTGTTATTGCATTGTTGGTAACCGCATTAAAACACTTCATGATCTGTTTCCATTTTGGCGTACAAAAGCAATAAGGCCTCCAGCTGCAAACGTAGCATTTTGACCATTTGAACTTAGCTAAGGAAGGGAACTCCCGCCGTTCTGAAATGGGCAGTGCACCAGTCTTGCAATGCAGAGGTCGCCAGTTCGATCACATTTTCCGGCGCAGAAGTTAAAACAATGGTATAAAATGATGAAAAATATGAAAGTTTGACCATTTCTTTAGTAAAATAGTCGGTGTTAAGATGTTCAAACACCAAATAGATATCTTTAGTATGGAATCACGTGTGCATTAACAACACGTTCTTGTGGTGAACATGCAAACAACCATGCTCTGATAGTATATTAATTGTCTTTGGAACGGATTGGCCTACATCAGAGACAGCTTTCTTCATGGCCTAATCTCGCCAGTGAGAGACCAGAGGACACCAAAAGGCGAAAAGTACAATGTCAATGCAAGCATCAGAACACTCATAGCTTGGCTCGAGCAGTTATATCTATGGGACCTTTTAGTCAGAATCCAAAATTATGAAAAATAAGAAAATGTTTTACCCCTTCTGGAAATAACACAGGAGGTGTTAAGATGTTCAAACACCACATAGATACCTTTTGCAAGGCACCAATGAAAGACAATGCATTTCTTATCTGAGCATATTTATTTGCTTGCATGTTTTGCCACAAGTATGTGTCGTTAATACAGACTTGATGACTTGCAAAAGGTATCGATTTGGCGTTTGAACATCTGACAACCTCCTGTTTCATTGCCAGAAAGGTTAACAGATATTCTTACTTTTCATCATTTTGGATACTGCCAAAAAGATCCCCATAGATACAACGGAGCCAGTTAATCAAATCCTCCGAGCTCTGTCCACCACCCAAGCGGTGTGAACGTGCGCATCACAGTTTGTGGGTGGGACTGCGGGTCGCGTATTGTTGGGATCAAAGTGTGCGTACTCCCACCTTTTTCAAGACGTCTGTTCAGCGTGGAAGAGCAGACCAAATAGCCATAATAGTTGTTTAGGGGGTTACATTGCGTAAATGTAAATATGTCGTTAAAACCCACCCCGCCCGACATAGCTAATTAAAAAGGTTTGTCAGGTAAACAAAACGTTCCAATTATCACTCGAGTACTCGAATTGTAAATGTTGTGGGTTTAGTCTCAAACACACCGCTATGCTGAACTAGTAACGAATTGGACCGTTTTGTTATCATGACAAGCATTTTCTAATTGGCTGTGTCTGTTGGTGGGTGGCTTTAGCGACCCATTTATATTTACACAATCTTACCAAACAAAGCCCGTCCATTATGGATAATATTGATCGCGACAGCCTACGACTACGTGTTAAACTGACCAAATGCCCCATTAGAGCTCCGTCTGGTGGAGGACATTCCGCCAGCAATGATGCGAGTGAGTGAGCGTGCAATCGCAGGGCTCCACCTTTATCTCTTTAACATTCTTTAACGGCGTTTAAAGGGTCACTTAGGCCGCCGTGATATTTGTACGTTTGCGCGTTATTAACATTGCACTGAAAACGGTTACCGGTGCATTCTAAAATGGGTATCGGTTATTTTTTAATCGCACCAACAATCATTTATCATAAAAACATGGATCTTAATCACGAGTCCACTCGCTCTATGAAGGCATCAACATGCAACGTGGACCATCGGAAATTATTTGCCATTCTTCACTATGCTTGGTTCAGTGCAGGTTGGTAAAGAGATGGCCCAGGACTGGTTCAGATATCCCTTGCCACTGATGTTAGCCGTGGCTAGAAATCAAGCACGGGTAAACCGGTTTCATATTTCTGGTGTGCTAACCACTCTACCGCCAATCGACTCCTGGTGTCTAATTTATACATTCTTTAACGGCGTTTACGTGTGTAAAAAACTGCATCGGCCTCAAACATGTGCACATTTTAATTTATACATATTTAAATCAGTGTTGTCTATATATGTGGAGCGGTAGCGCGGTGGTTAGCGAACTGCACCACTAATCTGGCGACCTGAACTTAGTGGCCAGTGATATCTGAACTGATACCGAGTCTCCTCCATTTTCAACCCCATCACGAACCCGCACCGACCATTGTGGTGAAGTATTGTCCAATATACTCCCACGAGCCGCACGGCGTGGAAAGCCTTTCATACAGCAGTTGATTGGCACAGGAGCTATTGAAGTCCTCACGTGCTCGCCTTCACGAGATTGCATGAGTCGCGATGCTGACCGTTAGGAACGCTCTGCAACTCGTTCTGAAACAGATTCAGAGTCTGCAGGTTCGTGAGTTTATCGAAGGCTCCACTAGGAATACTCTGCAGCTGATTGTTATCCAGGCGCCATTTTATGAGGATATCGTCGTTAACATCTGCCATATATGATTATCGTTACTGCTCTGGATGTGTGGCGCACAACTGTAATGCAGCACCATAGCTTTGCACGGCAGATGCGCTTATGAATGTAGCCATGAGAGGATACGTGCCTTGTGCTCAGGTGAAGAATCGCATGTGTACCGCTCTGCCAACCACAGCTGTGGAACGCAACGCAGCTGTACACGACCGGTTGATCATTGAGTGATGCCGCGAAGGGATGTTCCCTCTAAATCGGTCGATGTCAATCAGCTGCAGAGTATTCCTGAAGGCATCTTCGACAAGCTCACTAACCTGGAAATGCTGGACCTGCAACTCAATTAGTTACACAGTGTTCTGGCGGGTCCACACAACACTCAGCTTTGCCATATGGGTGTGGGAGGCGAACGTCCCCCGCCATCACTGAATTGTTGGGGCCGTTGCCCACCGACTCCCCCGTTCCATTCATATCGCTACCCCCCGGCTGCTCTGTCAGGTCCAGACTACCGACCCCTAATGTCTCGCCCCCCTGTACCTCTGCCTGGTATGTCGACCGCGTTTGCATAGCTTGATTAGCGGCTCGCACGCTTTGCGCTTGCGATGCGCTACACTGTTCAATGGCGGCGTGCCGCGGTGAGCGCGCTCGCAAAGTAAAACCCCGTCCTGCACGGGAATAAACAAGTGCGGCGTGTCGCCATGGGATTCCCTCCCACCCACGCTCCACGCGCTTAAGAAAAAACAAACGCGCCACGATTACTTTGCTCCGATTTAAAGGGGCCGTTTACACAGCCGCGCGAAAACGCGCACGCCAGGCGTTTAGTTCGCTACTTCGCTAGAGACAACCACGCAGGCACGCGACCACAACACCGTCTCACAGGCGCGCGAGCGCTAAGCACTACTGTAAACAATTGTACAGGTGTGGTGCCACCGCGGCGGAGCAGCTTCGTCGGGGACCGTGCCCACCGCCGCGCCACCACCACCGGGGGGTGAAAACGCCGACGCGGCGTGCTGCGCCGCCCCCCCCCCCCCCCACACGAACGCACACACACACCACGTAGAGCCGGAATGGGAGATCACCTGGCCGATAGGTTTTTTTCCAGAAGCCCCTAATGGGATTAAGTTTCATGGTTTCCTACGGCCGGGAATTTGGGCGATCTCCCCCCGTAGCTGACGCGCACCGCAGCACCGTGAACGAATATCAACGTTACGTGATCACAGCGGAGGCGGCATGGCCGCCGCGGATGCAACGATGCACACATAGCACGGAGCGTGGGAACGGCGGTACGCCTTTGTCATAGGTAGCATTAGGGCCCCCCAATAACAACGCGACAGGAACATTCTAACACATGAATGGGCAGGGCCGCCTGCGGGTGTGAACCGCGGCGCGCCTTTATTATAGATGCAATTAGGAGCATTCCAACATCTGAATGGACAGGGCCACCTGGGGTGTGAGAACCACAGTTCGCCTTTATTATGAATGGGATTAGGGACTCGATGACAATGAGATAAAAATAGCTCGACCTCCGATTGGGCCGGGCAGCATGGGTGCGAAAGCATCGGAGTGCCTTTTGTTATAGGTAAGCTAATAGACCTGAAGGTGAAATGTACGAATATAACTCGGCCTCCGATTGGGCAAAGAGCACGGGGGAGAGACGAAAGGCTTTTGCTACCAGGTGGATAAAAGAGGGAGGCTTAGCGTAGCAAGAGGTCTTCTTCTTCAAAATCTTCGCGGTCTACGGAGCAACAGAGTCAGCCGTTCGGGACGTCCATGTGACGAACTCCAATGCAGCCAGGCTCCACTCTCGACGAGGCCGACCTACCATCTCCTCCTTCTACAACGTTCAGTGCAGCAGAGGGGAAGTAAGCGTGTGTGAGAGAAGTGAGTACGGAGTGAGTTAATCTGGAGTAGAGAGCGGAGCGATAGACAGAGTAAGTTCAGCCTGGAATCCCCGGGAGAGTAGGCTGGCAGCCACTGACGCACACACGCGTAGTTTAAACGAGTTGCTCAGGTAAATAAAATTCGCTAGTGGGGGGATAAAACTGTGTTGTGTGGTCTTTTGGGAGCGTGAAGCGGAGGGTAGAGTGTGCTGGGTGTCTACGTGTATGCGCGGCTGTTCACCTCGAGAAGAAGTGTGTGGTGTTTACGTGCCCGCACGATTGTTTACAGTAGCGCGTAGCGCTCGCATACCGGTGTGACTGCGTTGCGATCGCGCACCTGTGCAATTGTGTACAGTACTGTGCGGCGCGTACGGGCATACGTGGCGATTTTCAGTGGTGCCCAGCGCTCGCGTACCCGTGATATCGCTTACAATAGTGCTTAGCGATCGCGTACCTGTGTGGCTGTGTTGTGGTCGCGCGCCCGCACGATTGTCTAATCGCGAAGTAGCAAGCTAAGCTCGGAGCGCGCACGTATTTGCGCGACTGTTTGAACGGGCCCGTTAACTCATAGCTGAGCGACCCTCCCCCATTAGCGGCGCGCGCACGGCAAACGTCCCGCCCGCCTATGTAACTTTGATATCAGGTCACGGTGCTGCGGTGCGCGTCAGCTACGGGGGGAGATCGCCCAAATTCCCGGTTGTAGGAAACCATGAAACTTAATCCCATGAGGGGCTTCTGGAAAAAAACCTGTCAGCAAGGTGATCTCCCCTTCCAGCTCTACGTGGGGTGTGCGTGCGTTCATGCGGCGGGGGGGGGGGGGGGTGGGGGGGGGGAAGTGAGCCACGCCGCATCAGCGTTGTCACCCTCCGGTGGTGGTGTCGCGGCAGTGGGCACGGTCCCCGATGGAGCTACTCCGCCGCGGTGGCACTACACAGCCCCCCGAGGTGCCAGTACCCGTTCCGGGTTGACTGGAGCACCTCGCCTGGGTGGCCCCTACGAGGTAGCGCTGCGGGGTCCGCGGGACTCGTCCGGCTCTCGTGACTGGTCTCGGCGGTGGCGGCTCCATCTCTCGGGGTTCCGGCGGAGGTCTCCTCCTCCACTCCAGTGGTTCTCTCCGGTCCTGGGTACCTGCGGGCTGGAAGACAAACTCAGGGGTGGTAGGGTTCAAGGGCCATCGTCCCCATCTCCCTTGGCTTGGGTCGGGACCCCCTGGGGCCTGGGGCCCCGTGGGGTCCATATACAGCGCGAGGCCCCTGGGTATGGGGTGTGTGGGGACCCCGGGGTTTCAGGGTCCTCGAGCGGTGGGGTTCTTCCTTGCTGGGGCCACCCTCCATGGTTTCAGTCGCCGGACATTGACTACCATCTCCCGGCCCCCCTCTCCCCCCTGAATCAGTACTATCAAGGGGGAGATCTGTGACTCCACCGTCCAGGGTCCCCGCCAGTAGTTGGTTAACTTCTCCACCTGACCAGCCCCGACGCGAGGGGTGTGCAGCCACACCTTAGAGCCCGCCAAGTGGAAGGGGGGCTCCATTCGGGGTCGGGCGCCCCGCTCCTGCCGCTGGTGTGCAGTCTCGCCTTGCGGGTAGGCCCGGACCCTAGCTTCTTGTAGGGTCTCCATCAAGTGCTCCACGGGGCGGCTCCCTTCCTCCCGTTGCGGCAGAGGGACACCGAACAGCAGATCTACGGGTAAGCGAGACTCGCGACCAAACATCATTAGGAACGGGGTCTGTCCCATGGATGTGTGTACTGTGGTGGCGTAGGCGAACAGCGCATAGAGGAGGTGTTCGTCCCAGTCCCGTTGATTCGCGGCTGCCATGCGCTTAAGCTTCCCGGCTAGAGTCTGGTTCATCCTATCTACCATCCCATTTGCCTGGGGGTGATACGCCGTAGTTCGGTCCTTCTGGATCCCGAACTCTCGGCACAGCACCTGGAATAGCTCTACCTCGAACTCACTACCCTGGTCAGTAATGACTCGTACGGGGATCCCGTGCTTAAGTACGTAGTGTTCCACGAACGCTCGGGCCACTATGAGGGCTGTCTTATCGGGGGTGGCCACCACTATGGGATAGCGTGTGAAGTGCTCCACCGCATCGAGAATATATCGGTTGCCCCGGTGGGATCGCGGGAATGGTCCCTGCAGGTCGATCCCAACCAGCTGGTTTGTCCGGCTTACGCAGAATAGTCTCAGGGGTACCTGGTATCGCGCTGGTTTTGGCCCGCATTGCTGACACGCGCGGCAGCCCTGTACCGAGGCGGCCACATCTTGTGCCAACTTGGGCCAGAGATACTGGAGACGCAGGGTTTCCCGAGTGTGCCGTTCCCCATCATGGCCCCGAGCGGGTGGTCGTGTACTAGCCTTAGCAGCTGGGGTCGCACCTGGGCGGGAATGCAGATGCATCCCGGCTGGCCGGCTTCGGTTAGTTCCCGTACGACCCCGTTCTGCATGCACAACCGGGCATACAAACCACTCCAGGGTCCCGGTAGGGCGTCCTTCTTCTCCCGTAGGGCCGTCTCCACCGCTGCCAGATCTGGATCCCGCAGCTGGGTCCGTCTCAGCTGCTCATCGTCCAGGCCCGGAAAGGCACAGCCGACGTCCTCCTGGATCCGATTGGGTGGGGTTGGGCGACCCGTTGGGCCCCGGGGTGTGGGCTCCGTGCCCGTCGAGTGGTCCCCAGGGTCCCTGGTTCCCCCTGCCGGGGTCTCTGTTGCGCATACTACACTGTCTCTCACCAGGGGGGAGGTTAGTCTCGGTGCGCTCCTTGGGGCCCACCACCTGCCGGCAACGGCCCCCCGTGAAGCACGGGCAGACTTCCTCTACCCTTGTCTCGGCGCACACCGTGGGTCGCCTCGACAGGGCGTCCGCGTTTGCGTGCGTACGCCCAGCTCGGTACTCAATTTGCAGGTTGTACCCCTGCAGCTGCGCCAGCCATCGGGCCATCTGCCCCCACGGTTCCTTGAATGTAAGGAGGAACTGCAGGGCAAAATGGTCGGTGCGCACCCGGCATTTCCTGCCGTACAAATACAGTCGGAATTGTTTACACGCGAAGACCACGGCATACAGTTCTTGACGGGTCACGCAATAATTCAGCTCGGCTCCACTCAGGGTCCGACTGGCGTATGTGATGACCCGTTCTGTCCCACCCTGCACCTGTAACAGCACCGCGCCCAGCCCACTGCTGCAGGCGTCGGTGTCTAAAATAAAATCAGTGGTGAAATCGGGGAAAGCTAGGGTGGGGGTGTGGGTAAGGTGGTCTTTGAGGGTGGTGAAGGCCGTCTGGCAGGCCTCCGTCCACTGATAGGAGTTCTTAGGGGTGGTGAGTTGGGTGAGGGGGCGTGCCACCTCGCTGAATCCCTTTATGAATCGGCGATAATAGGTGGTGAGCCCCAAGAATGATCTGATTTCCGTCAGGTTCCTTGGTCGTGGCCATTCCACTACGGCGTGCACCTTCTCTGGATCGGTGCGCACTCCTGCCTCACTTACTCGGTGTCCGAGGTACCCCACCTTGCGCTGCGCAAGGTCACACTTACGCGGCTTGAGTTTGAGATGGGCTGCTCGCAATCACTGGAACACCTCTCGCAGCCTGGACCAGTGCTCAGACAGAGATCTACTGAACACTATCACGTCGTCCAGGTAAATCAGGCACTGTTCCCACTGCAAGCCCTGAATCACCAACTCCATCAACCACTGGAACGTCGTGGGCGCGTTAGTGAGTCCGAACGGAAGCACTCGAAACTCGAACAGGCCCATCAGGGTGGTAAATGCAGTTTTTGGCCGATCCTCCTCCGCCATCTCCACCTGCCAGTACCCGGATGCCAGATCGAGGGTGGAAAAATACCGTGCTCCTGCGAGGCTGTCAAAGGTGTCATCGATGCGCGGTATGGGGAAGGCGTCGCTGAGGGTGACTGCATTCAACTTTCGGTAATCAACGCAGAACCGGGTTGATCCATTCTTTTTCGTCACTAGCACCACCGGGGCAGACCAGGGGCTCGCCAAGGGCTGGATTATGTTATCACATAGCATATCCGCGACCGCCTCCTTGATCTGGGTACGTTCGGGCGCGCCCACCCGGTATGCGGGGAGTTTGATCGGTCGGGCTGCACTGGTGTCAATTGTGTGCTTAACAAGGTCTGTCAGGCCTACATCTGAATCGTGCTCACTGAACACATCGGCGTTCTCCTGCAACAACCGGCGCAGCTGATCGGCCTCCCCCTTAGGTAAGTCTGCCCAAGGCACATGTAACGCGTCATGCAAGGGGATGATCTCGGCTCGGGGAGTCAGGCCGACTCGCCAGGCCAGGTCCTGGTTGTCCTCAGGGTGGCCAGGATCCTCCGCCCAGAGTGCAAACACCGAGTTGTTAGAGTGGCACGCGTGCAGGGGGTGTATGGTAGCTACTGTGGTGCGTCGTCGTAGCATTGCCGGGGTACTGTGTGGGTTAAACACCCGCATGAACAGTCGGCCCCCATCTGCGTTTACCAGCGTGGCTGACCCTACGACTCCGTACCGCGCTGCCAACTCCGGGTGAGGAGTTAGCATTACCTCGCCCGATGGTCGGTGTGTGGGGTCAGCGGAGGGGGTTGCCACTGGCACCAGCATCTCGGCGAGCGGCCCGATGGTGACGGCCGATACCAGTGTAGCGGCCACGGGTGTGAAGCGAGGGCGATTCGGCTCGGGTCCCAGGAACGGGATCCGTTCCCCGCTGCCCTCCACAATGGCGCATCGCTGGCGGGGCTGCACGTTGAGCCCCAGCTTTTCCAGGAGGTCCGTACCTGCAATACACTCGTGGCACAACACACTCGAGACGTAGAATTCGTGTGTGCAAACCTGGTTTCCGAGACGGACCTCGAAGGAGATCCTTCCCAGCAACCCCATCCCGGCTCCGCTCGCTGTGTGCAGTGCGCGATCCGGGGCCTGCAGGCGGCTCACGTCAACCCCGAGCACGCTGCAGTGCGCGGCGCTCACGAGTGAGGCTACGCCCCCCGTGTCCAGTAGGATCCAGGTGCGCTGCCCGTTCACCTGTCCTTCCACCAGAAACGTGGCCCCCGTGATTCCCGCCACCAGCTCCCGCAGCCAGTCGTCCATGCTCACCGTGTCCCTGGGTGTTGTGGTCGGAATCTGCGTGGGGGTCACTCGCTCACCATTATTATTATCGTCGTTCTGCAAAGGGACCGTGTTGACTGCACCCCTAGGTGGTCCACTCTCTAGGGGGTGTTGGCGTTTAACCGTGGCGCGTTTCTAGCGCGGGCGATCTGGGGACAGTCCCTCACGAGATGCCCTTGACGGTCGCACAGGTAACACGCTCGGGGGGCGGTCTCATAGGAGGCCCCCTGCCCATCCCTTCTTCCCCTTCCCATACGCAGCTGTCCAAGGTCGGACTCTAACTGGGACACCCGTCCGGCCAGCCCCCCCACTGTGGAGCGTAGCTTCCCCATCTCGGACTGGATGGTTTTCATATTTGTATTCGCTTCCTCGCGTACATGGGTCACCCTATCACCTACTTGGGTCAACTGGTCGGCTATATCGTTTATGCCCGTCTGTATCCCAGCTACTCATCCCGGGGTTGTGTCGCGAGATGCCGGAGGTTCCATCTCTCGCCCCCTTACCGCCCTAGCGAGCTCCTGTTCCTCCTCTTCCTCCTCTGTGGACAGACTTGCGATGGTGCGCTCCCGTCCCAGTCCTCGGAGCTGCGCGCGTTTGCTAGAAATTCTTTCACATTTGCGCGCGCGCTCGACAAGAGAGTTAAAGGGGAGACGCATACAGTTCATATCTGGCTGCCACCACGCCATGCGAGTAAAGTATCGCTGGATTTTCTCTGCGGCCAGCTCCTCAATCACCTCTGTCGTGTACCCTGGGCGTGCGATCTTTGTTAGCTCGCGCACATCCTCGGCATAATCACGCAGATCCTCGCCGGGTTGGCGGCGGCATGCCTCTAAGGCTGCTTTTGCCTCTTCATTACTCACGCTGAACCGTGAGTCAAGTTGGTGCATTAGCTCTGCTAGCTGGGTTTGCGTGCTTGTGGGTACGGCTTCCACAAAAACGGCTGCCCGCCCATCCAGTTTCATAATAAGTTGACGTAACGCCTGCGCGTCCATCCACCCATTAATTTCCTTAGCCCCTATGACGTTGCGGGCAAACGCTTTCCACGAAGGGGTACCCCGGCCGATGAATATATGCCTTATTTTTGCGTGGGGTAATGCGGGGTTCGTACCGCTTCTGACGCCAAACTGCGGGGGCGAACGTTTCCCGCCATCACTGAATTGTCGGGGCCATTGCCCACCGACTCCCCCGTTCCATTCATATCGCTACCCCCCGGCTGCTCTGTCAGGTCCAGACTACCGACCCCTAATGTCTCGCCCCCCTGTACCTCTGCCTGGGATGTCGACCACGTTTGCATAGCTTGATTAGCGGCTCGCACGCTTTGCGCTTGCGATGCGCTACACTGTTCAATGGCGGCGTGCCGCGGTGAGCGTGCTCGCAAAGTAAAACCCCGTCCTGCACAGGAATAAACAGGTGCGGCGTGTCACCGTGGGATTCCCTCCCACCCACGCTCCACGCGCTTAAGCAAAAACAAACACGCCACGATTACTTTGCTCCGATTTAAAGGGGCCGTTTACACAGCCGCGTGAAAACGCGCACGCCAGGTGCTTAGTTCGCTACTTCGCTAGAGACAACCACGTAGGCACGTGACCGCAACACCGTCTCACAGGCACACGAGCGCTAAGCACTACTGTAAACAATCGTACAGGTACGCGAGCGCTAAACGCCACCGAAACCAGATGTGTAGGTACGCGCGCGCTGAACAATACTGTAAACGATCATACAGGTACGCGGACACCAAGCACGCTCGACTCCATGTCGTGAACAGTCGCATGGTTATGCGAGCACTAACCCCCACTGTACACAGCTGCGTAGTCACACGCACGCTAAGCGCTCAGCCTCGTTGTAAACAACCGCGCACGCATGCACGCGAGCGCAAAGCGCTACTCCCTTATTCGCCGCAAACAGCCGCGTATGCGCGTGAACACAAAAAACACTCTCCACCCTCTTCTTCACCCTCCAAAGGACCACACAACACAGTTTATTCCCCTACCAGTTATTTTATTTACCGCGAGCAACCTGTTAAGCTACACGTAATTGTGTGGGTCAGTGGATGTCAGCCCATTCCCTTTGGGATCCTAGACTGTATTTCCTCTGCCTATCGCTCTGCTTTCTACCCTCGATCAAATAGCCCAAACTTACCTCTCTCTCTTACTCACGCGTGCTTCCACTCTGCTGCGCTGGAAGCTGTAGAAAAGCGATCCGTAGAGGGTTGAGCCTGGCTGCGCTGAAGTTCGTCACGCGGACGTCTCGAACGGCTGACTCCCCTCCTGCGTGGACCGCGATGATTTTTGAAGAAGACTGTCCTTTGCTGCGCTAAGCCTCCGTCTTTTATCTACCCGATCGCAAAGGTTTTTGTCTCTCCCCCGTGCTCTTTGCCCAATCGGAGGCCGAGTTATTTTCGTCCTTTTCACATTTAGGTCTATTAGCTTACCTATAACAAAAGGCATTCAGTGCGTCTGCACCCGTGCTGCCCTGCCCAATCGGAGGCCGAGTTATTTTTATCTCATTGTCATTGAGTCCCTAATCCCATCTATAATAAAGGCGCAAGGTGGTTCTCACACCCCAGGTGGCCCTGTCCATTCAGGTGTCGGAATGTGCCTGTCGCATTGTTTTTGGGGGGCCCTAATACTTCCTATGACAAAGGCGTACCGCCGTTCTAACGCTCCGTGCTATGTGTGCGTAATTGCATCGGCGGCGGCCATGCGGCCTCCGCTGTGACTATGTGACTTTGATATCAGGTCACGGCGCTGCGGTGCGCGTCAGCTACGGGGGGAGATCGCCCAAATTCTCGGCCGTAGGAAACCATGACACCTATCGGCCAGGTGATCTCCCCTTCTGGCTCTACGTGGAGTGTGTGTGCATTCGTGCGGGGGGGGGGGGGGGGGGTGGAAGCGAGGCGCGCCGTGTCGGTGTTGTCACCCCCCGGTGGTGGTGTCGCGGCGGTGGGCACAGTCCCCGACGGAGCTACTCCGCCGCGGTGACACCACACGGGCGCTGTTAAAATGGCACCTCAACCACTGACTGCAGATGTATTACACCGGGTGGTCTAGATGTATAGTAATCCCCAATTAATTGACCCCTAATGTTTTTCCTTTGCATATTTTTTCGTTTATAAATAACCTTACTTTAAAAATGTTAAGTTTTAGAGAATTACATGGGGGATGCAAGACGACTAAACCAAGTTACAAAGTAAGTTAGATGGTTTTGAAAATTGTCCACGTGACTTAAAAAAGCATGAAGATGTATCTAAAAAAATATGAAAGCACCTAATTACACTCATGGGGTTTTCTTCGAAAAAAAAAAGTCTTGTTATGACATTAATGTGAAGTATAAATGTGCGTGTTCTTACACTCAGGAAGAGGTTCTGCCAATAACATAATTCACTTTGAAGAAAAGGGCGGGCTTGGATTTTAACCCAGGAACTCTTGAAATGTTCTGCCTGTGAGCTACACCCCCTTGCCTTACGGTTTGCTTTGACGCGAGGCTGAATGTTAATTTTTTTGAACATTTTCTCACGATCAAATTCTCACCAGTACACAATCACCAAAAAGAAAATATTTTTGAGGCTATAATTGGGCCTCAGTCCAATTATTTTACGTGATTTTCAAGATGGCATTCATAACATCAACATTAGAAAAATTAATATGCATTTTAATACAAGTGTAGTGACATCGAATAAGTCACTGTATCGCGTGGCGATACAGTGACTTATTGAGATTGGGAGACAATGGAATTAAGGGTAGCAGCCCGTTATACCATTTGGACCCGTGGGCCAAGCCCGAACCCTTTTGGGGAATCCAGAAGGGTGCGTGGCCGAGGGCGGAGCCTCGCCACGCTGGGGAGAATAAAGGCGAGCTCCGACTCCCAGTCAGGGCCAGCTGCCATCGGGAATGGAACTTGTCATGCTGATGTCGTCGTGGTCTTTGCCTCTTCAAGCTGTGGGTCTAGAAGCGTGTTGGCTGTCCCGACCTGGTATGGCGTTATCCCCTATGGTTGTGATAGCCAGAATAAACAAGAGGGATAACGCCTCCTATTAGTATCTCTGAATAAGTACACCACAAGTTACGAAGAATTGTGTTTGTAAGTTAGATATTTTGGCTTAAAAAAGCATAAATGTATTGAAAATACCCCCAAAACCTCAATATGTGTAATTACAGGGTGACACCTGTTGGCCTGGAAGGGGAATCACGAGTTATGAAGTTACCCTGTTGGGGTTGTAGAATAAACGTGTTGCCTTCAAGTTCAAGTCTGTATCTCCGTTAAATGCACTATAAATGTATTCTGTTGTCTTGAAGAAATAGCTCCTGTAATGATGAACTGAATGCAAAGTAGAAATATAGGACCTATTTTTAAAGTCATACCTACGTGACTACCGAAATAACCAAAGAGTATGGATCCCTGCAGTCACGAAAACTTCAAATCTAGATTGGTATTTTTAAAGGTGGAGTGATTTATCTTTAGTGAAACTGCTGTCCTCGTGCTTGTCTTTGCACTCCATCAATGAATAAAATAAATGAAAAAAATCAATAAAAAGAAACACCACCATCCATCCCAGAAGAATTCCCTCATCAAAACTCTACACCACAGAACTCAATGTATATACGACCATGAACACCTAACCAGTGAACTCAAACACGTACACCAGGCTCTCAAGCCGAATAGATATTATGACTACACAATCCGCAAAAACCATCACCCCAACCATGAAGAAGGAGCCATCTGAGGATCCAATCAAAACCATCACTTTGCTATACATAGCAGGGGTAACAAAAATATTTTCAAAATCATGAACAAACACAATATCCAGGTCTGATTTAACACAGTACATAAAATTCGTGATCTGATCCCATCTATGAAGGACAAGATCCCTGAAATGCAATATCCCGGCATCTACAAAGTAAGCTGTGTCTGCGGCAGTAGTTATACTGGCAAAACTAAGCAACATGTCTCGGACCATGTTCGTGAACATGAGGCATATCTGAAACAGGGTAGGACCAATACCTCAGCCATGGCTGATCATTGTTTTAATGAGGTGAGCTCACACGAAATTGATTTGTCTAAGACGAAGGTACTTTGCAAACCCACTGGCTATCAACAAACATTCGTTAATGAAGCCATCCATATATACAGACACAGACACAATTTCAACCCAGAGGATGGGTACAAACTTAGCAATTATTGGAAGGATGTGATCAACCATTTTAAGTAATAACTGGCTGTGATGTTCCCATCCTGCCACCTTCCAATGTTAGTTGTTATTTTCGGCTCATCCCAACACAGCCACCTCCGAGCGCCAACCTCAATGTGGCGGCTCTGCGATCTCACATTAACATGCTAATCTCTCACATTAACATAGCCACCTCAGTGCGCTCGCCGTGGAGGCTGTTTTCTGATCTTAGATTGACATGCAAATTTTTACCTGCAGCCCTTTCATTCGTAGAAACCCACCACCAGCTCAGTCGTTGCCCATCACTTACATTAACATTAGCTTCCCCGCCCATGCTGCTGACACTTGGGCTACGCCCATTTAAATCCTTTTATAAACGGTTTGCCTTTAGAGGCTAACGACCTTTTCCTGATGATGACCACTTGTGTTGTGATCGAAACGTCGTGGTTTTTATTCTTATTATTATTTTCAATCTACGTGACTTTACCGAAATAACCAAATAATATGAATTCCTGCAGTCACGAAAGTTTTAAGTCAACATTCATGGGTGTTATCTTTAAAAAAAACTTCTCTCGTGATTTCGTCAAACTGATATCCTCGTAGATTTGGTGCTTTCGTGACTGCAGGAATTAATATTTGTTTTTTTTTCGGTAAAGTCAAGTAGAAATAAGAAAAAAATAAAATTACATGATATACGATGTTTCGATTGCAACACAAGCAATCATCATCAGGTAGAGGAAACACGTAACCGCAGATATATACAGACCTTAAGTAGAGGGAACTAACACAGATATACCAGGGGATACAGAGAGATGGAGCATCACACTAAATCAAACAGGGTTTAGCAAAATTTGGAAACTATGTAAAGCAACATTGTGTTTTAACCGACCGACTTTTCCCTTTTCCTTACATACACAGAGACTTGTGTATGTGACCAGTCACAAGCTAATCACTCAGTTATTTCAATGCTAAATTCGCCTAGTTATTTCAATGCTAAATTCTCCTGTTTGATTTGTACTAGGTGCCTCTGTGAATGTGTATGCTCTGACTTTAACATAGCTATTTCTGCGACCAGTTACAAGCTAATCACTCAGCTATTTCAATGCTAAATTCTATGCTAATTCCTTTGTCAAGAGGTGCCTCTGCGGATGTGTATGCTTTAACTTTAACATAGCCATTTCTGTGACCAGTCACAAGCTAATCACTCAGCCATTTCAATGCTAAATTTTACGCAAATTCCTTTGTGAAGGCGCTTTGTTTCTTCTCACACAGCTTAAAGGTCGCGATTTGAGCGTGGCTTTTTCACTCCAGCGCTGTCCTCCAGACAGTCTCGTCCCTTCACCTGATGAAGGCCGCTTGTGTTGTGGCCGAAACGTGGTGAGAATATTATTGTGTTATTTTATTTTATCAATTTATTATTTTATTCTCATTCTATATAATTTGATTGTATTTATACATACGTGACTTTGCCGAAAAAACCAATGAGTAATTTTATGCAGTAACGAAAGCTTTAATACTTTATTATCACACTTCTACGGGGAAGTTACCATTGTAATTATGTGTAAGATGTGCCCTTTTTTGAGCGGCCGTTTTGTATTTACAAGAGGTGGTCATTTTTTGAGCTGCCGTTTTGTATTTACAAGAGGTGGTCCTTTTTTGAGCTGCCGTTTTGTATGTGTAAGATGTGCGTGTTTGAGCTGCCGCTCTCGCTCTGGCCCTTCCCCCCCTCAAACCGTATTTCCTATTTAAGCTTATGTTCATCCCTCTGCCGCCCCCCCCCCTCTCTCTCTGCCTCCCTGTCCGTCTTTCCTCCCTTCTTACCTATTGGTGGACTTGTATATGTATTTCTACTGACCGTGTACCTCGTATTTTTCATTCTATCTATGCTGGTATGTGCAATCCAAAGGTTGAACATGAAATTTAACACTCTTCTGAAATTCGTGGTCCGCCAGGAAGTGTCTAACTGTGTTGTTGGCCTGAATGGATGTGCTTCACATAATGTTTTTTCAGGTTTGTTGAATTCTCGTCTCTCATCTTTTTGTTGTATTTACCTCCGTGATTTGTTCTTGACACCTGATGAAGATCGCTTGCGTTGTGATCGAAACGTCGTGATTTTTTTGTTTTAAAATAATTTTATTGTATTTCTACATACGTGACTTTACCGAAAAAAACAATAAGTATGCGAAGTATTCTTTAACGTGGAGCGATTTCAAACTGATATCCTCGTGAATGTCTTTGCACTATATAAATGGTTCTGCCAAAGATACATTTCCCAAAAAAGAGAAAAGGGGCAGTTGGATTTGAACCAAGGACCGAAATAATCTGCAGTCAAACGCTCTCCCTTAGAGCAACAACCCCATTGCATATCCCCAATTGTGAGGCGCACTTGAAGCTCACCATTACACAACCAAAATGAACAAAGCTTTGTGTGAAGATCATCCGGTATCAGTCCCATTATCTAATATGAATTTCAGAATGGGATTCAAAACATCATATTTGGGGAAAGTGATATTCATTTGTAAGATAAGTTAAACAGTTTTGTATGTTAAGTGTAATAGTTTGGACAAGTCTCCACGTTACATAAATAAGCGTGCAGATTTTTTACTAAAAGTCCAAAAGAACCTAAAGACAATTATGGGACCTATAAAAAAATATTTTCGCATCATAACGTAAATGGAAAGTAAAAGAGGTTCGATTTATTTTCAACTGATTCTTCTATGCATGTCTTTGCACTCCAGCAGAGGTCCTGTCAATGACAAAATTCACTCACAAATAAGTGGGCGCTTGGATTTGAACCAAGAAACTCTTGATATGGAGTCAAATGTTCTTCCACTGAGCAACACCCCCACGGAATACTACGCATTTTGACGAAATCTTGAATCTGTTTTTTAGCTAATTTTCCCTGCAAATAAATTCTCTACGTAGCCAGTCCACAACCACCATGAACAAGTATTTTAGAGGATATAATTGGACCTCAGTCACATTATTTTACGTGATTTTCAGAATGTCATTCATTACATCAACATTTGGGAAAGTGAAATGTGTATTAATACAAGTTGCAAAGTATTGTGTATGTAAGTTAGATGCTAAGGAAAAGTCTTCACTTGACTTAAAAAGTGCGGAAATATTTTTTTTTTATCTCAAAGAAAGTAAAGACATTCATTGGTATTTTCTTACAAAAACACTTCTCTAGTGATGAAGGGAATGAAAAGTAAAAATATACGAGGCATTCTTTAATGTGGAGCGATTTCAAACTAATATCCTCGTGAATGTCTTTGCACTATACAAATGGTTCTGCCAAAGATCATTTTCCAAAAAAAGACGAAGGGGAATTTGGATTTGAACCAAGGACCTCGATAATCTGCATTGAAACGCTCTCCCTTGGAGCGACAACCCCATAGCATATCCCCAATTGTGACGCGTACTTGAAGCTCACATTTTGAGCACATTTTCCCCAAATCAATCTCTCGACTTCACCATTACACAACCAAAATGAACAATGCTTTGTGTGAATATCATCCGGCCTCAGTCCCAATATCTAATATGAATTTCAGAATGGGATTCAAAACATCATATTTGGAGAAAGTGATATTCTTTTGTAAGATAAGTTAAACAGTTTTGTGTGTTAAGTGTAATCGTTTGGACAAGTCTCTGCTTGACATAAATAAACGTGCAGATTTTTTATTAAAAGTACAAAAGAACCTAAAGACAATTATGGGAGCTTAAAAAAAAATTCTCGCACCATAACGTAAATGTAAAGTAAAAGAGGTGCGATTTTTTTCAACTGATTCTTCTATTGCATGTCTTTGCACTCCAGCAGAGATCCTGCCAATGACAAAATTCACTCACAAAACGGGGACGCGTGGATTTGAACAAAGGACCTCTTGATCTGCAGTCAAATGCTCTAGCTCTGAGCTACACCCACACTGCATACTGCACATTTTGACGCAATCATGAATCTACTATTAAAGCTCATTTTCCATGCAAACAAATTATCGACTTCGCCAGTGCACTACCACCATGAACAAGTATTTTAGAGGATATAATTGGACCTCAGTCACATTATTTTATGTGATTTTCAGAATGGCATTCATTACATCAAAATTTGGGAAAGTGAAATGTATGTTAAAACAAGTTGCAGACTCTTGTGTATCTAAGTTAGATGCTAAGGAAAAGTCTTCACTTGAATTTCGATTTAAAGCTTTCGTGACTGCAAGGATTCATCTTTTTTGGTTATTTCGGTAAAGTCACGTAGAATGAGAATAAAATAATAAAATAACACAATAAAATTCTCACGACGTTTCGGCCACAACGCAAGCGGCCGTCTTCAGGTGAAAGGTACAGACCTGTCGGGACGACAGAGCTTCAATGAACGATGTTAAGATTCGTAGCGACTTTTAAAGTGAGGCACCTTGAAAAAGGGGTTTACATATCAAATAGCTGAGGGATTAGCTTGTGACTGGTCACAAGAATGGTTATGTTAAAGTCAAAACCTAAACATCCACAGAGGCAACTAGTATTTTAGCATTGAAATAGCTAAGGGATTAGCTTGTGCAAATAGCTGAGGGATTAGCTTGTGACTGGTCACGGAAATGGCTATGTTAAAGTCAAAACCTACACATCCACAGAGGCAACTAGTAATTTAGCATTGAAATAGCTAAGGGATTAGCTTGTGACTGGTCACAGAAATAGATGTTGAAGTAAATTCCTACACATCCACAGAGCTTCAATGAAAGCTGTTAAGATTCATAGTGACTTTAAGCTGTTTGGGAGAAGTGAGGCCCTTGACAAAAGGGGGTTTGCATATCAAATAGCTTAGGGATTAGCTTGTGACTGGTCACGGAAATGGCTATGTTAAAGTCAAAACCTACACATCCACAGAGGCAACTAGTAATTTAGCATTGAAATAGCTAAAGGATTAGCTTGTGACTGGTCACAGAAATATATGTTAAAGTCAAAGCCTACACATCCACAGAGGCACCTGGTACATGGACGCCAAAGGGGGCTGCAACAACTCAACTGTCATACAGTAAACCGATGTGAAAAACCGAATTCTAAATTACATCAATATAATAAATGTACTCAATATATTCTTCAATAAGCTGAGCTATTAACATTAACTGGGTATACACTACACGATATAATGAATACCACATAGTAAACCAATAAAAACTAAAATATAAACTACCTCAATGTTATATCACAATGTTATATGGTGAAAAAACGGGTGAATTCTTACCTTCCGCTTCAGCACCACGGACAGCTACGAGCCCCGTTCAGACCGACGAGTCCATCCATGGTTGGAGCGGAGGAGGAAGGAGGGGTGAAACAGCTGCGAGGCATTGTTATACTCCATGTTATAAACCTTACCATTAACCGTGGTGTGAGAGGTATTAAGAGTCAGCGCCAGCGAAAGAGTTGCGGTCTGAAGGTCCTCGTAAAATACAATTAAGAACCGAAATGGTTTAAGACATATTTCCAATGGTTACTAAGCCAGAATCCATCTTCTCGGTTTAAATTGTCTCTGTGTTTGAATATGTGGATGGCCTCATGAACGGATCTCTCATGGTAGCCGGTTGGTTTGCAAAGAACCTCTATCTTGGAGAAGTCAATGTCATGTGAGCCCACTGAATTATAACAGTGATCTGCCACAGCAGAGGAGTTCGTTCTACCATGTTTCAAGTCTGCTTTATGTTCGCGGATGCGGTCCGAGATATGTAGTTTGGTTTCTACAATGTAGCTACTACCACAGAGGCACTTTAGTTTATAAACGCCCGGGTACTGTATGTCTGGAACAGCATCTTTTACAGTTGGAACCAGATCACGAATTTTATGTACTGTGTTGAATCGGACCTGGAGCTTGTGTTTATTCAGGATTTTGGAGGTTTTTTAGTGACCTCTGCAATGTAGGGTAAGGTGATGGTTTTGAGTGGCTCCACAAGAGGATCCTTCTTCCTGACTGGAGTAATGGTTTTGCGGATTGTGTAGTCGGAGTAACCATTAGCTCTGAGAGCCTGGTGTACGTGCTTGAGTTCACTGGTAATGTGTTCCTGTTCGAAAATTCATTGGGCTCTATGGTATAGAGTCTTGATGAGTGAGTTCTTCTGGGATGGATGGTGGTGGGAATCGGTTTTCAAGGAAGCATCTGTATGGGTAGCTTTCCTTTAGACAGAGTGGCTCATTGAACCATCAGGCCTCCTTTTAATTAAGACATCCAAAAAGGGTAGTTTGCCATCTTTTTCGACCTCCATGGTAAATCTGATGGCTTGGTGTATGGAATTGATGTGGTCGCAGAATTGGTCTAGAGCAGGCTGGCCATGTGGCCAGATGACAAAAAGTGTCATCCACGTACCTCTTCCATGAGGTCGGGCGTAGAGTGGCAGTCTGGATGGCGTCAGTTTCGAATTTTTACATGAATACGTTGGCTACAACCGGAGATAGGGGGGAGCCCATTGGGGTGCCCTCAGTTTGTTTGTAGAAAGTTCCATTCCAGGTGAAGTATGTGTTGGTTAAGCAATGTCTCACCAGGGGGGGTACATCAGTATGCAGTCCTTGATGAACCAGGTCTTCAATGATAGCGATGGTGTCAGGTACCGGGACTTTGGTGAACAAGGACACCACATCAAAACTGACAAGCAGGTCATCTGAGGACAGGGAAATGCCTTTGATTGTCAATACCAGGTGAGTAGAATTGAGTACCACAGAGGTGGTTTTTCCAGTGAAAGGTCGCAGTATATCAGCAAGAAAACGTGCCAGTTTATAGGTGGGGGAGTTGATAGTAGAGACGATGGGACGAAGGGGTGTATCTTCTTTGTGTATCTTTGGAAGGCCATATAATCTTGGTGGTCTAGCAGCAGAGGGTTTCAACGAGAACTGTTTGGTCTCATCAATTAATGCTGTTGAATCAGAGATGATTTTGTTCATTTTGGTAACCAGGCTGTTGGTGGGATCTCTTTTTATTTTTGTATAGCTGCCATCGTTGAGTAGTTCTTGAATTTTGGTGTTATATTCTGTTTTTTCCATGATGACAGTGGCATTGCCCTTGTCGGCTGAGAGGACGACTATATCATCTTTCTTTTTTAATTGAGATAATTCAAAGCGTTCATCTTTGCTGATGTTGCTTTGTGGCAACTTAGCGTTTTTGAGGGTTGCAGCGATTTCAGATCTTGCTACGTCTGTAGAGATGTGACTCAAGCCCTTGAGTGCAACGTCGACATGGGCAATGATATCATTAACCGGTAAGTGTCTCGGTGTGACAGCAAAGTTTACACCTTTAGCATGAACGGATTTTAGACCATCGGAAATGGAACTGTTACTGCGATTATTTTACGACTTTGTTGACGTCTATCTTTTCGGTGTGTGGATCGGAAATCATTTTTTTTGTTGGAGAGGTGATTGAATTCGGAAATCAAATTGTCCCTACATTTGGTCGACATAGTGGCAGCCGAAGAGGTAGTCATATTGTCTACATGTTCCCAATCCGATGTAGACATTGTTGCTGTCAATGTTAAGTGTGATTTGTAGAGTGTCTTGTCTAACTGATCGAGTTTGGTGCGTATAAGTCTGATTTTTTCCGAGATAAGAGCGAAGCTAGTTCTAGCTAGAATTCGTTTTGCATTGAGTGAAGTTGCAGCAGCAGAGGTTAGTGTAAATGCGGTTGGTATTACCTTAGAGTCGCGGCATCTCTTCAGAAAGGTGAGAGACTCGATTAGTTGAGCCTTCTTATCCCGGAGTCTGTTGAATGATCTTAAGGTTGTGTGGAATCCCTCTCCGTAGAGGCGGTTAAATTTCGATTTAAAGCTTTCGTGACAGCAAAGATTCATCTTCTTTGGTTCTTTCGGTAAAGTCACGTAGAATGAGAATAAAATAATAAATTGATAAAATAAAATAACACGTTAATATTCTCACGACGTTTCGGCCACAACACAAGCGGCCTTCATCAGGTGAAGGGACGAGACTGTCTGGAGAACAGCGCTGGAGTGAAAAAGCCACGCTCAGATCGCGACCTTTAAGCTGTGTGAGAAGAGACAAAGCTCCTTGACAAAAGAATTAGAATAGAATTTAGCATTGAAATGGCTGAGTGATTAGCTTGTGACTGGTCACAGAAATGGCTATGTTAAAGTTAAAGCATACACATCCGCAGAGGCACCCCTTGACAAAGGAATTATCATAGAATTTAGCATTGAAATAGCTAAGTTAAAGCATACACATCCGCAGAGGCACCCCTTGACAAAGGAATTAGCATAGAATTTAGCATTGTAATAGCTGAGTGATTAGCTTGTAACTGGTCACAGAAATAGCTATGTTAAAGTCAGAGCATACACATTACAGAGGCACCTAGTACAAATCAAACAGGAGAATTTAGCATTGAAATAACTAGGCGAATTTAGCATTGAAATAACTGAGTGATTAGCTTGTGACTGGTCACAGAAATGGCTATGTTGAAGTCAAGACCTACACATCTGAGCTATTCACAGTAACTGGGTATACACTACAATATATAATGAACACTATATAGTGAACCAATAAAAAACTAAAATATAAATTACCTAAATGTCATCAATAAACTCTATATATTTTCCAATCAGCTAAGCTACCAACAATAAGTCGTTATATATCACAATGCTATATGGCGAAAAAAGGGGTGGATTCTTACCCTCAACTTTAGCAACACGGATAGCTACGGGCCCTGTTCAGACGGACGAGTTCATCCATGGTCGGAACAGAGGAGGGGGAGAGAGACAGCTGCGAGGCGCTGTTATACTCCATGTTGTAAACCATACCATTAACCGTGGTGTGAGAGGTATTAAGATTAAATGCCAGCGAAAGAGCTGCGGTCTGAAGGTCATCGTAAAATAAAATTAATTAAGAATGGAAATGGTTTAAAACTTCTTTCCAATGGTTACTAAGCCAGAATCCATCTTCTCGGTTGAAATTGTCTCTGTGCTTGTATATGTGAATGGCCTCATGAAGGAATCTCTCATGGTAGCCGGTTGGTTTGCAAATAACCTCCGTATTGGAGAAGTCAATGTCATGTGAGCCCACTGAATTATAACAGTGATCTGCGACGGCAGAGGAGTTCGTTCTACCGTGTTTCAAGTCTGCTTTATGTTCGCGGATGTGGTCCGAGATATGTAGTTTGGTTTCTACAATGTTTATTCAAGATTTTGGAGATCTTTTTAGTGACCCCTGCAATGTAGGGTAAGGTGATTGTTTTGAGTGGCTCCACAAGAGGATCCTTCTTCATGACTGGAGTGATGGCTTTGCGGATTGTGTAGTCGGAGTAACCATTAGCCCTGAGAGCCTGGTGTACGTGCTTGAGTTCACTGGTAATGTGTTCCTGGTCGGAAATGCATTGGGCTCTATGGTATAGAGTCTTGATGAGGGAGTTCTTCTGGGATGGATGGTGGTGGGAATCCGGTTTCAGTAAGCATCTGTATGGGTAGCTTTCCTGTAGACAGAGTGGCTCATTGAACCATCATGTCTCCTTTTAATTAAGACATCCAAAAAGGGTAGTTTGCCATCTTTTTCGACCTCCATGGTAAATGTGATGGCTGGGTGTATGGAATTGATGTGGTCGCGGAATTGGTCTAGAGCAGGCTGGCCATGTGGCCAGATGACAAAGGTGTCATCCACGTTCCTCTTCCATAAGGTCGGGCGTGTTTGAGCTGCTGCTCTCGCTCTGGCCCCTTCCCCCCTCCAACTGTATTTCCTATTCAAGCTTCTGTTCATCCCTCCGACTCCCCCCCCCCCCCCCCCTCTATCTCTGCCTCCCCCCCTCTATCTCTGCCTCCTTGTCCGACTTTCCTCCCTCCTTACCTCTTGCTGGACTTGCATATGTATTCCTACTGACCGTGTACCTCGTATTTTTCATTCTATCTATGCTGGTATGTGCAATCCAAAGGTTGAACACGAAATTAAACACTTCTGAAATTCGTGGTCCGCCATGAAGTGTCTAACTGTGTTGTTGGCCTGAATGGATGTGCTTCACATAATGTTTTTTCAGGTTTGTTGAATTTTCGTCTCTCATCTTTTTGTCGTATTTACCTCCGTGATTTGTTCTTGACACCTGATGAAGATCGCTTGCGTTGTGATCGAAACGTCGTGATTGTTTTTTGTTTTAACATAATTTTATTGTATTTCTACATACGTGACTTTAGCGAAAAAACCAATGAGCAATTTTACGCAGTCACGAAAGCTTTAATACTTTATTAAGCATGCAGATTTTTTACTAAAAGTCCAAAAGAACCTAAAGACAATTATGGGAGGTATAAAAAAAAAATTCTCGCATCATAACGTAAATGTAAAGTAAAAGAGGTGCCATTTTTGTTCAACTGATGCTTCTATGCATGTCTTTGCACTCCAGCAGAGGTCCTGCAAATGACAAAATTCAATAACAAAAAGGGGGCGCTAGGATTTGAACCAAGGACCTTTTGATCTGCAGTCAAATGCTCTACTACTGAGCTACACCCCCACGGCATACTATGCATTGTGACGCAATCTTGAATCAATTTTTTAAGCTAATTTTCCCTGCAAATAAATTCTCGACGTCCTCAGTCCACAACCACAATGAACAAGTATTTTAGAGGATATAATTGGACCTCAGTCACATTATGTTACGTGTTTTTCAGAATGGCATTCATTACATCAAAATTTGGGAAAGTGAAATGTATATTAAAACAAGTTGCAGAGTCTTGTGTATGTAAGGAAAAGTCTTCACTAGACTAAATAAATTCGGAAACATCATATTTTTTAATCTCATAGAAAGTAAAGGCATTCATTGGTATTTTCAAAAACACTTCTCTAGTGATGAAGGGAATTCAAAGTAAAAATATACGACGAATTCTTCAACGTGGAGCGATTTCAAGCTGATATCCTCGTGCATATCTTTGCACTATATAAATGGTTCTGCCAAAGATACATTTCCTAAAAAGGACAAAGGGGACAATTGGATTTGAACCAAGGACCTGGATAATCTTCAGTCAATCACTCTCCCTTAGACCAACACCCCCATAGCACACCCCAATTGTGATGCCCACTTGAAGCTCACATTTTGAGCACATTTTCACAAAATCAAACTTTCGACTTCACCATTACACAACCAAATTGAAAAAGGCTTTTTGTGATTATCATTCGGCCTCAGTTTCATCATCTAATATGATTTTCAGAATGGGACTCAAAACATCATATTTGGGGAAAATGAAATTCATTTATAAGATAAGTTAAACAGTTTTGTGTGTTAAGTGTAATTGTTTGGAAAAGTCTCCGCGTTACATAAATAAGCATGCAGATTACTCTTTGGTTTTTGCGGTAAAGTCACGTATGTAGAAATACATTAAAATTATATTAAAACGAAAAACAATCACGACGTTTCAATCACAACGCAAGCGATCTTCATCAGGTGTCAAGAACAAATCACCGAGGTAAATACAACAAAAAGATGAGAGACGAAAATTCAACAAACCTGAAAAAACATTATCTGAAGCACATCCAGTGAGGCCAACAACACAGTTAGACACTTCCTGGCGGACAACGAATTTCAGAGGAGTGTTAAATTTCGTGTTCAACCTTTGGATTGCACATATCAGCATAGATAAAATGAAAAATACGAGGCACACGGTCAGTATAAATACATATACACGTCCACCAAGAGGTAAGGAGGGAGAAAAGACGGACAGGGAGGCAGAGAGAGAGGGGGGGGGGGGGGGGGGGCTGAGGGATGAACAGAAGCTTAAATAGGAAATACAGTTGGAGGGGTGGAAGGGCCAGAGCAAGAGCGGCAGCTCAAACACGCACATCTTACACATACAAAACAGCAGCTCAAAAAAGGACCAGCTCTTGTAAATACAAAACGGCAGCTCAAAAATGACCACCTCTTGTAAATACAAAACGGCAGCTCAAGAAAGGGCACATCTTACACGTAATTACAACGGTAACTTCCCCGTAGAAGTGTGATAATAAAGTATTAAAGCTTTCGTGACTGCATAAAATTACTCATTGTTTTTTTCGGTAAAGTCACGTATGTAGAAATACAATGCAATTATATTAAAACAAAAACAATCACGATGCTTCGATCACAACGCAAGCGATCTTCATCACGTGTCAAGAACACATCACAGAGGTAAATAAAACATAAAGATAAGAGACGAAAATGCAACAAACCTGAAAAAACATTATGTGAAGCACATCCAGTCAGGCCAACAACACAGTTAGACACTTCCTGGCGGACCACGAATTTCAGAAGAGTGTTAAATTTCGTGTTCAACCTTTGCATTGCACATAGCAACATAGAAAGAATGAAAAATATGAGGTACACGGTCAGTAGAAATACATATCCAAGTCCACCAAGAGGTAAGGAGGGAGGAAAGACGGACAGGGAGGCAGAGAGAGGGGGGGGGGTTGGAGGGATGAACAGAAGCTTAAATAGGAAATACAGTTGGAGGGGGGGAGGGGCCAGAGCGAGAGGTGGTCCTTTTTTGAGCTGCCGTTTTGTATGTGTAAGATGTGCGTGTTTGAGCTGCTGCTCTTGCTCTGGCCTCTCCTCTCCTCCAACTGTATTTCCTATTCAAGCTTCTGTTCATCCCTCCGACCTCCCCCCACCCCTCTCTCTCTGCCTCCTTGTCCGACTTTCCTCCCTCCTTACCTCTTGCTGGACTTGTATATGTATTCCTACTGACCGTGTACCTCGTATTTTTCATTCTATCTATGCTGGTATGTGCAATCCAAAGGTTGAACACGAAATTAAACACTCCTCTGAAATTCGTGGTCTGCCAGGAAGTGTCTAACTGTGTTGTTGGCCTGACTGGATGTGCTTCACATAATGTTTTTTCAGGTTTGTTGAATTTTCGTCTCTCATCTTTTTGTCGTATTTACCTCCGTGATTTGTTCTTGACACCTGATGAAGATCGCTTGCGTTGTGATCGAAACGTCATGATTGTTTTTTGTTTTAACGTAATTTTACTGTATTTCTACATACGTGACTTTACCGAAAAAAGCAATGAGCAATTTTATGCAGTCACGAAAGCTTTAATACTTTATTAAGCATGCAGAAATTTTTACTAAAAGTCCAAAAGAACCTAAAGACAATTATGGGAGCTATAAACAATACTTATCGCATCATAACGTAAATGTAAAGTAAAAGAAGTGCGATTTTTTTTCTAACTGATTCTTCTATGCATGTCTTTGCACTCCAGCAGAGGTCCTGCCAATGACAAAATTCACTCACAAAAAAGGGGGCGCTTGGATTTGAACCAAGGACCTCTTGATCTGCAGTCAAATGCTCTACTACTGAGCTACACCTCCACGGAATACTACGCATTTTGACGCAATCTTGAAACTATTTTTTAAGCTAATTTTCCCTGCAAACAATTTCTCGACTTCGCCAGTCCACAACCACCATGAACAAGTATATTAGAGGATATAATTGGACCTCAGTCACATTATGTTACATGATTTTCAGAATGGAAATCATTGCATCAAAATTTTGGAAAGTGAAATGTATATTAAAACAAGTTGCATAGTCTTGTGTATGTAAGGAAAAGTCTTCACTAGACTAAATAAATTCGGAAACATCATATTTTTTATCTCATAGAAAGTAAAGGCATTCATTGGTATTTTCAAAAATACTTCTCTAGTGATGAAGGGAATTCATTGTAAAAATATACGACGAATTCTTCAACGTGGAGCGATTTCAAGCTGATATCCTCGTGCATGTCTTTGCACTATATAAATGGTTCTGCCAAAGATACATTTCCTAAAAAGACAAAGGGGACAATTGGATTTGAACCAAGGACCTGGAAAATCTTCAGTCAATTACTCTCCCTTAACCCAACACCCCCATAGCATATCCCCAATTCTGACGCCCACTTGAAGCTCACATTTGGAGCACATTTTCACAAAATCAAACTCTCGACTTCACCATTACACAACCAAATTGAACAAGGTCTTTTGTGATTATCATTCGGCCTCAGTTCCATCATATAATATGATTTTCAGAATGCGATTCAAAACATCATATTTGGGGAAATTGATATTCATTTGTAAGATAAGTTAAACACTTCTGTGTGTTAAGTGCAATTGTTTGGACAAGTATCCGCGTTACATAAATAAGCGTGCAGATTTTTACTAAAAGTCCAAAAGAACGTGAAGACAATTTTGGGAGCTATGAACAAAACTTCTCGCATCATTACGTAAATGTAAATTAAAAGAGGTGCGATTTTTTTCCAATTGATTCTTCTATGCATGTCTTTGCACTCCAGCAGAGGTCCTGCCAATGACAAAATTCACTCACAAAAAAGGGGGCGCTTGGATTTGAACCAAGGACCTCTTGATCTGCAGTCAAACGCTCTACCACTGAGCTACACCCCCACGGAATACTACGCATTTTGACGCAATTTTGAATCTATTTTTTAGCTCATTTTCCATGCAAATAAATTCTCGACGTCGCCAGTCCACAACCACCATGAACAAGTATTTTAGAGGATATAATTGGACCTCAGTCACATTATGTTACGTGATTTTCAGAATGGAAATCATTGCATCAAAATTTTGGAAAGTGAAATGTATATTAAAACAAGTTGCAGAGTCTTGTGTATGTAAGTCAGATGCTAAGGAAAAGTTTTCACTTGACTTAAAAAGTGCAGAAATATTATGTTTTATCTCAAAGAAAGTAAAGACATTCATTGTTATTTTCTTACAAAAACACTTCTCTAGTGATGAAGGGAATTCAAAGTAAAAATATACGACGAATTATTCAACGAGGAGCGATTTCAAACTGATATCCTCGTGCATGTCTTTGCACTATATAAATGGTTCTGCCAAAGAAAAATTTCCTAAAAAAGACAAAGTGGACAGTTGGATTTGAACCAAGTACCTCGATAATCTACAGTCAATCGCTCTCTCTTAGAGCAATACCCCCATAACAGATCCCAATTGTGAGGCCCACTTGAAGCTCACAATTTGATCACATTTTCGCAAACTCAAACTCTCGACTTCACCATTACACAACCAAATTGAACAAGGCTATTTGTGAATATCATTCCGCCTCAGATCCATCATCTAATATGATTTTCAGAATGCGATTCAAAACATCATATTTGGGGAAAGTGATATTCATTTGTAAATAAGTTAAACAGTTTTGTGTGTTAAGTGCAATTATTTGGACAAATCTCCGCGTTACATAATTAAGCGTGCAGATGTTTTACTAAAAGTCCAAAAGAACGTAAAGACAATTATGGGAGCTAGAAACAAAACTTCTCGCATCATAACGTAAATGTAAAGTGAAAGAGGTGCGATTTTTTTTTCCAACTGATTCTTCTATGCATGTCTTTGCATTCCAGCAGAGGTCCTGCCAATGACAAAATTCACTCACAAAAAAGGGGGCGCTTGGATTTGAACCAAGGACCTCTTGATCTGCAGTCAAATGCTCTACCACTGAGCTACACCCCCACGGAATACTACGCATTTTGACGCAATCTTGAATCTATTTTTTAGCTCATTTTCCTGAAAATAAATTCTCGACGTCGCAAGTCCACAACAACCATGAACAAGTATTTTAGAGGATATAATTGGACCTCAGTCACATTATTTTATGTGATTTTCAGAATGGCATTCATTACACCAACATTTGGGAAAGTGAAATGTATATTAATACAAGTTGCAAAGTATTGTGTATGTAAGTCAGATGCTCAGGAAAAGTCTTCAATTGACTTAAAAAGTGCGGAAATATTATTTTTATCTCAAAGAAAGTAAAGACATTCATTGTTATTTTACTACAAAAACACTTCTCTAGTGATGAAGGGAATTCAAAGTAAAAATACACGACAAATTCTTTAACGTGGAGCGATTTCAAACTGCTATCCTCGTGCATATCTTTGCACTATATAAATGGTTCTGCCAAAGATACATTTCCTAAAAAAGACAAAGGGGACAGTTGGATTTGAACCAAGGACCTGGATAATCTTCAGTCAATCACTCTCCCTTAGACCAACACCCCCATAGCATATCCCCAATTGTGACGCCCACTTGAAGCTCACATTTTGAGCACATTTTCACAAAATCAAACTCTGGACTTCACAATTACACAACCAAATTGAACAAGGCTTTTTGTGAATATCATTCGGCCTCAGTTCCATCATCTAATATGATTTTCAGAATGCGATTCAAAACATCATTATTGGAGAAAGTGATATTCATTTGTAAGATAAGTTAAACACTTCTGTGTGTTAAGTGCAATTGTTTGGACAAGTATCCGCGTTACATAAATAAGCGTGCAGATTTTTACTAAAAGTCCAAAAGAACGTGAAGACAATTTTGGGAGCTATGAACAAAACTTCTCGCATCATTACGTAAATGTAAATTAAAAGAGGTGCGATTTTTTTCCAATTGATTCTTCTATGCATGTCTTTGCACTCCAGCAGAGGTCCTGCCAATGACAAAATTCACTCACAAAAAAGGGGGCGCTTGGATTTGAACCAAGGACCTCTTGATCTGCAGTCAAACGCTCTACCACTGAGCTACACCCCCACGGAATACTACGCATTTTGACGCAATTTTGAATCTATTTTTTAGCTCATTTTCCATGCAAATAAATTCTCGACGTCGCCAGTCCACAACCACCATGAACAAGTATTTTAGAGGATATAATTGGACCTCAGTCACATTATGTTACGTGATTTTCAGAATGGAAATCATTGCATCAAAATTTTGGAAAGTGAAATGTATATTAAAACAAGTTGCAGAGTCTTGTGTATGTAAGTCAGATGCTAAGGAAAAGTTTTCACTTGACTTAAAAAGTGCAGAAATATTATGTTTTATCTCAAAGAAAGTAAAGACATTCATTGTTATTTTCTTACAAAAACACTTCTCTAGTGATGAAGGGAATTCAAAGTAAAAATATACGACGAATTATTCAACGAGGAGCGATTTCAAACTGATATCCTCGTGCATGTCTTTGCACTATATAAATGGTTCTGCCAAAGAAAAATTTCCTAAAAAAGACAAAGTGGACAGTTGGATTTGAACCAAGTACCTCGATAATCTACAGTCAATCGCTCTCTCTTAGAGCAATACCCCCATAACAGATCCCAATTGTGAGGCCCACTTGAAGCTCACAATTTGATCACATTTTCGCAAACTCAAACTCTCGACTTCACCATTACACAACCAAATTGAACAAGGCTATTTGTGAATATCATTCCGCCTCAGATCCATCATCTAATATGATTTTCAGAATGCGATTCAAAACATCATATTTGGGGAAAGTGATATTCATTTGTAAATAAGTTAAACAGTTTTGTGTGTTAAGTGCAATTATTTGGACAAATCTCCGCGTTACATAATTAAGCGTGCAGATGTTTTACTAAAAGTCCAAAAGAACGTAAAGACAATTATGGGAGCTAGAAACAAAACTTCTCGCATCATAACGTAAATGTAAAGTGAAAGAGGTGCGATTTTTTTTTCCAACTGATTCTTCTATGCATGTCTTTGCACTCCAGCAGAGGTCCTGCCAATGACAAAATTCACTCACAAAAAAGGGGGCGCTTGGATTTGAACCAAGGACCTCTTGATCTGCAGTCAAATGCTCTACCACTGAGCTACACCCCCACGGAATACTACGCATTTTGACGCAATCTTGAATCTATTTTTTAGCTCATTTTCCTGAAAATAAATTCTCGACGTCGCAAGTCCACAACAACCATGAACAAGTATTTTAGAGGATATAATTGGACCTCAGTCACATTATTTTATGTGATTTTCAGAATGGCATTCATTACACCAACATTTGGGAAAGTGAAATGTATATTAATACAAGTTGCAAAGTATTGTGTATGTAAGTCAGATGCTCAGGAAAAGTCTTCAATTGACTTAAAAAGTGCGGAAATATTATTTTTATCTCAAAGAAAGTAAAGACATTCATTGTTATTTTACTACAAAAACACTTCTCTAGTGATGAAGGGAATTCAAAGTAAAAATACACGACAAATTCTTTAACGTGGAGCGATTTCAAACTGCTATCCTCGTGCATATCTTTGCACTATATAAATGGTTCTGCCAAAGATACATTTCCTAAAAAAGACAAAGGGGACAGTTGGATTTGAACCAAGGACCTGGATAATCTTCAGTCAATCACTCTCCCTTAGACCAACACCCCCATAGCATATCCCCAATTGTGACGCCCACTTGAAGCTCACATTTTGAGCACATTTTCACAAAATCAAACTCTGGACTTCACAATTACACAACCAAATTGAACAAGGCTTTTTGTGAATATCATTCGGCCTCAGTTCCATCATCTAATATGATTTTCAGAATGCGATTCAAAACATCATATTTGGAGAAAGTGATATTCATTTGTAAGATAAGTTAAACAGTTTTGTGTGTTAAGTGCAATTGTTTGGACAAGTCTCTGCGTTACATAAATAAACGTGCAGCTTTTTTACTATAAGTCCAAACGAACGTAAAGACAATTCTGGGAGCTATAAACAAAACTTCTCGCATCATAACGTAAATGGTAAGTAAAAGAAGTGCGATTTTTTTTCCAACTGATTCTTCTATGCATGTCTTTGCACTCCAGCAGAGGTCCTGCCCATGACAAAATTCACTCGCAAAACAGGGGGCGCTTGGATTTGAACCAAGGACCTCTTGATCTGCAGTCAAATGCTCTACCACTGAGCTACACCCCCACGGAATACTATGCATTTTCACGCAATCTTGAATCTATTTTTTAGCTCATTTTCCCTGAAAATAAATTCTCGACGTCGCCAGTCCACATCCACCATGAAGAAGTCTTTTAGAGGATATAATTGGAGCTCAGTCGCATTATTTTATGTGATTTTCAGAATGGCATTCATTACATCAACATTTGGGAAAGATAAATGTTTACTAATACAAGTTGCAAAGTATTGTGAATGAAAGTCAGATGCTAAGGAAAAGTCTTCACTTGACTTAAAAAGTACGGAAATATTATTTTTATCTCAAAGAAAGTAAAGACATTCATTGGTATTTTATTACAAAAACACTTCTCTAGTGATGAAGGGAATTCAAAGCAAAAATATACGATGCATTGTTTAACGTGGAGCGATTTCAAACTGCTATCCTCGTGCATGTCTTTGCACTGTATAAATGGTTTTGCCAAAGATACATTTCCTAAAAAAGACAAAGGGGACAGTTGGATTTGAACCAAGGACCTGGATAATCTTCAGTCAATCGCTCTCCCTTAGACCAACACCCCCATAGCATATCCCCAATTGTGCTGCCCACTTGAAGCTCACATTTTGAGCACATTTTCGCAAAATCACAATCTCGACTTCACCGTTACACAACCAAATAGAACAATGCTTTTTGTGAATATCATTCGGCCTCAGTTCCATCATCTAATATGATTTGCAGAATGCGATTCAAAACATCATATTTGGAGAAAGTGATATTCATTTGTAAGATAAGTTAAACAGTTTCGTGTGTTAAGTGCAATTGTTTGGACAAGTCTCTGCGTTACATAAATAAGCGTGCACATTTTTTACTAAAAGTCCAAAAGAACGTAAAGACAATTATGGGAGCTATAAACAAAACTTCTCGCATCATAACGTAAATGTAAAGTAAAAGATGTGCGATTTTTTTTTCCAACTGATTCTTCTATGCATGTCTTTGCACTCCAGCAGAGGTCCTGCCAATGACAAAATTCACTCACAAAAAAGGGGCGCTTGGATTTGAAACAATGACCTCTTGATCTGCATTCAAATGCTCTACCACTGAGCTACACCCCCACGGAATACTACGCATTTTGACGCAATCTTGAATGTATTTTTTAGCTCATTTTCCCTGAAAATAAATTCTCGACGTCCTCAGTCCACAACCACAATGAACAAGTATTTTAGAGGATATAATTGGACCTCAGTCACATTATTTTATGTGATTTTCAGAATGGCATTCATTACATCAACATTTGGAAAAGTGAAATGTTTATTAATACAAGTTGCAAAGTATTGTGGATGTAAATCAGATGCTAAGGAAAAGTCTTCATTTGACTTAAAAAGTGCGGAAATATTATTTTTATCTCAAAGAAAGTAAAGACATTCATTAGTATTTTCTTACAAAAACACTCCTCTAGTGATGAAGGGAATTCAAAGAAAATATATACGACAAATTCTTTAACGTGGAGCGATTTCAAACTCCTATCCTCGTGCATGTCTTTGCACTATATAAATGGTTATGCCAAAGATACATTTCCTAAAAAAGACAAAGGGGACAATTGGATTTGAACCAAGGACCTGGATAATCTTCAGTCAATCACTCTCCCTTAGACCAACACCCCAATAGAAGATCCCCAATTGTGATGCCCACTTGAAGCTCACATTTTGAGCACATTATCGCAAAATCACACTCTCGACTTCACCGTTACACAACCAAATTGAACAAGGCTTTTTGTGAATATCATTCGGCCTCAGTTCCATCATCTAATATGATTTGCAGAATGTGATTCAAAACATCATATTTGGAGAAAGTGATATTCATTTGTAAGATAAGTTAAACAGTTTCGTGTGTTAAGTGCAATTGTTTGGACAAGTCTCTGCGTTACATAAAAAAGCGTGCACATTTTTTACTAAAAGTCCAAACGAACGTAAAGACAATTATGGGAGCTATAAACAAACTTCTTGCATCATAACGTAAATGGTAAGTGAAAGAGGTGCGATTTTTTTTCCAACTGATTCTTCTATGCATGTCTTTGCACTCCAGCAGAGGTCCTGCCAATGACAAAATTCACCCACAACAAAGGGGGCGCTTGGATTTGAACCAAGGACCTCTTGATCTGCAGTCAAATGCTCTACCACTGAGCTAGACCCCCACAGAATACTACGCTTTTTGACGCAATCTTGAATCTATCTTTTAGCTCATTTTCACTGAAATTAAATTCTCGACGTCGCCAGTCCACAACTACCATGAACAAGTATTTTAGAGGATATAATTGGACCTCAGTCACATAATTTTATGTGATTTTCAGAATGGCATTCATTACATCAACATTTGGGAAAGTGAAATGTTTATTAATACAAGTTGCAAAGTATTGTGTATGTAAGTCAGATGCTAAAGAAAAGTCTTCACTTGACTTAAAAAGTGCGGAAATATCATTTTTATCTCAAAGAAATTGAAGACATTCATTGGTATTTTCTTACAAAAACACTTCTCTAGTGATGAAGGGAATTCAAAGCAAAAATATACGATGCATTGTTTAACGTGGAGCGATTTCAAACTGCTATCCTCGTGCATGTCTTTGCACTGTATAAATGGTTTTGCCAAAGATACATTTCCTAAAAAAGACAAAAGGGACAGTTGGATTTGAACCAAGGACCTGGATAATCTTCAGTCAATCGCTCTCCCTTAGACCAATACCCCCATAGCATATCCCCAATTGTGATGCCCACTTGAAGCTCACATTTTGAGCACATTTTCGCAAAATCACACTCTCGACTTCACCGTTACACAACCAAATAGAACAAGGCTTTTTGTGAATATCATTCGGCCTCAGTTCCATCATCTAATATGATTTGCAGAATGCGATTCAAAACATCATATTTGGAGAAAGTGATATTCATTTGTAAGATAAGTTAAACAGTTTTGTGTGTTAAGTGCAATTGTTTGGACAAGTCTCTGCGTTACATAAATAAGCGTGCACATTTTTTACTAAAAGTCCAAAAGAACGTAAAGACAATTATGGGAGCTATAAACAAAACTTATCGCATCATAACGTAAATGATAAGTGAAAGAGGTGCGATTTTTTTTTCCAACTGATTCTTCTATGCATGTCTTTGCACTCCAGCAGAGGTCCTGCCAATGACAAAATTCACTCACAAAAAAGGGGCGCTTGGATTTGAAACAATGACCTCTTGATCTGCATTCAAATGCTCTACCACTGAGCTACACCCCCACGGGATACTACGCATTTTGACGCAATCTTGAATGTATTTTTTAGCTCATTTTCCCTGAAAATAAATTCTCGACGTCCTCAGTCCACAACCACAATGAATAAGTATTTTAGAGGATATAATTGGACCTCAGTCACATTATTTTATGTGATTTTCAGAATGGCATTCATTACATCAACAGTTGGGATAGTGAAATGTACATTAATACAAGTTTCAAAGTATTGTGTATGTAAGTCAGATGCTAAGGAAAAATCTTCACTTGACTTAAAAAGTGCGGAAATATTTTTTTTTAGCTCAAAGAAAGTAAAGACATTCATTGGTATTTTATTACAAAAACACTTCTCTAGTGATGGAGGGAATTCAAAGTAAAATATACGACGAATTATTCAACGTGGAGCGATTTCAAACTGATATCCTCTTGCATGTCTTTGCACTATATAAATGGTTCTGCCAAAGATACATTTCCTAAATAAGACAAATGGGACAGTTGGATTTGAACCAAGGCCCTGGATAATCTTCAGTCAATCGCTCTCGCTTAGACCATCACCCCCATAGCATGTCCCCAATTGTGACGCCCACTTGAAGCTCACATTTTGAGCACATTTTCGCAAAATCACACTCTCGACTTCACCGTTACACAACCACATTGAACAAGGCTTTTTGAATATCATTCGGCCTCAGTTCCATCATCTAATATGATTTTCAGAATGCGATTCAAAACATCATATTTGGAGAAAGTGATATTCATTTGTAAGATAAGTTAAACAGTTTTGTGTGTTAATTGCAATTGTTTGGACAAGTCTCTGCGTTACATAAATAAGCGTGCACATTTTTTTACTAAAAGTCCAAACGAACGTACAGACAATTATGGGAGCTATAAACACAACTTCTCGCATCATAACGTAAATGGTCAGTAAAAGAGGTGCGATTTTTTTTCCAACTGATTCTTCTATGCATGTCTTTGCACTCCAGCAGAGGTCCTGCCAATTACAAAATTCACTCACAAAAAAGGGGGCGCTTGGATTTGAACCAAGGACCTCTTGATCTGCAGTCAAATGCTCTACCACTGAGCTACACCCCCACGGAATACTACGCATTTTGACGCAATCTTGAATCTATTTTTTAGCTCATTTTCCTGAAAATAAATTCTCGACGTCGCCAGTCCACAACCACCATGAACAAGTATTTTAGAGGATATAATTGGACCTCAGTCACATTATTTTATGTGATTTTCAGAATGGCATTCATTACATCAACATTTGAGAAAGTGAAATGTTTATTAATACAAGTTGCAAAGTATTGTGTATGTAAGTCAGATGCTAAGGAAAAATCTTCACTTGACTTAAAAAGTGCGGAAATATTATTTTTATCTCAGAGAAAGTAAAGACATTCATTGGTATTTTATTACAAAAACACTTCTCTAGTGATGAAGGGAATTCAAAGAAAAAATATACGACAAATTCTTTAACGTGGAGCGATTTCAAACTGCTATCCTCGTGCATGTCTTTGCACTGTATAAATGGTTCTGCCAAAGATACATTTCCTAAAAAAGACAAAGGGGACAGTTGGATTTGAACCAAGGACCTGGATAATCTTCAGTCAATCACTCTCCCTTAGACCAACACCCCCATAGCATATCCCCAATTGTGACGCCCACTTGAAGCTCACATTTTGAGCACATTTTCGCAAAATCACACTATCGACTTCACCGTTACACAACCAAATAGAACAAGGCTTTTTGTGAATATCATTCGGCCTCAGTTCCATCATCTAATATGATTTGCAGAATGCGATTCAAAACATCATATTTGGAGAAAGTGATATTCATTTGTAAGATAAGTTAAACAGTTTTGTGTGTTAAGTGCAATTGTTTGGACAAGTCTCTGCGTTACATAAATAAGCGTGCACATTTTTTACTAAAAGTACAAAAGAACGTAAAGACAATTATGGGAGCTATAAACAAAACTTCTCGCATCATAACGTAAATGGTAAGTAAAAGGTGCGATTTTTTTTTCAACTGACTCTTCTATGCATGTCTTTGCACTCCAGCAGAGGTCCTGTCAATGACAAAATTCACTCGCAAAAAAGGGGGCGCTTGGAATTGAACCGAGTACCTCTTGATCTGCAGTCAAATGCTCTACCACTGAGCTACACCCCCACGGAATGCTTCGCTTTCTGACGCAATCTTGAATCTATTTTTTAGCTCATTTTCACTGAAATTAAATTCTCGACGTCGCCAGTCCACAACTCCCATGAACAAGTATTTTAGAGGATATAATTGGACCTCAGTCACATTATTTTATGTGATTTTCAGAATGGCATTCATACATCAACATTTGGGAATGTGAAATGTTTATTAATACAAGTTTCAAAGTATTGTGTATGTAAGTCAGATGCTAACGAAAAGTCTTCACTTGACTTAAAAAGTGCGGAAATATTTTTATCTCAAAGAAATTGAAGACATTCATTGGTATTTTCTTACAAAAACACTTCTCTAGTGATGAAGGGAATTCAAAGCAAAAATATACGATGCATTGTTTAACGTGGAGCGATTTCAAACTGCTATCCTCGTGCATGTCTTTGCACTGTATACATGGTTCTGCCAAAGATACATTTCCTAAAAAAGACAAAGGGGACAGTTGGATTTGAACCAAGGACCTGGATAATCTTCAGTCAATCGCTCTCCCTTAGACCAACACCCCCATAGCATATCCCCAATTGTGACGCCCACTTGAAGCTCACATTTTGAGCACATTTTCGCAAAATCACACTCTCGACTTCACCGTTACACAACCAAATTGAACAAGGCTTTTTGTGAATATCATTCGGCCTCAGTTCCATCATCTAATATGATTTGCAGAATGCGATTCAAAACATCATATTTGGAGAAAGTGATATTCATTTGTAAGATAAGTTAAACAGTTTTGTGTGTTAAGTGCAATTGTTTGGACAAGTCTCTGCGTTACATAAATAAGCGTGCACATTTTTTACTAAAAGTCCAAAAGAACGTAAAGACAATTATGGGAGCTATAAACAAAACTTCTCGCATCATAACGTAAATGGTAAGTAAAAGGTGCGATTTTTTTTTTTTCAACTGACTCTTCTATGCATGTCTTTGCACTCCAGCAGAGGGCCTGTCAATGACAAAATTCACTCGCCAAAAAGCGGGCGCTTGGATTTGAACCGAGGACCTCTTGATCTGCAGTCAACTGCTCTTCCACTGAGCTACACCCCCACTAAATACTACGCATTTTTACGCAATCTTGAATCGATTTTTTAGCTCATTTTCACTTAAATTAAATTCTCGACGTCGCCAGTCCACAACTACCATGAACAAGTATTTTAGAGGATATAATTGGACCTCAGTCACATCATTTTACGTGATTTTCAGAATGGCATTCATTACATCAACATTTGGGAAAGTGAAATGTTTATTAATACAAGTTGCAAAGTATTGTGTATGTAAATCAGATGCTAAGGAAAAGTCTTCATTTGACTTAAAAAGTGCGGAAATATTATTTTTATCTCAAAGAAAGTAAAGACATTCATTGGTATTTTCTTACAAAAATACTCCTCTAGTGATGAAGGGAAATCAAAGAAAAAATATACGACAAATTCTTTAACGTGGAGCGATTTCAAACTCCTATCCTCGTGCATGTCTTTGCACTATATAAATGGTTCTGCCAAAGATACATTTCCTAAAAACGACAAAGGGGACAATTGGATTAGAACCAAGGACCTGGATAATCTTCAGTCAATCACTCCCCCTTAGACCAACACCCCAATAGAATATCCCCAATTGTGATGCCCACTTGAAGCTCACATTTTGAGCACATTTTCGCAAAATCACAATCTCGACTTCACCGTTACACAACCAAATTGAACAAGGCTTTTTGTGAATATCATTCGGCCTCAGTTCCATCATCTAATATGATTTTCAGAATGCGATTCAAAACATCATTATTGGAGAAAGTGATATTCATTTGTAAGATAAGTTAAACAGTTTTGTGTGTTAAGTGCAATTGTTTGGACAAGTCTCTGCGTTGCATAAATAAGCGTGCACATTTTTTACTAAAAGTCCAAACGAACGTAAAGACAACTATGGGAGCTATAAACAAACTTCTCGCATCATAACGTAAATGATAAGTGAAAGAGGTGCGATTTTTTTTCCAACTGATTCTTCTATGCATGTCTTTGCACTCCAGCAGAGGTCCTGTCAATGACAAATTTCACTCGCAAAAAAGGGGGCACTTGGATTTGAACCGAGGACCTCTTGATCTGCAGTCAAATGCTCTACCACTGAGCTACACCCCCACGGAATGCTATGCTTTTTGACGCAATCTTGAATCTATTTTTTAGCTCATTTTCACTTAAATTAAATTCTCGACGTCGCCAGTCCACAACTACCATGAACAAGTATTTTAGAGGATATAATTGGACCTCAGTCACATTATTTTATGTGATTTTCAGAATGGCATTCATTACATCAACATTTGGGAAAGTGAAATGTTTATTAATATAATTTGCAAAGTATTGTGTATGTAAGTCAGATGCTAAGGAAATATCTTCACTTGACTTAAAAAGTGCGGAAATATCATTTTTATCTCAAAGAAAGTGAAGACATTCATTTGTATTTTCTTACAAAAACACTTCTCTATTGATGAAGGGAATTCAAAGAAAAAATATACGACAAATTCTTTAACGTGGAGCGATTTCAAGCTGCTATCCTCGTGCATGTCTTTGCACTGTATAAATGGTTCTGCCAAAGATACATTTCCTAAAAAAGACAAAGGGGACAGTTGGATTTGAACCAAGGACCTGGATAATCTTCAGTCAATCACTCTCCCTTAGACCAACACCCCCATAGCATGTCCCCAATTGTGACGCCCACTTGAAGCTCACATTTTGAGCACATTTTCGCAAAATCACACTCTCGACTTCACCGTTACACAACCAAATTGAACAAGGCTTTTTGTGAATATCATTCGGCCTCAGTTCCATCATCTAATATGATTTGCAGAATGCGATTCAAAACATCATATTTGGAGAAAGTGATATTCATTTGTAAGATAAGTTAAACAGTTTTGTGTGTTAAGTGCAATTGTTTGGACAAGTCTCTGCGTTACATAAATAAGCGTGCACATTTTTTACTAAAAGTCCAAAAGAACGTAAAGACAATTATGGGAGCTATAAACAAAACTTCTCGCATCATAACGTAAATGGTAAGTAAAAGTTGCAAAGTATTGTGTATGTAATTCAGATGCTAAGGAAAAATCTTCACTTGACTTAAAAAGTGCGGAAATATCATTTTTATCTCAAAGAAAGTAAAGACATTCATTGGTATTTTCTTACAAAAACACACCTCTAGTGATGAAGGGAATTCAAAGAAAAAATATACGACAAATTCTTTAACGTGGAGCGATTTCAAACTGCTATCCTCGTGCATGTCTTTGCACTGTATAAATGGTTCTGCCAAAGATACATTTCCTAAAAAAGACAAAGGGGACAGTTGGATTTGAACCAAGGACCTGGATAATCTTCAGTCAATCGCTCTCCCTTAGACCAACACCCCCATAGCATATCCCCAATTGTGACGCCCACTTGAAGCTCACATTTTGAGCACATTTTCGCAAAATCACACTCTCGACTTCACCGTTACACAACCAAATTGAACAAGGCTTTTTGTGAATATCATTCGGCCTCAGTTCCATCATCTAATATGATTTGCAGAATGCGATTCAAAACATCATATTTGGAGAAAGTGATATTCATTTGTAAGATAAGTTAAACAGTTGTGTGTGTTAAGTGCAATTGTTTGGACAAGTCTCTGCGTTACATAAATAAGCGTGCACATTTTTTACTAAAAGTCCAAAAGAACGTAAAGACAATTATGGGAGCTATAAACAAAACTTCTCGCATCATAACGTAAATGGTAAGTAAAAGGTGCGATTTTTTTTTCAACTGACTCTTCTATGCATGTCTTTGCACTCCAGCAGAGGTCCTGTCAATGACAAATTTCACTCGCAAAAAAGGGGGCACTTGGATTTGAACCGAGGACCTCTTGATCTGCAGTCAAATGCTCTACCACTGAGCTACACCCCCACGGAATGCTATGCTTTTTGACGCAATCTTGAATCTATTTTTTAGCTCATTTTCACTTAAATTAAATTCTCGACGTCGCCAGTCCACAACTACCATGAACAAGTATTTTAGAGGATATAATTGGACCTCAGTCACATTATTTTATGTGATTTTCAGAATGGCATTCATTACATCAACATTTGGGAAAGTGAAATGTTTATTAATATAAGTTGCAAAGTATTGTGTATGTAAGTCAGATGCTAAGGAAATATCTTCACTTGACTTAAAAAGTGCGGAAATATTATTTTTATCTCAAAGAAAGTAAAGACATTCATTGGTATTTTCTTACAAAAATACTCCTCTAGTGATGAAGGGAAATCAAAGAAAAAATATACGATAAATTCTTTAACGTGGAGCGATTTCAAACTCCTATCCTCGTGCATGTCTTTGCACTATATAAATCGTTCTGCCAAAGATACATTTCCTAAAAAAGACAAAGGGGACAATTGGATTTGAACCAAGGATCTGGATAATCTTCAGTCAATCACTCTCCCTTAGACCAACACCCCCATAGAATATCCGCAATTGTGATGCCCACTTGAAGCTCACATTTTGAGCACATTTTCACAAAATCACACTCTCGACTTCACCGTTACACAACCAAATTGAACAAGGATTTTTGTGAATATCATTCGGCCTCAGTTCCATCATCTAATATGATTTTCAGAATGCGATTCAAAACATCATTATTGGAGAAAGTGATATTCATTTTTAAGATAAGTTAAACAGTTTTGTGTGTTAAGTGCAATTGTTTGGACAAGTCTCTGCGTTACATAAATAAGCGTGCACATTTTTTACTAAAAGTCCAAACGAACGTAAAGACAATTATGGGAGCTATAAACAAACTTCTCGCATCATAACGTAAATGATAAGTGAAAGAGGTGCGATTTTTTTTCCAACTGATTCTTCTATGCGTGTCTTTGCACTCCAGCAGAGGTCCTGTCAATGACAAATTTCACTCGCAAAAAGGGGGCGCTTGGATTTGAACCGAGGACCTCTTGATCTGCAGTCAAATGCTCTACCACTGAGCTACACCCCCACGGAATGCTACGCTTTTTGACGCAATCTTGAATCTATTTTTTAGCTCATTTTCACTGAAATTAAATTCTCGACGTCGCCAGTCCACAACTACCATGAACAAGTATTTTAGAGGATATAATTGGACCTCAGTCACATTATTTTATGTGATTTTCAGAATGGCATTCATTACATCAACATTTGGGAAAGTGAAATGTTTATTAATATAAGTTGCAAAGTATTGTGTATGTAAGTCAGATGCTAAGGAAAAATCTTCACTTGACTTAAAAAGTGCGGAAATATCATTTTATCTTAAAGAAAGTGAAGACATTCATTTGTATTTTCTTACAAAAACACTTCTCTAGTGATGAAGGGAATTCAAAGCAAAAATATACGATGCATTGTTTAACGTGGAGCGATTTCAAACTGCTATCCTCGTGCATGTCTTTGCACTGTATAAATGGTTCTGCCAAAGATACATTTCCTAAAAAAGACAAACGGGACAGTTGGATTTGAACCAAGGACCTGGATAATCTTCAGTCAATCGCTCTCCCTTAGACCAACACCCCCATAGCATATCCCCAATTGTGACGCCCACTTGAAGCTCACATTTTGAGCACATTTTCGCAAAATCACACTCTCGACTTCACCGTTACACAACCAAATTGAACAAGGCTTTTTGTGAATATCATTCGGCCTCAGTTCCATCATTTAATATGATTTGCAGAATGCGATTCAAAACATCATATTTGGAGAAAGTGATATTCATTTGTAAGATAAGTTAAACAGTTTTGTGTGTTAAGTGCAATTGTTTGGACAAGTCTCTGCGTTACATAAATAAGCGTGCACATTTTTTACTAAAAGTCCAAAAGAACGTAAAGACAATTATGGGAGCTATAAACAAAACTTCTCGCATCATAACGTAAATGGTAAGTAAAAGGTGCGATTTTTTTTTCAACTGACTCTTCTATGCATGTCTTTGCACTCCAGCAGAGGTCCTGACAATGACAAAATTCACTCGCAAAAAAGGGGGCGCTTGGATTTGAACCGAGGACCTCTTGATCTGCAGTCAAATGCTCTACCACTGAGCTACACCCCCACTGAATACTACGCATTTTTACGCAATCTTGAATCTATTTTTTAGCTCATTTTCCCTGAAAATAAATTCTCGACGTCGCCAGTCCACAACCACCATGAACAAGTATTTTTGAGGATATAATTGGACCTCAGTCACATCATTTTACGTGATTTTCAGAATGGCATTCATTACATCAACATTTGGGAAAGTGAAATGTTTATTAATACAAGTTGCAAAGTATTGTGTATGTAAATCAGATGCTAAGGAAAAGTCTTCATTTGACTTAAAAAGTGCGGAAATATTATTTTTATCTCAAAGAAAGTAAAGACATTCATTGGTATTTTCTTACAAAAATACTCCTCTAGTGATGAAGGGAAATCAAAGAAAAAATATACGACAAATTCTTTAACGTGGAGCGATTTCAAACTCCTATCCTCGTGCATGTCTTTGCACTATATAAATGGTTCTGCCAAAGATACATTTCCTAAAAAAGACAAAGGGGACAATTGGATTTGAACCAAGGACCTGGATAATCTTCAGTCAATCACTCTCCCTTAGACCAACACCCCCATAGAATATTCCCAATTGTGATGCCCACTTGAAGCTCACATTTTGAGCACATTTTCGCAAAATCACACTCTCGACTTCACCGTTACACAACCAAATTGAACAAGGATTTTTGTGAATATCATTCGGCCTCAGTTCCATCATCTAATATGATTTTCAGAATGCGATTCAAAACATCATTATTGGAGAAAGTGATATTCATTTGTAAGATAAGTTAAACAGTTTTGTGTGTTAAGTGCAATTGTTTGGACAAGTCTCTGCGTTACATAAATAAGCGTGCACATTTTTTACTAAAAGTCCAAAAGAACGTAAAGACAATTATGGGAGCTATTAACAAAACTTCTCGCATCATAACGTAAATGGTAAGTAAAAGGTGCGATTTTTTTTCCAACTGATTCTTCTATGCGTGTCTTTGCACTCCAGCAGAGGTCCTGTCAATGACAAATTTCACTCGCAAATAGGGGGCGCTTGGATTTGAACCGAGGACCTCTTGATCTGCAGTCAAATGCTCTACCACTGAGCTACACCCCCACGGAATGCTACGCTTTTTGACGCAATCTTGAATCTATTTTTTAGCCCATTTTCACTGAAATTAAATTCTCGACGTCGCCAGTCCACAACTACCATGAACAAGTATTTTAGAGGATATAATTGGACCTCAGTCACATCATTTTACGTGATTTTCAGAATGGCATTCATTACATCAACATTTGGGAAAGTGAAATGTTTATTAATACAAGTTGCAAAGTATTGTGTATGTAAATCAGATGCTAAGGAAAAGTCTTCATTTGACTTAAAAAGTGCGGAAATATTATTTTTATCTCAAAGAAAGTAAAGACATTCATTGGTATTTTCTTACAAAAATACTCCTCTAGTGATGAAGGGAATTCAAAGCAAAAATATACGATGCATTGTTTAACGTGGAGCGATTTCAAACTGCTATCCTCGTGCATGTCTTTGCACTGTATAAATGGTTCTGCCAAAGATACATTTCCTAAAAAAGACAAACGGGACAGTTGGATTTGAACCAAGGACCTGGATAATCTTCAGTCAATCGCTCTCCCTTAGACCAACACCCCCATAGCATATCCCCAATTGTGACGCCCACTTGAAGCTCACATTTTGAGCACATTTTCGCAAAATCACACTCTCGACTTCACCGTTACACAACCAAATTGAACAAGGCTTTTTGTGAATATCATTCGGCCTCAGTTCCATCATTTAATATGATTTGCAGAATGCGATTCAAAACATCATATTTGGAGAAAGTGATATTCATTTGTAAGATAAGTTAAACAGTTTTGTGTGTTAAGTGCAATTGTTTGGACAAGTCTCTGCGTTACATAAATAAGCGTGCACATTTTTTACTAAAAGTCCAAAAGAACGTAAAGACAATTATGGGAGCTATAAACAAAACTTCTCGCATCATAACGTAAATGGTAAGTAAAAGGTGCGATTTTTTTTTCAACTGACTCTTCTATGCATGTCTTTGCACTCCAGCAGAGGTCCTGACAATGACAAAATTCACTCGCAAAAAAGGGGGCGCTTGGATTTGAACCGAGGACCTCTTGATCTGCAGTCAAATGCTCTACCACTGAGCTACACCCCCACTGAATACTACGCATTTTTACGCAATCTTGAATCTATTTTTTAGCTCATTTTCCCTGAAAATAAATTTTCGACGTCGCCAGTCCACAACCACCATGAACAAGTATTTTTGAGGATATAATTGGACCTCAGTCACATCATTTTACGTGATTTTCAGAATGGCATTCATTACATCAACATTTGGGAAAGTGAAATGTTTATTAATACAAGTTGCAAAGTATTGTGTATGTAAATCAGATGCTAAGGAAAAGTCTTCATTTGACTTAAAAAGTGAGGAAATATTATTTTTATCTCAAAGAAAGTAAAGACATTCATTGGTATTTTCTTACAAAAATACTCCTCTAGTGATGAAGGGAAATCAAAGAAAAAATATACGACAAATTCTTTAACGTGGAGCGATTTCAAACTCCTATCCTCGTGCATGTCTTTGCACTATATAAATGGTTCTGCCAAAGATACATTTCCTAAAAAAGACAAAGGAGACAATTGGATTTGAACCAAGGACCTGGATAATCTTCAGTCAATCACTCTCCCTTAGACCAACACCCCCATAGAATATTCCCAATTGTGATGCCCACTTGAAGCTCACATTTTGAGCACATTTTCGCAAAATCACACTCTCGACTTCACCGTTACACAACCAAATTGAACAAGGATTTTTGTGAATATCATTCGGCCTCAGTTCCATCATCTAATATGATTTTCAGAATGCGATTCAAAACATCATTATTGGAGAAAGTGATATTCATTTGTAAGATAAGTTAAACAGTTTTGTGTGTTAAGTGCAATTGTTTGGACAAGTCTCTGCGTTACATAAATAAGCGTGCACATTTTTTACTAAAAGTCCAAAAGAACGTAAAGACAATTATGGGAGCTATTAACAAAACTTCTCGCATCATAACGTAAATGGTAAGTAAAAGGTGCGATTTTTTTTTCAACTGACTCTTCTATGCATGTCTTTGCACTCCAGCAGAGGTCCTGTCAATGACAAATTTCACTCGCAAAAAGGGGGCGCTTGGATTTGAACCGAGGACCTCTTGATCTGCAGTCAAATGCTCTACCACTGAGCTACACCCCCACGGAATGCTACGCTTTTTGACGCAATCTTGAATCTATTTTTTAGATCATTTTCACTTAAATTAAATTCTCGACGTCGCCAGTCCACAACTACCATGAACAAGTATTTTAGAGGATATAATTGGACCTCAGTCACATCATTTTACGTGATTTTCAGAATGGCATTCATTACATCAACATTTGGGAAAGTGAAATGTTTATTAATACAAGTTGCAAAGTATTGTGTATGTAAATCAGATGCTAAGGAAAAGTCTTCATTTGACTTAAAAAGTGCGGAAATATTATTTTTATCTCAAAGAAAGTAAAGACATTCATTGGTATTTTCTTACAAAAATACTCCTCTAGTGATGAAGGGAAATCAAAGAAAAAATATACGACAAATTCTTTAACGTGGAGCGATTTCAAACTCCTATCCTCGTGCATGTCTTTGCACTATATAAATGGTTCTGCCAAAGATACATTTCCTAAAAAAGACAAAGGGGACAATTGGATTTGAACCAAGGACCTGGATAATCTTCAGTCAATCACTCTCCCTTAGACCAACACCCCCATAGAATATTCCCAATTGTGATGCCCACTTGAAGCTCACATTTTGAGCACATTTTCGCAAAATCACACTCTCGACTTCACCGTTACACAACCAAATTGAACAAGGATTTTTGTGAATATCATTCGGCCTCAGTTCCATCATCTAATATGATTTTCAGAATGCGATTCAAAACATCATTATTGGAGAAAGTGATATTCATTTGTAAGATAAGTTAAACAGTTTTGTGTGTTAAGTGCAATTGTTTGGACAAGTCTCTGCGTTACATAAATAAGCGTGCACATTTTTTACTAAAAGTCCAAAAGAACGTAAAGACAATTATGGGAGCTATTAACAAAACTTCTCGCATCATAACGTAAATGGTAAGTAAAAGGTGCGATTTTTTTTTCAACTGACTCTTCTATGCATGTCTTTGCACTCCAGCAGAGGTCCTGTCAATGACAAATTTCACTCGCAAAAAGGGGGCGCTTGGATTTGAACCGAGGACCTCTTGATCTGCAGTCAAATGCTCTACCACTGAGCTACACCCCCACGGAATGCTACGCTTTTTGACGCAATCTTGAATCTATTTTTTAGATCATTTTCACTTAAATTAAATTCTCGACGTCGCCAGTCCACAACTACCATGAACAAGTATTTTAGAGGATATAATTGGACCTCAGTCACATCATTTTACGTGATTTTCAGAATGGCATTCATTACATCAACATTTGGGAAAGTGAAATGTTTATTAATACAAGTTGCAAAGTATTGTGTATGTAAATCAGATGCTAAGGAAAAGTCTTCATTTGACTTAAAAAGTGCGGAAATATTATTTTTATCTCAAAGAAAGTAAAGACATTCATTGGTATTTTCTTACAAAAATACTCCTCTAGTGATGAAGGGAATTCAAAGCAAAAATATACGATGCATTGTTTAACGTGGAGCGATTTCAAACTGCTATCCTCGTGCATGTCTTTGCACTATATAAATGGTTCTGCCAAAGATACATTTCCTAAAAAAGACAAAGGGGACAATTGGATTTGAACCAAGGACCTGGATAATCTTCAGTCAATCACTCTCCCTTAGACCAACACCCCCATAGAATATCCCCAATTGTGATGCCCACTTGAAGCTCACATTTTGAGCACATTTTCGCAAAATCACACTCTCGACTTCACCGTTACACAACCAAATTGAACAAGGATTTTTGTGAATATCATTCGGCCTCAGTTCCATCATCTAATATGATTTTCAGAATGCGATTCAAAACATCATTATTGGAGAAAGTGATATTCATTTGTAAGATAAGTTAAACAGTTTTGTGTGTTAAGTGCAATTGTTTGGACAAGTCTCTGCGTTACATAAATAAGCGTGCACATTTTTTACTAAAAGTCCAAACGAACGTAAAGACAATTATGGGAGCTATAAACAAACTTCTCGCATCATAACGTAAATGATAAGTGAAAGAGGTGCGATTTTTTTTCCAACTGATTCTTCTATGCGTGTCTTTGCACTCCAGCAGAGGTCCTGTCAATGACAAATTTCACTCGCAAATAGGGGGCGCTTGGATTTGAACCGAGGACCTCTTGATCTGCAGTCAAATGTTCTACCACTGAGCTACACCCCCACGGAATGCTACGCTTTTTGACGCAATCTTGAATCTATTTTTTAGCTCATTTTCACTGAAATTAAATTCTCGACGTCGCCAGTCCACAACTACCATGAACAAGTATTTTAGAGGATATAATTGGACCTCAGTCACATCATTTTACGTGATTTTCAGAATGGCATTCATTACATCAACATTTGGGAAAGTGAAATGTTTATTAATACAAGTTGCAAAGTATTGTGTATGTAAATCAGATGCTAAGGAAAAGTCTTCATTTGACTTAAAAAGTGCGGAAATATTATTTTTATCTCAAAGAAAGTAAAGACATTCATTGGTATTTTCTTACAAAAATACTCCTCTAGTGATGAAGGGAATTCAAAGCAAAAATATACGATGCATTGTTTAACGTGGAGCGATTTCAAACTGCTATCCTCGTGCATGTCTTTGCACTGTATAAATGGTTCTGCCAAAGATACATTTTCTAAAAAAGACAAAGGGGACAATTGGATTTGAACCAAGGACCTGGATAATCTTCAGTCAATCACTCTCCCTTAGACCAACACCCCCATAGAATATCCGCAATTGTGATGCCCACTTGAAGCTCACATTTTGAGCACATTTTCGCAAAATCACACTCTCGACTTCACCGTTACACAACCAAATTGAACAAGGATTTTTGTGAATATCATTCGGCCTCAGTTCCATCATCTAATATGATTTTCAGAATGCGATTCAAAACATCATTATTGGAGAAAGTGATATTCATTTGTAAGATAAGTTAAACAGTTTTGTGTGTTAAGTGCAATTGTTTGGACAAGTCTCTGCGTTACATAAATAAGCGTGCACATTTTTTACTAAAAGTCCAAACGAACGTAAAGACAATTATGGGAGCTATAAACAAACTTCTCGCATCATAACGTAAATGATAAGTGAAAGAGGTGCGATTTTTTTTCCAACTAATTCTTCTATGCGTGTCTTTGCACTCCAGCAGAGGTCCTGTCAATGACAAATTTCACTCGCAAATAGGGGGTGCTTGGATTTGAACCGAGGACCTCTTGATCTGCAGTCAAATGTTCTACCACTGAGCTACACCCCCACGGAATGCTACGCTTTTTGACGCAATCTTGAATCTATTTTTTAGCTCATTTTCACTGAAATTAAATTCTCGACGTCGCCAGTCCACAACTACCATGAACAAGTATTTTAGAGGATATAATTGGACCTCAGTCACATCATTTTACGTGATTTTCAGAATGGCATTCATTACATCAACATTTGGGAAAGTGAAATGTTTATTAATACAAGTTGCAAAGTATTGTGTATGTAAATCAGATGCTAAGGAAAAGTCTTCATTTGACTTAAAAAGTGCGGAAATATTATTTTTATCTCAAAGAAAGTAAAGACATTCATTGGTATTTTCTTACAAAAATACTCCTCTAGTGATGAAGGGAATTCAAAGCAAAAATATACGATGCATTGTTTAACGTGGAGCGATTTCAAACTGCTATCCTCGTGCATGTCTTTGCACTGTATAAATGGTTCTGCCAAAGATACATTTTCTAAAAAAGACAAAGGGGACAATTGGATTTGAACCAAGGACCTGGATAATCTTCAGTCAATCACTCTCCCTTAGACCAACACCCCCATAGAATATCCGCAATTGTGATGCCCACTTGAAGCTCACATTTTGAGCACATTTTCGCAAAATCACACTCTCGACTTCACCGTTACACAACCAAATTGAACAAGGATTTTTGTGAATATCATTCGGCCTCAGTTCCATCATCTAATATGATTTTCAGAATGCGATTCAAAACATCATTATTGGAGAAAGTGATATTCATTTGTAAGATAAGTTAAACAGTTTTGTGTGTTAAGTGCAAATGTTTGGACAAGTCTCTGCGTTACATAAATAAGCGTGCACATTTTTTACTAAAAGTCCAAACGAACGTAAAGACAATTATGGGAGCTATAAACAAACTTCTCGCATCATAACGTAAATGATAAGTGAAAGAGGTGCGATTTTTTTTCCAACTAATTCTTCTATGCGTGTCTTTGCACTCCAGCAGAGGTCCTGTCAATGACAAATTTCACTCGCAAATAGGGGGCGCTTGGATTTGAACCGAGGACCTCTTGATCTGCAGTCAAATGTTCTACCACTGAGCTACACCCCCACGGAATGCTACGCTTTTTGACGCAATCTTGAATCTATTTTTTAGCTCATTTTCACTGAAATTAAATTCTCGACGTCGCCAGTCCACAACTACCATGAACAAGTATTTTAGAGGATATAATTGGACCTCAGTCACATCATTTTACGTGATTTTCAGAATGGCATTCATTACATCAACATTTGGGAAAGTGAAATGTTTATTAATACAAGTTGCAAAGTATTGTGTATGTAAATCAGATGCTAAGGAAAAGTCTTCATTTGACTTAAAAAGTGCGGAAATATTATTTTTATCTCAAAGAAAGTAAAGACATTCATTGGTATTTTCTTACAAAAATACTCCTCTAGTGATGAAGGGAATTCAAAGCAAAAATATACGATGCATTGTTTAACGTGGAGCGATTTCAAACTGCTATCCTCGTGCATGTCTTTGCACTGTATAAATGGTTCTGCCAAAGATACATTTTCTAAAAAAGACAAAGGGGACAATTGGATTTGAACCAAGGACCTGGATAATCTTCAGTCAATCACTCTCCCTTAGACCAACACCCCCATAGAATATCCGCAATTGTGATGCCCACTTGAAGCTCACATTTTGAGCACATTTTCGCAAAATCACACTCTCGACTTCACCGTTACACAACCAAATTGAACAAGGATTTTTGTGAATATCATTCGGCCTCAGTTCCATCATCTAATATGATTTTCAGAATGCGATTCAAAACATCATTATTGGAGAAAGTGATATTCATTTGTAAGATAAGTTAAACAGTTTTGTGTGTTAAGTGCAATTGTTTGGACAAGTCTCTGCGTTACATAAATAAGCGTGCACATTTTTTACTAAAAGTCCAAACGAACGTAAAGACAATTATGGGAGCTATAAACAAACTTCTCGCATCATGACGTAAATAGTAAGTGAAAGAGGTGCGATTTTTTTTCCAACTGATTCTTCTATGCGTGTCTTTGCACTCCAGCAGAGATCCTGCCAATGACAAAATTCACTAATCAAAAAAGGGGGCGCTTGGATTTGAACCGAGGACCTCTTGATCTGCAGTCAAATGCTCTACCACTGAGCTACACCCCCACGGAATACTACGCATTTTGACGCAATCTTGAATCAATTTTTTAGCTCATTTTCCCTGAAAATAAATTATCGACGTCCTCAGTCCACAACCACCATGAACAAGTATTTTAGAGGATATAATTGGACCTCAGTCACATTATTTTATATGATTTTCAGAATGGCATTCATTACATCAACAGTTGGGAAAGTGAAGTGTACATTAATACAAGTTGCAAAGTATTGTGTATGTAAGTCAGATGCTAAGGAAAAATCTTCACTTGACTTAAAAAGTGCAGAAATATTATTTTTTATCTCAAAGAAAGTAAAGACATTCATTGGTATTTTCTTACAAAAATACTCCTCTAGTGATGAAGGGAAATCAAAGAAAAAATATACGACAAATTCTTTAACGTGGAGCGATTTCAAACTCCTATCCTCGTGCATGTCTTTGCACTATATAAATGGTTCTGCCAAAGATACATTTCCTAAAAAAGACAAAGGGGACAATTGGATTTGAACCAAGGACCTGGATAATCTTCAGTCAATCACTCTCCCGTAGACCAACACCCCCATAGAATATCCCCAATTGTGATGCCCACTTGATGCTCACATTTTGAGCACATTTTCGCAAAATCACACTCTCGACTTCACCGTTACACAACCAAATTGAACAAGGCTTTTTGTGAATATCATTCGGCCTCAGTTCCATCATCTAATATGATTTTCAGAATGCGATTCAAAACATCATTATTGGAGAAAGTGATATTCATTTGTAAGATAAGTTAAACAGTTTTGTGTGTTAAGTGCAATTGTTTGGACAAGTCTCTGCGTTACATAAATAAGCGTGCACATTTTTTTACTAAAAGTCCAAACGAACGTAAAGACAATTATGGGAGCTATAAACAAACTTCTCACATCATAACGTAAATGATAAGTGAAAGAGGTGCGATTTTTTTTCCAACTGATTCTTCTATGCATGTCTTTGCAGTCCAGCAGAGGTCCTGTCAATGACAAATTTCACTCGCAAAAAAGGGGGCGCTTGGATTTGAACCGAGGACCTCTTGATCTGCATTCAAATGCTCTACCACTGAGCTACACCCCCACGGAATGCTATGCTTTTTGACGCAATCTTGAATCTATTTTTTAGCTCATTTTCACTGAAATTAAATTCTCGACGTCGCCAGTCCACAACTACCATGAACAAGTATTTTAGAGGATATAATTGGACCTCAGTCACATCATTTTACGTGATTTTCAGAATGGCATTCATTACATCAACATTTGGGAAAGTGAAATGTTTATTAATACAAGTTGCAAAGTATTGTGTATGTAAATCAGATGCTAAGGAAAAGTCTTCATTTGACTTAAAAAGTGCGGAAATATTATTTTTATCTCATAGAAAGTAAAGACATTCATTGGTATTTTCTTACAAAAATACTCCTCTAGTGATGAAGGGAAATCAAAGAAAAAATATAGACAAATTCTTTAACGTGGAGCGATTTCAAACTCCTATCCTCGTCCATGTCTTTGCACTATATAAATGGTTCTGCCAAAGATACATTTCCTAAAAAAGACAAAGGGGACAATTGGATTTGAACCAAGGACCTGGATAATCTTCAGTCAATCACTCTCCCTTAGACCAACACCCCCATAGAATATCCCCAATTGTGACGCCCACTTGAAGCTCACATTTTGAGCACATTTTCGCAAAATCACACTCTCGACTTCACCGTTACACAACCAAATTGAACAAGGCTTTATGTGAATATCATTCGGCCTCAGTTCCATCATCTAATATGATTTGCAGAATGCGATTCAAAACATCATATTTGGAGAAAGTGATATTCATTTGTAAGATAAGTTAAACAGTTTTGTGTGTTAAGTGCAATTGTTTGGACAAGTCTCTGCGTTACATAAATAAGCGTGCACATTTTTTACCAAAAGTTCAAAAGAACGTAAAGACAATTATGGGAGCTATAAACAAAACTTCTCGCATCATAACGTAAATGGTAAGTAAAAGGTGCGATTTTTTTTCAACTGACTCTTCTATGCATGTCTTTGCACTCCAGCAGAGGTCCTGACAATGACAAAATTCACTCGCAAAAAAGGGAGCGCTTGGATTTGAACCGAGGACCTCTTAATCTGCAGTCAAATGCTCTACCACTGAGCTACACCCCCACTGAATACTACGCATTTTTACGCAATCTTGAATCTATTTTTTAGCCCATTTTCCCTGAAGATAAATTCTCGACGTCGCCAGTCCACAACCACCATGAACAAGTATTTTTGAGGATATAATTGGACCTCAGTCACATCATTTTACGTGATTTTCAGAATGGCATTCATTACATCAACATTTGGGTAAGTGAAATGTTTATTAATACAAGTTGCAAAATATTGTGTATGTAAATCAGATGCTAAGGAAAAGTCTTCATTTGACTTAAAAAGTGCGGAAATATTATTTTTATCTCAAAGAAAGTAAAGACATTCATTGGTATTTTCTTACAAAAATACTCCTCTAGTGATGAAGGGAAATCAAAGAAAAAATATACGACAAATTCTTTAACGTGGAGCGATTTCAAACTGCTATCCTCGTGCATGTCTTTGCACTGTATAAATGGTTCTGCCAAAGATACATTTCCTAAAAAAGACAAACGGGACAGTTGGATTTGAACCAAGGACCTGGATAATCTTCAGTCAATCGCTCTCCCTTAGAGCAACACCCCCATAGCATATCCCCAATTGTGACGCCCACTTGAAGCTCACATTTTGAGGACATTTTCGCAAAATCACACTCTCGACTTCACCGTTACACAACCAAATTGAACAAGGCTTTTTGTGAATATCATTCGGCCTCAGTTCCATCATCTAATATGATTTGCAGAATGCGATTCAAAACATCATATTTGGAGAAAGTGATATTCATTTGTAAGATAAGTTAAACAGTTTTGTGTGTTAAGTGCAATTGTTTGGACAAGTCTCTGCGTTACATAAATAAGCGTGCACATTTTTTACCAAAAGTTCAAAAGAACGTAAAGACAATTATGGGAGCTATAAACAAAACTTCTCGCATCATAACGTAAATGGTAAGTAAAAGGTGCGATTTTTTTTCAACTGATTCTTCTATGCATGTCTTTGCAGTCCAGCAGAGGTCCTGTCAATGACAAATTTCACTCGCAAAAAAGGGGGCGCTTGGATTTGAACCGAGGACCTCTTGATCTGCATTCAAATGCTCTACCACTGAGCTACACCCCCACGGAATGCTATGCTTTTTGACGCAATCTTGAATCTATTTTTTAGCTCATTTTCACTGAAATTAAATTCTCGACGTCGCCAGTCCACAACTACCATGAACAAGTATTTTAGAGGATATAATTGGACCTCAGTCACATCATTTTACGTGATTTTCAGAATGGCATTCATTACATCAACATTTGGGAAAGTGAAATGTTTATTAATACAAGTTGCAAAGTATTGTGTATGTAAATCAGATGCTAAGGAAAAGTCTTCATTTGACTTAAAAAGTGCGGAAATATTATTTTTATCTCATAGAAAGTAAAGACATTCATTGGTATTTTCTTACAAAAATACTCCTCTAGTGATGAAGGGAAATCAAAGAAAAAATATAGACAAATTCTTTAACGTGGAGCGATTTCAAACTCCTATCCTCGTCCATGTCTTTGCACTATATAAATGGTTCTGCCAAAGATACATTTCCTAAAAAAGACAAAGGGGACAATTGGATTTGAACCAAGGACCTGGATAATCTTCAGTCAATCACTCTCCCTTAGACCAACACCCCCATAGAATATCCCCAATTGTGACGCCCACTTGAAGCTCACATTTTGAGCACATTTTCGCAAAATCACACTCTCGACTTCACCGTTACACAACCAAATTGAACAAGGCTTTATGTGAATATCATTCGGCCTCAGTTCCATCATCTAATATGATTTGCAGAATGCGATTCAAAACATCATATTTGGAGAAAGTGATATTCATTTGTAAGATAAGTTAAACAGTTTTGTGTGTTAAGTGCAATTGTTTGGACAAGTCTCTGCGTTACATAAATAAGCGTGCACATTTTTTACCAAAAGTTCAAAAGAACGTAAAGACAATTATGGGAGCTATAAACAAAACTTCTCGCATCATAACGTAAATGGTAAGTAAAAGGTGCGATTTTTTTTCAACTGACTCTTCTATGCATGTCTTTGCACTCCAGCAGAGGTCCTGACAATGACAAAATTCACTCGCAAAAAAGGGAGCGCTTGGATTTGAACCGAGGACCTCTTGATCTGCAGTCAAATGCTCTACCACTGAGCTACACCCCCACTGAATACTACGCATTTTTACGCAATCTTGAATCTATTTTTTAGCCCATTTTCCCTGAAGATAAATTCTCGACGTCGCCAGTCCACAACCACCATGAACAAGTATTTTTGAGGATATAATTGGACCTCAGTCACATCATTTTACGTGATTTTCAGAATGGCATTCATTACATCAACATTTGGGTAAGTGAAATGTTTATTAATACAAGTTGCAAAATATTGTGTATGTAAATCAGATGCTAAGGAAAAGTCTTCATTTGACTTAAAAAGTGCGGAAATATTATTTTTATCTCAAAGAAAGTAAAGACATTCATTGGTATTTTCTTACAAAAATACTCCTCTAGTGATGAAGGGAAATCAAAGAAAAAATATACGACAAATTCTTTAACGTGGAGCGATTTCAAACTGCTATCCTCGTGCATGTCTTTGCACTGTATAAATGGTTCTGCCAAAGATACATTTCCTAAAAAAGACAAACGGGACAGTTGGATTTGAACCAAGGACCTGGATAATCTTCAGTCAATCGCTCTCCCTTAGAGCAACACCCCCATAGCATATCCCCAATTGTGACGCCCACTTGAAGCTCACATTTTGAGGACATTTTCGCAAAATCACACTCTCGACTTCACCGTTACACAACCAAATTGAACAAGGCTTTTTGTGAATATCATTCGGCCTCAGTTCCATCATCTAATATGATTTGCAGAATGCGATTCAAAACATCATATTTGGAGAAAGTGATATTCATTTGTAAGATAAGTTAAACAGTTTTGTGTGTTAAGTGCAATTGTTTGGACAAGTCTCTGCGTTACATAAATAAGCGTGCACATTTTTTACCAAAAGTTCAAAAGAACGTAAAGACAATTATGGGAGCTATAAACAAAACTTCTCGCATCATAACGTAAATGGTAAGTAAAAGGTGCGATTTTTTTTCAACTGATTCTTCTATGCATGTCTTTGCAGTCCAGCAGAGGTCCTGTCAATGACAAATTTCACTCGCAAAAAAGGGGGCGCTTGGATTTGAACCGAGGACCTCTTGATCTGCATTCAAATGCTCTACCACTGAGCTACACCCCCACGGAATGCTATGCTTTTTGACGCAATCTTGAATCTATTTTTTAGCTCATTTTCACTGAAATTAAATTCTCGACGTCGCCAGTCCACAACTACCATGAACAAGTATTTTAGAGGATATAATTGGACCTCAGTCACATCATTTTACGTGATTTTCAGAATGGCATTCATTACATCAACATTTGGGAAAGTGAAATGTTTATTAATACAAGTTGCAAAGTATTGTGTATGTAAATCAGATGCTAAGGAAAAGTCTTCATTTGACTTAAAAAGTGCGGAAATATTATTTTTATCTCATAGAAAGTAAAGACATTCATTGGTATTTTCTTACAAAAATACTCCTCTAGTGATGAAGGGAAATCAAAGAAAAAATATAGACAAATTCTTTAACGTGGAGCGATTTCAAACTCCTATCCTCGTCCATGTCTTTGCACTATATAAATGGTTCTGCCAAAGATACATTTCCTAAAAAAGACAAAGGGGACAATTGGATTTGAACCAAGGACCTGGATAATCTTCAGTCAATCACTCTCCCTTAGACCAACACCCCCATAGAATATCCCCAATTGTGACGCCCACTTGAAGCTCACATTTTGAGCACATTTTCGCAAAATCACACTCTCGACTTCACCGTTACACAACCAAATTGAACAAGGCTTTATGTGAATATCATTCGGCCTCAGTTCCATCATCTAATATGATTTGCAGAATGCGATTCAAAACATCATATTTGGAGAAAGTGATATTCATTTGTAAGATAAGTTAAACAGTTTTGTGTGTTAAGTGCAATTGTTTGGACAAGTCTCTGCGTTACATAAATAAGCGTGCACATTTTTTACCAAAAGTTCAAAAGAACGTAAAGACAATTATGGGAGCTATAAACAAAACTTCTCGCATCATAACGTAAATGGTAAGTAAAAGGTGCGATTTTTTTTCAACTGACTCTTCTATGCATGTCTTTGCACTCCAGCAGAGGTCCTGACAATGACAAAATTCACTCGCAAAAAAGGGAGCGCTTGGATTTGAACCGAGGACCTCTTGATCTGCAGTCAAATGCTCTACCACTGAGCTACACCCCCACTGAATACTACGCATTTTTACGCAATCTTGAATCTATTTTTTAGCCCATTTTCCCTGAAGATAAATTCTCGACGTCGCCAGTCCACAACCACCATGAACAAGTATTTTTGAGGATATAATTGGACCTCAGTCACATCATTTTACGTGATTTTCAGAATGGCATTCATTACATCAACATTTGGGTAAGTGAAATGTTTATTAATACAAGTTGCAAAATATTGTGTATGTAAATCAGATGCTAAGGAAAAGTCTTCATTTGACTTAAAAAGTGCGGAAATATTATTTTTATCTCAAAGAAAGTAAAGACATTCATTGGTATTTTCTTACAAAAATACTCCTCTAGTGATGAAGGGAAATCAAAGAAAAAATATACGACAAATTCTTTAACGTGGAGCGATTTCAAACTGCTATCCTCGTGCATGTCTTTGCACTGTATAAATGGTTCTGCCAAAAATACATTTCCTAAAAAAGACAAACGGGACAGTTGGATTTGAACCAAGGACCTGGATAATCTTCAGTCAATCGCTCTCCCTTAGAGCAACACCCCCATAGCATATCCCCAATTGTGACGCCCACTTGAAGCTCACATTTTGAGGACATTTTCGCAAAATCACACTCTCGACTTCACCGTTACACAACCAAATTGAACAAGGCTTTTTGTGAATATCATTCGGCCTCAGTTCCATCATCTAATATGATTTGCAGAATGCGATTCAAAACATCATATTTGGAGAAAGTGATATTCATTTGTAAGATAAGTTAAACAGTTTTGTGTGTTAAGTGCAATTGTTTGGACAAGTCTCTGCGTTACATAAATAAGCGTGCACATTTTTTACCAAAAGTTCAAAAGAACGTAAAGACAATTATGGGAGCTATAAACAAAACTTCTCGCATCATAACGTAAATGGTAAGTAAAAGGTGCGATTTTTTTTCAACTGATTCTTCTATGCATGTCTTTGCAGTCCAGCAGAGGTCCTGTCAATGACAAATTTCACTCGCAAAAAAGGGGGCGCTTGGATTTGAACCGAGGACCTCTTGATCTGCATTCAAATGCTCTACCACTGAGCTACACCCCCACGGAATGCTATGCTTTTTGACGCAATCTTGAATCTATTTTTTAGCTCATTTTCACTGAAATTAAATTCTCGACGTCGCCAGTCCACAACTACCATGAACAAGTATTTTAGAGGATATAATTGGACCTCAGTCACATCATTTTACGTGATTTTCAGAATGGCATTCATTACATCAACATTTGGGAAAGTGAAATGTTTATTAATACAAGTTGCAAAGTATTGTGTATGTAAATCAGATGCTAAGGAAAAGTCTTCATTTGACTTAAAAAGTGCGGAAATATTATTTTTATCTCATAGAAAGTAAAGACATTCATTGGTATTTTCTTACAAAAATACTCCTCTAGTGATGAAGGGAAATCAAAGAAAAAATATAGACAAATTCTTTAACGTGGAGCGATTTCAAACTCCTATCCTCGTCCATGTCTTTGCACTATATAAATGGTTCTGCCAAAGATACATTTCCTAAAAAAGACAAAGGGGACAATTGGATTTGAACCAAGGACCTGGATAATCTTCAGTCAATCACTCTCCCTTAGACCAACACCCCCATAGAATATCCCCAATTGTGACGCCCACTTGAAGCTCACATTTTGAGTACATTTTCGCAAAATCACACTCTCGACTTCACCGTTACACAACCAAATTGAACAAGGCTTTATGTGAATATCATTCGGCCTCAGTTCCATCATCTAATATGATTTGCAGAATGCGATTCAAAACATCATATTTGGAGAAAGTGATATTCATTTGTAAGATAAGTTAAACAGTTTTGTGTGTTAAGTGCAATTGTTTGGACAAGTCTCTGCGTTACATAAATAAGCGTGCACATTTTTTACCAAAAGTTCAAAAGAACGTAAAGACAATTATGGGAGCTATAAACAAAACTTCTCGCATCATAACGTAAATGGTAAGTAAAAGGTGCGATTTTTTTTCAACTGACTCTTCTATGCATGTCTTTGCACTCCAGCAGAGGTCCTGACAATGACAAAATTCACTCGCAAAAAAGGGAGCGCTTGGATTTGAACCGAGGACCTCTTGATCTGCAGTCAAATGCTCTACCACTGAGCTACACCCCCACTGAATACTACGCATTTTTACGCAATCTTGAATCTATTTTTTAGCCCATTTTCCCTGAAGATAAATTCTCGACGTCGCCAGTCCACAACCACCATGAACAAGTATTTTTGAGGATATAATTGGACCTCAGTCACATCATTTTACGTGATTTTCAGAATGGCATTCATTACATCAACATTTGGGTAAGTGAAATGTTTATTAATACAAGTTGCAAAATATTGTGTATGTAAATCAGATGCTAAGGAAAAGTCTTCATTTGACTTAAAAAGTGCGGAAATATTATTTTTATCTCAAAGAAAGTAAAGACATTCATTGGTATTTTCTTACAAAAATACTCCTCTAGTGATGAAGGGAAATCAAAGAAAAAATATACGACAAATTCTTTAACGTGGAGCGATTTCAAACTGCTATCCTCGTGCATGTCTTTGCACTGTATAAATGGTTCTGCCAAAGATACATTTCCTAAAAAAGACAAACGGGACAGTTGGATTTGAACCAAGGACCTGGATAATCTTCAGTCAATCGCTCTCCCTTAGAGCAACACCCCCATAGCATATCCCCAATTGTGACGCCCACTTGAAGCTCACATTTTGAGCACATTTTCGCAAAATCACACTCTCGACTTCACCGTTACACAACCAAATTGAACAAGGCTTTTTGTGAATATCATTCGGCCTCAGTTCCATCATCTAATATGATTTGCAGAATGCGATTCAAAACATCATATTTGGAGAAAGTGATATTCATTTGTAAGATAAGTTAAACAGTTTTGTGTGTTAAGTGCAATTGTTTGGACAAGTCTCTGCGTTACATAAATAAGCGTGCACATTTTTTACTAAAAGTTCAAAAGAACGTAAAGACAATTATGGGAGCTATAAACAAAACTTCTCGCATCATAACGTAAATGGTAAGTAAAAGGTGCGATTTTTTTTCAACTGACTCTTCTATGCATGTCTTTGCACTCCAGCAGAGGTCCTGACAATGACAAAATTCACTCGCAAAAAAGGGGGCGCTTGGATTTGAACCGAGGACCTCTTGATCTGCAGTCAAATGCTCTACCACTGAGCTACACCCCCACTGAATACTACGCATTTTTACGCAATCTTGAATCTATTTTTTAGCCCATTTTCCCTGAAGATAAATTCTCGACGTCGCCAGTCCACAACCACCATGAACAAGTATTTTTGAGGATATAATTGGACCTCAGTCACATCATTTTACGTGATTTTCAGAATGGCATTCATTACATCAACATTTGGGAAAGTGAAATGTTTATTAATATAAGTTGCAAAGTATTGTGTATGTAAGTCAGATGCTTAGGAAAAATCTTCACTTGACTTAAAAAGTGCGGAAATATAATTTTTATCCCAAAGAAAGTGAAGACATTCATTTGTATTTTCTTACAAAAACACTTCTCTAGTGATGAAGGGAATTCAAAGCAAAAATATACGATGCATTGTTTAACGTGGAGCGATTTCAAACTGCTATCCTCGTGCATGTCTTTGCACTGTATAAATGGTTCTGCCAAAGATACATTTTCTAAAAAAGACAAAGGGGACAGTTGGATTTGAACCAAGGACCTGGATAATCTTCAGTCAATCGCTCTCCCTTAGAGCAACACCCCCATAGCATATCCCCAATTGTGACGCCCACTTGAAGCTCACATTTTGAGCACATTTTCGCAAAATCACACTCTCGACTTCATCGTTACACAACCAAATTGAACAAGGCTTTATGTGAATATCATTCGGCCTCAGTTCCATCATCTAATATGATTTGCAGAATGCGATTCAAAACATCATATTTGGAGAAAGTGATATTCATTTGTAAGATAAGTTAAACAGTTTTGTGTGTTAAGTGCAATTGTTTGGACAAGTCTCTGCGTTACATAAATAAGCGTGCACATTTTTTACTAAAAGTTCAAAAGAACGTAAAGACAATTATGGGAGCTATAAACAAAACTTCTCGCATCATAACGTAAATGGTAAGTAAAAGGTGCGATTTTTTTTCAACTGACTCTTCTATGCATGTCTTTGCACTCCAGCAGAGGTCCTGACAATGACAAAATTCACTCGCAAAAAAGGGGGCTCTTGGATTTGAACCGAGGACCTCTTGATCTGCAGTCAAATGCTCTACCACTGAGCTACACCCCCACTGAATACTACGCATTTTTACGCAATCTTGAATCTATTTTTTAGCCCATTTTCCCTGAAGATAAATTCTGGACGTCGCCAGTCCACAACCACCATGAACAAGTATTTTTGAGGATATAATTGGACCTCAGTCACATCATTTTACGTGATTTTCAGAATGGCATTCATTACATCAACATTTGGGAAAGTGAAATGTTTATTAATACAAGTTGCAAAGTATTGTGTATGTAAATCAGATGCTAAGGAAAAGTCTTCATTTGACTTAAAAAGTGCGGAAATATTATTTTTATCTCAAAGAAAGTAAAGACATTCATTGGTATTTTCTTACAAAAATACTCCTCTAGTGATGAAGGGAAATCAAAGAAAAAATATACGACAAATTCTTTAACGTGGAGCGATTTCAAACTGCTATCCTCGTGCATGTCTTTGCACTGTATAAATGGTTCTGCCAAAGATACATTTTCTAAAAAAGACAAAGGGGACAGTTGGATTTGAACCAAGGACCTGGATAATCTTCAGTCAATCGCTCTCCCTTAGAGCAACACCCCCATAGCATATCCCCAATTGTGACGCCCACTTGAAGCTCACATTTTGAGCACATTTTCGCAAAATCACACTCTCGACTTCATCGTTACACAACCAAATTGAACAAGGCTTTATGTGAATATCATTCGGCCTCAGTTCCATCATCTAATATGATTTGCAGAATGCGATTCAAAACATCATATTTGGAGAAAGTGATATTCATTTGTAAGATAAGTTAAACAGTTTTGTGTGTTAAGTGCAATTGTTTGGACAAGTCTCTGCGTTACATAAATAAGCGTGCACATTTTTTACTAAAAGTTCAAAAGAACGTAAAGACAATTATGGGAGCTATAAACAAAACTTCTCGCATCATAACGTAAATGGTAAGTAAAAGGTGCGATTTTTTTTCAACTGACTCTTCTATGCATGTCTTTGCACTCCAGCAGAGGTCCTGACAATGACAAAATTCACTCGCAAAAAAGGGGGCTCTTGGATTTGAACCGAGGACCTCTTGATCTGCAGTCAAATGCTCTACCACTGAGCTACACCCCCACTGAATACTACGCATTTTTACGCAATCTTGAATCTATTTTTTAGCCCATTTTCCCTGAAGATAAATTCTCGACGTCGCCAGTCCACAACCACCATGAACAAGTATTTTTGAGGATATAATTGGACCTCAGTCACATCATTTTACGTGATTTTCAGAATGGCATTCATTACATCAACATTTGGGAAAGTGAAATGTTTATTAATACAAGTTGCAAAGTATTGTGTATGTAAATCAGATGCTAAGGAAAAGTCTTCATTTGACTTAAAAAGTGCGGAAATATTATTTTTATCTCAAAGAAAGTAAAGACATTCATTGGTATTTTCTTACAAAAATACTCCTCTAGTGATGAAGGGAAATCAAAGAAAAAATATACGACAAATTCTTTAACGTGGAGCGATTTCAAACTGCTATCCTCGTGCATGTCTTTGCACTGTATAAATGGTTCTGCCAAAGATACATTTTCTAAAAAAGACAAAGGGGACAGTTGGATTTGAACCAAGGACCTGGATAATCTTCAGTCAATCGCTCTCCCTTAGAGCAACACCCCCATAGCATATCCCCAATTGTGACGCCCAGTCCACAACCACCATGAACAAGTATTTTTGAGGATATAATTTGACCTCAGTCACATCATTTTACGTGATTTTCAGAATGGCATTCATTACATCAACATTTGGGAAAGTGAAATGTTTATTAATACAAGTTGCAAAGTATTGTGTATGTAAATCAGATGCTAAGGAAAAGTCTTCATTTGACTTAAAAAGTGCGGAAATATTATTTTTATCTCAAAGAAAGTAAAGACATTCATTGGTATTTTCTTACAAAAATACTCCTCTAGTGATGAAGGGAAATCAAAGAAAAAATATACGACAAATTCTTTAACGTGGAGCGATTTCAAACTGCGATCCTCGTGCATGTCTTTGCACTGTATAAATGGTTCTGCCAAAGATACATTTTCTAAAAAAGACAAAGGGGACAGTTGGATTTGAACCAAGGACCTGGATAATCTTCAGTCAATCGCTCTCCCTTTGAGCAACACCCCCATAGCATATCCCCAATTGTGACGCCCACTTGAAGCTCACATTTTGAGCACATTTTCGCAAAATCACACTCTCGACTTCACCGTTACACAACCAAATTGAACAAGGCTTTTTGTGAATATCATTCGGCCTCAGTTCCATCATCTAATATGATTTGCAGAATGCGATTCAAAACATCATATTTGGAGAAAGTGATATTCATTTGTAAGATAAGTTAAACAGTTTTGTGTGTTAAGTGCAATTGTTTGGACAAGTCTCTGCGTTACATAAATAAGCGTGCACATTTTTTACTAAAAGTTCAAAATAACGTAAAGACAATTATGGGAGCTATAAACAAAACTTCTCGCATCATAACGTAAATGGTAAGTAAAAGGTGCGATTTTTTTTCAACTGACTCTTCTATGCATGTCTTTGCACTCCAGCAGAGGTCCTGACAATGACAAAATTCACTCGCAAAAAAGGGGGCGCTTGGATTTGAACCGAGGACCTCTTGATCTGCAGTCAAATGCTCTACCACTGAGCTACACCCCCACTGAATGCTACGCATTTTTACGCAATCTTGAATCTATTTTTTAGCCCATTTTCCCTGAAGATAAATTCTCGACGTCGCCAGTCCACAACCACCATGAACAAGTATTTTTGAGGATATAATTGGACCTCAGTCACATCATTTTACGTGATTTTCAGAATGGCATTCATTACATCAACATTTGGGAAAGTGAAATGTTTATTAATACAAGTTGCAAAGTATTGTGTATGTAAATCAGATGCTAAGGAAAAGTCTTCATTTGACTTAAAAAGTGCGGAAATATTATTTTTATCTCAAAGAAAGTAAAGACATTCATTGGTATTTTCTTACAAAAATACTCCTCTAGTGATGAAGGGAAATCAAAGAAAAAATATACGACAAATTCTTTAACGTGGAGCGATTTCAAACTGCTATCCTCGTGCATATCTTTGCACTGTATAAATGGTTCTGCCAAAGATACATTTTCTAAAAAAGACAAAGGGGACAGTTGGATTTGAACCAAGGACCTGGATAATCTTCAGTCAATCGCTCTCCCTTAGAGCAACACCCCCATAGCATATCCCCAATTGTGACGCCCACTTGAAGCTCACATTTTGAGCACATTTTCGCAAAATCACACTCTCGACTTCACCGTTACACAACCAAATTGAACAAGGCTTTATGTGAATATCATTCGGCCTCAGTTCCATCATCTAATATGATTTGCAGAATGCGATTCAAAACATCATATTTGGAGAAAGTGATATTCATTTGTAAGATAAGTTAAACAGTTTTGTGTGTTAAGTGCAATTGTTTGGACAAGTCTCTGCGTTACATAAATAAGCGTGCACATTTTTTACTAAAAGTTCAAAAGAACGTAAAGGCAATTATGGGAGCTATAAACAAAACTTCTCGCATCATAACGTAAATGGTAAGTAAAAGGTGCGATTTTTTTTCAACTGACTCTTCTATGCATGTCTTTGCACTCCAGCAGAGGTCCTGACAATGACAAAATTCACTCGCAAAAAAGGGGGCGCTTGGATTTGAACCGAGGACCTCTTGATCTGCAGTCAAATGCTCTACCACTGAGCTACACCCCCACTGAATACTATGCATTTTTACGCAATCTTGAATCTATTTTTTAGCCCATTTTCCCTGAAGATAAATTCTCGACGTCGCCAGTCCACAACCACCATGAACAAGTATTTTTGAGGATATAATTGGACCTCAGTCACATCATTTTACGTGATTTTCAGAATGGCATTCATTACATCAACATTTGGGAAAGTGAAATGTTTATTAATACAAGTTGCAAAGTATTGTGTATGTAAATCAGATGCTAAGGAAAAGTCTTCATTTGACTTAAAAAGTGCGGAAATATTATTTTTATCTCAAAGAAAGTAAAGACATTCATTGGTATTTTCTTACAAAAATACTCCTCTAGTGATGAAGGGAAATCAAAGAAAAAATATACGACAAATTCTTTAACGTGGAGCGATTTCAAACTGCTATCCTCGTGCATGTCTTTGCACTGTATAAATGGTTCTGCCAAAGATACATTTTCTAAAAAAGACAAAAGGGACAGTTGGATTTGAACCAAGGACCTGGATAATCTTCAGTCAATCGCTCTCCCTTAGAGCAACACCCCCATAGCATATCCCCAATTGTGACGCCCACTTGAAGCTCACATTTTGAGCACATTTTCGCAAAATCACACTCTCGACTTCACCGTTACACAACCAAATTGAACAAGGCTTTTTGTGAATATCATTCGGCCTCAGTTCCATCATCTAATATGATTTGCAGAATGCGATTCAAAACATCATATTTGGAGAAAGTGATATTCATTTGTAAGATAAGTTAAACAGTTTTGTGTGTTAAGTGCAATTGTTTGGACAAGTCTCTGCGTTACATAAATAAGCGTGCACATTTTTTACTAAAAGTTCAAAAGAACGTAAAGACAATTATGGGAGCTAGAAACAAAACTTCTCGCATCATAACGTAAATGGTAAGTAAAAGGTGCGATTTTTTTTCAACTGACTCTTCTATGCATGTCTTTGCACTCCAGCAGAGGTCCTGACAATGACAAAATTCACTCGCAAAAAAGGGGGCGCTTGGATTTGAACCGAGGACCTCTTGATCTGCAGTCAAATGCTCTACCACTGAGCTACACCCCCACTGAATACTACGCATTTTTACGCAATCTTGAATCTATTTTTTAGCCCATTTTCCCTGAAGATAAATTCTCGACGTCGCCAGTCCACAACCACCATGAACAAGTATTTTTGAGGATATATTTGGACCTCAGTCACATTATTTTATGTGATTTTCAGAATGGCATTCATTACATCAACATTTGGGAAAGTGAAATGTATATTAATACAAGTTGCAAAGTATTGTGTATGTAAGTCATATGCTCAGGAAAAGTCTTCACTTGACTTTAAAAGTGCAGAAATATTATTTATATCTCAAAGAAAGTAAAGACATTCATTGGTATTTTCTTACAAAAAACACTTCTCTAGCGATGAAGGGAATTCAAAGCAAAAATATACGATGCATTGTTTAACGTGGAGCGATTTCAAACTGCTATCCTCGTGCATGTCTTTGCACTATATTAATGGTTCTGCCAAAGATACATTTCCTAAAAAAGACAAAGGGGACAGTTGGATTCGAACCAAGGACCTGGATAATCTTCAGTCAGTCACTCTCCCTTAGACCAACACCCCCATAGCACACCCCACTTGTGATGCCCACTTGAAGCTCACATTTTGAGCACATTTTCGCAAAATCACACTCTCGACTTCACCGTTACACAACCAAATTGAACAAGGCTTTTTGTGAATATCATTCGGCCTCAGTTCCATCATCTAATATGATTTTCAGAATGCGATTCAAAACATCATATTTGGAGAAAGTGATATTCATTTGTAAGATAAGTTAAACAGTTTTGTGTGTTAAGTGCAATTGTTTGGACAAGTCTCTGCGTTACATAAATAAGAGTGAACATTTTTTATTAAAAGTCCAAACGAACGTAAAGACGATTATGGGAGCTATAAACACAACTTCTCGCATCATGACGTAAATAGTAAGTAAAAGAGGTGCGATTTTTTTTCAACTGATTCTTCTATGCATGTCTTTGCACTCCAGCAGAGATCCTGCCATTGACAAAATTCACTAATCAAAAAAGGGGGCGCTTGGATTTGAACCGAGGACCTCTTGATCTGCAGTCAAATGCTCTACCACTGAGCTACACCCCCACGGAATACTACGCATTTTTACGCAATCTTGAATCTATTTTTTAGCCCATTTTCCCTGAAGATAAATTCTCGACGTCGCCAGTCCACAACCACCATGAACAAGTATTTTAGAGGATATAATTGGACCTCAGTCACATCATTTTACGTGATTTTCAGAAATGCATTCATTACATCAACATTTGGGAAAGTGAAATGTTTATTAATACAAGTTGCAAAGTATTGTGTATGTAAATCAGATGCTAAGGAAAAGTCTTCATTTGACTTAAAAAGTGCGGAAATATTATTTTTATCTCAAAGAAAGTAAAGACATTCACTGGTATTTTCTTACAAAAATACTCCTCTAGTGATGAAGGGAAATCAAAGAAAAAATATACGACAAATTCTTTAACGTGGAGCGATTTCAAACTGCTATCCTCGTGCATGTCTTTGCACTGTATAAATGGTTCTGCCAAAGATACATTTTCTAAAAAAGACAAAGGGGACAGTTGGATTTGAACCAAGGACCAGGATAATCTTCAGTCAATCACTCTCCCTTAGACCAACACCCCCATAGCATATCCCCAATTGTGACGCCCACTTGAAGCTCACATTTTGAGCACATTTTCGCAAAATCACACTCTCGACTTCACCGTTACACAACCAAATTGAACAAGGCTTTATGTGAATATCATTCGGCCTCAGTTCCATCATCTAATATGATTTGCAGAATGCGATTCAAAACATCATATTTGGAGAAAGTGATATTCATTTGTAAGATAAGTTAAACAGTTTTGTGTGTTATGTGCAATTGTTTGGACAAGTCTCTGCGTTACATAAATAAGCGTGCACATTTTTTACTAAAAGTTCAAAAGAACGTAAAGGCAATTATGGGAGCTATAAACAAAACTTCTCGCATCATAACGTAAATGGTAAGTAAAAGGTGCGATTTTTTTTCAACTGACTCTTCTATGCATGTCTTTGCACTCCAGCAGAGGTCCTGACAATGACAAAATTCACTCGCAAAAAAGGGGGCGCTTGGATTTGAACCGAGGACCTCTTGATCTGCAGTCAAATGCTCTACCACTGAGCTACACCCCCACTGAATACTACGCATTTTTACGCAATCTTGAATCTATTTTTTAGCCCATTTTCCCTGAAGATAAATTCTCGACGTCGCCAGTCCACAACCACCATGAACAAGTATTTTTGAGGATATAATTGGACCTCAGTCACATCATTTTACGTGATTTTCAGAATGGCATTCATTACATCAACATTTGGGAAAGTGAAATGTTTATTAATACAAGTTGCAAAGTATTGTGTATGTAAATCAGATGCTAAGGAAAAGTCTTCATTTGACTTAAAAAGTGCGGAAATATTATTTTTATCTCAAAGAAAGTAAAGACATTCATTGGTATTTTCTTACAAAAATACTCCTCTAGTGATGAAGGGAAATCAAAGAAAAAATATACGACAAATTCTTTAACGTGGAGCGATTTCAAACTGCTATCCTCGTGCATGTCTTTGCACTGTATAAATGGTTCTGCCAAAGATACATTTTCTAAAAATGACAAAGGGGACAGTTGGATTTGAACCAAGGACCTGGATAATCTTCAGTCAATCGCTCTCCCTTAGAGCAACACCCCCATAGCATATCCCCAATTGTGACGCCCACTTGAAGCTCACATTTTGAGCACATTTTCGCAAAATCACACTCTCGACTTCACCGTTACACAACCAAATTGAACAAGGCTTTTCGTGAATATCATTCGGCCTCAGTTCCATCATCTAATATGATTTGCAGAATGCGATTCAAAACATCATATTTGGAGAAAGTGATATTCATTTGTAAGATAAGTTAAACAGTTTTGTGTGTTAAGTGCAATTGTTTGGACAAGTCTCTGCGTTACATAAATAAGCGTGCACATTTTTTACTAAAAGTTCAAAAGAACGTAAAGGCAATTATGGGAGCTATAAACAAAACTTCTCGCATCATAACGTAAATGGTAAGTAAAAGGTGCGATTTTTTTTCAACTGACTCTTCTATGCATGTCTTTGCACTCCAGCAGAGGTCCTGACAATGACAAAATTCACTCGCAAAAAAGGGGGCGCTTGGATTTGAACCGAGGACCTCTTGATCTGCAGTCAAATGCTCTACCACTGAGCTACACCCCCACTGAATACTATGCATTTTTACGCAATCTTGAATCTATTTTTTAGCCCATTTTCCCTGAAGATAAATTCTCGACGTCGCCAGTCCACAACCACCATGAACAAGTATTTTTGAGGATATAATTGGACCTCAGTCACATCATTTTACGTGATTTTCAGAATGGCATTCATTACATCAACATTTGGGAAAGTGAAATGTTTATTAATACAAGTTGCAAAGTATTGTGTATGTAAATCAGATGCTAAGGAAAAGTCTTCATTTAACTTAAAAAGTGCGGAAATATTATTTTTATCTCAAAGAAAGTAAAGACATTCATTGGTATTTTCTTACAAAAATACTCCTCTAGTGATGAAGGGAAATCAAAGAAAAAATATACGACAAATTCTTTAACGTGGAGCGATTTCAAACTGCTATCCTCGTGCATGTCTTTGCACTGTATAAATGGTTCTGCCAAAGATACATTTTCTAAAAAAGACAAAGGGGACAGTTGGATTTGAACCAAGGACCTGGATAATCTTCAGTCAATCGCTCTCCCTTAGAGCAACACCCCCATAGCATATCCCCAATTGTGACGCCCACTTGAAGCTCACATTTTGAGCACATTTTCGCAAAATCACACTCTCGACTTCACCGTTACACAACCAAATTGAACAAGGCTTTTTGTGAATATCATTCGGCCTCAGTTCCATCATCTAATATGATTTGCAGAATGCGATTCAAAACATCATATTTGGAGAAAGTGATATTCATTTGTAAGATAAGTTAAACAGTTTTGTGTGTTAAGTGCAATTGTTTGGACAAGTCTCTGCGTTACATAAATAAGCGTGCACATTTTTTACTAAAAGTTCAAAAGAACGTAAAGACAATTATGGGAGCTATAAACAAAACTTCTCGCATCATAACGTAAATGGTAAGTAAAAGGTGCGATTTTTTTTCAACTGACTCTTCTATGCATGTCTTTGCACTCCAGCAGAGGTCCTGACAATGACAAAATTCACTCGCAAAAAAGGGGGCGCTTGGATTTGAACCGAGGACCTCTTGATCTGCAGTCAAATGCTCTACCACTGAGCTACACCCCCACTGAATACTACGCATTTTTACGCAATCTTGAATCTATTTTTTAGCCCATTTTCCCTGAAGATAAATTCTCGACGTCGCCAGTCCACAACCACCATGAACAAGTATTTTTGAGGATATAATTGGACCTCAGTCACATTATTTTATGTGATTTTCAGAATGGCATTCATTACATCAACATTTGGGAAAGTGAAATGTATATTAATACAAGTTGCAAAGTATTGTGTATGTAAGTCATATGCTCAGGAAAAGTCTTCACTTGACTTTAAAAGTGCAGAAATATTATTTATATCTCAAAGAAAGTAAAGACATTCATTGGTATTTTCTTACAAAAACACTTCTCTAGCGATGAAGGGAATTCAAAGCAAAAATATACGATGCATTGTTTAACGTGGAGCGATTTCAAACTGCTATCCTCGTGCATGTCTTTGCACTATATTAATGGTTCTGCCAAAGATACATTTCCTAAAAAAGACAAAGGGGACAGTTGGATTCGAACCAAGGACCTGGATAATCTTCAGTCAGTCACTCTCCCTTAGACCAACACCCCCATAGCACACCCCAATTGTGATGCCCACTTGAAGCTCACATTTTGAGCACATTTTCGCAAAATCACACTCTCGACTTCACCGTTACACAACCAAATTGAACAAGGCTTTTTGTGAATATCATTCGGCCTCAGTTCCATCATCTAATATGATTTTCAGAATGCGATTCAAAACATCATATTTGGAGAAAGTGATATTCATTTGTAAGATAAGTTAAACAGTTTTGTGTGTTAAGTGCAATTGTTTGGACAAGTCTCTGCGTTACATAAATAAGAGTGAACATTTTTTATTAAAAGTCCAAACGAACGTAAAGACGATTATGGGAGCTATAAACACAACTTCTCGCATCATGACGTAAATAGTAAGTAAAAGAGGTGCGATTTTTTTTCAACTGATTCTTCTATGCATGTCTTTGCACTCCAGCAGAGATCCTGCCAATGACAAAATTCACTAATCAAAAAAGGGGGCGCTTGGATTTGAACCGAGGACCTCTTGATCTGCAGTCAAATGCTCTACCACTGAGCTACACCCCCACGGAATACTACGCATTTTTACGCAATCTTGAATCTATTTTTTAGCCCATTTTCCCTGAAGATAAATTCTCGACGTCGCCAGTCCACAACCACCATGAACAAGTATTTTAGAGGATATAATTGGACCTCAGTCACATTATTTTATGTGATTTTCAGAATGGCATTCATTACATCAACATTTGGGAAAGTGAAATGTTTATTAATATAAGTTGCAAAGTATTGTGTATGTAAGTCAGATGCTAAGGAAAAGTCTTCACTAACTTAAAAAGTGCGGAAATATCATTTTTATCTCAACGAAAGTGAAGACATTCATTTGTATTTTCTTACAAAAACACTTCTCTAGTGATGAAGGGAATTCAAAGCAAAAATATACGATGCATTGTTTAACGTGGAGCGATTTCAAACTGCTATCATCGTGCATGTCTTTGCACTGTATAAATGGTTCTGCCAAAGATACATTTCCTAAAAAAGACAAAGGGGACAGTTGGATTTGAACCAAGGACCTGGATAATCTTCAGTCAATCACTCTCCCTTAGACCAACACCCCCATAGCATATCCCCAATTGTGACGCCCACTTGAAGCTCACATTTTGAGCACATTTTCGCAAAATCACACTCTCGACTTCACCATTACACAACCAAATTGAACAAGGCTTTTTGTGAATATCATTCGGCCTCAGTTCCATCATCTAATATGAATTTCAGAATGCGATTCAAAACATCATATTTGGAGAAAGTGATATTCATTTGTAAGATAAGTTAAACAGTTTTGTGTGTTAAGTGCAATTGTTTGGACAAGTCTCTGCGTTACATAAATAAGCGTGCATATTTTTTACTAAAAGTCCAAACGAACGTAAAGACAATTATGGTAGCTATAAACAAAACTTCTCGCATCATAATTTAAATGGTAAGTTAAAGAGGTGCGATTTTTTTTTCAACTGATTCTTCTATGCATGTCTCTGCACTCCAGCAGAGGTCCTGTCAATGACAAAATTCACTCGCAAAAAAGGGGGCGCTTGGATTTGAACCAAGGACCTCTTGATCTGCAGTCAAATGCTCTACCACTGAGCTACACCCCCACGGAATACTACGCATTTTTACGCAATCTTGAATCTATTTTTTAGCTCATTTTCACTGAAAATAAATTCTCGACGTCGCCAGTCCACAACCACCATGAACAAGTATTTTAGAGGATATAATTGGACCTCAGTCACATCATTTTACGTGATTTTCAGAAATGCATTCATTACATCAACATTTGGGAAAGTGAAATGTTTATTAATACAAGTTGCAAAGTATTGTGTATGTAAATCAGATGCTAAGGAAAAGTCTTCATTTGACTTAAAAAGTGCGGAAATATTATTTTTATCTCAAAGAAAGTAAAGACATTCATTGGTATTTTCTTACAAAAATACTCCTCTAGTGATGAAGGGAAATCAAAGAAAAAATATACGACAAATTCTTTAACGTGGAGCGATTTCAAACTGCTATCCTCGTGCATGTCTTTGCACTGTATAAATGGTTCTGCCAAAGATACATTTTCTAAAAAAGACAAAGGGGACAGTTGGATTTGAACCAAGGACCTGGATAATCTTCAGTCAATCGCTCTCCCTTAGAGCAACACCCCCATAGCATATCCCCAATTGTGACGCCCACTTGAAGCTCACATTTTGAGCACATTTTCGCAAAATCACACTCTCGACTTCACCGTTACACAACCAAATTGAACAAGGCTTTTCGTGAATATCATTCGGCCTCAGTTCCATCATCTAATATGATTTGCAGAATGCGATTCAAAACATCATATTTGGAGAAAGTGATATTCATTTGTAAGATAAGTTAAACAGTTTTGTGTGTTAAGTGCAATTGTTTGGACAAGTCTCTGCGTTACATAAATAAGCGTGCACATTTTTTACTAAAAGTTCAAAAGAACGTAAAGGCAATTATGGGAGCTATAAACAAAACTTCTCGCATCATAACGTAAATGGTAAGTAAAAGGTGCGATTTTTTTTCAACTGACTCTTCTATGCATGTCTTTGCCCTCCAGCAGAGGTCCTGACAATGACAAAATTCACTCGCAAAAAAGGGGGCGCTTGGATTTGAACCGAGGACCTCTTGATCTGCAGTCAAATGCTCTACCACTGAGCTACACCCCCACTGAATACTATGCATTTTTACGCAATCTTGAATCTATTTTTTAGCCCATTTTCCCTGAAGATAAATTCTCGACGTCGCCAGTCCACAACCACCATGAACAAGTATTTTTGAGGATATAATTGGACCTCAGTCACATCATTTTACGTGATTTTCAGAATGGCATTCATTACATCAACATTTGGGAAAGTGAAATGTTTATTAATACAAGTTGCAAAGTATTGTGTATGTAAATCAGATGCTAAGGAAAAGTCTTCATTTAACTTAAAAAGTGCGGAAATATTATTTTTATCTCAAAGAAAGTAAAGACATTCATTGGTATTTTCTTACAAAAATACTCCTCTAGTGATGAAGGGAAATCAAAGAAAAAATATACGACAAATTCTTTAACGTGGAGCGATTTCAAACTGCTATCCTCGTGCATGTCTTTGCACTGTATAAATGGTTCTGCCAAAGATACATTTTCTAAAAAAGACAAAGGGGACAGTTGGATTTGAACCAAGGACCTGGATAATCTTCAGTCAATCGCTCTCCCTTAGAGCAACACCCCCATAGCATATCCCCAATTGTGACGCCCACTTGAAGCTCACATTTTGAGCACATTTTCGCAAAATCACACTCTCGACTTCACCGTTACACAACCAAATTGAACAAGGCTTTTTGTGAATATCATTCGGCCTCAGTTCCATCATCTAATATGATTTGCAGAATGCGATTCAAAACATCATATTTGGAGAAAGTGATATTCATTTGTAAGATAAGTTAAACAGTTTTGTGTGTTAAGTGCAATTGTTTGGACAAGTCTCTGCGTTACATAAATAAGCGTGCACATTTTTTACTAAAAGTTCAAAAGAACGTAAAGACAATTATGGGAGCTATAAACAAAACTTCTCGCATCATAACGTAAATGGTAAGTAAAAGGTGCGATTTTTTTTCAACTGACTCTTCTATGCATGTCTTTGCACTCCAGCAGAGGTCCTGACAATGACAAAATTCACTCGCAAAAAAGGGGGCGCTTGGATTTGAACCGAGGACCTCTTGATCTGCAGTCAAATGCTCTACCACTGAGCTACACCCCCACTGAATACTACGCATTTTTACGCAATCTTGAATCTATTTTTTAGCCCATTTTCCCTGAAGATAAATTCTCGACGTCGCCAGTCCACAACCACCATGAACAAGTATTTTTGAGGATATAATTGGACCTCAGTCACATTATTTTATGTGATTTTCAGAATGGCATTCATTACATCAACATTTGGGAAAGTGAAATGTATATTAATACAAGTTGCAAAGTATTGTGTATGTAAGTCATATGCTCAGGAAAAGTCTTCACTTGACTTTAAAAGTGCAGAAATATTATTTATATCTCAAAGAAAGTAAAGACATTCATTGGTATTTTCTTACAAAAACACTTCTCTAGCGATGAAGGGAATTCAAAGCAAAAATATACGATGCATTGTTTAACGTGGAGCGATTTCAAACTGCTATCCTCGTGCATGTCTTTGCACTATATTAATGGTTCTGCCAAAGATACATTTCCTAAAAAAGACAAAGGGGACAGTTGGATTCGAACCAAGGACCTGGATAATCTTCAGTCAGTCACTCTCCCTTAGACCAACACCCCCATAGCACACCCCAATTGTGATGCCCACTTGAAGCTCACATTTTGAGCACATTTTCGCAAAATCACACTCTCGACTTCACCGTTACACAACCAAATTGAACAAGGCTTTTTGTGAATATCATTCGGCCTCAGTTCCATCATCTAATATGATTTTCAGAATGCGATTCAAAACATCATATTTGGAGAAAGTGATATTCATTTGTAAGATAAGTTAAACAGTTTTGTGTGTTAAGTGCAATTGTTTGGACAAGTCTCTGCGTTACATAAATAAGAGTGAACATTTTTTATTAAAAGTCCAAACGAACGTAAAGACGATTATGGGAGCTATAAACACAACTTCTCGCATCATGACGTAAATAGTAAGTAAAAGAGGTGCGATTTTTTTTCAACTGATTCTTCTATGCATGTCTTTGCACTCCAGCAGAGATCCTGCCAATGACAAAATTCACTAATCAAAAAAGGGGGCGCTTGGATTTGAACCGAGGACCTCTTGATCTGCAGTCAAATGCTCTACCACTGAGCTACACCCCCACTGAATACTACGCATTTTTACGCAATCTTGAATCTATTTTTTAGCCCATTTTCCCTGAAGATAAATTCTCGACGTCGCCAGTCCACAACCACCATGAACAAGTATTTTAGAGGATATAATTGGACCTCAGTCACATTATTTTATGTGATTTTCAGAATGGCATTCATTACATCAACATTTGGGAAAGTGAAATGTTTATTAATATAAGTTGCAAAGTATTGTGTATGTAAGTCAGATGCTAAGGAAAAGTCTTCACTAACTTAAAAAGTGCGGAAATATCATTTTTATCTCAACGAAAGTGAAGACATTCATTTGTATTTTCTTACAAAAACACTTCTCTAGTGATGAAGGGAATTCAAAGCAAAAATATACGATGCATTGTTTAACGTGGAGCGATTTCAAACTGCTATCATCGTGCATGTCTTTGCACTGTATAAATGGTTCTGCCAAAGATACATTTCCTAAAAAAGACAAAGGGGACAGTTGGATTTGAACCAAGGACCTGGATAATCTTCAGTCAATCACTCTCCCTTAGACCAACACCCCCATAGCATATCCCCAATTGTGACGCCCACTTGAAGCTCACATTTTGAGCACATTTTCGCAAAATCACACTCTCGACTTCACCATTACACAACCAAATTGAACAAGGCTTTTTGTGAATATCATTCGGCCTCAGTTCCATCATCTAATATGAATTTCAGAATGCGATTCAAAACATCATATTTGGAGAAAGTGATATTCATTTGTAAGATAAGTTAAACAGTTTTGTGTGTTAAGTGCAATTGTTTGGACAAGTCTCTGCGTTACATAAATAAGCGTGCATATTTTTTACTAAAAGTCCAAACGAACGTAAAGACAATTATGGTAGCTATAAACAAAACTTCTCGCATCATAATTTAAATGGTAAGTTAAAGAGGTGCGATTTTTTTTTCAACTGATTCTTCTATGCATGTCTCTGCACTCCAGCAGAGGTCCTGTCAATGACAAAATTCACTCGCAAAAAAGGGGCGCTTGGATTTGAACCAAGGACCTCTTGATCTGCAGTCAAATGCTCTACCACTGAGCTACACCCCCACGGAATACTACGCATTTTTACGCAATATTGAATCTATTTTTTAGCTCATTTTCACTGAAAATAAATTCTCGACGTCGCCAGTCCACAACCACCATGAACAAGTATTTTAGAGGATATAATTGGACCTCAGTCACATTATTTTATGTGATTTTCAGAATGGCATTCATTACATCAACATTTGGGAAAGTGAAATGTATATTAATACAAGTTGCAAAGTATTGTGTATGTAAGTCATATGCTCAGGAAAAGTCTTCACTTGACTTAAAAAGTGCAGAAATATTATTTATATCTCAAAGAAAGTAAAGACATTCATTGGTATTTTCTTACAAAAACACTTCTCTAGCGATGAAGGGAATTCAAAGCAAAAATATACGATGCATTGTTTAACGTGGAGCGATTTCAAACTGCTATCCTCGTGCATGTCTTTGCACTATATTAATGGTTCTGCCAAAGATACATTTCCTAAAAAAGACAAAGGGGACAGTTGGATTCGAACCAAGGACCTGGATAATCTTCAGTCAATCACTCTCCCTTAGACCAACACCCCCATAGCACACCCCAATTGTGATGCCCACTTGAAGCTCACATTTTGAGCACATTTTCGCAAAATCACACTCTCGACTTCACCGTTACACAACCAAATTGAACAAGGCTTTTTGTGAATATCATTCGGCCTCAGTTCCATCATCTAATATGATTTTCAGAATGCGATTCAAAACATCATATTTGGAGAAAGTGATATTCATTTGTAAGATAAGTTAAACAGTTTTGTGTGTTAAGTGCAATTGTTTGGACAAGTCTCTGCGTTACATAAATAAGAGTGAACATTTTTTACTAAAAGTCCAAACGAACGTAAAGACGATTATGGGAGCTATAAACACAACTTCTCGCATCATAACGTAAATAGTAAGTAAAAGAGGTGCGATTTTTTTTTCAACTGATTCTTCTATGCATGTCTTTGCACTCCAGCAGAGATCCTGCCAATGACAAAATTCACTAATCAAAAAAGGGGGCGCTTGGATTTGAACCAAGGACCTCTTGATCTGCAGTCAAATGCTCTACCACTGAGCTACACCCCCACGGAATACTACGCATTTTTACGCAATCTTGAATCTATTTTTTAGCTCATTTTCACTGAAAATAAATTTTCGACGTCGCCAGTCCACAACCACCATGAACAAGTACTTTAGAGGATATAATTGGGCCTCAGTCACATGATTTTACGTTATTTTCAGAATGGCATTCATTACATCAACATTTGGGAAAGTGAAATGTTTATTAATACAAGTTGCAAAGTATTGTGTATGTAAATCAGATGCTAAGGAAAAGTCTTCATTTGACTTAAAAAGTGCGGAAATATTATTTTTATCTCAAAGAAAGTAAAGACATTCATTGGTATTTTCTTACAAAAATACTCCTCTAGTGATGAAGGGAAATCAAAGAAAAAATATACGACAAATTCTTTAACGTGGAGCGATTTCAAACTCCTATCCTCGTGCATGTCTTAGCACTAGATAAATGGTTCTGCCAAAGATACATTTCCTAAAAAAGACAAAGGGGACAGTTGGATTTGAACCAAGGACCTGGATAATCTTCAGTCAATCACACTCCCGTAGACCAACACCCCCATAGAATATCCCCAATTGTGATGCCCACTTGAAGCTCACATTTTGAGCACATTTTCGCAAAATCACAATCTCGACTTCATCGTTACACAACCAAATTGAACAAGGCTTTTTGTGAATATCATTCGGCCTCAGTTCCATCATCTAATATGATTTTCAGAATGCGATTCAAAACATCATTATTGGAGAAAGTGATATTCATTTGTAAGATAAGTTAAACAGTTTTGTGTGTTAAGTGCAATTGTTTGGACAAGTCTCTGCGTTACATAAATAAGCGTGCACATTTTTTACTAAAAGTCCAAACGAACGTAAAGACAATTATGGGAGCTATAAACAAACTTCTCGCATCATAACGTAAATGATAATGAAAGAGGTGCGATTTTTTTTCCAACTGATTCTAATTTGCATGTCTTTGCACTCCAGCAGAGGTCCTGTCAATGACAAATTTCACTTTCAAAAAAGGGGGCGCTTGGATTTGAACCGAGGACCTCTTGATCTGCAGTCAAATGCTCTACGACTGAGCTACACCCCCACGGAATGCTACGCTTTTTGACGCAATCTTGAATCTATTTTTTAGCTCATTTTCACTGAAATTAAATTCTCGACGTCGCCAGTCCACAACTACCATGAACAAGTATTTTAGAGGATATAATTGGACCTCAGTCACATTATTTTATGTGATTTTCAGAATGGCATTCATTACATCAACATTTGGGAAAGTGAAATGTTTATTAATACAAGTTGCAAAGTATTGTGTATGTAAGTCAGATGCTAAGGAAAAGTCTTCACTTGACTTAAAAAGTGCGGAAATATTATTTTTATCTCAAAGAAAGTAAAGACATTCATTGGTATTTTCTTACAAAAATACTCCTCTAGTGATGAAGGGAAATCAAAGAAAAAATATACGACAAATTCTTTAACGTGGAGCGATTTCAAACTCCTATCCTCGTGCATGTCTTTGCACTGTATAAATGGTTTTTGCCAAAGATACATTTCCTAAAAAAGACAAAGGGGACAGTTGGATTTGAACCAAGGACCTGGATAATCTTCAGTCAATCGCTCTCCCTTAGACCAACACCCCCATAGCATATCCCCAATTGTGCTGCCCACTTGAAGCTCACATTTTGAGCACATTTTCGCAAAATCACAATCTCGACTTCACCGTTACACAACCAAATTGAACAAGGCTTTTTGTGAATATCATTCGGCCTCAGTTCCATCATCTAATATGATTTTCAGAATGCGATTCAAAACATCATTATTGGAGAAAGTGATATTCATTTGTAAGATAAGTTAAACAGTTTTGTGTGTTAAGTGCAATTGTTTGGACAAGTCTCTGCGTTACATAAATAAGAGTGAACATTTTTTACTAAAAGTCCAAACGAACGTAAAGACGATTATGGGAGCTATAAACACAACTTCTCGCATCATAACGTAAATAGTAAGTAAAAGAGGTGCGATTTTTTTTTCAACTGATTCTTCTATGCATGTCTTTGCACTCCAGCAGAGATCCTGCCAATGACAAAATTCACTAATCAAAAAAGGGGGCGCATGGATTTGAACCAAGGACCTCTTGATCTGCAGTCAAATGCTCTACCACTGAGCTACACCCCCACGGAATACTACGCATTTTTACGCAATCTTGAATCTATTTTTTAGCTCATTTTCACTGAAAATAAATTTTCGACGTCGCCAGTCCACAACCACCATAAACAAGTATTTTAGAGGATATAATTGGGCCTCAGTCACATTATTTTATGTGATTTTCAGAATGGCATTCATTACATCAACATTTGGGAAAGTGAAATGTTTATTAATGCAAGTTGCAAAGTATTGTGTATGCAAGTCAGATGCTAAGGAAAAGTCTTCACTTGACTTAAAAAGTGCGGAAACATCATTTTTATCTCAAGAAAGTGAAGACATTCATTGGTATTTTCTTACAAAAACACTTCTCTAGTGATGAAGGGAATTCAAAGCAAAAATATACGATGCATTGTTTAACGTGGAGCGATTTCAAACTGCTATCCTCGTGCATGTCTTTGCACTATATAAATGGTTCTGCCAAAGATACATTTCCTAAAAAAGACAAAGGGGACAGTTGGATTTGAACCAAGGACCTGGATAATCTTCAGTCAATCACTCTCCCTTAGACCAACACCCCAATAGCACACCCCAATTGTGATGCCCACTTGAAGCTCATATTTTGAGCACATTTTCGCAAAATCACACTCTCGACTTCACCGTTACACAACCAAATTGAACAAGGCTTTTTGTGAATATCATTCGGCCTCAGTTCCATCATCTAATATGATTTTCAGAATGCGATTCAAAACATCATATTTGGAGAAAGTGATATTCATTTGTAAGATAAGTTAAACAGTTTTGTGTGTTAAGTGCAATTGTTTGGACACGTCTCTGCGTTACATAAATAAGCGTGCATATTTTTTACTAAAAGTCCAAACGAACGTAAACACATATTCTTAGTTTTTTCGGTAAAGTCACGTTGAAGAGAAACAACAAAATAACAAAATATATATAAAACAATAAAAAAATTCTCACGACGTTTCGACCATAACTCAAACGGTCATCATCAGGTGTGTTGGTTTGCATAAATGTATTTTAAAAAACGGCACATTTATTTATTTATAAAAAACGTTTGCGTCACGCGCAGCGATTGGCAGTTTGCCCAGGACTAGTCCAGCTATTTTTTGAAAAGAGGAGGGGGGAGACGAAATTTTTTATAATGTATGCTGTCTGAAAGCCACTGTAAGCGTGAACAATCAATCAAGAACTGAAATGATTTATCAAATCTTTCCAATGATTGCTAAGATAGAATCCATCTTCTCGGTTGAAATTGTCTCTGTGCTTGTATATGTGGATAGCCTCATGAACGAATCTCTCATGGAAGCCAGATGGCTTACAAAGAACCTCCGTCTTGGAAAAGTCAATGGCATGTGAGCCTACTGAATTAGAACAATGATCTGCTACGGCCGAGGTGTTGGTCCTACCGTGTTTAAGGTCTGCTTTATGTTCACGAATGCGGTCCGAGACATGGCGTTTGGTTTCTCCAATGTAACTACTACCACAGAGGCAACTTAGTTTGTAGACACCAGGGTATTGTATGTCCGGAATCACATCTTTTACAGACGGAACCAGATCACGGATTTTATGTAATGTGTTGAAACGGACCTGGATCTTGTGTTTATTCAAGATTTTGGAGATCTTTTTTGTGATCCCAGCAATGTAGGGTAAAGTGATGGTTTTGAAAGGCTCCTCAAGAGGGTTCTTCTTCATGGTTTGAGTGATAGCTTTGCGGATTGTATAGTCGGAGTAACCATTAGCCCTAAGAGCTTGGTGTACGTGCTTGAGTTCACTGTTTATGTGTTCCTGGTCGGATATGCATTGGGCTCTATGATACAGAGTCTTGATGAGAGAATTCTTCTGTGATGGATGGTGGTGGGAATCCGGTTTCAGATAAGCATCCGTATGGGTAGCTTTCCTGTAGACAGAGTGGCTCATTGAACCATCAGGTCTCTTTTTAATTAGGACATCCAAAAAAGGTATCTTGCCATCTATTTCGACTTCCATGGTAAATCTGATGGCTGGGTGTATGGAATTGATGTGGTCGAAGAATTGGTCTAGAGCAGGCCGGCCATGTGGCCAGATGACAAAAGTGTCATCCACGTACCTCTTCCATAAGGTTGGGCGCAGAGTGGCAGTCTGGATGGCGTCAGTCTCAAATTTCTCCATGAAAATGTTAGCTATAACTGGAGAAAGGGGGGAGCCCATTGGGGTGCCCTCAGTTTGTTTGTAGAAAGTTCCATTCCAAGTGAAGTATGTATTGGTTAAACAGTGTCTCACCAGGGGGGGTACCTCAGTGTTTAGTCCTTGATGAACCAAGTCTTCAATGATTGCAATGGTGTCAGGTACAGGAACCTTGGTGAATAAGGAAACTACATCAAAACTGACAAGCAGGTCGTCTGGGGACAGGGAAATACCCTTGATTGTTGATACCAGGTGAGTAGAATTTTGTACCGCAGAGGTGGTCTTTCCAGTGAAAGGACGCAGGATTTCAGACAAAAAACGAGCTAGTTTGTAGGTGGGGGAGCTGATAGTAGAGACTATGGGACGAAGAGGTGTATCTACTTTATGTATTTTTGGTAAGCCGTATAATCTTGGTGGCCTGGCAGCAGAAGGTTTCAACGAAAACTGTTTAGATTGATCAATTAATGCGGTTGAATCAGAAATTATTTTGTTGGTTTGTGTGACGAGGCTGTTGGTGGGATCTCTTTTTATTTTTGTATAACTACCATCGTCGAGTAATTATTTAATTTTGTTGTTGTATTCTATTTTATCCATGATGACAGTAGCATTGCCTTTGTCAGCTGAGAGAACTACAATATCATTCCTCTTTTTTAATTTATATAATTCAAAATGCTCATCTTTGCTGAGGTTGCTAGCTGGCATCTTAGCGTTTTTGAGGGTTGCAGCGATTTCAGATCTTGCTACGTCTGCAGCGATGTGACCCAGGCCCCTGAGAGCAACGTCTACTTGGGCAATTATATCATTAACTGGTATGTGTTTAGGTGTGACTGCAAAGTTTAGACCTTTAGCTAAAACGGATTTCAGACAATCGGAAATAGAACTGTTACTGCGATTAATTACGACTTTATTAACGTCTAACTTTTTGGTGTGTGGGTCCGGTCTTTTGTTGAAGAGGAGGTTAAATTTGGAAATCAGGTTTTCCTTACATTTGGTCGACATAGTAGCAGCTGAAGAGGCAGTCATATTGTCTACATGTTCCCAATCCGATGTGGACATTATTGCCGTCAATGATAAGTGTGATTTGTGGAGTGTCTTGTCTAACTAATCTAGTTCTGTGCGTATAAGTCTGATTTTTTTCTAAGATAAGAGCTAAGCTAGTTTTGAAAAGAATTCGTTTCGCATTAGAAGAAGTTACAGCAGCAGAGGTGAGTGTAAATGCGATTGGTATTACCCCAGAGTCGCGGCATCTCTTCAGGAAGGTGAGAGACTCGATCAGCTGAGCTTTCTTATCCCGGAGTTTGTTGAAGGATCTTAAAGTTATGTGAAAACCCTCCAAATAGAGGCGATTAAATTTTGATTTCAAGCTTTCGTGACTGCAGTAATTCATATTCTTAGTTTTTTCGGTAAAGTCACGTTGAAGAGAAACAACAAAATAACAAAATATATATAAAACAATAAAAAATTCTCACGACGTTTCGACCATAACTCAAACGGTCATCATCAGGTGTGTTGGTTTGCATAAATTTATTTTAAAAAACGGCACATTTATTTATTTATAAAAAACGTTGGCGTCACGCGCAGCGATTGGCAGTTTGCCCAGGACTAGTCCATCTATTTTTTGAAAAGAGGAGGGGGGAGACGAATTTTTTTATAATGTATGCTGTCTGAAAGCCACTGTAAGCGTGAACAATCAATCAAGAACTGAAATGATTTATCAAATCTTTCCAATGATTGCTAAGATAGAATCCATCTTCTCGGTTGAAATTGTCTCTGTGATTGTATATGTGGATAGCCTCATGAACGAATCTCTCATGGAAGCCAGATGGCTTACAAAGAACCTCCGTCTTGGAAAAGTCAATGGCATGTGAGCCTACTGAATTAGAACAATGATCTGCTACGGCCGAGGTGTTGGTCCTACCATGTTTAAGGTATGCTTTATGTTCATGAATGCGGTCCGAGACATGGCGTTTGGTTTCTCCAATGTAACTACTACCACAGAGGCAACTTAGTTTGTAGACACCAGGGTATTGTATGTCCGGAATCACATCTTTTACAGACGGAACCAGATCACGGATTTTATGTAATGTGTTGAAACGGACCTGGATCTTGTGTTTATTCAAGATTTTGGAGATCTTTTTTGTGATCCCAGCAATGTAGGGTAAAGTGATGGTTTTGAAAGGCTCCTCAAGAGGGTTCTTCTTCATGGTTTGAGTGATAGCTTTGCGGATTGTATAGTCGGAGTAACCATTAGCCCTAAGAGCTTGGTGTACGTGCTTGAGTTCACTGTTTATGTGTTCCTGGTCGGATATGCATTGGGCTCTATGATACAGAGTCTTGATGAGAGAATTCTTCTGTGATGGATGGTGGTGGGAATCCGGTTTCAGATAAGCATCCGTATGGATAGCTTTCCTGTAGACAGAGTGGCTCATTGAACCATCAGGTCTCTTTTTAATTAGGACATCCAAAAAAGGTATCTTGCCATCTATTTCGACTTCCATGGTAAATCTGATGGCTGGGTGTATGGAATTGATGTGGTCGAAGAATTGGTCTAGAGCAGGCCGGCCATGTGGCCAGATGACAAAAGTGTCATCCACGTACCTCTTCCATAAGGTTGGGCGCAGAGTGGCAGTCTGGATGGCGTCAGTCTCAAATTTCTCCATGAAAATGTTAGCTATAACTGGAGAAAGGGGGGAGCCCATTGGGGTGCCCTCAGTTTGTTTGTAGAAAGTTCCATTCCAAGTGAAGTATGTATTGGTTAAACAGTGTCTCACCAGGGGGGGTACCTCAGTGTTTAGTCCTTGATGAACCAAGTCTTCAATGATTGCAATGGTGTCAGGTACAGGAACCTTGGTGAATAAGGAAACTACATCAAAACTGACAAGCAGGTCGTCTGGGGACAGGGAAATACCCTTGATTGTTGATACCAGGTGAGTAGAATTTTGTACCGCAGAGGTGGTCTTTCCAGTGAAAGGACGCAGGATTTTAGACAAAAAACGAGCTAGTTTGTAGGTGGGGGAGCTGATAGTAGAGACTATGGGACGAAGAGGTGTATCTACTTTATGTATTTTTGGTAAGCCGTATAATCTTGGTGGCCTGGCAGCAGAAGGTTTCAACGAAAACTTTTAGATTGATCAATTAATGCGGTTGAATTAGAAATTATTTTGTTGGTTTGTGTGACGAGGCTGTTGGTGGGATCTCTTTTTATTTTTGTATAACTACCATCGTCGAGTAATTATTTAATTTTGTTGTTGTATTCTATTTTATCCATGATGACAGTAGCATTGCCTTTGTCAGCTGAGAGAACTACAATATCATTCCTCTTTTTTAATTTATATAATTCAAAACGCTCATCTTTGCTGAGGTTGCTAGCTGGCATCTTAGCGTTTTTGAGGGTTGCAGCGATTTCAGATCTTGCTACGTTTGCAGCGATGTGACCCAGGCCCCTGAGAGCAACGTCTACTTGGGCAATTATATCATTAACTGGTATGTGTTTAGGTGTGACTGCAAAGTTTAGACCTTTAGCTAAAACGGATTTCAGACCATCGGAAATAGAACTGTTACTGCGATTAATTACGACTTTATTAACGTCTAACTTTTTGGTGTGTGGGTCCGGTCTTTTGTTGAAGAGGAGGTTAAATTTGTAAATCAGGTTTTCCTTACATTTGGTCGACATAGTAGCAGCTGAAGAGGCAGTCATATTGTCTACATGTTCCCAATCCGATGTGGACATTATTGCCGTCAATTATAAGTGTGATTTGTAGAGTGTCTTGTCTAACTGATCTAGTTCTGTGCGTATAAGTCTGATTTTTTCTGAGATAAGAGCTAAGCTAGTTTTGAAAAGAATTCGTTTCGCATTAGAAGAAGTTACAGCAGCAGAGGTGAGTGTAAATGCGATTGGTATTACCCCAGAGTCGCGGGATCTCTTCAGGAAGGTGAGAGACTCGATCAGCTGAGCTTTCTTATCCCGGAGTTTGTTGAAGGATCTTAAAGTTACGTGAAAAAACTAAGAATATGAATTACTGCAGTCACGAAAGCTTTAAATCAAAATTTAATCGCCTCTACGGGGAGGGTTTTCACATAACTTTAAGATCCTTCAACAAACTCCGGGATAAGAAAGCTCAGCTGATCCAGTCTCTCACCTTCCTGAAGAGATGCCGCGACTCTGGGGTAATACCAATCGCATTTACACTCACCTCTGCTGCTGTAACTTCTTCTAATGCGAAACGAATTCTTTTCAAAACTAGCTTAGCTCTTATCTCAGAAAAAATCAGACTTATACGCACAGAACTAGATCAGTTAGACAAGACACTCTACAAATCACACTTATCATTGACGGCAATAATGTCCACATCGGATTGGGAACATGTAGACAATATGACTGCCTCTTCAGCTGCTACTATGTCGACCAAATGTAAGGAAAACCTGATTTCCAAATTTAACCTCCTCTTCAACAAAAGACCGGACCCACACACCAAAAAGTTAGACGTTAATAAAGTCGTAATTAATCGCAGTAACAGTTCTATTTCCGATTGTCTGAAATCCGTTTTAGCTAAAGGTCTAAACTTTGCAGTCACACCTAAACACATACCAGTTAATGATATAATTGCCCAAGTAGACGTTGCTCTCAGGGGCCTGGGTCACATCGCTGCAGACGTAGCAAGATCTGAAATCGCTGCAACCCTCAAAAACGCTAAGATGCCAGCTAGCAACCTCAGCAAAGATGAGCGTTTTGAATTATATAAATTAAAAAAGAGGAATGATATTGTAGTTCTCTCAGCTGACAAAGGCAATGCTACTGTCATCATGGATAAAATAGAATACAACAACAAAATTAAATAATTACTCGACGATGGTAGTTATACAAAAATAAAAAGAGATCCCACCAACAGCCTCGTCACACAAACCAACAAAATAATTTCTGATTCAACCGCATTAATTGATCAATCTAAACAGTTTTCGTTGAAACCTTCTGCTGCCAGGCCACCAAGATTATACGGCTTACCAAAAATACATAAAGTAGATACACCTCTTCGTCCCATAGTCTCTACTATCAGCTCCCCCACCTACAAACTAGCTCGTTTTTTGTCTGAAATCCTGCGTCCTTTCACTGGAAAGACCACCTCTGCGGTACAAAATTCTACTCACCTGGTATCAACAATCAAGGGTATTTCCCTGTCCCCAGACGACCTGCTTGTCAGTTTTGATGTAGTTTCCTTATTCACCAAGGTTCCTGTAGCTGACACCATTGCAATAATTGAAGACTTGGTTCATCAAGGACTAAACACTGAGGTACCCCCACTGGTGAGACACTGTTTAACCAATACATACTTCACTTGGAATGGAACTTTCTACAAACAAACTGAGGCCACCCCCATGGGCTCCCCCCTTTCTCCAGTTATAGCTAACATTTTCATGGAGAAATTTGAGACTGACGCCATCCAGACTGCCACTCTGCGCCCAACCTTATGGAAGAGGTACGTGGATGACACTTTTGTCATCTGGCCACATTGCCGGCCTGCTCTAGACCAATTCTTCGACCACATCAATTCCATACACCCAGCCATCAGATTTACCATGGAAGTCGAAATAGATGGCAAGATACCTTTTTTGGATGTCCTAATTAAAAAGAGACCTGATGGTTCAATGAGCCACTCTGTCTACAGGAAAGCTACCCATACGGATGCTTATCTGAAACCGAATTCCCAATACCATCCATCACAGAAGAATTCTCTCATCAAGACTCTGTATCATAGAGCCCAATGCATATCCGACCAGGAACACATAAACAGTGAACTCAAGCACGTACACCAAGCTCTTAGGGCTAATGGTTACTCCGACTATACAATCCGCAAAGCTATCACTCAAACCATGAAGAAGAACCCTCTTGAGGAGCCTTTCAAAACCATCACTTTACCCTACATTGCTGGGATCACAAAAAAGATCTCCAAAATCTTGAATAAACACAAGATCCAGGTCCGTTTCAACACATTACATAAAATCCGTGATCTGGTTCCGTCTGTAAAAGATGTAATTCCGGACATACAATACCCTGGTGTCTACAAACTAAGTTGCCTCTGTGGTAGTAGTTACATTGGAGAAACCAAACGCCATGTCTCGGACCGCATTCGTGAACATAAAGCAGACCTTAAACACGGTAGGACCAACACCTCGGCCGTAGCAGATCATTGTTCTAATTCAGTAGGCTCACATGCCATTGACTTTTCCAAGACGGAGGTTCTTTGTAAGCCATCTGGCTTCCATGAGAGATTCGTTCATGAGGCTATCCACATATACAAGCACAGAGACAATTTCAACCGAGAAGATGGATTCTATCTTAGCAATCATTGGAAAGATTTGATAAATCATTTCAGTTCTTGATTGATTGTTCACGCTTACAGTGGCTTTCAGACAGCATACATTATAAAAAATTTCGTCTCCCCCCTCCTCTTTTCAAAAAATAGATGGACTAGTCCTGGGCAAACTGCCAATCGCTGCACGTGACGCCAACGTTTTTATAAATAAATAAATGTGCCGTTATTAAAATAAATTTATGCAAACCAACACACCTGATGATGACCGTTTGAGTTATGGTCGAAACGTCGTGAGAATTTTTTATTTTTTTATTGTTTTATATATATTTTGTTATTTTGTTGTTTCTCTTCAACGTGACTTTACCGAAAAAACTAAGAATATGAATTACTGCAGTCACGAAAGCTTTAAATCAGAACGTAAACACAATTATGGTAGCTATAAACAAAACTTCTCGCATCATAACTTAAATGGTAAGTTAAAGAGGTGCGATTTTTTTTTCAACTGATTCTTCTATGCATGTCTCTGCCCTCCAGCAGAGGTCCTGTCAATGACAAAATTCACTCGCAAAAAAGGGGGCGCTTGGATTTGAATCAAGGACCTCTTGATCTGCAGTCAAATGCTCTACCACTGAGCTACACCCCCACGGAATACTACGCATTTTGACGCAATCTTGAATCTATTTTTTAGCTCATTTTCACTGAAAATAAATTCTCGACGTCGCCAGTCCACAACCACCATGAACAAGTATTTTAGAGGATATAATTGGACCTCAGTCACATTATTTTATGTGATTTTCAGAATGGCATTCATTACATCAACATTTGGGAAAGTGAAATGTATATTAATACAAGTTGCAAAGTATTGTGTATGTAAGTCATATGCTCAGGAAAAGTCTTCACTTGACTTAAAAAGTGCAGAAATATTATTTATATCTCAAAGAAAGTAAAGACATTCATTGGTAGTTTCTTACAAAAACACTTCTATAGTGATGAAGGGAATTCAAAGCAAAAATATACGATGCATTGTTTAACGTGGAGCGATTTCAAACTGCTATCCTCGTGCATGTCTTTGCACTATATAAATGGTTCTGCCAAAGATACATTTCCTAAAAAAGACAAAGGGGACAGTTGGATTCGAACCAAGGACCTGGATAATCTTCAGTCAATCGCTCTACCTTAGACCAACACCCCCATAGCACACCCCAATTGTGATGCGCACTTGAAGCTCACATTTTGAGCACATTTTCGCAAAATCACACTCTCGACTTCACCGTTACACAACCAAATTTGAACAAGGCTTTTTGTGAATATCATTCGGCCTCAGTTCCATCATCTAATATGATTTTCAGAATGCGATTCAAAACATCATATTTGGAGAAAGTCATATTCATTTGTAAGATAAGTTAAACAGTTTTGTGTGTTAAGTGCAATTGTTTGGACAAGTCTCTGCGTTACATGAATAAGAGTGAACATTTTTTACTAAAAGTCCAAACGAACGTAAAGACGATTATGGGAGCTATAAACAAAACTTCTCGCATAATAACGTAAATAGTAAGTAAAAGAGGTGCGATTTTTTTTCAACTGATTCTTCTATGCATGTCTTTGCACTCCAGCAGAGATCCTGCCAATGACAAAATTCACTAATCAAAAAAGGGGGCGCTTGGATTTGAACCAAGGACCTCTATGATCTGCAGTCAAATGCTCTACCACTGAGCTACACCCCCACGGAACACTTCGCATTTTGACGGAATCTTTAATCTATTTTTTAGTTCATTTTCCCTGCATATAAATTCTCGACGTCGCCAGTCCACAACCACCATGAACAAGTATTTTAGAGGATATAATTGGACCTCAGTCACATTATTTTATGTGATTTTCAGAATGGCATTCATTACACCAACGTTTGGGAAAGTGAAATGTATATTTTTACAAGTTGCAAAGTATTGTGTATGTAAGTCAGATGCTCAGGAAAAGTCTTCACTTGACTTAAAAAGTGCAGAAATATTATTTATATCTCAAAGAAAGTAAAGACATTCATTGGTATTTTCTTACAAAAACACTTCTCTAGTGATGAAGGGAATGCAAAGCAAAAATAATAGATGCATTAATAACGTATTAAAGCTTTTGTGACTGCATAAAATTACTCATTGTTTTTTTCGGTAAAGTCACGTATTTAGAAATACAGTAAAATTATGTTAAAACAAAAAACAATCACGACGTTTCGATCACAACGCAAGCGATCTTCATCAGGTGTCAAGAACAAATCACGGAGGTAAATACAACAAAAAGATATGAGACGAAAATTCAACAAACCTGAAAAAACATTACGTGAAGCACATCCAGTCAGGCCAACAACACAGTTAGACACTACCTGGCAGACCACGAATTTCAGAAGAGTGTTAAATTTCGTGTCAACCTTTGGATTGCACATACCAGCATAGATAGAATGAAAAATACGAGGTACACAGTCAGTAGAAATACATATACAAGTCCACCATGAGGTTAGGAGGGAGGAAAGACGGACAAGGAGGCAGAGAGAGGGGGGGGGGGCGGAGGGATGAACAGAAGCTTAAATAGGAAATACGGTTGGAGGGGGGAGGGGCCAGAGCGAGAGCGGCAGCTCAAACAAGCACATCTTAGACATACAAAACGGCAGCTCAAAAAAGGGCACATCTTACACTTAATTACAACGGTAATCTCCCCATAGAAGTGTGATAATAAAGTATGAAAGCTTTCGTGACTGAAACGTCGTGATTGTTTTTTTTGTTTTAATATAATTTTATTGTATTTCTACATACGTGACTTTACTGAAAAAAACAATGAGTAATTTTATGCAGTCACGAAAGCTTTAATACTTTATTATCACACTTCTACGGGGAAGTTACCATTGTAATTATGTGTAAGATGTGCCGTTTTTTAAGCTGCCGTTTTGTATTTACAAGAGCTGGTCATTTTTTGAGCTGCCGTTTTGTATTTACAAGAGGTGGTCCTTTTTTGAGCTGCCGTTTTGTATGTGTAAGATGTTGCTTGTTTGAGCTGCCGCTCTCGCTCTGGCCCCTCCCCCCCCCTCCAACCGTATTTCCTATTTAAGCTTCTGTTCATCCCTCCGATCTCCCCCCCCCCCCCTCTCTCTCTGCCTCCCTGTTCGTCTTTCCTCCCTCATTACCTCTAGGTGGACTTATATATGCATTTCTACTGACCGTGTACCTCGTATTTTTCATTCTATCTATGCTGGTACGTGGATTCCAAAGGTTGAACACGAAATTTAACAATCTTCTGAAATTCGTGGTCCGCCAGGAAGTGTCTAACTGTGTTGTTGGCCTCACTGGATATGCTTCAGATAATGTTTTTTCAGGTTTGTTGAATTCTCGTCTCTCATCTTTTTGTTGTATTTACCTCCGTGATTTGTTCTTGACACCTGAAGAAGATCGCTTGCGTTGTGATCGAAACGTCGTGATTGTTTTTTGTTTTAATATAATTTTTATGTATTTCTACATACGTGACTTTACCGAAAAAAACAATGGGTAATACGATGCATTCTTTAACGAGGAGCGATTTCAAACTGATATCCTCGTGAATGTCTTTGCACTATTTAAATGGTTCTGTCAAAGATACATTTTCCAAAAAGACAAAGGAGCAGTTGGATTTGAACCAAGGACATCAATAATCTGCAGTCAAACGCCCTCCCTTAGAGCGACACCTCCATAGCATATCCCTAATTGTGACGCGCACTTGAAGCTCACATTTTGAGCACATTTTCACAAAATCAAATTCTCGACTTCACCATTACACAACCAAAATGAACAAGGCATTGTGAGAATATCATTCGGTCTCAGTCCCATTATTGAATATGAAATTCAAAATGGGATTCAAAACATCATATTTGGGGAAAGTTATATTCTTTTGTAAGATAAGTTAAACAGATTTGTGTGGTAGGTGTTAATGTTTGGTCAAGTCGTCGCTTGACATAAATAAACGTGCAGATTTTTTTAATTAAAAGTCCCAAAGAAGCTCAAGGCAATTATGGGAGCTTCAAAATATTCTCGCACCATGAAGTAAATGTAAAGTAAAAGAGGTGCGAGTTTTTCCAACTGATTCTTCTATGCATGTCTTTGCACTCCAGCAGAGGTCCTGCCAATGACACAATTCACTCACAAAAAAGGGAATGCTTGGATTTGAATAAAGGACCTCTTGATCTGCAGTCAAATGCTCTACGTCTGAGCTACACCCCCACGGTATACTGCACATTTTGACGCAATCTTGAGTCTATTTTTAAAGCTTATTTTCCATGCAAACAAATTCTCGACTTCGCCAGTCCACAGCCACCATGAACAAGTATTTTAGTTGATATAATTGGACCTCAGTCACATTATTTTATGTGATTTTCAGAATGGCATTCATTACATCAAAATTTGGAAAAGTGAAATGTATTTTTAAACAAGTTTCAGAGTCTTGTGTATGAAAGGAAAAGTCTTCACTAGACTAAAAAAATTCGTAAAAATCATATTTTTTTATCTCAAAGAAAGTAAAGACATTCATTGGTTTTTTATTACAAAAACACTTCTCTAGTGATGAAGGGAATGCAAAGTAAAAATATGCGACGTATTCTTTAAAGTGGAGCGATTTCAAACTGATATCCTTGTGCATCTCATTGCACTATATAAATGGTTCTGCCAAAGATACATTTCCTAAAAAAGACAAAGGGACCAGTTGGATTTGAAACAAGGACCTCGATAATCTACAGTCGATCACTCTCCCTTAGAGCAACACCCCCATTGCATATCCCCAATTTTGAGGCCCACTTGAGGCTCACATTTTGAGCACCTTTTCGTAAAATCAAACTCTCGACTTCACCATTACACAACTAAATTGAACAAGGCTTTGTGTGAATATCATTCGACCTCAGTCCCATCATCTAATATGATTTTCAGAATGGAATTCAAAACATCATATTTGGGGAAAGTGATTTTCATTTGTAAGATAAGTTAAAATGTTTTGTGTGTTAAGTGTAATTGTTTGGACAAGTCTCCGCGTTACATAAATAAGCGTGCAGATTTTTTCTAAAAGTTCAAAATAACCTAAAGACAATTATGGGAGCTATGAAAAAAAACTTCTCGCATCATAACGTAAATGTAAAGTAAAAGAGGTGCGATTTCTTTTCTTTTATCAACTAATTCTTCTATGCATGTCTTTGCACTCCAGCAGAGGTCCTGCCAATGACAAAATTCACTCACAAAAAAGGTGGCACTTGGATTTGAAGCAAGGACCTCTTGATCTGCAGTCAAATGCTCTTCCACTAAGCTACACCCCCACGGAATACTATGCATTTTGACGCAATCTTGAATCTATTTTTTAGCTCATTTTCCCTGAAAATAAATTCTCGACGTCGCCAGTCCACAACCACCATGAACAAGTATTTTAGAGGATATAATTGGACCTCAGTCACATTATTTTACGTAATTTTCAGAATGGCATTCAATACATCCATATTTGGGAAAGTGAAATGTATATTAATACAAGTTGCAGAGTCTTTTGTATGTAAGAAAAAGTCTTCACAAGACTAAAAAAACTCGGAAAAATCATATATTTTTTTATCTCAAAGAAAGTAAAGACATTCATTATTATTTTCTTACAAAAATACTTCTCTAGTGAAGAAGGAAATGCAAAGTAAAAATATACGACGTAATTCTTAAACGTGGAGCGATTTCAATCTGATATTGTCGTGCCTGTCTTTGCACCATATAAATGCTTCTGCCAAAGATACATTTCCCAAAAAAGACAAAGAGGGCAGTTGGATTTGAACCAAGGACCTGGATAATCTTCAGTCAATCACTCTCCCTTAGACCAACACCCCCATAGCATGTCCCCAATTGTGACGCCCACTTGAAGCTCACATTTTGAGCACATTTTCGCAAAATCAAACTCTCGACTTCACCATTACACAACCGAAATGAACAAGGCTTTTTGTGAATATCATTCGGCCTCAGTTCCATCATCTAATATGAATTTCAGACTGGGATTCAAAACATCACATGTGGGGCAAGTGATATTATTTATTAAGATAAGTTATTCAGTTTTGTGTGTTAAGTGTAATCGTTTGGACAAGTCTCCGCGTGATATAAATAAACGTACAGATTTTTTACTAAAAGTCCAAAAGAACCTAAAGACAATTATGGGAGCTTCAAAAAAACTTCTCGCATCATAACGTAAATGTAAAGTAAAAGAGCAGTAATTTTTTTTCAACTGATTCTTCTATGCATGTCTTTGCACTCCAGTAGAGATCCTGCCAATGACAAAATTCACTAATCAAAAAAGGGAGCGCTTGGCTTTGAACCAAGGACCTCTTGATCTGCAGTCAAAAGCTCTACCACTGTGCTACACCCCCACGGAATACTGCAAGTTTTGACGCAATTTTGAATCTATTTTAATCTCATTTTCTATGCAAACATATTATCGACTACAACAGTCCACAACCACCATGAACAAGTCTTAAAGAGGATATAATTCAATCTAAGTCACATTTTTTAATGTGATTTTCAGAAATGCATTCATTACATAACATTTGGGAAAGTGAAATGTATATTAATACAAGTTGCAAAGTATTGTGTATGTAAGTTGGATGCTACGGAAAAGTCTTCACTTGACTTGAAAAGTGCGGAAATATGTTTTTGTCTCAACGAAAGTAAAGACATTCTTGGGTGTTTTCTTTCAAAAATACTTCTCTAGTGATGAAGGGAATGCTAAGTAGAAATATACGACGTATTCTTAAAGGTGGAGCGATTTCTCTTTCGTCAAACTGATATCCTCGTGCATGTATTTGCACTATTTAAATGGTTCTTCCAAAGATACATTTCTCAAAAAAGACAAAAATGGCGGTTGGATTTTAACCAAGGACCTCTATGATCTACAGTCAAACGCTCTACCATAGAGCTACACCCCCATAGCATATCCCCAATTGCGACGTAAGATAAGCTAAACAGTTTTGTGTGTTAAGTGGAATCGTTTGGTCAAGTCTCCGTGTGACGTAAATAAGCGTGAAGATTTTTTTTAAATAAAAAATCGAAAAGAACCTAAAGACAATCATGGGAGCTTCAAAAAAACTTGTCGCATCATAACGTAAATGTAAAGTAAAAGAGGTGCAATTTCTTTTCTTTTTATAACTGATTCTTCTATGCATGTCTTTTCACTCCAGTAGAGGTCCTGCCAATGAAAAAATTCACTCCCAAAAAGGGGGCGCTTGGATTTGAACAAAGGACCTCTTGATCTGCAGTCAAATGTTCCATCCTGAGTAACACCCCCACGGAATACTGCACATTTTGACGCAATATTGAATCTTTTATTGAAGCTAATTTTCCATGCAAACAAATTCTCGACTTCACCAGTCCACAACCACCATGAAAAAGTATTTTATAGGATCTAATTGGACCTCAATCACATTATTTAATGTGAATTTCAGAATGGCATTCATTACATCAACATTTGGGAAAGTGAAATGTATATTAATACAAGTTGCAAAGTATTGTGTATGTAAGTTAGGTGGTGAGGAAACGTCTTCATTTGACTTAAAAAGTGCGGAAATATTATTTTTATCTCAAATAATGTAAAGACATGCATGGGTGTTTTCTTTCAAAAATACTTCTCTTGTGATGAAGGGAATGCAAAGTAGAAATATACGACCTTTTCTTAAAGGTCGAGCGATTTCTCTTTCGTCAAACTGATATCCTCGTGCATGTATCTGCACTATTTAAATGGTTCTGCCAAAGATAAAATTCCCAAAAAGGACAAAGGGGCAGTTGGATTTGAACCAAGGACCTCGATAATCTACAGTCAAACGCTCTCCCTTAGAGCGACACCCCCATGGCATGTACCAAACTTTGAAACGCTCTTGAAGCTCACATTTTGAGCACATTTTCCCCAAATCAATCTATCGACTTCACCATTACACAATCAAAATGAATAAGGCTTTGTGTCAATATCATTCGCACTCAGTCCCATTATCTAATATGATTTTCAGAATGGAATTCTGAACATCATATTTGGGGAAAGTGATATTCTTTTGTAAAATAAGTGAAACAGTTTTCTGTGTTAAGTGTAATAGTTCGTATAAGTCTCCACGTGACTTAAATAAGCGTCCAGATTTTTTTTAAAAGTCGAAAGAACATAAGGACAATTATGGGAGCTTCAAAAAAACTGTTGGCATCATAACGTAAATGTCAAGTAAAAGAGGTGCGATTTATTTTGTTTATTTAAACTGATATTTCTATGCATGTCTTTGCCCTCCAGCAGAGGTCCTGCCAATGACAAAATTCACTAACAAGAAAAGGGGGCGCTCGGATTTGAACCAAGGACCTCTTGATCTGCCGTCAAATGCTCTAACTCTGACATACACCCCAACACCATGCTGCAAATTTTGACGCACTCTTGAATCTATTTTTTAGCTCATTTTCTCAGCAAACAAATTCTCAACTTCACCAGTCAACAACCACCATGAATAAGTCTTTATAGGATTTAATTGAACCTGAGTCACATTATTTGAACTGATTTTCAGAATGGCATTCATTATATCTACATTTGGGAAAGTTAAATGTATTTAGATACAAGTTGGAGAGAATTATGTACGTAAGTTAGATGCTTTGGAAAAGTCTTCACGTGATGTAAAAATGCGGAATTATTATTTTTTTACATCGCAAAGAAAGTAAAGACATTCATTGAGTGTTTTCTTACAAAACCACTCCTCTAGTGGTGAGGGGAATGCAAAGTAGAAATATACGACGTATTCTTAAACGTGGAGCGATTTCAAACTGATATCCTCGTGCATATCTTTGCACTATCTAAATGGTTCTGCCAAAGATAAATGTCCCAAAAAAGACAAAAGTCTGGTTGGATTAGAACCAAGGACCTCGATTATCTACAGTCAAACGCTCTCCCTTAGAGCGACATCCCCATGGCAGATACCCAATTTTAACGCGCATTTGAATCTCACATTTTGAGCACATTTTCCCCAATAAATCTCTCGACTTCACCATTACACAACCAAAATGAACAAGGCTTTGTGTGACTATCATTCGGCCTCAGTCCCATTATCTAATATGATTTTCAGAATTGGATTCAAAACATCATATTTGGGGAAAGTGATATTCTTTTGTAAGATAAGTTCAACATTTGTGTATGTTAAGTGAAATAGTTTGGACAAGTCTCCGCATGACATAAATAAGCGTGAAGATTTTTTCTATTGAAAGTCGAAAAGAACCTAAAGACAATTATGGGAGCGTCAAAAAACTTATCGTATCATAACGTAAATGTAAAGAGGTGAGTTTTTTTTTTAACTGACACATGCATGTCTTTGCACTCCAGCAGCAGTCCATCCAATGACAAAATTCACTCACAAGGGGGCGCTTGGATTTGAACCAAGGACCTCTTGATCTGCAATCAAATGCTATTCCTCTGAGCTACAACCCCACGGAACACACGAAATTTTGACGCGATCTTGAAACTATTATATTAACTCATTTCCCCAGCACACAAATGATCGACTTCACGAGTCCACAACCATCATGAACAATTCTTTTGGAGGATATACTTGGACCTCAGTTACATTATTTTATCTGATTTTCAGAATGGCATGCATTACATAAACATTTGGCAAAGTGAAATGTATTTTGATACAAGTTGCAGAGTATTGTGTATGTAAGTTAGATGCTTAGGAAAAGTCTTCACGTGACTTAAAAATGCGGAAATATTATATTTTTCATCTCAAAGAAAGTAAAGACATTCATTGGTGTTTTCTTTCATAAATACTTCTCAAGTGATGATGGGAATGCAAAGTAGAAACTTACGACGTATTCTCATTAGGTGGAACGATTTATCTTTCGTCAAACTGATATTTTCGTGCATGTCTTTGCACTCCGATGAATGGTTCTTCCAAATAAATATTTCCCAAAAAAAGACAAAGGGGTTGGTTGGATTTGCCCGCGACCGATCCGGCTCGATGTGCCCGAGACCGATCCTGCTTGAGGGACCCAGGACCAATCCGTTTTTAGGTGCCCGGGACCGATCCGGCTCGAGGTGCCCGGGACCGATCCGGCTCGCGGTTCCCAGGACCGATCCGGCTCGAGGTGCCCGAGACCGATCCTGCTCGAGGGACCCAGGACCAATCCGGCTTGAGGGGCCCGGGAACGATCCGGCTCGAGGTGCCCCGGAACGATCCGCTTCGAGTGTTCTGTTTCAGAGCCGGCTGATGCTTCGGGCGTGCCTTTGGGGTTTTGCTCAGCAGTTTCCCCCCCCCCCCCCACCCCCAGCGTTCGTGGTGGAGGAAGCCGGTGAAGCTGTGGTCGTCGGGTTGTTGTATGACGGTGTTAATTGTTGTGTTGTTGCGAGGGTCACTTGGGTTGGTATAGTGGCTTGTGATGCATGCACTCCTCCGGGGAGGTAGTAAGCCTGTTGCCCTCTGACAATGTAAGATTTGTGTAGAGTAAACCCGATACATTTGGACGATACCTGCAGTGGATTTGGTTATGTTCCGCACATTGTCATTTGGTGCGTCGCGTTAAATAGGGGCCCCAACAAACATTTAATAACAGTGATGCTAGCTAGGGTTGCGGGTATAAACCGAAACACTCTAAAGCATGTCCCAAAAGGGCGCACCGTCTGAACAGACAATTGTGTGAATAACAAATCGAACTTTACATCTTTAATGTGTTGCAATGATTCCATGTGAAAGAATAAGAAGTGGCGAATGGCGTGTATTGGTAAATGACGACTGTCATCAGTATTTATACCACAATTGCATTTCACAATTAAAAATGTTCCCTTTTTAAAACAAAATAGCTCGTGGAGGCGTGCGGGACTGAATGCCCCACTCCGCGCTAAGCAAAAAGCCCGCGGGCCCTCGCCCTAAGGCACACAAGAGCACGTGAATAATATCAGATCCATAAAAAAATGTTTTTGGGTTAGAGCGCGTAAATATAAACTTGTTTAAGCGGCCACCACCCGACAATGCAATTAGCAAGGTTTTGTCGTGTAAACAAAACGTGCCAATTAGTTGCTATTTCAGCCCACCAGGTTGTGTGTTTGGAGAGTAAACTAACGACGATTCTAGGACCTCGTGAAGTTCACTGGTGATGACAGCAACCAGCTTTATTAGGCGATGAGCCAGATTTGTGAGAATACGTCTTCCTTTTTCGGTCTTAAATAGAGGGAGTAAAAGTAGTAACTAAACGTGCCAATAAGTAACTAATGTGAACTAATTGAGACATTTTGTTTATGTGACAAACCTGATTTGGCTGTCGTGTGGTGGCGGGTTTAACGAGGCATTATTTTTACTCGATCTAATCCAAAGAAACCTTTATTATGGACATTGGTTGCGAAAGCCTCCTATTACGCGTTAAACCGAGTAAACAACAATGCAGGAGGCCTACCGTTTTCGACCTTCCCACATTTGCAGCGTTTATGTGAAGCCACATGAATCGGTTTACGACGCATTGACTCGATTTACGACATATCTGGTTTCTGATGTGACTTAGCGTGGAACATCTTCTTTGGTTCTTTCGGTAAATTCACGTAGAATGAGAATAAAATAATAAATTGATAAAATAAAATACCACAATATTTTATTCTCATTCTACGTGACTTTACCGAAAGAACCAAAGAAGATGAATCATTGCAGTCACGAAAGCTTTAAATCGAAATTTAGCGTGGAGCGTTTGTTATTCTCAAGTATTCATAATAAAGGTTTTTAGGTTAGATCACTTTATTTATAAATGTGTCGTAACCCTCCACCACCCAACACGGCCAATCAGCAAAAAAGGGCGAAGTTGACAAAAGATAAATAATTCACTACTTTAGCCCACGGGTGTGTTGAAGAGTGAATCCACAACATTTACAGTTTGAGTACGACGTTTCGCTGGTAATTACATCCAGCATCATCGAGCAATTCGCCAGAATGGTAAAGCCCTCACTTGCTCCCGGTCTTAAATAAAGCAGCAGGGTGACGTCATCATTTAACTCATTCAGAAAGTTGGATTCTCAAGTATGCTTGTGGATGTTTTTGTCACCTATTAAACCTTGATAAATGTGACTGATAAAAGGAAAACACATTGGCCAAGCAATATTTGTGTTTCTATTTCTACTGTCTATTGGAAAATATGGTCTGATTTACATCAATCCGATTTACGACGGGGTTTCCAGGAACGCATTGTGTCTTTCAAGTGCACTGCTGTAGGGGAGCTTGCATTAGTGAAATTTAAAACTGATCCGGAAATTACATGTCTTACATGGCAGAGAAATGCCCACTCTTCTGTATCATATGCCTTTTCTCCATGAAGTGTTGCTACATGCTTGTGCTATTTGAGAAGATGTTTAAGTTCAAAGGATTGCATCGATGAGTCTTCTTTCGTAAGGATTAATAGCAGCAGATCGAAGATGTGATTGTAAATATTGTTATCTACTCGATTTTCCGTTCAGAACCAAAGTGGATCTCGTCCGCTCCGTTTTTAAAGGAGTGAAGACAGCAGATGAGTAACAGAGAATAACATGTGATGTCCCGCCCTTTTGTATCAATGTATGTGTGTTGAACTTCTTTCCCACCGTACGTAGCCAACCGTGATAATCGGATGAGCGAAATTAAGTCAGATGGGATTAAGTCACATGGTAAGGAGTTCAGTCTCTGCGAGAAAGGGCTTTAGTCCACATTTTGATATCGGTATTCAACAGCGAGATTTGCCTCTCACCTCCACACTCTGTGGGATCTGTACCTCCACCTAGGATCAGCATCAATACCCCACAAGCCCCCTCGCCCCTCCACACACAGAACTGGACCGTTCCAACTGAGCCTGAGTGCAAGGAGAATGATGGACGTCATAATTATACATATTTATGATTTATGAATAAGTTCACATTTGTTGCTTGTTTCAACATGTGCATTATGATAACAATGTATATTCGCAGACCTTTTACACATTTGTGTGCAAGTTTTCCTCCCACGCACCGTTTAGGAGATCCACATCGTACCGAATGGACACTTGTGAATTATACATATAGCTGTGTTAAGACTGCCTGCTACTATAGTTGCCCCTGGCTACTGCCGTAACGACACAGTCTGGCTCAGACTTGCACTCCTACGAACCACGGCGCTCCGGCTCGCTCCTGCCCCATCACAAGACGAAGCGGTGATCTCGCCTCCAGTCGACTGGAGTAACGGCACCAGATCTCGTGGCCAATTCGCTAGGTAACACAGATTTAGAATGATGCACAGAGCCCAGTGTGGGAAATTGAGGAGGAATAGCTTAACTAGGAATAGCTAACCCAAAAACCTTTATTATGAATAATATTGGTCGCGAAAGCCTACGTGTTAAACTGAGCTTAATTTTATGTTGGTTCCTTATCCATTCACTCTTTACGAGTCAAGGAGACAGAGGGAAAACGAGAGGAAAATGGTGAGAGAGAAAGACAGACATAGCGATAAAGGGCAAGAGTGGAAGAAACAGAGACAGAGGGAGACAGAATCCATTTTCTGTAAACAGTATTAATATTACATTTATCACATTTGACAACACAATATAAAGTATGCAATGTATAAATGTAAATGAATTTATGCAATTGATCTCGGTTTATAAATTATTCTTAACAATGTGAAGATTGTAATAAACTATTTAGTCACTATCTACACACTCCACTTTGGAGTGATGGGTAACCTATTACTGAGTGGGGAATTGGCCCATGGTGCACGCCAATGTGCTTCCGTTTGTAAATTGTTGACATCCACTCTGCTGATGTCAGCCATGTCAGCGATGGCTGAGAAACTGACCTCAGTTTTTGTTTTTTTCTTCTTCTGTACTCAGGGCTCCCTCAGCGCTGACACCTCAGAGTTGTGGGATCTCCCCCTGCAGCAATGAAGACCTCACTACTGCTGCTGCTGCTCGTGGTGTTAGCGCTGCTGTCATGTTCATCCGCTCGTTTCCCCGCTGCAGCGGGCGGATGGAAATCACGATCGGCTGACGTTGACTGCACGTTCATTAACGGGATTCTGAGAGCGTCGACCCCAGCCGCACGGTGGAGCTGCACCGCGTCTCCCACGTGGTCGTGATGAGCGGCTGCCAGCTCGAGATGACGGCCGCACGTGGGGCCGGTGGCATGGAGGAGTCGCGGCTCGTCGGGGAGGGCGTCCACAGTGCCGCGGGGTTGGAGGGGACGCGACTTCAATGCGAGTGCATGGACCACCCGGGGAGTCGCGCTCCGCGGTACAGGGCAACCTACAACGACTTTTTAATAAGACACGTCGTTGATCCAGCGTTAGTCCCGAATACAGTTACAGGATGGAGGGACTTTTTGCGCAGGCGTCGTGGAAGCAATTCACCGCGCCTCAACACGTTCATACATTTGAAAAACAGTGAGGTTCTTCCTACATTCAGGAATGTTAGACGAGACCGTGCTAATTCCTCTCTGTATTGGACCAGGAACAGACTGACAACAACGAGTGTACGTTTGAATGGCTACCGGTTTGGAGTGATCAGCAGAGCACAACGCTATGCGTGTGTTACTTTGGATAATAATAAACAGCCAATACATTTAGAGAGAACTAATCCATTACAATTTGCAGGTCTTCTTCGGGATTATTCTTCTAGTCCCTTGACCTTTTGGGAAATTGAACCATGATCGTTTCCTTCACCGACATCTCCTTGCAGTGCTCTTTCAATCACTGGACGGGAAAGTCCTTCCCGTCCAGTGGTTGATGTCTGCACAGTCCATTCAAACCGTGGTCTTCACCCCACGAGCACCCTCGAGTGACCTTTCCAGCGCCGCCCTTGCGTGTCACCATGCTAGTCGCGTGCCCGAGATATCGCCGTGTCCTCTACTTGACCAGACTTCGTAGACTCGATTCTTTTGTCCATTTCTATGCTTCGCAGGATGTGCTTTGTTCGTTGGTATGAACGATTACATGCCTATAATCGGTACTTTGATTTAAAATGAAGATAATATAATTAATGCAGACAATGATGATTACTGAATGCGCCGTATCTAATAACCGGCAAGTGCTCCATCATCGTGTGGTAAAATGTCATGCTTGATACATGTAAGGCAAATTAAAAACATAACCCTCACAGCCAGTGGGCTTGGTGATGAATCTCTGTGTGCTTGTGGGCTGACGTGCGTGTGAGTGAAGCTCTTCTCTAAGGTGGGTGGACAAATTTGTTTACTTTTTTATTTTACCAGGTAAGACTCCACTGAGCGACGTAGCTCTTTTTTCAGAAGCGACCTGCTTGTCACAAATGATAGCTCAACGAAGTGGCTTATCGCGTGGAAATGTATAGCAGCCAAATACTCTAAACACGCGTTTCTAAATATGGAGGCAAACCCAGAGGACCAAGAGCAAATCCACGTGACTACGGGGAGAGAAAGAGAGACACAAACTCCAAAAATACAGCAGGCGTCAGGGTTGAACCCACGACCTCCTGTATACCAGGCGAGGTAGTTAACATCTCGCCACCGTGGCACCTTCCCTCAATGATTCAGCTGATATGAATCGGGTTACTTTAATAAGCAACATTATACATATGAAAATGTGAATTGCGTTTTTTTTACTTGTTTTAACGGATGCATTATAAGAGTATTGTGATATAAGAATGAACAAACTTTCTATCCATTGCAGAATAGAAGCTGTTGCCATCCATGACGGTTTTATTTTATTTATGACCTCTTGTCAATTAATCTTTGTATATAACACAATAACAGCCCAGTGAGTGTTCATTTGATTGTATTTAGGAAACCACTACCATGTCAAAAAGACAAAGATCCCCCGTATTGCCTCAAGAGACTGTTAGAGCAAGTGCTGTTAGCGAGCACCTATGGAGGCCGGAACGGCACACGAGGGGGTCGGTGGTCAGCACCACGCCCGATCGCATTTGTCTCCTCAGTGGCGATGTTTACACACCGCACCAGGTACTCATTTGAGGCAGAGTCGACCTAGGGGAGGCTCAGGACCAGTTGAAATAATCCTCACTGGTGTTGGCCGTGAGCGAGAATCGAACCAGGATCGCCAGGTTCGTAGTGCAGCGTACTAACCGCTACCGCTCCCCATGCTGTCTCCCCACAAGCACCGCCATCACCACCACGCCGCGTGGGTCGCGCGGGTTATTTGCCTTCACGCTGCTCTGTGGGGGTCGTTGGTGCAGGCGGGGGAGCAAGCAGTGAGTGCGTCAACAACAACATCAATGCATTTTGCTGCACCGCCCGCTGCTACCCACCACGCAGTCCTGCTGACTTGTATGGAAAAAAACTGTGCTGAGCGGGTACTCAACCAAGTACCATCCCGGCTAAACTCTTGCTGAGCCTCCTAGATCCGACGAGATCTGTCGCATTCTGAGTGATTTGGTCACGATGTCAAAATTGGGATTTAACTATCTGAATAAAACTCTTTCATCTCTCAGCCTAGAGGTCTTCAGGAAAGACTGCCAACATTTTCATGGAAACATTTGAGACGGAAGCCATCCAGGCATCCACTCTACGCCCGTCCTTGTGGAAGAGCTACGTGTATGACACGTTTGTCATCTAGCCACATGGCCGACCGGCTCTGAAACAATTCCTCAACCACATCAATTCCATTCACTCAGCCATTAAATTCACCATGGAGGTAGACAAGGATGGCATGCTACCCTTCTTGGATGTCTTAATCAAAAGAGACCATATGGTTCAATGAGCCACTCTGTCTACAGGAAAGTAACTCATACTGACGCCTACCTGAAACCTGATTCCCACCACCATCCATCCCAGAATAATTCCCTCATGGAAACGCTACACCATAGGGCTCAATGTATCTCCGACCATGAACACCTGACCAGTGACCTCAAACACGTACACCAGGCTCTCAAGGCGAATGGATATTCTGACTACACAATCCGCAAAGCCATTCTCCCAACCGTGAGGAAGGAGTCATCTGAAGATCCAATTAAAACCATCACCTTGCCTTACATATCAGGGATAACAAATAAAAATATTTCCAAAATCTTGAACACACAAAAGATCCAGGTCCGATTTAACACACCTGATCCTATCCGTGAAAGATTCCAGACATTCAATATCCCGGCGTCTACAAACTAAGCTGTATCTGTGGCAGCAGTTACATTAGGGAAACTAAACGACATGTCTTGGAACGTGTTCGTGAACATAAGGCAGATCTGAAACACGGCAGGACCAATACTTCTGCCGTGGCTGATCATTACTTTAATGTGGCTGGCTCACGTGGAATTGATTTCTCTAAGACGATGGTACTTTGCAAGCCGAATGGCTATCAATAAGAGATTCGTTCACGAAGCCATCCATACATACAGACACAGACACAATTTCAACCGAGACGACGGTTTTAAACTCAGCAATCATTGTAAATATGTCATCAACCACTTTGGGTCATGACTTGATTTGTGTTTACTTGTCAACCTCTCCCGTCAGCAATGTGGATGTGTGTAGCCAAGTGCAATGCCTCCCCCATCTCTACCCTCCCCTCTCTCCCCCTATCTCTGCCCCCCCTCCCTCTCTCTCCCCCTGTCTCTGCCTCCTCCCTCCCCCCATTATCTGCTCCTACATTAGCGCTGGCTGCCTGGCTGCCCCGCCCTTGCTGTTTGCGCTACAAGGGCTCTCCTCCTTCCAGCTCTCGTCCCCCGCCCACTCACTTTGTAAACCCTTATAAGGAGTTGCATTTGGAGGCTTGCCCCCTCTTTTCTCTCCGCCTGATGAAGACCGCTTGTGTTGCGATCGAAACTTCGTGGGTTTTTTTGCTTGTATTATTTTAAATTTATTTTATTTACATTTTTATTTCATTATTTTTCATTTTCTATCTACGTGACTTTACCGAAATAACCAATACTATGAAAGACTGCAGTCAGAAAATAGGGATACTGACAAACGCGGTGCTCGCTGTGGATCATCACTAAACCTCATCACTGAGCCTCATCACAGAGTCACCCCAGCAAGAGACGGCAAGAGGGAGCTAATGCTCATTACTTAGTCTCATAACTGCCTCATCATTGAGCCAGATACAGCAGGAGACGGCCCTTCTAATCTATGAGCCGAGCTGTGTGTTCAGCCCATCAAATGCTCCAGGTGGCAGGATGGTTAACGTGTTTCTGTTAAATCCCAGCGTTTTTAGTTCAGTGAGTTCAATAAAGACATCGGTCGGAAGAGTCTGAATTTTGTTTTCTTCTAGCTTTATGTGCTTCCATATTAATGCAAAATATAGTGCACGTCTAATACAAAATGCAGATGTGTTTGAAGTTATTTTTTATTGTTTTAAGGGTACACTACATGTGATATTCTTGGAATATAAATGGCACTCACTGAAAATGTGCTTATAGTTTATTCATTAAAGTTAACACCAGCTTTAACAGCCGCCACGTGTGATGGGTAAATGCGCGTTAGTCCTGTCGTTACGTTTCTTTGGTTTAAACACGTGGTAGTAGGTTGTTTTTGCCATGTTTTTTTTGTTAGATCTCGTAAATTTAAATGCGTAGTTAAACCCACCACCACCCGACACAGCCAATTAGTAAGGATTATCAAGTTAACAGAACATGCCAATTCCACATCATTTACAGTTGCCACAAAGTGTCATGCCAACTATCTTGTCGTAAATCCCTCGACCACCCGATGACATTTTATCTCGTTTGTCACGTGTCCCCGAGTCTTGATGTACGCAGATCTTGATGTTCTGGCACTTGTACCTAACTTCTTCTGTATCCTGTTGCTCCGAAATGTTTGCACTGTCTTTTTCAATATAAGTGTGTTCATATCACTGTTATACTAAATTATATAATTTGTTTGGACCTGAACATAACGTTTCACATTACATTTGTACTACTTTTGACTAGTGTGCGTTTTTTTTACGAACATTAATTAACTCCATAATAGAGGGGGGTTTTTAGGGTTAGATCAGGTAAATATATAAATGTGTCATTAAAACCCACCACCAACCGACACAGCCAACTAATAAGGGTTGTCAAATAAAACAGAACATGCCAATTCGTCACTCGTACAGCACTAGTGTGTAGTGTATAATGTAGTGTATAGTGTAGTGTATAGTAGTGTAGTATATAGTGTATAGTGTAGTGTATAGTGTAGTATACTAGTACAGCACACCGGTGTGTTGGAGAGCCAAGCCACAACTTTTACAATCCGAGTATGACGTTTCGCCAGTAATTACAACTAGCTTCATCAGGCGACAGCCAGATTTGTGGAGAAGTCTGTTTCATTCCTTATGTTGAGAAGTTCCCGACGACTCACTCGGAGGCTGAGGTAAGTTAAGGGCTTCCGCCAAAGGTTAATTACAAATCTTATTAACAATACACACAGGGGGTGAACAACTTCCCAGGGGTTAGGGGTCCCGGGCTAGGTCCCGACACAGCCGGCTGCCCTGTGATGTCTCCTCTGCGCCGGCCGTGGGATCAGCCAACACGGTCGACCGAGGAGCACAGCCACATCTCGCCTGGCACTGTGCTCTCCCCTATCCCTACCCTCTTGCCCCTGGCTCCCCGTTCCACCCTTTTCCGACCTTACTCTCAAGCTTCGACCCCGATGACGTCATGGGGTCCCCCCTTTATACTTGAGGAGCCGTGACATCATTCTGCTGACCCGAGCGCATGACGTTACGTCATCACACTGGACAGCACACGTAACGCCACTTCCTCATTCTACTCCTCTACATTACCCCCCCCCCCCCCGCTGTGAAAAAAAAACAGCCGATCCGGCTGCAACCACTATGCCAGCGGGGCCCAACCCCTCCATCGAAGGCCGAACAACTAAACGTGCACGTGCCCGAAAGTAAAACCGGCTGCTTGAAGAACCCCAACCTTAAGGCAGCACGGCACCCCAGGCACCACAGAAACAACAACAACAACAACAAAAAGAACGAGAAAAAAATATAGTTATAAAGAAAGTAAAGCCAGACGGCTTCTTCCGGCCAGCAGTACCGAGCGGGCGCCGGGGGCTGGGGCCCTTCAAACGGCCACCAAGGCCATCACCGGAGCCGCAACCCCCTCGAGCAGGTATGCGCTGCCGGCCCGCTTCCCCGTGTGGCGTCCGACGCCAGTGCAGTTGGACTGTCAGCAGGCAACAGGCCCATCGCCGTAGCCTCCGGTGCCCGAGGGGTCTTCGCCAGCACTACTTGGAAGGCCCCTGGGGGCACACAAACAGGGCGAATGCCGCCCCCGTCAACAGGACAGGCACGACGGACGCATCACCCGCTGGCCGCTCCGGAGTTAGGGGTGGATCCCCCAGGGTAGATGGAACATAACTTTTGAGCCGGGACGGGTGCATTATCCACCGGCGGCGTCCGAACTGAATCCGGACGCACTGCGGCTGGCGGACTTTAACGACCTCAACGGGGCCCTGCCAAGGGCGGTGCAATTTGGCAGATGTGCCAACCGGGACCTGGGGACAATGCAGCCACGCTTTCTGGCCCGGTACCCACGGCAGGCCCGCTGCCTGGTGTTTGGGCAGCCACTCATTAGCTTCCTGCCGGCTGGCGGAATTATCGGCAGCGGCCTGCCGTGCCTCGCGCAGTCGGTCAAGTGCGACCTTCAAAGGGACCGGCACCTCCGACCCCTTCCTGGAGAACCCCACGTCCAGTTGGATGTGCACCGGGGGCTCCGGCTCTCTACTGTACAAATAAATAAAAAGGCGAAAAAGGCGAAAATCCCATTGAGGCGTGAGGAGCCAACCGATATGCCGCCAAGACCCCCAGGCCGAACAGGTCCCAGTCCAACTGAGATGTGTTCACATGGTGGCACAGCATGGACGTGAGGGTGCGGTTCAAGTGCTCTACCATCCCATCCGATTGGGGTGGTAGGGCGAGGTGCGGATTTTCTTGGTGCCAAGGAGGTCACACACCTCCTTGAGCAGCTAAGACGAGAAATTCCGCCCCTAATCCGTCAACAATTGTTCCGGCGTGCCCTTGTCCAACACGTACTCCTGGACAAACGCCTCGGTGATAGAAGAGGCCGACTGATCGACCAAAGGCCACGCCACAGGCCAACGTGTGAGGTACTCAACGCCCACCAAAAGGCATTTATGGCCCCGTTGGGATGCAGGGAATGGGCCCAAAATGTCGAGCGCCACGAGTTCATTAACGCGAGAAACCCAGATGGACTCTAGCGGGGCCCGGTCCTGGACAACTGGGGCCTTCCTCCGTGCGCAGTCGTGGCAACCCTTCAAAATCAGTGCCACATCACCCTCCACATGCGGCCAGTAATAGTCCCACTTAAGGGTCAATTAGGGTCTTGTGGTAGCCAAAGTGCATAAGCTTCTCGTGAATGGCTCAGGTTAATTTACCACGTAGGCTAGTGGGCACAACCACACAATAGCATTCCAATTGGGCATCCCAACGCATGAGGAGTCTGTCATGTACGTCCGACGCGGCGTCGTAGCTTCAGTAGAGAGGAATCCTCCATCTGCAAGCTGGACCATGCCTCCCGGGGGAGTCCCAGGCCGAAATCCGCAGGTGTCGCCGCACCTGGAGGGGTGGCCGTCTCGGCAGACGTGACCAACTGGGCCGTGATGTCCCCTGGGGCCTTGCAATGGCTAGACCCCAGGGTGCAAGCACACCCGCCGCCTGCCGGCAATCTGGACAAGCCGTCCGCATTTCCATGCTGTGCCCCCTTTCTGTGGATTACGTCAAAGGGGTAATCCTGGAGCACCTCGAGCCAAAGGGACAGCTGACCCGAGGGCTGATCAATCCTCAGCGAATATTGCAGGGCCGCGTGGTCGGTTCGGACCGTAAACCGCCTACTGTACAAGTAGGGCCTATACAATTGAACAAAAAAAACTATGGCCAAAAGCTCCCTCTGGGTCACACAGTATCGCTGTTCCATCGGGGAAAGAACACGACTGCCATAGGCTACCACCCTCTCCACCCCGTCGACCACCTGGGCCAGGACTGCCCCAATGCCCGTGTCGCTGGCATTGGTGTCGAGCAGAAAGGGTTTCGAGAAATCGGGGTACCCCAAGGGCGGCGCATCCACCAAGGCCGTGCGAAGCATCGCAAAAGCAGCCTCCTCCTCCACGCCCCAGTGAAACCTTTGGCCTTTGGCGGAAAGAGCGTGCAGTGGCTTCGCAATTGTCACAAAATTGCGCACAAACCGACGATAGTATGATGCGAAGCCGACTCCCACACAGATGTGTGAGTCGGCCACGTCCGGACACAAGCCATTTTCTCTGGGTCCGTGGCGACACCTGACGCACTAACAATGTGTCCAAAATACTTCACCGATAGTTGTAGCAAATGGCATTTCTGGGGTTTAAATTTCAAGCCCGCAGCACGTACTTTGACGAACACAGCCTCAAGGCATTGCAAGTGCTCGTCAAACGTACGCCCAAAAACAATAACGTCGTCCAAGTAGATTAAACAAGACTCCCACTGCAGCCCCGCCAAGACCATCTACATGAGATGCTGGAAGGTGGCTGGGGCCGAATGAAGACCCATAGGAAGCCGATTGAACTCGAACAACCCCTGGGTGGGTGGAACGCTGTCTTGGGTCTAGAGGCTTCGTCCAATGGCATTTGTCAGAAGCCAGAGAGCAAATCTAGAGTTGAAAAGAACCGCGCGCCCGAGAGGGCGTCCAGGGAATCATCCATGCGAGGCAATGGATATTCATCAGCCTCCGAGATCTTGTTAAATTTACTGAAATCGATGCAGAACCGGAGACTCCTGTCCATTTTCTTGACTAGCACAATGGGGGCACCCCAAGGGCTAGTAGAAGGGGAGATGATGTCCACCGCCAACATTTCATCGACAGCCGAACGGACATGCTCCTTTTCCCCAGGGCTAAAGCGGTGGGAATTAAGTCAAATAGGGGCTGAGTCGCCAGTATCTATGTGGTGTTCCAAAAGAGTAGTGCGACCCAGATCAAACTTACTTTTGCTAAACACATCAGTGAACCTCTCGATGAGTTCGCGGAGTTACTGACACTCCCCGGTGGACAATGAGACATTCTCGTTGCACAACGTGGTGATCCACGATGCATCGGAGTCCCCCACACGCATCACGCCCGCCACAACTCCTCCATCTTGGGCAGTGCTCTCGGGTGGGGGAGCCGGGGTTGCGTGCGCCAGGACGGTGACGGCCAGGATTACGATCGGCGCGGGCCCCGAATTGAGGACCTGCAAAAAAAGGTCCTGGCCCCCCGACACAGCCGTCAAGGTGCCTACCAATCCCTTCGTCCTTAAAAAGTAACGCGACGGGGACAGGAGGATAACTGTCTCCGTGGAGCCCCCTTCGAGCGGTCTGCACAACCTAAGGGGTAGCAAGATTTGTGATGCCGGCGGCACGGTCACCGCCGCCCTATTCAATTCTTGCACACTGGCAACCAAGGGAAACAGGACGGTAGGCGATTGTCGGAATTGCAGCCGCCTCCGTGACGGCATTTCCACACAACCCTGGTCAACGAGAATTCGAATGGGCATTCTAGACAAAAAGTCGGTCCCCAAGATGAATGGAACTCCCAAGGTCTTGAAGACCAAATTAGGCCCGGCCAACTCAATCTCGTCAACCCTAACTGACGCTATAACATGGCCCAATATGCCCAAACTGCTGCCGTTCGCGGCGACACAAGCCCCACGAACCGGTCTTAACAGACCGACACTGCGGGGTAGCAGCTCGAAAACGGCCTCTGAAATAATGGTGGCAGATGCCCACGTATCCACCAAGAGGCGAACTTGCACACCCTGCACGCAATCCGCCAACGCTGAGGAGCCAGCAGCTGCCGCCACCATCCGATGCACCAGCGCGTTCCAGTGGCGGATCTGCCTGGGCCATCCAGTGGGTGACAATGATGGTGCACCCGTCCCCACTTCTGACACCAGTTGTTGAGAAGTTCCCGACGACTCACTCGGAGGCTGAGGTAAGTTAAGGGCTTCCACCAAAGGTTTATTACAAATCTTAACAACACACAGGGGTGAACAACTTCCCAGGGGTTAGGGGTCCCGAGCTAGGTCCCGACACAGCCGGCTGCCCTGTGCTATCTCCTAAGCGTGAAGATTTTTTTAATAAAAAATCAAAAAGAACCTAAAGACAATTTATGGGAGCTTCAAAAAAACATATCGCATCATAACATAAATGTAACGTAAAAGAGGTGCGATTTCTTATCTTTTTTCAACTGATTCTTCAATGCATGTCTTTGCACTCCAGCAGAGGTCCTGCCAATGACAAAATTCATTCACAAAAAAGGGGGCGCTTGGTTTTGAACCAAGGACCTCTAAATCTGCAGTCAAATGCTCTACTACTGAGCTACACCCCCACAGAACATTCCACATTTTGACGCAATCTTTATTTTCTATTTTTTTAGGTCATTTTCCCTGCAAACAATTTCTCGACTTCGCCAGTCCACAACCACCATGAACAAGTATTTTACAGGATATAATTGGACCTCAGTCACATTATTCTACGTGATTTTCAGAATGGCATTCATTACATCAACATGTGGGAAAGTGTAATGTATATTAATACAAGTTGCAGAGTCTTGTGTATGTAAGTTAAAGTCTTCACTAGACTTAAAAATGCGGATTTTTTTAATATCAAAGAAAGAAAAGACATTCATTGGTGTTTTCTGTCATAAATAATTCTCAAGTGATGATGGGAATGCAAAGTAGAAATTTACGACGTATTCTCGTTAGGTGGAACGATTTATCTTTCGTCAAACTGATATTCTCGTGCATGTCTTTGCACTCCGATGAATGGTTCTTCCAAATAAATATTTCCCAAAAAAAGACAAAGTGGTTGGTTGGATTTGCCCGGGACCGATCCAGCTCGAGGTGCCCGGGACTGATCCGGCTCGAGGTGCCCGGATCGATCCGGCTTGAGGGGCCCAGGACCAATCTGGCTTGAGGGGCCTGGGAACGATCCGGCTCGAGGTGCCCCGGAACGATCCGCTTCGAGTGTTCTGTTTCAGAGCCGGGTGATGCTTCGTGCGTGCATTTGAGGTTTTGCTCAGCAGTTCCCCCCTCCCCTCCCCCCCACAGCGTTCGTGGTGGAGGAAGCCGGTGAAGCTGTGGTCGTCGGGTTGTTGTATGACGGTGTTAATTGTTGTGTTGTTGCGAGGGTCACTTGGGTTGGTATAGTGGCTTGTGATGCGTGCACTCCTCCGGGGAGGTAGTAAGCCTGTTGCCCTCTGACAATGTAAGATTTGTGTAGAGTAAACCCGATACATTTGGACGATACCTGCAGTGGATTTGGTTATGTTCCGCACATGGTCATTTGGTGCGTCGCGTTAAATAGGGACCCACCAAACATTTAATAACAGTGATGCTAGCTAGGGTTGCGGGTATAAACCGAAACACTCTAAAGCATGTCCCAAAAGGGCGCACCGTCTGAACAGACAATTGTGTGAATAACAAATCGAACTTTACATCTTTAATGTGTTGCAATGATTCCATGTGAAAGAATAAGAAGTGGCGAATGGCGTGTATTGGTAAATGACGACTGTCATCAGTATTTATACCACAATTGCATTTCACAATTAAAAATGTTCCCTTTTTAAAAAAAAATAGCTCGTGGAGGCGTGCAGGACTGAATGTCCCACTCCGCGCTAAGCATAAAGCCCGCGTGCTCTCGCCCTAAGGCACACAAGAGCACGTGAATAATATCAGATCCATAAAAAACTTTTTTTTGTTCTTGGGTTAATTAATTAAATATAAACCTATTGAAGCGGCCACCACCCGACATGCCAATTAGCAAGGTTTTGTCGTGTAAACAAAACGTGCCAATTAGTTGCTATTTCAGCGCACCAGGTTGTGTGTTTGGAGAGTAAACTAACGACGATTCTAGGACCTCGTGAAGTTCGCTGGTGATGACAGCAACCAGCTTTATTAGGCGATGAGCCAGATTTGTGAGAATACGTCTTCCTTTTTCGGTCTTAAATAGAGGGAGTAAAAGTAGTAACTAAACGTGCCAATAAGTAACTAATGTGAACTAATTGGGACATTTTGTTTATGTGACAAACCTGATTTGGCTGTCGTATGGTGGCGGGTTTAACGAGGCATTATTTTTACTCGATCTAATCCAAAGAAACCTTTATTATGGACATTGGTTGCGAAAGCCTCCTATTACGCGTTAAACCGAGTAAACAACAATGCAGGAGGCCTACGGTTTTCGACCTTCCCACATTTGCAGCGTTTATGTGAAGCCACATGAATCGGATTACGACGCATTAACTTGATTTATGACACATCTGGTTTCTGATGTGACTTAGCGTGGAGCGTTTGTTATTCTCAAGTATTCATAATAAAGGTTTTTAGGTTAGATCACTTTATTTATAAATGTGTCGTAACCCTCCACCACCCAACACGGCCAATGAGCAAAAAAGGGTCAAGTTGACAAAAGATAAATAGTGCACTACTTTAGCCCACGGGTGTGTTGAAGAGTGAATCCACAACATTTACAGTTTGAGTACGACGTTTCGCTGGTAATTACATCCAGCATCATCGAGCAATTCGCCAGAATGGTTAAGCCCTCACTTGCTCTCGGTCTTAAATAAAGCAGCAGGGTGACGTCATCATTTAACTCATTCAGAAAGTTGGATTCTCAAGTATGTTTGTGGATTTTTTTGTCACCTATTAAAACCTTGATAAATGTGACTGATAAAAGGAAAACACATTGGCCAAGCAATATTTTTTTTTCTATTTCTGCTGTCTATTGGAAAATATCGTCTGATTTATGACAATCCGATTTACGACGGGGTTTCCAGGAACGCATTGTGTCTTTCAAGTGCACGGCTGTAGGGGAGCTTGCATTAGTGAAATTTAAAACTGATGCGGAAATTACATGTCTTACATGGCAGAGAAATGCCCACTCTTCTGTATCATATGCCTTTTCTCCATGAAGTGTTGCTACATGCTTGTGTTGTTTGAGAAGATGTTTAAGTTCAAAGGATTGCATCGATGAGTCTTCTTTCGTAAGGATTAATAGCAGCAGATCGAAAATGTCATCGTAAATATTGTTAGCTAATCGATTTTCCGTTCACAAGCAAAGTGGATCTCGTCCACTCCTTTTTTAAAGGAGTGAAGACAACAGATGAGAAACAGAGAATAGCATGTGATGTCCCGCCCTTTTGTATCAATGTATGTATGTTGAACTTCTTTCCCACCGTACGTAGCCAACCGTGATAATCGGATGAGCGAAATTAAGTCAGATGGGATTAAGCACATGGTAAGGAGTTCAGTCTCTGCGAGAAAGGGCTTTAGTCGACATTTTGAAATCGGTATTCAACAGCGAGATTTGCCTCTCGCCTCCACACTCTGTGGGATCCGCCCCTCCACCTTGGATCAGCATCAATACCCCACAACCCCCCTCGCCCCTCCACACACAGAACTGGACCGTTCCAACTGAGCCTGAGTGCAAGGGGAATGATGGACGTCATAATTGTACATATTTATGATTTATGAATAAGTTCACATTTGTTGCTTGTTTCAACATGTGCATTATGATAACAATGTATATTCGCAGACCCTTTACACATTTGTGTGCAAGTTTTCCTCCCACACACCGTTTAGGAGATCCACATCGTACCGAATGGACACTTGTGAATTATACATATAGCTGTGTTTAGACTGCCTGCTACTATAGTTGCCCCTGGCTACTGCCGTAACGACACAGTCTGGCTCAGACTTGCACTCCTACCAACCACGGCGCTCCGGCTCGCTCCTGCCCCATCACAAGACGAAGCGGTGATCTCGCCTCCAGTCGACTGGAGTAACGGCACCAGATCTCGTGGCCAATTCGCTAGGTAACACAGATTTAGAATGATGCACAGAGCCCAGTGTGGGAAATTGAGGAGGAATAGCTTAATTTTATGTTGGTTCCTTATCCATTCACTCTTTACGAGTCATGGAGACAGGGGGAAAACGAGAGGAAAATGGTGAGAGAGAAAGACAGACATAGCGATAAAGGGCAAGAGTGGAAGAAACAGAGACAGAGGGAGACAGAATCCATTTTCTGTAAACAGTATTCATCTTACATTTATCACATTTGACAACACAATATAAAGTATGCAATGTATAAATGTAAATGAATTAAGCAATTGATCTCGGTTTATAAATTATTCTTAACAATGTGAAGATTGTAATAAACTATTTAGTCACTATCTACACACTCCACTTTGGAGTGATGGGTAACATATTGCTGAGTGGGGAATTGGCCCATGGTGCACGCCAATGTGCTTCCGTTTGTAAATTGTTGACATCCACTCTGCTGATGTCAGCCATGTCAGCGATGGCTGAGAAACTGACCTCAGTTTTTGTTTTCTTCTTCTTCTGTACTCAGGGCTCCCTCAGCGCTGACACCTCAGAGTTGTGGGATCTCCCCCTGCAGCAATGAAGACCTCACTACTGCTGCTGCTGCTCGTGGTGGTAGCGCTGCTGTCATGTTCATCCGCTCGTTTCCCCGCTGCAGCGGGCGGATGGAAATCACGATCGGCTGACGTTGACTGCACGTTCATTAACGGGACCCGGCAGTGCGCGAGGCTCTTCGCCGACGACTGCGCCACGCAGGTCACGGCGCTGGGTGATTCTGAGAGCGTCGACCCCAGTCACACGGTGGGGCTGCACCGCGTCTCCCACGTGGTCGTGACGAGCGGCTGCCAGCTCGAGATGACGGCCGCACGTGGGGCCGGTGGCACGGAGGAGTCGCGGCTCGTCGGGGAGGGCGTCCACAGTGCCGCGGGGTTGGAGGGGACGCGACTTCAATGCGAGTGCATGGACCACCCGGGGAGTCGCGCTCCGCGGTACAGGGCAACCTACAACGACTTTTTAATAAGACACGTCGTTGATCCAGCGTTAGCCCCGAATACAGTTACAGGATGGAGGGACCTTTTGCGCAGGCGTCGTGGGAACAATTCACCGCGCCTCAACACGTTCATACATTTGAAAAACAGTGAGGTTCTTCCTACATTCAGGAATGTTAGACGAGACCGTGCTAATTCCTCTCTGTATTGGACCAGGAACAGACTGACAACAACGAGTGTACGTTTGAATGGCTACCGGGTTGCAGTGATCAGCAGAGCACAACGCTATGCGTGTGTTACTTTGGACAATAACGAACAGCCAATACATTTAGAGAGAACTGATCCATTACAATTTGAAGGTTTTCTTCAGGATTATTCTTCTAGTCCCTTGACATTTTAGGAAATTGAACCATGATCGTTTCCTTCACCGACATCTCCTTGCAGTGCTCTTTCAACCACTGGATGGGAAGGTCCTTCCCGTCCAGTGGTTGATGTCTGCACAGTCCATTCAAACCGTGGTCTTCACCCCACGAGCACCCTCGAGTGACCTTTCCAGCGCCGCCCTTGCGTGTCACCATGCTAGTCGCGTGCCCGAGATATCGCCGTGTCCTCTACTTGACCAGACTTCGTAGCCTCGATTCTTTTGTCCATTTCTATGCTTCGCAGGATGTGCTTTGTTCGTTGGTATGAACGATTACATGCCTATAATCGGTACTTTGATTTAAAATGAAGATAATATAATTAATGCAGACAATGATGATTACTGAATGCGCCGTATCTAATAACCGGCAAGTGCTCCATCATCGTGTGGTAAAATGTCATGCTTGATACATGTAAGGCAAATTAAAAACATAACCCTCACAGCCAGTGGGCTTGGTGATGAATCTCTGTGTGCTTGTGGGCTGACGTGCGTGTGAGTGAAGCTCTTCTCTAAGGTGGGTGGACAAATTTGTTTACTTTTTTATTTTACCAGGTAAGACTCCACTGAGCGACGTAGCTCTTTTTTCAGAAGCGACCTGCTTGTCACAAATGATAGCTCAACGAAGTGGCTTATCGCGTGGAAATGTATAGCAGCCAAATACTCTAAACACGCGTTTCTAAATATGGAGACAAACCCAGAGGACCAAGAGAAAATCCAGGTGACTACGGGGAGAGAAAGAGAGACACAAACTCCAAAAATACAGCAGGCGTCAGGGTCGAACCCACGACCTCCTGTATACCAGGCGAGGTAGTTAACATCTCGCCACCGTGGCACCTTCCCTCAATGATTCAGCTGATATGAATCGGGTTACTTTAATAAGCAACATTATAAATATGAAAATGTGAATTGCGTTTTTTTACTTGTTTTAACGGATGCATTATAAGAGTATTGTGATATAAGAATGAACAAACTTTCTATCCATTGCAGAATAGAAGCTGTTGCCATTCATGACGGTTTTATTTTATTTATGACCTCTTGTCAATTAATCTTTGTATATAACACAATAACAGCCCAGTGAGTGTTCATTTGATTGTATTTAGGAAACCACTACCATGTCAAAAAGACAAAGATCCCCCGTATTGCCTCAAGAGACTGTTAGAGCAAGTGCTGTTAGCGAGCACCTATGGAGGCCGGAACGGCACACGAGGGGGTCGGTGGTCAGCACCACGCCCGATCGCATTTGTCTCCTCAGTGGCGATGTTTACACACCGCACCAGGTACTCATTTGAGGCTGAGTCGACCTAGGGGAGGCTCAGGACCAGTTGAGATAATCCTCACTGGTGTTGGCCGTGAGCGAGAATCGAACCAGGATCGCCAGGTTCGTAGCGCAGCGTACTAACCGCTACCGCTCCCCATGCTGTCTCCCCCACAAGCACCGCCATCACCACCACGCCGCGTGGGTCGCGCGGGTTATTTGTCTTCACGCTGCTCTGTGGGGGTCGTTGGTGCAGGCGGGGGAGCAAGCAGTGAGTGCGCCAACAACAGCATCAATGCATTTTGCTGCACCGCCCGCTGCTACCCACCACGCAGCCCTGCTGACTTATATGGAACAACATCGTGCTGAGCGGGTACTCAGCCAAGTACCATCCCGGCTAAACTCTTGCTTAGCCTCCTAGATCCGACGAGATCTGTCGCATTCTGAGTGATTTGGTCACGATGTCAAAATTTGGATTTAACTATCTGAATGAAACTCTTTAATCTCTCAGCCTAGAGGTCTTCAGGAAAGACTGCCAACATTTTCATGGAAACATTTGAGACGGAAGCCATCCAGGCATCCACTCTACGCCCGTCCTTGTGGAAGAGCTACGTGTATGACACGTTTGTCATCTAGCCACATGGCCGACCGGCTCTGAAACAATTCCTCAACCACATCAATTCCATTCACTCAGCCATCAAATTCACCATGGAGGTAGACAAGGATGGCATGCTACCCTTCTTGGATGTCTTAATCAAAAGAGACCATATGGTTCAATGAGCCACTCTGTCTACAGGAAAGTAACTCATACTGACGCCTACCTAAAACCTGATTCCCACCACCATCCATCCCAGAATAATTCCCTCATCGAAACGCTACACCATAGGGCTCAATGTATCTCCGACCATGAACACCTGACCAGTGACCTCAAACACGTACACCAGGCTCTCAAAGCGAATGGATATTCTGACTACACAATCCGCAAAGCCATTCTCCCAACCGTGAGGAAGGAGTCATCTGAAGATCCAATTAAAACCATCACCTTGCCTTACATATCAGGCATAACAAACAAAAAATATTTCCAAAATTTGAACAAACAAAAGATCCAGGTCCGATTTAACACACCTGATCCTATCCGTGAAAGATTCGAGACATGCAATATCCCGGCGTCTACAAACTAAGCTGTATCTGTGGCAGCAGTTACATTGGGGAAACTCAACGACATGTCTTGGAACGTGTTCGTGAACATAAGGCAGATCTGAAACACGGCAGGACCAATACTTCTGCCGTGGCTGATCATTACTTTAATGTGGCTGGCTCACGTGGAATTGATTTCTCTAAGACGATGGTACTTTGCAAGCCGAATGGCTATCAATAAGAGATTCGTTCACGAAGCCATCCATACATACAGACACAGACACAATTTCAACCGAGACGACGGTTTTAAACTCAGCAATCATTGTAAATATGTCATCAACCACTTTGGGTCATGACTTGATTTGTGTTTCCTTGTCAACCTCTCCCGTCAGCAATGTGGATGTGTGTAGCCAAGTGCAATGCCCCCCCCCCCCATCTCTACCCTCCCCTCTCTCCCCCTATCTCTGCCCCCCCTCCCTCTCTCTCCCCCTGTCTCTGCCCCCTTCCTCCCCCCCATTATCTGCTCCTACATTAGCGCTGGCTGCCTGGCTGCCCCGCCCATGCTGTTTGCGCTACAAGGGCTCTCCTCCTTCCAGCTGTCGTCCCCCGCCCACTCACTTTGTAAACCCTTATAAGGAGTTGCATTTGGAGGCTTGCCCCCTCTTTTCTCTCCGCCTGATGAAGACCGCTTGTGTTGCGATCGAAACGTCGTGGGTTTTTTTTGCTTGTATTATTTTAAATTTATTTTATTTACATTTTTATTTCATTATTTTTATTTTCTATCTACGTGACTTTACCGAAATAACCAATACTATGAAAGACTGCAGTCAGAAAATAGGGATACTGACAAACGCGGTGCTCGCTGTGGATCATCACTAAGCGTCATCACTGAGCCTCATCACAGAGTCACCCCAGCAAGAGACGGCAAGAGGGAGCTAATGCTCATTACTTAGTCTCTTAACTGCCTCATCATTGAGCCAGATACAGCAGGAGACGGCCCTTCTAATCTATGAGCCGAGCTGTGTGTTCAGTCCATCAAATGCTCCAGGTGGCAGGATGGTTAACGCGTTTCTGTTAAATCCCAGCGTTTTTAGTTCAGTGAGTTCAATAAAGACATCGGTCGGACGAGTCTGAATTTTGTTCTCTTCTAGCTTTATGTGCTTCCATATTAATGCAAAATATAGTGCACGTCTAATACAAAATGCAGATGTGTTTGAAGTTATTTTTTATTGTTTTAAGGGTCACTACATGTGATATTCTTGGAATATAAATGGCACTCACTGAAAATGTGCTTATAGTTTATTCATTAAAGTTAACACCAGCTTTAACAGCCGCCACGTGTGATGGGTAAATGCGGGTTAGTCCTGTCGTTACGTTTGTTTGGTTTAAACACGTGGTAGTAGGTTGTTTTTGCCATGTTTTTTTTGTTAGATCTCGTAAATTTAAATGCGTAGTTAAACCCACCACCACCCGACACAGCCAATTAGTAAGGATTATCAAGTTAACAGAACATGCCAATTCCACATCATTTACAGTTGCCACAAAGTGTCATGCCAACTATCTTGTCGTAAATCCCCGACCACCCGACGACATTTTATCTCGTTTGTCACGTGTCCCCGAGTCTTGATGTACGCAGATCTTGATGTTCTGGCACTTGTACCTAACTTCTTCTGTATCCTGTTGCTCCGAAATGTTTGCACTGTCTTTTTCAATATAAGTGTGTTTATATCACTGTTATACTAAATTATATAATTTGTTTGGACCTGAACATAACGTTTCACATTACATTTGTACTACTTTTGACTAGTGTGCGTTTTCTTTACGAACATTAATCAACTCCATAATAGAGGGGGGTTTTTAGGGTTAGATCAGGTAAATATATAAATGTGTCATTAAAACCCACCACCAACCGACACAGCCAACTAGTAAGGATTTTCAAATAAAACAGAACATGCCAATTCGTCACTAGTACAGCACTAGTGTGTAGTGTATAATGTAGTGTATAGTGTAGTGTATAGTAGTGTAGTATATAGTGTATAGTGTAGTGTATAGTGTAGTATACTAGTACAGCACACCGGTGTGTTGGAGAGCCAAGCCACAACTTTTACAATCCGAGTACGACGTTTCGCCAGTAATTACAACTAGCTTCATCAGGCGACAGCCAGATTTGTGGAGAAGTCTGTTTCATTCCTTATGTTGAGAATTTCCCGACGACTCACTTGGAGGCTGAGGTAAGTTAAGGGCTTCTGCCAAAGGTTCATTACAAATCTTATTAACAATACACACAGGGGGTGAACAACTTCCCAGGGGTTAGGGGTCCCGGGCTAGGTCCCGACACAGCCGGCTGCCCTGTGATGTCTCCTCTGCGCCGGCCGTGGGATCAGCCAACACGGTCGACCGAGGAGCACAGCCACGTCTCGCCTGGCACTGTGCTCTCCCCTATCCCTACCCTCTTGCCCCTGGCTCCCCGTTCCACCCTTTTCCGACCCTACTCTCCAGCTTCGACCCCGCTGACGTCATGGGGTCCCCCTTTATACTTGAGGAGCCATGACGTCATTCTGCTGACCCGAGCGCATGACATCACGTCATCACACTGGACAGCACACGTGACGCCACTTCCCCATTCTACTCCTCTAGATTACCCCCCTCACCCCCCCCCCCCCCCGCTGTGAAAAAAAAACAGCCGATCCGGCTGCAACCACTATGCCAGCGGGGCCCAACCCCCCCCATCGAAGGCCGAACAACCAAACGTGCACGTGCCCGAAAGTAAAACCGGCTGCTTGAAGAAACCCAACCTTAGGGCAGCACGGCACCCCAGGCACCACAGTAACAACAACAAAAAGAACGAGAAAAAAATATAGTAATAAAGAAAGAAAAGTCAGACGGCTTCTTCCGGCCAGCAGTATCGAGCGGGCGCCGGGGGCTGGGACCCTACGAAAGGCCACCAAGGCCATCACCAGAGCCGCAACCCCCTCGAGCAGGTATGCGCTGCCGGCCTGCTTCCCCGTGTGGCGTCCGCCACCAGTGCAGTTGGACTGTCAGCAGGCAATAGGCCCGTCGCCGTAGCCTCCGGTGCCCGAGGGGTCTTCGCCGGCACTACTTGGAAGGCCCCTGGGGGCACACAAACAGGGCGAATGCCGCCCCCGTCAACAGGACAGGCACGACGGACGCATCACCCGCTGGCCGCTCCGGAGTTAGGGGTGGATCCCCCAGGGTAGATGGAACATAACGTTTGAGCCGGGACGGGTGCATTATCCACCGGCGGCGTCCGAACTGAATCCGGACGCACTGCGGCTGGCGGACTTCCACGACCTCAACGGGGCCCTGCCAAGGGCGGTGCAATTTGGCAGATGTGCCAACCGGGACCTGGGGACAATGCAGCCACGCTTTCTGGCCCGCTACCCACGGGAGGCCCGCTGCTTGGTGTTCGGGCAGCCGCTCATTAGCCTCCTGCCGGCTGGCGGAATTCTCGGCAGCGGCCTGCCGTGCCTCGCGCAGCCGGTCAAGCGCGACCTTCAAAGGGACCGGCACCGCCGACCCCTTCCTGGAGAACCCCACGTCCAGTTGGATGTGCACCGGGGGCTCCGGCTCCCTACTGTACAAATAAATAAAAAGGCGAAAAAGGCGAAAATCTCGTTGAGGCGTGAGGAGCCAACCGATATGCCGCCAAGACCCCCGGGCCGAACAGGTCCCAGTCCAACTGAGATGTGTTCACTTGGTGGCACAGCATGGACGTGAGGGTGCGGTTCAAGTGCTCTACCATCCCGTCCGATTGGGGGTGGTAGGGCGAGGTGCGGATTTTCTTGGTGCCAAGGAGGTCACACACCTCCTTGAGCAGCTTAGACGAGAAATTCCGCCCCTGATCCGCCAACAATTGTTCCGGCGTGTCCTTGTCCAACACGTACTCCTGGACAAACGCCTCGGTGATAGAAGAGGCCGACTGATCGACCAAAGGCCACGCCACAGGCCAACGTGTGAGGTACTCAACGCCCACCAAGAGGTATTTGTGGCCCCGTTGGGATGCAGGGAATGGGCCCAAAATGTCGAGCGCCACGAGTTCATTAACGCGAGAAACCCAGATGGACTGCAGCGGGGCCCGGTCCTGGACAACTGGGGCCTTCCTCCGTGCGCAGTCGTGGCAACCCTTCAAAATCAGTGCCACGTCACCCTCCACATCCGGCCAGTAATAGTCCCACTTAAGGGTCAATAGGGTCTTGTGGTAGCCAAGGTGCATAAGCTTCTCGTGAATGGCTCAGGTTAATTTACCACGCAGGCTAGTGGGCACAACCACGCAATAGCGTTCCAATTGGGCATCCCAACGCATGAGAAGTCTGTCATGCACGGCGATCGCGGGGGCCGCCGACGAAGCTGAGCTCCGGGCCTTACGTCCGACGCGGCGTCGTAGCTTCAGCAGAGAGGAATCCTCCATCTGCAAGCTGGACCATACCTCCCGGGGGAGTCCCAGGCCGAAATCCGCGGGCGTCACCGCACCTGGAGGGGTGGCCGTCTCGGCCAACGTGACCAACTGGGCCGTGACGTCCCCTGGGGCCTTGCAACGGCTAGAGCCCAGGTCGCAAGCACACCCGCAGCTTGCCGGCAATCTGGACAAGCCGTCCGCATTTCCATGCTGTGCCCCCTTTCTGTGGATTACGTCAAAGGGGTAATCCTGGAGCACCTCGAGCCAGCGGGACAGCTGACCCGAGGGCTGACCAATCCTCAGCGAATATTGCAGGGCCGCGTGGTCGGTTCGGACCGTAAACCGCCTACTATACAAGTAGGGCCTATACAATTGAACAAAAAAAACTATGGCCAAAAGCTCCCTCTGGGTCACACAGTATCGCTGTTCCATCGGGGACAGAACATGACTGCCATAGGCTACCACTCTCTCCACCCCGTCGACCACCTGGGCCAGGACTGCCCCAATGCCCGTGTCGCTGGCATTGGTGTCGAGCAGAAATGGTTTCGAGAAATCGGGGTACCCCAAGGGCGGCGCATCCACCAAGGCCGTGCGAAGCGTCGCAAAAGCAGCCTCCTCCTCCACGCCCCAGTGAAACCTTTGGCCTTTGGCGGAAAGGGCGTGCAGTGGCTTCGCAATTATCACAAAATTGCGCACAAACCGACGATAGTATGATGCGAAGCCGATTCCCACACAGATGTGTGAGTCGGCCACGTCCGGACACAAGCCATTTTCTCTGGGTCCGTGGCGACACCTGACGCACTAACAATGTGTCCCAAATACTTCACCGATGGTTGTAGCAAATGGCATTTCTGGGGTTTAAATTTCAAGCCCGCAGCATGTACTTTGACGAACACAGCCTCAAGGCGTTGCAAGTGCTCGTCAAACGTACGCCCAAAAACAATAACGTCGTCCAAGTAGATTTAACAAGACTCCCACTGCAGCCCCGCCAAGACCATCTACATGAGATGCTGGAAGGTGGCTGGGGCCGAATGAAGACCCATAGGAAGCCGATTGAACTCGAACAACCCCTGGGCGTGTGGAACGCTGTATTGGGTCTAGAGGCTTCGTTCAGTGGCAATTTCCAGAAGCCAGATAGCAAATCTAGAGTTGAAAAGAACCGCGCGCCCTAGAGGGCGTCCAGGGAATCATCCATGCGAGGCAATGGATATGCATCAGCCACCGAGATCTTGTTAAATTTACTGAAATCGATGCAGAACCGGAGACTCCCGTCCCCTTTCTTGACTAGCACAATGGGGGCACCCCAAGGGCTAGTAGAAGGGGAGACGATGTCCGCCGCCAACATTTCATCGACAGCCGAACGGACATGCTCCTTTTCCGCAGGGCTAAAGCGGTGGGAATTAAGTCAAATAGGGGCTGAGTCGCCCGTATCTATGTGGTGTTCCAAAAGAGTAGTGCGACCCAGATCAAACTTACTTTTGCTAAACACATCAGTGAACCTCTCGATGAGTTCGCGGAGTTACTGACGCTCCCCGGTGGACAATGAGACATTCTCGTTGCACAACGTGGTGATCCACGATGCATCGGAGTCCCCCACACGCATCATGCCCGCCACAACTCCTCCATCTGGGGCAGCGGTCTCGGATGGGGGAGCGTGCGCCAGGACGGTGCCGGCCAGGATTACGATCGGAGCGGGCCCCGAATTGAGGACCTGCAAAAAAAGGTCCTGGCCCCCCGACACAGCCGTCAAGGCGCCTACCAATCCCTTCGTCCTTGAAAAGTAACGCGACGGGGACAGGAGGATACCTGTCTCCGTGGAGCCCCCTTCGAGCGGTCTGCACAACTTAAGGGGTAGCAAGATTTGTGATGCCGGCGGCACGGTCACCGCCGCCCTATTCAAGGCCCGCACACTGGCAACCAAGGGAAACAGGACGGTAGGCCATTGTAGGAATTGCAGCCGCCTCCCTGACGGCATTTCCACACAGCCCTGGTCAATGAGAATTCGAATGGGAATTCTAGACAAAAAGTCGGTCCCCAAGAGGAATGGAACTCCCAAGGTCTTGAAGACCAAAATAGGCCCGGCCAACTCAATCTCGTCAACCCTAACTGACGCTATAACATGGCCCAATATGCCCAAACTGCTGCCGTTCGCGGCGACACAATCCCCACGAACCGGTCTTAACGGACCGACGCTGCGGGGTAGCAGCTCGAAAACGGCCTCTGAAATAATGGTGGCAAATGCCCACGTATCCACCAAGAGGCGAACTTGCACACCCTGCACGCAATCCGCCAACGCTGAGGAGCCGGCAGCTGCCACCACCATCCGATGCGCCAGCGCGTTCCAGTGGCGGATCTGCCTGGGCCATCCAGTAGGTGACAATGATGGTGCACCCATCCCCACTTCTGACACCAGTTGTTGAGAAGTTCCCGACGACTCACTCGGAGGCTGAGGTAAGTTAAGGGCTTCCACCAAAGGTTTATTACAAATCTTAACAACACACAGGGGTGAACAACTTCCCAGGGGTTAGGGGTCCCGAGCTAGGTCCCGACACAGCCGGCTGCCCTTTGCTATCTCCTAAGCGTGAAGATTTTTTTTTATAAAAAATCAAAAAGAACCTAAAGACAATTTATGGGAGCTTCAAAAAAACGTCTCGCATCATAACATAAATGTAAAGTAAAAGAGGTGCGATTTCTTATCTTTTATCAACTGATTCTTCAATGCATGTCTTTGCACTCCAGCAGAGGTCCTGCCAATGACAAAATTCATTCACAAAAAAGGGGGCGCTTGGTTTTGAACCAAGGACCTCTAAATCTGCAGTCAAATGCTCTACTACTGAGCTACACCCCCACAGAACATTCCACATTTTGACGCAATCTTTATTTTCTATTTTTTTAGGTCATTTTCCCTGCAAACAATTTCTCGACTTCGCCAGTCCACAACCACCATGAACAAGTATTTTACAGAATATAATTGGACCTCAGTCACATTATTCTACGTGATTTTCAGAATGGCATTCATTACATCAACATGTGGGAAAGTGTAATGTATATTCATGCAAGTTGCAGAGTCTTGTGTATATAAGTTAAAGTCTTCACTAGACTTAAAAATGCAGATTTTTTTCATCTCAAAGAAAGTAAAGACATTCATTGGTATTTTCTTACAAAAACACTTCTCTAGTGATGAAGGGAATTCAAAGTAAAAATATACGACAAATTATTTAACGTGGAGCGATTTCAAACTGCTATCCTCGTGCATGTCTTTGCACTATATAAATGGTTCTGCCAAAGATACATTTCCTAAAAAAGACAAAGGGGACGTTGGATTTGAACCAAGGACCTGGATAATCTTCAGTCAATCACTCTCCCTTAGACCAACACCCCCATAGCACACCCCAATTGTGATGCCCACTTGCAGCTCACATTTTGAGCACATTTTCGCAAAATCAAACTCTCGAATTCACCATTGCAAAGTAGAAACTTACGACGTATTCCCATTAGGTGGAACGATTTCTCTTTCGTCAAACTGATATTCTTGTGCATGTCTTTGCACTCCGATGAATGGTTCTTCCAAATAAATATTTCCAAAAAAAGACAAAGGGGTTGGTTGGATTTGCCCGCGACCGATCCAGCTCGAGGTGCCCGGGACTGATCCGGCTCGAGGTTCCCAGGACCTATCCGGCTCGAGGTGCCCGGGACTGATCCGGCTCGAGGTGCCCGGATCGATCCGGCTTGAGGGGCCCAGGACCAATCTGGCTTGAGGGGCCTGGGAACGATCCGGCTCGAGGTGCCCCGGAACGATCCGCTTCGAGTGTTCTGTTTCAGAGCCGGGTGATGCTTCGGGCGTGCATTTAGGGTTTTGCTCAGCAGTTTCCCCCCCCCACCCCCCACAGCGTTCGTGGTTGAGGAAGCCGGTGAAGCTGTGGTCGTCGGGTTGTTGTATGACGGTGTTAATTGTTGTGTTGTTGCGAGGGTCACTTGGGTTGGTATAGTGGCTTGTGATACATGCACTCCTCCGGGGAGGAAGTAAGCCTGTTGCCATCTGACAATGTAAGATTTGTGTAGAGTAAACCCGATACATTTGGACGATACCTGCAGTGGATTTGGTTATGTTCCGCACATTGTCATTTGGTGCGTCGCGTTAAATAGGGGCCCCAACAAACATTTAATAACAGTGATGCTAGCTAGGGTTGCGAGTATAAACCGAAACACTCTAAAGCATGTCCCAAAAGGGCGCACCGTCTGAACAGACAATTGTGTGAATAACAAATCGAACTTTACATCTTTAATGTGTTGCAATGATTCCATGTGAAAGAATAAGAAGTGGCGAATGGCGTGTATTGGTAAATGACGACTGTCATCAGTATTTATACCACAATTGCATTTCACAATTAAAAATGTTCCCTTTTTTAAAAAAAATAGCTCGTGGATGCGTGCGGGACTGAATGCCCCACTCCGCGCTAAGCAAAAAGCCCGCGTGCTCTCGCCCTAAGGCACACAAGAGCACGTGAATAATATCAGATCCATAAAAAAATTGTTTTTGGGTTAGAGCGCGTAAATATAAACTTGTTTAAGCGGCCACCACCCGACAAGGCAATTAGCAAGGGTTTGTCGTGTAAACAAAACGTGCCAATTAGTTGCTATTTCAGCGCACCAGGTTGTGTGTTTGGAGAGTAAACTAACGACGATTCTAGGACCTCGTGAAGTTCGCTGGTGATGACAGCAAACAGCTCTATTAGGCGATGAGCCAGATTTGTGAAAATACGTCTTCCTTTTTCGGTCTTAAATAGAGGGAGTAAAAGTAGTAACTAAACGTGCCAATAAGTAACTAATATGAACTAATTGGAACATTTTGTTTATGTGACAAACCTGATTTGGCTGTCGTGTGGTGGCGGGTTTAACGAGACATTATTTTTACTCGATCTAATCCAAAGAAACCTTTATTATGGACATTGGTTGCGAAAGCCTCCTATTACGCGTTAAACCGAGTAAACAACAATGCAGGAGGCTTACCGTTTTCGACCTTCCCACATTTGCAGCGTTTATGTGAAGCCACATGAATCGGTTTACGACGCATTAACTCTATTTACGACACATCTGGTTTCTGATGTGACTTAGCGTGGAGCGTTTGTTATTCTCAAGTATTCATAATAAAGGTTTTTAGGTTAGATCACTTTATTTATAAATGTGTCGTAACCCTCCACCACCCAACACGGCCAATCAGCAAAAAAGGGTCAAGTTGACAAAAGATCAATATTCTTAGTTTTTTCGGTAAAGTCACGTTGAACGTGACTTTACCGAAAAAACTAAGAATATGAATTACTGCAGTCACGAAAGCTTTAAATCAAAATTTAAAAGATCAATAGTTCACTACTTTAGCCCACGGGTGTGTTGAAGAGTGAATCCACAACATTTACAGTTTGAGTACGACGTTTCGCTGGTAATTACATTCAGCATCATCGGGCAATTCGCCAGAATGGTAAAGCCCTCACTTGCTCCCGGTTTTAAATAAAGCAGCGTGGTGACGTCATCATTTAACTCATTCAGAAAGTTGGATTCTCAAGTATGTTTGTGGATTTTTTTGTCACCTATTAAACCTTGATTAACGTGACTGATGAAAGGAAAACACATTGGCCAAGCAATATTTTTTTCTATTTCTGCTGTCTATTGGAAAATATGGTCTGATTTACGACAATCCGATTTACGACGGGGTTTCCAGGAACGCATTGTGTCTTTCAAGTGTACGGCTGTAGGGGAGCTTGCATTAGTGAAATTTAAAACTGATCCGGAAATTACATGTCTTACATGGCAGAGAAATACCCACTCTTCTGTATCATATGCCTTTTCTCCATGAAGTGTTGCTACATGCTTGTGCTGTTTGAGAAGATGTTTAAGTTCAAAGGATTGCATCGATGAGTCTTCTTTCGTAAGGATTAATAGCAGCAGATCGAAGATGTGATTGTAAATATTGTTATCTACTCGATTTTCCGTTCAGAACCAAAGTGGATCTCGTCCGCTCCGTTCTTAAAGGAGTGAAGACAGCAGATGAGTAACCGAGAATAACATGTGATGTCCCGCTCTTTTGTACCAATGTATGTATGTTGAACTTCTTTCCCACCGTACGTAGCCAACCGTGATAATCGGATGAGCGAAATTAAGTCAGATAGGATTAAGTCACATGGTAAGGAGTTCAGTCTCTGCGAGAAAGGGCTTTAGTCCACATTTTGAAATCGGTATTCAACAGCGAGGTTTTCCTCTCGCCTCCACACTCTGTGGGATCTGTACCTCCACCTAGGATCAGCATCAATACCCCACAACCCCCCTCGCCCCTCCACACACAGAACTGGACCGTTCCAACTGAGCCTGAGTGCAAGGGGAATGATGGACGTCATAATTGTACATATTTATGATTTATGAATAAGTTCACATTTGTTGCTTGTTTCAACATGTGCATTATGATAACCATGTATATTCGCAGACCTTTTACACATTTGCGTGCAAGTTTTCCTCCCACGCACCGTTTAGGAGATCCACATCGTACCGAATGGACACTTGTGAATTATACATATAGCTGTGTTTCAGCTGGAAGAGTTGGTTCCTTATCCATTCACTCTTTACGAGTCATGGAGACATTGGGAAAACAAAGAGAGAGGCAAATGATGAGAGAGAAATACAGACATAGAGAGGGCAAGAGACATAAGGACACAGATACACGGAGGGGGACGGCGAGACTTTGACTTTTAGAATTATTTTCATTGTTCAAGAGAATCAACGAAAATACATTTTCTGTAAAATGTATTAATCTTACATGTATCACATTTTACAAGACAATATTGGGTATGTAATGTATTTACGTAAATGAATTAAGCATTTGATTTTGGTTTGATCAATTATTTTTAACAATGTGAAGATTGTAATAAACTATTTAATCACTATCTACTCACTCCACATTGGAGTGATGGGTAACATATTGCTGAGTGGGGAATTGGCCCATGGTGCACGCCAATGTGCTTCCGTTTGTAAATTGATGACATCCACTCTGCTGATGTCAGCCATGCCAGTGATGTCGAGGAAACTGAACTCAGTTTTAGTTAGTTTAACACATCAGCTTTTTCTTCTTATTCTGTACTCAGCCCTCCCACAGCGCTGACATCTCAGAGTTTTGGGATCTCCTCCTGCAGCAATGAAGACCTCGCTGCTGCTGCTGCTGCTGCTCGTGGTGGCAGCGCTGCTGTTATCATCATCCGCTCGTTTCCCCGCTGCAGCGGGCGAATGGAAATCACCATCGGCTGACGTTGACTCCTCGTTCATTAACGGGACCCGGCTGTGCGCGACGCTCTTCGCCGACGACTGGGCCACGCAGGTCACGGCGCTGGGTGATTCTGAGAGCGTCGACCCCAGTCGCACGGTGGGGCTGCACCGCGTCTCCCACGTGGTCGTGATGAGCGGCTGCCAGCTCGAGATGACGGCCGCACGTGGGGCCGGTGGCACGGAGGAGTCGCGGCTCGTCGGGGAGGGCGTCCACAGTGCCGCGGGGTTGGAGGGGACGCGACTTCAATGCGAGTGCATGGACCACCCGGGGAGTCGCGCTCCGCGGTACAGGGCAACCTACAACGACTTTTTAATAAGACACGTCGTTGATCCAGCGTTAGCCCCGAATACAGATACAGAATGGATCGACCTTTTGTACAGCCGTCGTGGGAACAATCCACCGCGTCTCAACACGTTCATACATTTGAAAAACAGTGAGGTTCTTCCTACATTCAGGAATGTTAGACGAGACTCTAAATATCCCTCTCTGTATTGGACCATGAACAGACTGACAACAACGAATGTCCGCTTGAATGGCTATCGCGTTGGAACGACCAGCAGAGCACAACGCTATGTGTGTGTTGATTTGGATAATAATGGTCAGCCAATACATTTACATAAAACTAAACTGTAAAAATGTGTTGGTCTTCTTCAGGATTATTCTTCTAGTTCCTTGGCCTTTTGGGAAATTGAACCATGATCGTTTCCTTCACCGACATCTCCTTGCAGTGCTCTTTCAACCACTGGACGGGAAAGTCCTTCCCGTCCAGTGGTTGATGCCTGCACAGTCCATTCAAACCGTGGTCTTCACCCCACGAGCACCCTCGAGTGACCTTTCCAGCGCCGCCCTTGCGTGTCACCATGCTAGTCGCGTGCCCGAGATATCGCCGTGTCCTCTACTTGACCAGACTTCGTAGACTCGATTCTTTTGTCCATTTCTATGCTTCGCAGGATGTGCTTTGTTCGTTGGTATGAACAATTACATGCCTATAATCTGTACTTTGATTTACAATGAAGATAATAGAATTCATACAGACAATGTTGATTACTGAATGTGCCATATCTAATAACCGGCAAGTGCTTCATCATCGTATGGTAAAATGTCATGCTTAATACATGTAATGGGAATAAAATCATAACCCTCACAGCCAGTGGGCTTGGTGATGAATCTCTGTGTGCTTGCGGGCTGACGTGCGTGTGAGTGAAGCTCTTCTCTAAGGTGGGTGGACAAATTTGTTTATTTTTTTATTTTACCAGGTAAGACTCCACTGAGCGACGTAGCTCTTTTTTCAGAAGCGACTGGCCGTCACAAATGATAGCTCAACAAAGTGGATTATCACGTGTAAATGTATCGCAGCCAGATATTCTAAACGCATGTTGATGAATGTGGAGAAAAAAAAAAACGGAGGACCCGGAAAATAATCCACGCGGCCACGGGGAGAGAGATCTGCAAACTACAAATATACAGCGGGCGTCAGTCGGGATGAAACCCACGACCCCCTGTATACTATGCGAGGTAGTTAACATCACGCCAGCATGGCACCCTTCCTCAATGATTCAGCTGAATCGGACTACTTTCTAAGCAAGATTATACACCTTAGAATTTGAATTGTGTTTTTTTACTTGCTTTAACATATGCATTCTAGAAGCATTACCATATCCAAAAGACAAAGATAAGATTTAACAAACAGGATATCATAAGCTGTTTGTCATCCATTGCGGGATGGAAGCTGTTCTCATCCATGACGGTTTCGTTTAACTTATAACCTCTTGTTAATTAATGTTTGTATATAACAAAATAACAACCCAGTGAGTGTTAATTTCACTTCTTTTTTAATTAAACCACTACCATATCCAAAAGATATCCCTATAGCCTTACCATACTGTTGGGGCACGTGCTGTAAGCGAGCATCTATGGAAGCTGGAAAGGTACACGAGGGGTGAGTGACCAGCACCACGCCCGACCGCCTTTGTCTCCCCAGTGGCGATGTTTACACACCGTAATAGATATTCATTTGAGGCTGAGTCGACCTAGGGGAGGCTCAGGATCGGTTCACATAATCGTCACTGGTGTTGGCCGTGAGCTAGAATCGAACTCGGGTCGCCAGGTTCGTAGCGCAGCGCACTAACCGCTACCGCTCCCCATGCTGTCTCCCCCACAAGCACCGCCATCACCACCACGCCGCGTGGGTCGCGCGGGTTATTTGTCTTCACGCTGCTCTGTGGGGGTCGTTGGTGCAGGCGGGGGAGCAAGCAGTGAGTGCGCCAACAACAACAGCATCAATGCATTTTGCTGCACCGCCCGCTGCTACCCACCACGTAGCCCTGCTGACTTATATGGAAAAAAAACCGTGCTGAGCGGGTACTCAGCCAAGTACCATCCCGGCTAAACTCTTGCTGAGCCTCCTAGATCCGACGAGATCTGGCGCATTCTGAGTGATTTGGTCACGATGCCAAAATTTGGATTTAACCATCTGACAAAAACTCTTTCATCTCTCAGCCTAGAGGTCTTCAGTCAAGACTGCAGTCCGAAAATACTGACACACGTGTTGCTCGATGTAGCTCATCACTGAGCCTCATCACAGAGCCACCGCCAGCAAGAGACGGTCCGACCGAGCTATGGCTCATCACTGAGTCTCCTCACTGAGTCTCGTCACTGAGCCTCATCCCAGAGCCACACCCAGCAGGAGACGGCCCTATGAGCTGAGCTGCGCGTTCAGTCCATCAAACACTCCAGGTGGCAAAACAGTCAAGGCGTTTGAATTCAGTCCCAGCGTTTTCAGTTCAGTGAGAAGATTAAAGACATCAGCTGGAAGAGTCTGCAATTGGTTTCCTGGCAGGTTTATGTGCATTATATGCCGTGGGTCCAACTGAGTCGCAGACTTTGTTCCTTTTTGAGACAACACTTTTATTTGTGACATCGTAACGCCGTAACACAAAGGGGTAACTGCCCCTTTACCAGACTACAGCGAATTACTGCTACGAAGGGTCGATCCCTCACTCGGGTCTCCGACCATGTGGTTGCCTCGTAAGACGGAGAGCTTCAGCTTGAGACGTAGAGCTTCCCGCTTGTAGATGTTGAGCTTCCAACTTGTAGAATGCAGCGACCCCGGTTCCTCTCAAGATCCCGCCTTATATCCCTCTCCGATCAGGGCCGCTCCGTCCTCGGCCCCGCCTGCCTTCCCGAACATTCTCGTTCCCTCTCGATCCTTCTCAAAAGCTCTCTCTGGACATGTGATCACCCCCTAGTCCCGCCACCTGGGGCCCCCTGTATGGACATTCCAGATCACGTGTCTACGGGGTCAACCAGAGTGCCATGGCCCGGGGCAACCCTGCCCCTGGGCTGACACCCCTCCCCCCCCCCTCGGGGGAGCCCCCACCACGCGATGTGCGTGGTGCCCGCACTATCCCAGTGTTCGCCAAGCCCCGCTAGGGCTGGTATTACACACAGCCACCCACACGGTGGTGTCCATGATGTAGGAACATCGAACGGCACAACCCTTCCGGGCCGGCACCATACAGTGACATCCCCCATGTCACTACATATACATCCATATAAAACAAATCATCAAACGAAAAAGCGTTGAAGATGTAACAATAAATAAAGGTACAAGGTAGGGTTTTCACATTTTCCACACACCAAACCCGGACATTTTTCAGTCAGGCTAGGTCTATGAAAACTGTGCAGTTTACTGAAATAAAGTTCAACACAACGCCTTGTATCGGATATCGGTACAAATCAAATCCTTCGGACCGAACACAAATGCCATGTTTTCTGTTCTGACCGTCCAGGGCCAAACCCCGAAAAGGTGGTGTTAGGGTCGCCGGCCCCCGGGATCTCCCCTGCCTGCGACCCTGTCCGCGAAGTACCGACGCTCCCAGACTCTCCACTAGTGTGGGAGCTGCCGCCGCCGCACTCCTCCCCTGGCGGGGAAAGGTCGTCGCGCTCCTGTTCCCCCCCCTGTGCCGTCCCCCCCCGAGTCCGGGTCTCCTGCCGGTGGGGCATCACACTCGACCTCCCTGGGACCCGCTAGCGCTTCGCCGGCACCCAAACGCGACGCTCCCCGCCCGCGCAGTCCCACGCACCAATCACACGCGGGTAACAGGGGGTCAAAGGTCGGAGGGTAAGCGACGTCGTTCGTGCTCACTCCGACGCTTGGGGGGATTGGTTTAAACGGGTTTAAAGGGCTATGCGATGGGCATGCGTGCGAGACGGGTATCCGCTCGCAACGCAGGAGTCCGCAGCCGACGGTTCGTAGCGCACACAATCCACGCGGCGCCGCTCCACACACGCGGCGACCACCGAGAACAGCAAGCGAACCCACGCTTCCACTCTCTTTCCACACCCTCGCAAAAACCACCACACCAGTCTGTTATGTAACGACCACCGCGACAGCAAGCGCACCCACGCTTCCGCAATAACCACACCAGTCTGTTATGTAACGACCACCGCGACAGCAAGCGCACCCACGCTTCCACAAAAACCACACCAGTCCGTTATGTAACCGCCGACGATTTATTCCACCGCGTCGGCGAGCCCTTATTTAACCGAGTCAGTCGGGATCAGCGGGGCAGGACCGATCTATCTCTCGATAGTCGGCACTACACTCTACCTGTCCTTCTCCCCTTTACCCTCTCCGGTTTTGCTCTTAAGCTAAGTCCCAACTCCCTCTCTCTCTCTCTTACTCACGGTTCGTCGTCACTGCTGTCTGGTCCTCGCGGCGCGTCGATACGTCCCACGGACGTTCGCGCGGCTGGACTCGGGAGTTGACGGGCCTGGGGTTGACTCGAGTAGCCAGAGAACCTTTTTCCTTCGCCCTGACCCGCTTTATTCTTTCTACATCAAAGGGGCTACCTGGTGCCGACTCGCGGGCCAATCAGCTCGCTGGGATCACCCGCCAATCGGTAGGCCCATCTGTATCCCAGCATCTCCCGGGCCGTTGCTTTCAGCGACGTCCACATCTAAATTTACCTGCTCAGCGACCCTCCAGCCAGAGGGCGACCCTGCTTTCCCGCCGCTCGTGGCTCTGCCCTCCTACCTGCCTGCTGACCCGTGTGTGTTGTGTGTGCTGTCTACCCGCGGTGGCTCGGCAGCCCCGTCGTGACCATGTAATTACAACCAAAGTCACGGCGCCGCGGTGGGTGTTAGCGTCGGGGAAGACCGTCCAATTCCCTGGCTGCAGGAAACCGTGAAGATTATCCCTTTACGAGGGCTTCTGGGTGAAAACCTGTCGGCCAGGGTGTCTCCCCACGCGCTCTAATGGTGGGGGGGAGTGCGTGCGTGTGTGTTCCGGTGGGGGGGGGGGGTGGGGAGGTGGTGGGGTGGAGCAATGTCGGCCTCGCCGCTCGGAGCGGCGAGATCGCAGGTGGGCCACCCGCCGATCGGCTCCGTGGCGGCAGCATCACATAGCCCCCCGAGGTGCCAGTCCCCGTCCCGGGTTGACTGGAGCACCTCGCCTGGGCCGCGCCCACGAGGTAGCGCTGCGGGATCCGGGGGATCCGCCCGGATCTCGTGGCTGGCCTCGGGGGAGGTGGCTCCGTCCTCGGGGTTTCCTGCAGCGGTCTCCTTCTCCACTCCAGTGGCTCCTCCGATCCCTCGGCACCTGGGGGCTGGGGGACAAACTCCGCGGCAGCGGGGTTTAAGGGGCGGCGTCCCCGCCGTCCTCTGGCGGGGCCGGGACGCCTCGGGGCTGGGGGCACGGCGGGGCCCATGTAGTGCGCGAGGCCCCCGAGCACGGGTGGCGCAGGGGCACCGGGATTTCGCGGTACTCGGGCAGCGAGGTTCTCCCCCGCCGGGGCTGCCCTCCATGGTTTTAAGCGGCGGACGTTAACCACCGTTTCTCGGCCCCTCTCTCCACCCTGGATTAGTACCGTCCAGGGAGAGATCTGCCGTACCACGGTCCAGGGTCCCCGCCAGTAGGTGGTCAGCTTCCCCACCTGTCCGGCCCCGACGCGAGGGGTGTGTAGCCACACCTTGGTACCTGTCAAGAAAAGGGGGGGCTCCACGCGGGGTCGGGTGCTCTGTTCCTGTCGCCGATGCGCGGCCTCCCCTTGCGGGTAGGCCCGGTCCCGGACCCCTCGTAGGGTCTCCATCAGATGTTCCACGGGGCGACTTCCTTCCTCCGTTTGGGGTGGAGGAATGCCGAACAGCAAGTCTGCGGGTAGACGAGACTCACGACCAAACATCATTAGGAACGGGGTTTGGCCCGTCGATGTGTGCACCGTGGTGGCGTAGGCGAACAGGGCGTAGGGGAGGTGTTCGTCCCAATCCCGTTGGTTTGCGGCCGCCATACGCTTGAGCTTTCCGGCCAGAGTCTGATTCATACGTTCAACCATACCGTTCGCCTGGGGGTGGTACGCCGTGGTTCGGTCTTTCTGGATCCCGAACTCCCGGCACAGCGCCTGAAACAACTCGGCCTCGAACTCGCTACCCTGGTCGGTAAGGACTCGCTCCGGGATCCCGTGCTTAAGTACATAGTGCTCCACGAACGCCCGGGCTACTACCAGGGCCGTTTTATCGGGGATGGCCACCGCCACGGGGTAGCGGGTGAAGTATTCCACCGCTACGAGGATATAGCGGTTGCCCCGGTGGGATCGTGGGAATGGCCCCTGGAGATCGATGCCGACCAGCTGGTTAGTCCGACTGACGCGGAACGGCCTTAGGGGTACTTGGTATCGTGCCGGTTTCGGCCCGCACTGCTGACAAGCGCGGCAGCCCTGTACCCAGGCGGCCACATCTTGCGTCAATTTGGGCCAGAGATACTGGCGACGCAGAGTCTCCCGAGTGCGCCGTTCCCCGTCATGGCCCCCGAGCGGGTGGTCGTGTACCAGCCGTAGCAGCTGGGGTCGCACCTGGGCGGGAACACAGATGCACCCCGGCTGGCCGGCCTCGGTTAACTCCCGTACCACCCCGTTCTGCACACACAACCGGGCATACAAACCGCTCCAGGGCCCTGGTAGGGTGCTTTTCCCCTCCCGCAGGGCCGCTTCCACCGCCGCCAGATCCGGATCCCGCTGCTGGGTCTGCCTCAGCTGCTCGTCGCTCAGGCCCGGGAAGGCGCAGCCGACGTCCTCCTGGATCCGTCCGATCGGGGCGGGGTGGTCCACGGGGTCCCGAGTCGTGGGCCCTGCGCTCGCCGGGCGGCCGACTGGGTCCGCGCCTCCACCTGTGGGGGTCTCTGTGGCGCATACCGCACTCTCTCTCGCCGGGGGGGGGTTAGGTTCAGCGGGTTCCCGGGGGTCCGTTGCCTGTCGGCAACGTCCCCCCGTGAAGCACGGGCAGGCCTCCTCCGCCCTCGTCTCGGCACACACCGCGGGTCGCCGTGATAATGCGTCCGCGTTTGCATGCGTCCGCCCCGCCCGGTATTCGATCTGCAGGTTGTACTCCTGCAGCTGCGCCAGCCATCGGGCCATCTGCCCCCGCGGTTCCTTGAAGGTGAGGAGGAACTGCAGAGCATAATGGTCCGTGCGCACTCGACATTTCTTGCCGTATAAATACGGCCGAAACTGTTTACACGCGAAGATCACAGCGTACAATTCCTGACGGGTCACACAGTAGTTCAGCTCGGCCCCGCTCAGGGTCCGGCTGGCGTACGCAATCACCCGTTCCACCCCTTCCTGCACCTGCGACAACACCGCACCCAGCCCGCTGCTGCAGGCGTCGGTGTCCAAAATAAAGTCGGTGGTAAAATCGGGGAAAGCCAGTGTGGGGGTGTGTGTGAGGTGGTCTTTGAGGGTGGTGAAGGCCGTCTGGCAGGCCTCCGTCCACTGATAGGGGTTCTTGGGGGAAGTGAGTTGGGTGAGGGGGCGTGCAATCTCGCTGAATCCCTTTACAAATCGACGGTAATAGGTGGCGAGCCCCAAGAATGACCTTATCTCCGACAGGTTTCTTGGCTGTGGCCAATCCACTACGGCGCGTACCTTGTCCGGATCGGTGCGCACCCCCGCCTTGCTGACGCGATGTCCGAGGTACCCCACCTCGCGCTGTGCGATGTAACACTTACGCGGCTTGAGCTTGAGATGAGCCGCTCGCAGTCGCTGGAACACCTCCCGTAACCTGGACCAGTGCTCAGACAGAGATCTACTGAACACGATCACATCATCCAGGTAAATCAGGCATTGCTCCCACTGCAAGCCCCGCATCACCAACTCCATCAGCCGCTGGAACGTCGCGGGCGCGTTGGTGAGCCCGAACGGGAGTACTCGAAACTCGAATAGCCCCATCGGGGTGGTGAATGCGGTTTTTGGCCGATCCTCCTCCGTCATCTCCACCTGCCAGTACCCGGACGCGAGATCGAGGGTGGAAAAATACCGCGCTCCGGCGAGGCTGTCAAAGGTGTCGTCGATGCGCGGTATGGGGAAGGCGTCGCCGAGGGTGACTGCGTTTAGTTTGCGGTAATCGACGCAAAACCGGGTTGACCCGTCCTTTTTTGTTACTAGCACCACCGGGGCAGACCAGGGGCTCGCCGAGGGCTGAATTATGTTATCGCGGAGCATGTCCCTGACCGCCTCTTTGATCTGGGCGCGTTCGGGTGCGCCCACGCGGTACGCGGGGAGTTTTATGGGTCGGGCGGCCCCGGTGGCGATTTGGTGCTTAACGAGATCTGTGCGACCCACGTCTGAATCGTGTTCGCTGAACACGTCGGCGTACTCCCGCAGTAACCCGCGTAGCTGATCGGCCTCTCCCTTGGGTAAATCTGCCCAAGGTACGTGTACCGCGTCAAGAAGGGGGACGACCTCGGCGTGGGGAGTCGGGCCGACTCGCCAGGCCAGGTCTTGTTGGTCCTCGGGGCGACCGGGGTCCTCCGCCCAGAGTGCGAATACCGAGTCGCTGGAGTGGCGCGCGTGTAGGGGGTGCACGGTGGCTACTGTGGTGCGCCGTCGTAGTATTGCTGGGGTGCCGTGGGGGTTAAACACACGCATGAACAATCGGCCCCCATCGGCGTTTACCAACGTGGCTGACCCCACAACCCCGTATCGTTTTGCCAACTCCGGGTGAGGAGTTAGCATTACCTCCCCCGATGGTCGGTGCGCGGGGTCGGTGGAGGGTGTCGCCACAGGTACCAGCATCTCGGCGAGCGGCCCGATGGTGACGGCCGTCGTCAGGGTAGCGGCCACAGGTGTGAAGCGGGGGCGATTCGGCTCCCGTCCCAGGAATGGAATCCGTTCCCCGCTGCCTTCCACGGTGGCGCACCGCTGTCGGGGCTGCACGTTGAGCCCCAGCTTTTCCAGGAGGTCGGTACCTGCGATACACTCGTGGCACAGCACACTCGAGACGTAGAACTCCTGAGTGCACACCTGGTTTCCGAGACGGACCTCGAGGGAGATCCTTCCCAGCAACCCCATCCCAGCTCCGCTCGCTGTGTGCAGCGCGCAATCCGGGGCCGGCAGGCGGCTCACGTCAACCCCGAGCACGCTGCAGTGCGCGGCGCTCACGAGTGAGGCCACGGCCCCCGTGTCCAGTAGGATCCGGGTGCGCTGCCCGTTCACCTGTCCTTCCACCAGTGACGTGGCCCCCGTGATTCCTGCCACCAGCTCCCGTAGCCAGTCGCCCGTCCTCACCGCGTCCTTGGGTGTTGTGGCCGTGACCTGTGTGGGTGTCACTTGCTTACCATTATTATTATCGTCGTTTTGTTTCGGGACCTCGGTGATTGCACCCCTAGGTGGTCCACTCTCTAGGGGGCGTTGGCGTTTAACCCTTCGGTATATCTAGCGCGGGCGATCTGTGGGCAGTCTCTCATGAGATGCCCCTGACGGCCGCACATATAACACGCCCGGGGGGGGGTGGCGGCTCCATAGTGGGCACCCTGCCCGCTCCCTCTCCCCCCCGTGCGCCGCTGCCCAGACTCTGCTTCTAGTCGGGCTACCCTCCCAGCTAGCCCTCCCAACTCGGTCTGAATCGTCTCTACCGTAGTCTGCAGCGTAGTCACATGTGCCCGTACTTGGGTTACGTTGTTGTCCACTTGGGTTACTTTGTTGTCGATCCCCCCGATGCCCGCCTGTATCCCCGCTACCCATCCCGGGGTGGTCTCGCGGGATACCGGAGGCCCCCTTTCCCGACCCCCTACCATCCTGGTGAGCTCCTGTTCCTCCTCTTCCTCCTCGGTGGACAGACTTGCGATGGTGCGCTCCCGTCCCAGTCCTCGGAGCTGTGCGCGTTCGCTAGAAATTCTTTCACATTTGCGCGCGCGCTCGACAAGGGCATCAAAGGAGAGGCGCGTACAGTTCACGTCTGGCTGCCACCACGCCGTGCGCATTAAGTATCGCTGGATTTTCTCTGTGGCCAGCTCCTCAATCGCTTCCGTGGTGTGCCTCGGGCGTGCGATCTTTGTTAGCTCACGCACATCCTCGGCATAATCGCGCAGGTCCTCGCCGGGTTGGCGACGGCGTGCCTCTAAGGCCGCTTTTGCCTCCTCCTCATCGCGCGTACCGAAGCGCAGATCAAGTCGGCGCATCAGGTCCTCTAGCTGTGTCTGCGCGCTTGTGGGTAGGGCTTCCACAAAATCGGCTGCCCGCCCATCCAGATTCATATTAAGTTGACGTAGCGTCTGCGCGTCCGTCCACCCATTAATTTCCTTAGCCCCTAGGACGTTGCGGGCAAATGCTCTCCACGAAGGTGTACCCCGGCCAGTGAATATATGCCTTATTTTCGCGTGGGGTAACGCGGGGGTTCGTACCGCTTCTGACACCATATTGTTAGGGTCGCCGGCCCCCGGGATCTCCCCTGCCTGCGACCCTGTCCGCGAAGTACCGACGCTCCCAGACTCTCCACTAGTGTGGGAGCTGCCACCGCCGCACTCCTCCCCTGGCGGGGAAAGGTCGTCGCGCTCCTGTTCCCCCCCCTGTGCCGTCCCCCCCCGAGTCCGGGTCTCCTGCCGGTGGGGCATCACACTCGACCTCCCTGGGACCCGCTAGCGCTTCGCCGGCACCCAAACGCGACGCTCCCCGCCCGCGCAGTCCCACGCACCAATCACACGCGGGTAACAGGGGGTCAAAGGTCGGAGGGTAAGCGACGTCGTTCGTGCTCACTCCGACGCTTGGGGGGATTGGTTTAAACGGGTTTAAAGGGCTATGCGATGGGCATGCGTGCGAGACGGGTATCCGCTCGCAACATGGGAGTCCGCAGCCGACGGTTCGTTGCGCACACAATCCACGCGGCGCCGCTCCACACACGCGGCGACCACCGAGAACAGCAAGCGAACCCACGCTTCCACTCTCTTTCCACACCCTCGCAAAAACCACCACACCAGTCTGTTATGTAACGACCACCGCGACAGCAAGCGCACCCACGCTTCCGCAATAACCACACCAGTCTGTTATGTAACGACCACCGCGACAGCAAGCGCACCCACGCTTCCACAAAAACCACACCAGTCCGTTATGTAACCGCCGACGATTTATTCCACCGCGTCTGCGAGCCCTTATTTAACCGAGTCAGTCGGGATCAGCGGGGCAGGACCGATCTATCTCTCGATAGTCGGCACTACACTCTACCTGTCCTTCTCCCCTTTACCCTCTCCGGTTTTGCTCTTAAGCTAAGTCCCAACTCCCTCTCTCTCTCTCTTACTCACGGTTCGTCGTCACTGCTGTCTGGTCCTCGCGGCGCGTCGATACGTCCCACGGACGTTCGCGCGGCTGGACTCGGGAGTTGACGGGCCTGGGGTTGACTCGAGTAGCCAGAGAACCTTTTTCCTTCGCCCTGACCCGCTTTATTCTTTCTACATCAAAGGGGCTACCTGGTGCCGACTCGCGGGCCAATCAGCTCGCTGGGATCACCCGCCAATCGGTAGGCCCATCTGTATCCCAGCATCCCCCGGGCCGTTGCTTTCAGCGACGTCCGCATCTAAATTTACCTGCTCAGCGACCCTCCAGCCAGAGGGCGACCCTGCTTTCCCGCCGCTCGTGGCTCTGCCCTCCTACCTGCCTGCTGACCCGTGTGTGTTGTGTGTGCTGTCTACCGGCGGTGGCTCGGCAGCCCCGTCGTGACCATGTAATTACAACCAAAGTCACGGCGCCGCGGTGGGTGTTAGCGTCGGAGGAGACCGTCCAATTCCCTGGCTGCAGGAAACCGTGAAGATTATCCCTTTACGAGGGCTTCTGGGTGAAAACCTGTCGGCCAGGGTGTCTCCCCACGCGCTCTAATGGTGGGGGGGAGTGCGTGCGTGTGTGTTCCGGTGGGGGGGGGGGAGGTGGTGGGGTGGAGCAATGTCGGCCTCGCCGCTCGGAGCGGCGAGATCGCAGGTGGGCCACCCGCCGATCGGCTCCGTGGCGGCAGCATCACAGTGGCAACCAACCATACTCATCACCGCGAGCAGTAAATTGCAGAGTTGGAGACGGCCCCTGCCCAGTTACGGAGTCGAGCTGCGTTCTCAGTCCATCAAACACTCCAGGTGGTAGAGTGGTCAACGCGTTTCTGTTCAGTCCCAGCGTTTTTAGTTCAGTGAGAAGATTAAAGACATCGGCCGGAAGAGTCTGCAATTGGTTCTCTTGTAGGTTGATGTGCTTACATATTAATGCAATATATAATGCACGTCTAAGAAAATGCAGATGTGTTTAATGTTCATTTTACTGGCTATAAATGTACACTACACGTGATCGTCTAGCAATATAAATGTCACTCACTGAACATGTGCTGATAGTTTATACGTTAAAGTCAACCACAGCTTTAACACCATCCATGTGTGATGGATAGATGCATGATAGGCCTTCCAATATATTGTTTGTGTTTAGACCACGCTGCAGTAGTTTTATGCCAAGTGTCTTGTCGTTATCCCTCCACCACCCCACGAAATTTTGTCACGTTTACACATGGATATGATTTACCCTTTGCCAGTGTGTGGATTCAACTTGTGACCAATCCAGTTCCTCCTTCCCCTCCGCATTGCCGGTGGCTTGGAGACTTCTGACGACCGAACTCAACATCAACGCGCGGACGTCCTCGCCCCTTGTGGATGGCCAGGTTGCTTCTTAAACAGAGATATATAGTTCAGTGGGTCTTACCTGGTAAAATAAAACGTAGTTTACTCGTTTAGATTATTAGTTTTCGTTTCGGGTAGTCCTAAGCTGGGATTTAAAAACGTGGCGACCTATTGGGTAGAGATAAAGAGGGCATGGTAAGGAGATGTTCAGAAATTCCTGTGAACTTCTCTTTCACAGCCGTTTGCTGATACACGGGCTGAACTATTCTGCAAGGTTTCATAATTGATTCTTGAAGTGACACGATAATGACAGTGCCCTTTGTACAGCATTGGACAAGAATATGTAACCATAAAAACACATCCACAATAGAGGTTCTTGGGTTAGATCGCGTAAATATGTAAATGTGTCGTTAAAACCTGCCACCACCCGACACAGCCAACTAGTAAGGGTTGTCACGTAAACAGAACGTGGCCAATTCGTCACTAGTACAGCACATCGGTGTGTTGGAGAGCCAAGCCAAAACATTTACAAACTGAGTACGACGTTTCGCCAGTAATTACAACTAGCTTCATCAGGCGACAGCCAGATTTGTGTACAAGAGCGCAGAAGAGTGGTCAACACATCCACGCCTATATATAAGGAACGAAACAGTAAGACTTCCCCACAAAGCTGGCTGTCGCCTGATGAAGCTGGTTGTAATTACTGGTGAAACGTCATACTCAGTTTCTAAATGTTTTGGCTTGGGGCTCCAACACACCGGTGTGCTGTACTAGTATACTACACTATACACTACACTACTATACACTACACTACTATACACTACACTATACACTAGTGCTGTACTAGTGACGAATTGGCCACGTTCTGTTTACGTGACGACCCTTACTAGTTGGCTGTGTCAGGTGGTGGCGGGTGTAACGACACATTTATATATTTACGCGATCTAACCTAAAAACCTCTATTATGGATGATATTGGTCGTAACAGCATACGTGTTAAACATACAAACACGATATTGTAAAAATTCTTCTCGACATAACGTACATGTATTAATTGAAACAACCACGTTTATAAAATAAAATTGGACTTTAATAAGTTACTGATTATCTTTCATCGCTCATCCTACAGGTATTCTAGAACGGAAATGGCTAACAGACACGTCATGCGCTCACTCTGGCTCATCACTGAGCCTCACGGAGCCGCCCCCAGCATGAGACGGTTCTACCGAGCTATGGATCATCACTGAGCCTCATAACTGAGCCACCCTCAGCATTCATTCATTGAGAACTGCTTTTTGTGTTTAGTTTGCTTTCCTTCCCCCGCACACCTCCGATTAGCACGGTTGGATAGCCTAGGTGTGAAATAAATTCAGCATCAATTCAACATACATAATAGATGGGCATACCGAGCTACGGCTCATCACTGAGTCTTACAGAGCCACTCCCAGTATGAGAAAGCCCTGCCAAGCTACGACTCATCATTGAGTCTCAAGAGCCACTCCCCAGTATGAAACGGCCCTGCCGAGCTACGGCTCATCATTGAGTCTCAAGAGCCACTCCGAGTATGAGACGGCGCTGCCAAGCTACGGCTCATTATTGAGTCTCAAGAGCCACTCCGAGTATGAGATGGCGCTGCCAAGCAACGGCTCATCATTGAGTCTCAAGAGCCACTCCCAGTATGAGACAGCCCTGCCGAGCAATGGCTCATCACTGAGTCTCATAGAGCCACTCCCCAGGAAAAGACGGCCCTGCCGAGTAATGGCTCATCATTGAGTCTCACAGAGCCACTCCCCAGTATGAGACGGCCCTGCCGAGCTACGGGTCGAGCTGCGATTGCACGTTCAGTCCATCCAACACTCCAGGTGGCAGAGTCGTCAATGCGTTTCCGTTGAGTCCCAGCGTTTTCAGTTCAGCGAGAGGGTTAAAGACATCGTCTGAAAGAGCCTGCAATTGGTTGTCTTGTAGGTTGGTGTTTATGTTACATTTCAGTAGTTATTTGGTAAGCGGCTTTGAACGCTCCCTAATTAACATTAAATCAAGCAAACTAAACAAATTCACCGTTAATTTGGACAGCATCACTCGGAAAGCCAGGTTCAGAAATGTGTGTTCATTATTCTGATTACTACGAGTTCAATCTTTGTATGGCTTCCGATTGCAGTGCTTTGTTTTATTTATATTCTATGGATCTTTCGGTAAAGTCACGTAGAAGAAAAAATAAAGTTTTAAGTCAAAATTAGTTTTATTTATTTGATAAATTTCCAGGTTCTTTGTAAATGTTTAATTTTCTGGATTTTGCGTCTTTCTGCTTTGTTATATCATGTAATTGTTTGAAAGTTAAGATCAAGTTTCGTATACTTTATTTGAGACACAAGCCAGTCAATATGTAATAATACAATATATTGTACATGCAGATCTGAGATAGTCTGTAGATACTGTATTTTTTAAAATATTGTTATAATCGACCTTTATTTATCCGTTGCTAGATGAATGCATCCCTAAGTTGTGACTATCCCTCATGGTTATGCACCTTTTTATTTACACGCCTTTACAACGAAACACAAACACTCATAAAGACCAGGTTGATTCTTGGAATAATTCTTATCCATCGATCAATTGGGTCTCTGGGTTCAATATCTTCCGGAATAGAAGTCCCTTGTGAACCTGTGATCTCGAACCGGTTTCTACTTCACTGGGTCAAACAATAGCGGTTTTTTTTAAAGGGCCACGCCATGCCAATGATGCTCAAGTAAATCGAATTGATATCAGATCTCGTCTTGTTCAAACAAATTTGTTCCAGATGTTAATTTGAACCAAATATTATTTCCTAGTTGTGAATGTACAACTGCCCTCGTACTTTGTCATCATTATTATCATGATTATAACACCGATATAATACACCCAACCCGTGCATGGTTAGTGCATTTGTAGTTATGGTCAGTGCATTGGGGCGCCAGGGTGGTGAGATGCTAACCACCTCGCCTGGTATGCAAGGGATCGTGGGTTCGATCCAGACCCTGATGCCTGCTGTATATTTGGAGTTTGCATGTTCTCCCCGTGGTGTGGATTTTTCCACACCACTATACATTTAGAAACTTACGTTTAGAGTTTTGGCTGCTATAAAATGTCCACGTAATAAGCCACTTCGTTGAGCTATCATTTGTGGCCAGGTCGCTTCTGAAAAAAATATATATAGGTCACTGAGCTATATGTACATATTGTTTTGTTACCATAATAATAAGTGTATAAAATGAGTGTGTGGTTTAGCTCCAATTCCATTTCAGAGATGAGGGAAAACAAGCGCAGCGATTACCATGACAGCGCTATCAACGGGCCACCTGAGTTCGATCGCCAGCCATTGGCAACATCATTGGCAAGTTGTATCTGAAACATTGTTGGACACTTCCGCTCCCCACTTCCTCTTCATCAACCTGCACGTGGTGAAATATGGTGAAGCAAGCCCCTCCCATAACCGACAGGGTGTGGGGAGGCATTCACCAGCAGTGCATCGCTGAAGGTTATTATGACATTTTGTGCCATATAAAAATCGGATTTCCTTGCACCTAATCTGAGGTGGTTCCACCCAGCATACAACTGGATTCCCGTGAGGGGATTCGTCAATCTCATAGCGAAGGCGAATCAATCCATAAGGCCACTACTCTTGATGTCTCACGAAGTGGTGCTCGAATCATGACGTCACCGAGATGTGAACATTAATCAAATTTAGCTGGTCTCTCTGGAGAACATGTAATTCCTGTATCCTCCTCTACATAGCTAATGAATAATTATTCAGCTGTGTTGCGTGTTATATAGTTTTGTGTACAACTAAGATCCTTATCTAACATAGATGATCCATACCTATAAACATCTGACAGATCAGCAGCATTGATTCAAACAAGCATTGGTTCAATGCAAGCAATCACTGCTGATGAGGTAATGAAGCCGGTCCACAGTTTGCTTGTGTTGAACCAATGTTGCTGAAATAATGCACTCTCAGAAGGCTGTATGAATGATGGGAAGTGTACAAAATACTTTTATGAAAAAAAATATAAGCGTGGAGGGAGTGACAAACGACAGAGGCTTTATTGTCTGCTTATTTTTGTTGTTTCTCATTAATTTAGCATGACAATATATACGCACGATATACAATATGTGTGATATTAAACAACAACCACCTCTTCGATGGCGCATGATGGTAGTGCTGTTATGGCTGTGAGCAATGCTATAGGGGGGGAGGGGGACTGATTCAAATCGGCTGTTCCCCTCATGTCGCTTGTAGCCACCACCGCAGTCATAGGGGGCTCTGGAAAGGTGCGAAGGGTTGGTGACCTTTCCACCTTCAATTTAATTACCATTAAACCAGGTGAAAAATGTCAAACTACGCTTGTGCCAGAGGCCCCGGGGAGACTAGATTCTTTGATGTATCCTGACCAAACTCCATTTGGCGGAGCCAGGAGATTTAACAAGAACCTTTGGGGTTCCTCTAGACATGGCAAATAAATCCCTGGCGAGTGGCCACTTGCAATGTTCGAATGCTCACTTCGGAGGAGAAGCTGCCACTCCTTTGTCGGGGGCTGGACTGGTACCGTCTGATTCTCTGTAGTATTCAGGAGGTCCGGTGGACCGGTTCTGGCTCAATTTACTGTGAGAGGTGGACAGTCTCTCCTCGGGGCAGGAAACTGCCAAATAACAGGAAGTCGCTCTTTTCCTGAACAAAAGAATGAAGGTGGTGTGGGAGCATGGCAGGTGAGGTGTGGGGAGCTGTAAATCCCAGGCTACTGTGGGATTGCCTCCCCATCAACAGGAGGTGAGAAACGGTGGTGGTGGGTTACGACCCCACCGATAATGAACATCAGTGGAGAGCAGCAGGCAAAGCCGAAAAGTCAGATGCCTTCTATGGCCTCCTGTCACAGATGCTGGCAGAAGTAGCCCCACGGGATAGAGTCATCCTGTTGGGTGACTTTAACTCCTGAGTGGATCATGACGCAGACACCTGGGCTGGTGGGATTGAAAGGAATAGGCCAGATCAACTCAATAACAATCGTCAGAGGCTGCTAAACTTCTGTGCAGCCCATGAGCTTGTAAATACCAACACACTGTTCCTGCACTGGCGCATCCACATAACATCATGGATACACGCCAGGTCAAAGCAAGAACATCTGCATGATTATATAGTTACAGAAAATCAGATGTGAGCCCATGTCCTTGAAAATATGGAGCTGATCTGGTCACTGGCCATCGGCTTGTCATGAGCAAAATGCACCTATCAAAATTCTACTCCAGTGGTGGGTGACCATCTAGGACCCCATTTACATCCACAGTGGCTTGATCTCAGCTAAATGAAGAACGTTGCAAGCAAGACTCTCATCATCGCTTGTAGCTGGGGTTGGTATAATCCCTTGCCCCTACGCCCTATGCCGAGGGGAAATAGGTGAGCTCTAGGACTGTGGCTAAGTAGCTGCAATGGCTGCGTTGGGTACGTGGTCCAGACCACTTAATGATGCCCTGGCCTACAGAAGAGGCATGCTGGAAAGCTGAGTGACATACCCACTCCCACAATCTACAGCATCCCAAATCGAAAAATGAGGAGGCTTACCGCAGCCTTCGCTCAGAGGTTTAGAGAGCCGTGCAGTACTGTAAAGATGAGTGGTGGTCGTGGTTTGCTGAGGATTTCAAATCTCAAATCACTCTTTAATTTTATTTTTTTAAAGACTTGCAGTGCCATACCTATCACCATCTGATCTCAGACTGCCAGGAACAGGTTCACAGGTTTTCTTAGCATCAGAGTATGAGAGCTCGGGGTAAGCAATTACACCATTGGAAACCTCATTTGCCAGTAACAAAATATGACAATTGTTTTTTTACCCTTTTATCTGGCAACAAAACTGACACATTTTTATACGAGTCATGTTTATATTGACCACAATACCTGTGGTCAGAACGCAAACAAAAAACAACAACTCTGATAATGTATGCACTGTCCTTGAAATTGATTGGTCCACACCCGAGACAGCTTTCTTTAGAGCCTCGTCTCACATGGTGTTGGACCAGAAGACGCCAAAAGGCGCACAACTCAAAGGCAATGCACCATCAGAGTATGAGAGCTCGGGATAAGCATTTACACCATTGGAAACCTCATTTGCCAGTAACAAAATATGATCATTGGTTTTTTACCCTTTTATATGGCAACAAAACTGACACCTTTTTGTTACAAGGAGTCATGTTTACATTGACCACAATACCTGTGGTCAGAACGCAAACAAAAAACAACTCTGATAATGTATGCACTGTCCTTGAAATTGATTGGTCCACACCCGAGACAGCTTTCTTTAGAGCCTCGTCTCACATGGTGTTGGACCAGAAGACGCCAAAAGGCGTGTCAGTTTTGTTGCCAGATACAAGGGTAAGAAACCAATTATCATATTTTGTTACTGGCAAATGAGGTTTCCAATGGTGAAGACCGATATCTCTGCTTTATTGACTTGGTCATGACCTATGATATCTTTGTGCTTTTGGAGTCCCTGATTCTCTACTCATAATCATTGAGGACCTTCATAATGATGAGCACGCCCAAGTAAAGACTATATTATCTAACATGTTTTTGACCGCATAGTTCGAGAAGCCTTCCATGACTGTACCAGAAGAATTTTCATCTGATACAAATACAATTGGAGGCTGATAAATGTCCATGTACGGTAAAGGAATGGCTCCCTATTGATAAACAATGTTACGTATGCTGATGATCTGGTGATTGCTGTTTACTCTAAGAATGATTTGGAGGCGCTGCTGCTGAACTTGGAGCTTGCTACTTATTGGTGAGGTTTACGATCAGCCCCACCAGAACTAAGTACCTGTCTGCGTACTTTGTGTCATCAAACACTCCACCCCCTCAACTCCCGATTGGTAATGGGGCAGTTGTCGAGTGAGTGGAGAGGTTTCGATACCTGGGCAATGTGCTTATGACGAGATCCATTTTGACAGCAGAGGTTTCTCTCCGAATCAAATGGATCGCATTATCTTTTCACTGGCTGCATAACGTTGTGTGGAAGCGACTTTGCTGTTGCTCCACACGAAGTTCCTGGTGTTCCCGGCAACGGTCATGCCCTCCATTCTCTATGCTTGCGAAATGTGGAACTCCCTCATGCAACATCTGCACCTCTTAATAAATATTCAGGCTGGCCTGCCTACGATACATCCTAGGTTTAACAAGGCTGGATTGTGTGAGGAGCTCATACAGTATATCCTTGAAAAACTTGACAGTCACATCGGTGAGCTCCTCACAGATGGGACTCGCATGCCAAGCCACCACATGTCCATACTACTTTTGTTTGGCCAGATAGAGGAGGAAAAAATAGCATGGCATGGGCTAGAGAAGAGATGGACTGATCTGATATTCCAGGATATGGAGCTCAGTGGACGTGCCAACGACTGGTATCAGCAGTGTCAAGATCGGCTTCTGTCAAGGAGGCTCGTGAAGGATGCTAATGGGCAGTTGGAGGCTGTCGCCCTCCAACAACAGCGGAGTTCAGAAGAGTGACGCTCATAACAACGAGCTGAGTGCCAGGCGGCTAAAACGCAGCATGTTGGTATAGTAGGGGGCACAGGTGGTGCATCAGTCAATCAACCCATGGCACCTGGGTCTGTCCGGTGACCACTTGCAAGTGAGCCTTCGACATTTCCCGTGGCCTCAAAGTGCGCCTAGCATGGCACAAGCGCCATGGTGATGTCACGTCTACGAAGTGTCGAATTGCAGTTGTTGTTGTTGGGCTTACGATACATCGCGACCTGTTGGTTTATTGGTATAAAAACATGAACAACCTTGTCCTTTAAATAACCTTTGGACCTCAGATTTACCTTTGAGTGTACATGTTTAGTGGGTTAGATTCAGGCACACACTGGACTTTGGAGGGAACACTATTTATTCGCTAACACAACAGGTAACACTTAACATAACGACTTACTGTAGGTGGTAGCCACCATTCCTAACTTAGCGTACCCATGGGGATACTACATCACTGGACCAGGACAGCCCAACACGCTGCCTCGTCTACTAGCAGAGACCGGAGAGCTTCATCCCAGAGATGACCCAGTAGAACAGCATAGAACAGCCAAGCTCTCTGTCCACACCCCGCTTATAACCACTCCGGTGTGGCCGGCTCCGCCCCAGGCCACGCCCCCCTTCCTGATCCTTCGGGAAGGCCCGAACCCCAACCACGTGACCCCCCTGGGGCCCCTGCCCCCCCTTTATCTGGTCACGTGTCCTATTGGGTTGACGCAGAGTGTCATGGCCCGACACGATCCCCATGACACCTGCCTACAGCCCCCATACTGAGCCAATACAGTAGTGTCGTTCTGCTACACTACACATGCAATTGGTCACTCTGCTTTTTTCACACTTCAAGTTATAAATGTATTTGTTTTTTGTTCAAGTGATCCATTCTAATAGATTTAAAAAAATTTGTGCTAGTCGAACCAGGTTTATACACGACCTTGCCATTCCGGATTGTTTTGTTCACACTATTTTGTGCTGTAACCAGGTTTCTCTAACCAGGTCCCCGTCAAAAATGAACATTTTTTGGTCATTGGGGTTCACCTGTGCCAAAATTAACCTATGATATATCGCTACATATGCATATGAACCAGCTGAAATCTCTCCCACCTGGAGCGTTCAGCCACCTAACTAAACTCACGCGATTGGACCTGAATGTCAATCAGCTGCTGGGATAAATTTTGCCGGGCCTCTCGCATGTGACAATTCGGTCTCCAGACCACCGGTTTCCCAGGATTGAACGTCTTTCTAATGGAGGGGGGGGGGCACTGAATGTAGAAACCTATCCAGTCAGGCTTGCTTCAACTGATGCAAGTGAACTGTCATATGTTACGGGAAGTAGGCACGTTAATATATGTTTGTTCCTTATATTCTCCGTCACGATGCTTTTGGGCGAGTCTACGTTGTGTATCACAGAGTTTTGCATCCAACTGTCCCACATTTAACATAAAAAGTGCTTGCCTATGAACATCTGACAGTTCACCAGAATTCATGCAAGCAAACCTCATTCTACTGATAAAACAACGAATGTCGAAATAAATCCGAAGTGGGCTGGTGTTGATGCTATGTTGCTAAAAGTGTGCACTCCCAAGAGGCCACGTAGGCGAATGAATCTGTAAAAAAATCATATTTATGTTTATGTAGAGGGACAAATATGTATGTTTGCTGCACCTCTTTCACACCGTACATAGCCAACGGTGCTGATATAGGAAGTAGGCAGTGTCTGTGTATCTATTTTGTTTGTTGAACGTTCATGTTGAACTACAAGGAAATGCCAGATCCAAAAGGCACAAAGCCCTTGGAGATAATCAACTCGCGTCTCTTTCTTGACAGAGTGAAGACCCGCTTGAATGTTGCTAAATTATAAAGCAATAACTTATGGCGGCAAGACTGAACACAAACACCGAATTACAGGCACCGTGATGACGAGATGTTAACTACTTCGCCTAGTTTACAGGAGGGTATCGTTTCGATCTTGACCCTGATGCCTGTATATTTGGAGTTTGCATGTTCTCCCCGTGGTCGCATGGATTTTCTCTGGGTCATCCGAGTTTCCCTCCACATTTAGAAACATGCGTGTAGAGTATTTGGCTGACGTACATTTCGATACGATAAGCCACTTCATTGGGCTATCACTGCATCGCGCGCTTTTGGATACACTTCTGCGGCTGTCTGGAAGGCTTTTCCTTCCGATGTTAGGAAGCCACTGGAGCTAAGCATTTTGTTACGCAGATTGAAAACTAATTTCTGAAGAACGGCTGTGTTTTAAGTTTGTTGTCCTATCACGCACCTCTGATTATCATGGTTGTACGGTGCAAAAGAAGTTCAACATACATACCAAAATTTGTAGCCAGGTAGATTCTGAATACGAGCTATATACCGTTGGGCCTTACCCGATATTAAAAAAACATGTTTAGTTTAAATAATTGTTACATTGATAAGGTGAACCCAGACCAGAATGAATGAATATAGAAGCGAGTGAGAGCAAAATGGAATGCTTTTGGAAATGCTTATTTGACAATGAAGAGCACACGTTATCCACCGTGAATTGGACACCTAGGGAAGGACAAAGAGTGTGACACAAAAGCTGAGATGTACTGAGAAAAAAATAAGCGTGGCAAGTTGCACTCTGAGAAGGAGAAAGGGGAACACAATCTACATTTCGTGTGCATCCAAACCCTGGCCAGCTCTACCTGCAGACTAACCAACTGAAATCTCTCCCATCCACGCTGTTTGATCGTCTGACAGAGCTGAACAAAATGGTGGGCACGGCTGTTAAACGATCGCTGGATGCTACCTTTGCGTATCAAATACACTGATCACATTTAAGTTATAGAGTAGGACATTCATTCAATAGGGTATTGCTGACAATGAGTATTAATCCATATTTATGTTCAGGCAGCGGCTAAATCTGTTTAGTTTACATGTCCGTGCCATGAGCAGTCTTGCTTTGTAGTGCTTACTGAAAAAAAGGTTGATATTCATTGTCAAGGTAACTCGTGCAAATTTCTCCTTTGGAATACACATATTTAACAAATTGGTGAAAGTTATCAGATTCGGAACCATTTGTCTGTGAATTGAGGCTCCGAGTAATTCGATGGCGAGTTCAACCAAGTGGTCCAGACAGTTGAGGAAGTAAGCCATTATTTTTATTATTGTTTATGGATTGCCCAAAGGTACATGTATATGTACGTATGAATACAATTAATGTATTGGAATATATATAAAATAATCCCCGCTATAGTATTATGTAATTTGATGTACCAAGGTCTTTATGTCTCCAGAACCTGATGTACCCATTTCTTGATGTACCCAGGTCTTGATATAACGAGGTCTGGAAGTTCCCAGGTATTAATGGATGCAGGTCTTGATGAATCCAGGTCTTAATGTACCCAGTTGTTGATGTACCCAGGTGTTGATGTATCCAAGTCGTAATGTCCCCAGGTGATGATGCACCCAAGTGTTAGTGTACCCAGGTATTGAAGTACCCAGGTGTTGATGGACCCAGGTGTTGATGTAACCAGGTGTTCATATACCCAGGTATTGACGTACCCAGGTGTTGATGGACCCAGGTGTTGATGTAACCAGGTATTGATGTACCCAGGTCTTGAGGCACCCAGGTCTTGATGTACTCATGTGTAGTGACGTATATTAGGTCATTACGGCGTTGGTGCCAGCTACTGAAAGAAGAGTGGAATTGTGCGTGTTGGAGCCTCTTTCTGACACCAGAGTATTAATGGCATGGAAGGGGGCCCTAGGGGGCATGGTACTGGACTGTCAGAGAGAGGGCAGTTGAGGACGTGACAGTCTGGGTGAACCTGAGTGGGCACGTCGCCAGGACAGGATAATGAGGGGGGGCAAGAGGGGGCGAGAGGGACACGCGGTGTATGGCCCAAAACCGTCTAGTAGGATCTAGAAGGGGGCGTGGCCAATGGCAGTGCCAGGCCAAGCTCAGGGGCATGAGAGGGAGATCCTGAGAGCCGATCCAGGTTGTCTTCTGGAATGAAACCTGCCATGCTACGTTTTTTCGATCTTCGGGCTTCGGTCGGCACGTTCAGCATCGTGGGTCAGGAACTTTGTTATTGACCTGACCCGGTTATGCAGTTACCCCGTTGTGGTCTTGTTAACCGTGGTAGTTACCACCGATATCGTTATCCCGTGTACGTTCATGCAGTTACCCCGTTGTGATCTTAGAATAAACGTGTTGCCTCCAAGGTCAGGTGTGTGTCTCCAGTGAACCCACTACACATGTACTGATGTACTCAGGTCTTCATGTACCCAGGTGATGATGCACCCAGGTATTGGTGTACCTACTGTAGGTCTTGAAGAACCCAGGTCTTGATATACCAAGGTATGGATTTACCCAGGTCTTTATCTACCCAGGTTTTGATATACCCAGGTCTTTAAGTAGCAAGGTGTTGACGAATCCAGGTGTTGGTGTACCCAGGTATTGATGTACCCAGGACTTGATGTACTCAGGTCCTGATGGACCCAGGTATTGATGTACCCAGGTCTTGAAGTACCCAGGTGTTCATTTACTTGCACCTGTACCTAACTTCTTCTGGAGCCTCTTGCTCTGATGTGTTTTACACTCTCTTTTACAATCTAATTGTGTTTGTGTCACTGTTATACTGAATTATATAACTTGTGTACACCTCAACTTAACGTTTCACATATTTGCACTGCTTTCTGACTCGTGTGCGTTTTATTTGCGACCATTAACTACCTCATTTGTGACTTTTGAAATATTCCTTAAGCACTTTCTCCCCGTTCTTCTCAATATTAACTTTTTCAGTTTTTTGTTGCTGTTCTCACGCACCATGGATCTACCTTTTAAAATAGTTGAGAATATGTTGTGTCTTATACATGGGGTAGCGATGCTTAGTAGCTCTAAGGCTATTTAAGAGATCAATTTTGGCGATTAACAACCCCTTGTCTTGTTTATTAAGTGCTCGGGAGTGGTGGGAATTGGCCGGCATGCGGCAGAATGCAGTATCACAACAACCCAACGAGCCCGGCCATAACACTTGGAGAGTTTAAATGGAGAAACACATGAAAGGGGACATATTAGGCAATGTACGTGCTATAGAGAAGGGCCATTGCCTGAAACGTCACATTTAAGTTTCTTTTAAAGGCCACGCACAGTGGTGATATAGTGCACGAATGTGCTGGGTGTTTTATTTATTTTATTAGTACCTGGTGCGGTGTGTAAACATTGCCACTAGGGAAACAAAGACAGTCGGGCGTGGTGCTAGCCACCCACCCTCGTGTGCCATTCTGGCCTTCATAGGTGCTTGTTAACAGCACTTGCCCCAACAGTCTCTTATGACTATACGGGGGATGTTTGTCTTGGGGGGGGGGCTTTATCCAGCAGTGTATAGACCGTGGATTATCATGATGATGGTGTTCATGATAATGATGGATAACTGTTCAAAAATAGAATCTTTATTTAGTCTGGAGGAATGTGATGATCTTTTACGCTTTTTTTCTCACATATTTCCGTTCAGGGTGGGCCAGCAAGATATCTACGCTGTGTGCGTGTATCCACACAGTGGCCCCACAATACCTGCACAGGTGACTCACCTCTCCCGTCGGCCAATCCGGGGCAAGGAAGCGCGTGGGCGAGAGGCGAGGTCGCCTTTAACACGCCTTTGGGGAGCCCTCCACTGCGCATAACCCCACGGACCGAGAGCACAGAGTCAAGACACAGCCAGGTGAGATATCTTCAATTTCACAGTTTCAATATCAACTGAATGGGTTTTAAAACCACATTAATAATAATAACCACCGTTCGCCAATGAGTCGGGGTGACGTCACGACGGCGCTTGTGGCAGGCTCGACGCACTTTGAAATGAGATGGGTTTACGTGGTACAGGAGGATGTGGAGCTGAGTGGACTTGCCGATGACCGGTACGAGCAGGGTCTAGATCGGTCTCTGTGGATGATGAAGCCCGCGAAGGACGCTTTTGTGCAGTTGGGGGCAGGACAAAGGGGTGACGCTCATAACGAGCGGAGCACCGGGCGACAAAAACACAGAAATTTGGCACGGTTGGCGCATCGGACAGTCATCTGTCTTTTTAAATTTATTTTTTACGATCAGAGGAAACAAGAAGATGCTCGGTGTAGTCGGCACTTTGCTTCGTTCATCATTTCGTTTTTTTAATGCTTTGCTTTATGTAAACCCCCCTCTCCCCTTTTCAAACGAAAGATTGAACAAAATATTTATTGCACTGCTCTCCTTACCCCTTCCCTCTCTCTCTACCCCCTCTCTGCCCCCCCTCTCTCTCTCTACCCTCTCTCTTTCTACTCCATGTCGCTCTCTCTCTCGCTCTCCCTCTCTCTTTTTTTTAACTACGACAAACTGATGCATCTGCACGCAGCCCTTCTCACAGTCAAATGGCCTCCGACGGGTAGCTCATATCTGCATACAGAGCTCTCCTTTATCTTCCACCGAGCACACCGCCTGTCAACCCATGACACCTGGGTCTGTTCCCTGACCTCCTGCCAGTGAGCCTTCGACACTTTACGTGGCCTCGAAGTGCACATAGTTTTAAAACATACAACGAAACCACCATTCAGCCATTACTTCACTTGTTCTTCTACTGACGTAGAGAGTGGAGACATTATATTCGTGATCTAGGCGTATTCCATCCGAACCCAACATTTTCTTCGTTGCTATTTTGCTCTAGCAGGAACCCAGATGGCAGGAACCGGGACCAATCCGCCGATTGATTGCAAGGGGGTGGACGTGGAGGCCGTGATCGCTGGGACTCCCACGAGCTGCAAGGTGGCCGTGGAGATCTCCAACTTCTCCGGCCGCACGCTGCATGCGCCCGTGTAAGTGGCGGTGAAATGCGATCTCAGTCATTCAACCCACGGCACCTGGGTCTTTCCCGTGAATCTCTCCTTGCAAGCGGGCGTTTCGACCCCTTCACGCGACTTTAAAGTGCGCATAGCCTTAACACAAGCGCCGTGGTGACGTCACCACCACTTATTGGCGGCTGACGGTGGTTGTTGTTATTCGTTGCCCAAGCGGGGCGGTGGGTGTCTGCTGTTGTGAATAACAGATGTGGGGGGGGGGGAGTATGACAGAAAACAGATATACGGAGACTATATACATTACGTATACAATTTATATAGAAGAAAGCTTTGCCCAGTGTGGTCCTATTGAACAACACCACGCCTGGCCGCCTTTGTCTACCCAATGGTGATGTTTGCACAGCACACCAGGTACTGGTCGTGAGAAAATATCAAACTCGGGTCACCGCTTTCGTAACGTAGCACAAACTGCTACACTACCGCTCCCCACACACTTGGTGGCGGCTCATGACATTTCCACGAGGTGGGGCTGTTGTGAGTGACCTCTGAAAAGATGGTGTTCTAATTAAGAAAAAAACTCGTCATGTTATTGGCCTTCCCGTGAAAGTAATATATCTGCATTATCTACCAGCAGTAATAATTAATAAATACGAAACAAAACAACAAAGTACTCAAATGCTGCCCCCATGACCCTCAAATCAACACTACTCAACCCGTTTGACACTGCCCAAAGCCCAAACAACAATTAATGATCAGATGACACGACTCAACCAAAATACCGCATACTACACCGACAGAAAACGCTTTGATTTGCATTCACTGACGACGTTAGTACAATGTACAAAGGCCTCACTATTTACTTCACTTTTCATGAGAGCTTGTTTCGTTGTGTGGTCACTGTTTATCTCACTGTTATCTGTGGCAACCGTAACATTATTTTACACCATTGTCTAATCGAAATCTATGACTATACTGACATTCGTATACACATTGCTGTTGTTTCCTCTTAGAGCGTGTAGGCCATGACCTGCTACATTTGCACAGTGCAATCTTGCGTTGTGACATCGTCATTACAGCCATTGGCGCCCTTTTCAGCGCCCTGAATGGGTCTCAAACGGCGTGGCAAAAATGCGAAGCTAATCGCGATGAATTCGGGTAAATCTCTCACTCGGACGCATTCACAGCCGCCCCGAGACCTGCCCGAGGCACAAATCAGACTGTGTTGCAGCCGTTTCTAATATTAACAACTTAAAATGTTATCCTATTTAGGCAATTCACGTCGAAAGAACCATTACATTAAAAACATAAACACAACATAAAATAATTTATAGAAAAGTCTTTTCATTAGAAAAGTCATTTCTCATCTCCAGCTGCTTGGAGGGGCGGCGCCCCAAAACGCCTAGTCGACGAACCATGCATGCATGCATGCACTCACTTTCACACACACGTGCACGCGCACACACACAAATCAAAGTATATTTTTTGTTTATATATACGGGCGTTCGAATTCGGGCGTTTGTAAGTCGGGGAATGTATATACAATGCAGCCACATTTAATGAATGAACCACATTATCCACAGATGGTACTTGGAAAGCGGCACGGTGGAGTACAGCATCCCCAGCGAGATTTTCCCGAACGAGAAACGGGCGTGCGGATTCCGCAAGGTGAAGACCGGCTTCTTTGGCTGCACCGGTTTACTCATCTACCGCATCAAGGATTCCGACAAATGCCTGTGCCTGATGTTCAGCAACCCTTTCACAATGGCCTTCAGTAGGCAGTTCGCGATCTCCTTGCAGAACTGGGTGCCTGAGAACACACCGGCAAGGCTCTACGACGAGATGATGAAACGAGATCTGAAGAACGCAAGAACGACGTTCGTGAAGTCCATGGCACGAGGGTCGGATTTGACGGCCGAGTGCTCCTCGACCGCGCTCAAAGTCAAGGCTAAGATGCTCGACGAGTCGTCATCCATCGTGTGGCTGGAAGTGATGGATCTACCTGTGCAGGCACCGCAGGCTGCGATTAATTCCAATGACAGGTTCTACCCGAACTTTGCTCAGAATCCAAATTTTGTATTAAAAAAAGGGGAATACAATGGGTAAATTCATAGAGGGTTGAATTTAGATTTCGACAGAAAGTCTGTCATTTGTGCGGGCGTATACACATGTGCGTGCATGCACCAAACACACACACACACACTCGTGTAAAAAATAAAAAAGATCCCCTGCATAGCCTACAACTGTCGAGGCAAGAGCTGTTAACAATCAGGTATTCAGGCAGAGTTCCCCAAACTTCACTCTTCGCGATCAACCACGCTACGTATTTCCGTATTTACCAATTTACTCCTCACTAATAATTTACAAATTGACTAATTCTACGTCGCACTCGCCCGATGATTGTTAAACACGTCTCACGTGACGTGCCAAGGAATTATTGCTCTCTGCGTCACTTGGACCACTTGTACACAAACACACACGTGGAACATGTATACACATACACAGAACACCTTTACACACGCATTGAACACGTGTTTACACACACACACGGAACACGTGTATATATATACACACGTGGAACACGTATTTACACACACACGCACGCTGAGATATGCATTTTTATTTTAATCACATCAATTGGCGTGGTTCCTTGTCCATTGCGTGACCCTCGCACTCAACCCGAACTTGTCCCCACACAAATTCTACACACACACATCCTTGGCAAACTTAGAGCTCTTTAGTTCACAACCATAGCTGTGATCCATCAAATAAAACTTGCAAAATTCACATACTGTATTCCATATCTATTTTCATTTTATGTACGTTTGTAGAACTTCTTTGGCACCGTAGGTAGCCAACCATGCTAATCGGATGTGCGGGGGAAGGACAAACTAAACAGAAAAAGTAGTTCTAAAGAAATTAGTTTTCAATCTATATTCTGCCATTGATATGAAAACCGAAATCATCATTCCATTTCATTTGTATAGCAAATTGTGCATGTCATTGATTCATTTTTTGAAGTTTTACTATTATTTAGAAATATTTTATGAAATATGCTTGTTGTATTGGATATTTCTCATCTAATGTAATACATACTCTTCGTTGGGTAAGTTTGGTGAATATTTAGTAAATGAAGGATAAAATAATTATATTCCAATTAACCTTTCCTTTGCTTCCCGGTAAAATAAAATTAAGTTTGAGATAAGCCAGTGTGTGTATTGGTGTAGTTCGTGTTTTCTGATTGAGTCAAATAATTTGCAAAGTGCTTCATGTAGTCATTGTCTTCCCTATTTAGGATTTTGCCCCCGATTCTCTCTTCACCTAAACTTCTGAAATAATTTAATTTGTCTTTTTGTTGGAGTTACAGAATACGTTTAGCTTCGTCCCGTATTTGTTTCAATGGCAATTACACCAAAACCTCGTCCATTGCGGGTATTTCCATTGCCGATTTGACTATCCACGCCAAATTAATTGAGGTACAGTTCGTCAATCGCGCACCTGTGGCTCCACCATTCCCGATTTTTAACCGCGAGATTCCTGTACAGTACGCATCATAAAGAGGGCCTGCAACAGGTTCTCCAACTGCACTGCTCGCGATGATGCTGCCACGGAAGAACACACACGCCGTCTTGTCGCCGTCTGTCTTGTCTCCGTCTTTGACTTCATCTCATCTCCCACGCAGCCCAGAGTGGGTCCCAGGCCACGCGGTGTTCGGTGTTCCCAGCCTTTATTGAGAAGGCAGTGAGGTTCAGCCACCCGCGATTTTTATTATGACATAAATGCATGTTTTTCTTTCTAAACGTTTACTGTACAAGTGTAGTGAGTTCAACTGAGTCGCAGACGTACTCTTGGAGGCAACACATTTATTTAACACTAACACATGGGGTAACTGCCCTTAACAGAATAACAACCTATGGTGGTGACCACCAGGCTAACTACACTAATTACAACGTAACTACAGTAGCTACTACGGACCTGGACCACAGCTCGGGTCCAGGTCTACGCGTTGGAGACTCGGTAGAACATAGACATTGACAATAGTTTCTTCAGGATGAACAACAACGCCGGTCCCTCTGGGGGACCCGGCTTATATTCTCAGTGGCGTGGCTGGCTCCGCCCATGGCCACGACCACCTTCCAGAATACTCGAGCAGGATCTGGACCCGGACCACGTTTCAGTTTTCAGTTTCATTTATTTAGTATAGCCCTGTGAGCCATGCGGCTCTTGACTCGGGTGCAACTGCAACAAACACAAATATGAACAAAGAACATATTTAGTGACGACGTGCAACAGAAATATCCAGGAAAAAACAACAAGATCTTCCACCCCTAGCCCCCACTTGGGGCCCCTTTGTAGACTTAACTGGCCACATGTCCTCTCGGGTCAACCAGAGTGCCATAGCCTTTAGTAACCTAATTCCTATGCTCAGCACTCCCACACCCTAGCCTGTTGAGCTGTCACTGCACGCCAAGCGTGGTGCCACCTAGCACTATCAACCAGCGCTCACCGAGCCCCTCAAGGGCTGGTACTACACCCACATCATAGGGGTCTCAACAATGTCATTACATCGCACGCTGTACCTCTCTATGGCCGGCACTGTACAGTGACAGCCGTCCCGGCTGTCATCTCGCCCTTCAACAAACGAACAAAACGAATAACCCTTGTGTGCATCAACAAATAAATACCTCAACCCATCTATACAATATGTACACTATATACAAATATACAGTAACTAACGGGGAAATGGGACGAAGTACAGAACAACAATAGGCAAAATAAAGGAAGAGAAAGAGAAAAATAAAATAAAACGCAGTAACACGCGAAACCTCGGGATCCCCTCCAGCACCAGCATCTCCCACCCTCACTGTGTAACAACACCCCCAAGCACAATGAAGGCCAGGTTCAGCCAATAACCAATACAGCCTGACGAGTGCGACAACCAACTGATGGTGTGGGAGCGTGTGTGTATGAAGATCACGAAAACCGAAGAGTCTTTGATCGAGTCCTTGTGGCCAGGGGCCCAGGGAAGGTGGGTTTATTCTCCCTGGGGGTCCTGGGGGGAATGTGAAAATGTCCCGTTGAACCCGGCTCCTCACAAAGAGCAGTCAGCCTGGCAGACGGGTCTTCCTCTCCCAAATCCACTGGAGAAAGCGCGGTTGGCAGCTTGGGGGACGTTAAACACGCACCACCTGAGGACGGGATCACATGACTCCCCTTAGGACCAACCTCAGTGGGTACACACATCAGCTCACCGGACACATCTGATGTTCGGCCCTTGCGTAGTGGTGATAGGATGAATTCACGCAGCGCGATGAAAGGCTTGAGGCAAGAGGGATGTACGAACCAACTCCACCGACCCCAGCGAATTGGAATGCACTGGGGCCGAACGACCCAAATCACATCAACCGGCACCCTCCAGGGTTTAAACAATTTGGGTGATGTACCCACCAGTACCTGTGGACAGTGCAGCCAGGCTCTGTCACCTGGAGCCCACTCATGTGCGGAAAGACGGGAACCCCTCAGCTGATAATTTGCCAATTGGCGTGAATTGGAATGTTCTCTGGAGGCCTCACGCACTTCCAAAAGCCTCTGGAGGGTAAAGCGCATGGAGTCCGAAATTTTAGATTTAGCCTTGTTTGGCGCGGCACCTAATTAGACATCAATTGGGGGGTCGCGTTCTCTTCCGGGCATTAAAAAAATGGTGAGTAGCTGGTGCACGCGTGAGGGGCCATTCTATAGGCAGCCATGACCCCAGGAACATGCAAGTCCCAGTCAAGCTGGGATTCGCTGACCTGATGGTTCAACATGGAGGTCAGAGTCCTGTGCAGCCGCTCCACCATTCCATCCGTCTGGGGGTGGTATGGCGACATACATACTTTATTTGTTTCCAACAAGCCACAAACCTCCCGCAGCAATTTGGAAGACATTTTTTTGCCCTGATCAGTCAAAAGACACTCAGGGGCACCCATGTCTATCACATAGCCATCGAGAAATGCCTCAGTGATGGCCGTCGCCGACTGGTTGGGAAGCGGCCAAGTCATCAGCCAACGCAAAAAATATTGGACGCCCAATAGTAAATACTTATTCCCACGAGGGTTAGTTAGAAATGGACCAAGGATATCAAGAGCGACCAGCTCATTCATGCGGAAGACCTGAATGGATTGCAACAGTGGACAACAGGGTTTAGACAGGGTTTCCGTCGCGCGCACTGCACATACCCATAAAAAATTACCGACATCTTCCGCCATTCCAGGCCAGAAAAAGTCGAGCTTAAGTGTGGCTACCTTCTTATGCACCCCCAGGTGCAACAATCGCTCGTGCACTGCCCAAATGACTTTACCCCGCAGAGCAGTAGGCACGACAATGTTGTAATGGCGCAACCCTCCATCCCAATGCATGAGCAACCCACCTCTGAGGATGACAGAGGCTACACCCCGTCGATCCCCACCCGCCTCCTTGACACGGCGTCGTAACTTGAACAGGGAAGCATCCTCACTCTGGAGGTGCCCCCACTCTGCTTGGTCCAAGCCAATAACGACGTCACGTGCCACGTGACCATAGGCTTTCTCAGAGGTGTCAACTTCGGCCGACACCCCAAGGGAAGGGGCGAGTCCTCAGTAGGCGCCTTACAGCGCCCCGAGCCCGAAAAACACATGCACCCGTCGCTCGTTGGTAATCGCGACAGGGCATCCGCATTTGTGTGTCGGGTACCTTTGCGATAGGAAACAGTAAAGGAATAGTCCTGTAGTGCTGCATGGTCAGAACGCACCTCAAAGGGTCTGCCATAAAGATAGGGGCGATACTGTTGTACAAAAAAATTAATAGCCAAAAGTTCCCGACGTCTGACACAGTACCATTGTTCAGCTGGAGACAGCACTCTGCTGCTATATGCGACAAAACTCTCGACGCCATTAACAACTTGAGACAGAACTGCGCCAATTCCGGTGTTACTAGTACCTGTTCCATGAAAACATTGGCTACAACTAGATATAAGTGAGAACCCATTGGGGTTCCTTCAACTTGTTTGTAGAATGTTCCATTCCAGGTGAAGTAAGAGTTGGTGAGGCAGTGTCTCACTAGGGCCGGTACATCAGCATTCAGTCCTTGTTGGACCAAATCTTCAACGATTGTAATGGTGTCACAGGAACTTTGGTTAATAAAGACACCACATCTAAACTAACGAGCAAATCACCTGGAGATTGTGAGATGACCTTAATTAACGATACCAAGTGAGCTAAATACAGCTGAATGGTTGCAAGGTCTCAGACAGAAATCGGGCCAGTTTGTAGGTGGGTGAGTGAATGGTGGAGACAATAGGACGGAGGGGTGTCCCTTCTATATAGATTTTTGGTAAGCCATACCATCTGGGTGGTCTAGCAGTAGAGGGTTTTAAGGGAATCAGCTTGGTTGGTTTGATTAAAGATATCCAATCAGTGATGATATTGTTGGTTTTCGTAACAAGGTGGTTGGTGGGATCTCTTTTAATTTTGGTATAGCTACCATAATTAAGTAGGTTCTGAATTTTGTTATTGTATGAGGTTTTGTCCATGATGACTGTGGCATGCCCTTGTTGGCTGAGAGGATGACGATTTCCTTTCTCTTTTTTAATTGAGAAGGTTAAAAACGCTCATCCTTACTGATGTTGCTAATAGGTGACTTCGCGTTTTTTGAGGATTGCAGCAATTTCCGATCTTGCCAACGTCTGCAGTAATGTGTCCCAAACTCTTCAGGGCGACGTCGACCTGGGCAATGATATCATCAACTGGGATGTGTTTAGGGGTGACTGCGAAATTCAACCCTTTCGCTAGAACCGATTGTAGGCTGTCCGAAATTGGACTGTTTCTCTGATTGGTAACAATCTTGTCAATGTTACTACTCATTAACATAGCCACCTCCGCGCCGTCATCTTGGATGCCGCTCTCCGATATTACATTAACATGCTAATCTCTCACATTAACATGACTAGCCCCACCCACTTTGTTTATGACCCTTGGGCTACACCTATTTTAAACCTGTAAAACAGTCTGCTTCAGCAGCTTTCCTCTTTTCTCCTCCTGATGACGATCGCTTGTGTTGTTATCGAAATGTCATCGTTTTTTGTTATTTTCTTTCAACCTAACTACGTGAATTCTATATTTGAAGCTTTCGTGACTGCAAGGATCCATACTCTTTGGTTCTATTCGGTAAAGTCACGTGACTTTACCGAAAGACAAAAAGAATATTAAAAAACATGTTTTTATTTTACCAGGACAGTGATATTTTGAAATTAACCTAATTTCAATGAGAAAACGTGCACATCTCTGCCATTCCTTCACGTAAAGTCCTGCACACAAAAGCAAAGTTTGTGGGGAATAATACCCATTTTCTATACTTTTGAGGCATAAGCAATTAGAAAATAACACTTACTACCCAGGAACAAAAATCGTTAACATAGTGTTATCTTTATGATTCAAGACGGGAGATAATGACTGGTTATGAAAGTAATAATACGTAAGTTGACATTTCGCCTACGTCCCATATCTTCCCTGTTTTATTTTTAGTGCCACGTTCTAACTAATCGCTACATTTGTGTTGCCTTTGCTCTGCCTGCAGGTGTAAACACCGTGCGTGCAGGTGTAAACACTGTGCGTGCGTGCAGGTGTAAACATTGTGCGTGCGTGCAGGTGTAAACACCGTGAGTGCGTGCAGGTGTAAACACCGTGGGTGCAGGTGTAAACACCGTGCGTGTGTGCAGGTGTAAAGACCGTGCCTGCAGGTGCAAACACCGTGCCTGCAGGTGTAAACACTGTGCGTGCGTGCAGGTGTAAACATTGTGCGTGCGTGCAGGTGTAAACACCGTGAGTGCGTGCAGGTGTAAACACCGTGCGTGCAGGTGTAAACACCGTGGGTGCGTGCAGGTGTAAACACCGTGGGTGCCTGCAGGTGTAAACACCGTGTGTGCGTGCAGGTGGAAACACCGTGTGTGCGTGCAGGTGTAAACACCATGGGTGGGTCTGACCCTTTTTGTGGAATGTGGAAGTGGATTCCAGCGCGGCAGCCAAAACAAGTCTGAGAACAGCGCGAGCGCATGCCAGCTTGTGTGTGTTTCATTTGAGCGAGACTCGATTAAAGATCCGTCAAGATTGATTTGAAGCTTTCGTGACTGCAGGAATCCATACTCTTTGGTTCTTTCGGTAAAGTCACGTAGGTAGAAAAATAATAGATCTCGACGTTTCGATCGCAACACAAGCAATCGTCAGCAGGTGGGACAACCACAGCAAGAAAAAAATACTTCAGCGGTGTTTTTCTTTACCGAAAGAACCAAAGAGTATCCGCCAAGATGTTTGTAGAGACGGTGTGTTACCGCAGGATGGAACGCGTCTAGTAAGCGTCAGCATTGACATCAACACGTGTGTGTGTGTGTGAATCTGTTCTCAAGGTGAGTGTGAGCAGTGCCATGTATGGTAGTCCACTTCACTGTCTGCACCAATCTCTCCATCGCAGTCATGCAGTTTGCACGAACATTTGCAACACGCAGCTGTGTTTTGCTCTTCAGCAGATACACTGTAGATCCCATGCTGGTGGTATATGCCATGGAGTCCATATCGCCTGTGTTGCTAGGATAGGTCTGGTCAGTTTCATTTAATTTATTTCAGTTTCATTTATTTGGTATAGCCCTGTGAGCCATTCGACTCTTGAATCGAGTGCAACCGCAACAAACAAAAACATGAACAAGAAAACATCTTAAAGTGACTATGAGCAAATAGAAAAATCCAGGAAAAAACAGCAAAAACTTCCAGAAAAAGCACCGTACATTAACGCTGTGTGCAAAAATCCCAGTGGGATGCAAGTCAAACAACAACCACAAGACAACTTAGATTAAAGCCATCAGTTTAACTCCGTACTACAACAAACATGGCCAAACCAAAAAACTTTTCGAAATCACCAAAATAAAGCCATAAAAACAATGTAACAGTTATCATAGGAACTGTGACCGAAATTTCACAATAAACGACATAAACAACATGTACCACCAAACCCTGTAGCCATAGCTGGCTGCATGAGTCACTCCACAACAGCAGGAGCATCAGTAGGAGTATAATTTTTTTTAATCTACCTTTAAAGATCAGCACACTAAATCAAAACACAAGATCATACTTTGCAGCGGTCATCCAGAGCGAAACATTTGATTTTAGGCCACTGAATAGCAGTGGCAGCTAGGGGTGTACAACTCCTCTAGAGCAGTTTTGAGTGAAGATCTCATAGGTAGTGATTAAAGTTGCAGTTAATTGGCAATAGCATTCCAGACCCTGGGGGCATCAATAGCAAAGGCCCTTCCATTCGAGACGTGCGTAAACAGCCTTCGCAATGTCTTTCTCACATCACTCCGCCCTTGCGTCTGACGCAGTGAAGGCCCGTGCTGGCGAAACGGTGAGTGGTGAGCGAGTGTTGAGTGTCAGGTGAGTTGTAAGTAGGTAGGGTTGCCACAGTGCCCACATATCAGCCCTACTATGTTTATTATCACGTCTATGCTGTTATACTGTTACTAGCTTGTTTGCCCCGTCCTAGGACGGAAGCTGTAATATTTACGAAAAAAATTGAGCTGAGCATAATTGTATCTTGTGTAAATTTAATGTCAGTGAATCTTGCAGGAAAGTACGTCATCAAACACTTCACTGCGTTGCACTATAGCACTGTATTAATGGAAGTGATTCTTGCACGAAACTACGTCATAAAACACCTCACTTCATGCCACTGTAGCACTGTATATAACTGACCTTCAATTTGTTCAAATTCACTGCTCTGATAATTTATTATCTACTGCTTTCGGTCGCTGGGGTTGAAATAAATTGGAATGCGCGTGACGTCACTCCACATGCCGCACCCCCCCCCCCCCCGTCATTAATATTCATGAGTGCGTGGATTTGTACATTCAAGCAGAAGGTCGAGCGGAATAAATAAAAAAATACACTCTACGCGAGTGCAAAAATCCACCCGCAGAAGGTCGAGCGGAAATAACAAAAAATTACACTCTGCGTTAGTGTATAAATCCACCCGCTCGTGAACATTAATGACGGGGGGGGGAGGGGAGTGCGGCATGTGGAGTGACGTCACGCGCGTTACACACAAACGTAAATTATTGGCTCATTATAGTATACTGTTATACATCATTCAACTTAATGGCGGTACCAGATATAAGCAGAAAATCACTTCCTGCCACCCGAACAAAGATAGCCAATTCCGGAACTCTCTGGGTCAGATGAGTTGAATTTGGTGAGTGTTAGCTCGTGGGGAGCGGCAGCGTAGCGATTAGCGCGCCGCGCTACGAAGCCAGGGGAAACGAGTTCGATTCCCCCCTCACGGCGAACACAAATGACAAGTATCTGAACCGGTCCTGTGCCGCTCCTTCGTCGATTCAGTCTTAAATACTGTGTAAAAATCGCCACAGGGGAGACAAAGGCGGCCGGGGGCGGTCCTGGCACACGAACCACCACCTCGTGTGACACAGTGGCGACCTCTATAGGTGCTCACTAACAGCACTTGCCCCAAAAGCCTGTTAAGGTCATACGGGGGTATCTTTGTCTGGTGAGTAACCTCGTCTGAGTTGGTTTGAAGTCAATGCAATTCATGACAGAGGTCCTACAGAATAGTGTGACGTGACAGCTGACACCAGCCACTGGTCAGTGGCAGGTATCAGCTTAGCACGCTGGGCTACGTACGGTGCGAGCGAAATAAGTTCAACAGGTGACCTTGACACGCCACCTTCTGTCGTGACGGACTGATTGGTTGCACTTTCGTGTCTGCCTCGGTTGTTATTAATGATGATACATTGCATTTTACGAAACAATAATTTGCGGCGAAACGCCGTACTCGAATTCGAAATGTCGGTTTACTCTCCAACGCACCGGTGTGCTGTACTGGTAACTAATCGGCATGTTTTGCTTACGTGACAAACATTACTAATTGGTTGTGTCGGTTGGTGGGTGGGTTTCACGACGCGTTTATATTTACGCCATCTAACCCAACAACAACAAAAACCTCGTATGGATAACATTGGCCTCGCAAGCCTACTATCTGTGAAACTGGACCACAGCTCGTCTGTTGCTGACAAAGCTTCTGCTGCCACTACCACTGATGTTAACGATCTCTTGGCTCTACATTCTAATATGGCTTCGAAATCAGGGTAGTAGCCGATGTTTTATGCAGATCATCATTTCGTTTAATGCCAGTGATGCCGATTGTTTATGCGAATGCATGAACAACAAGGTGGCATCTGAATGTTGTCTTTTGTGAAATAACGATTGTTAATATAAACGCTACTGACAACTCTAGAATACATAACATAAAACATCGGCGTCGTCGTGCAGAATATATGTAAACAAATTAAGTCAGCAGCCTACAATACTATGGCATAGCTGTACATGCATTCCTCGACTTACGAACACCCGCACTTGTGAACCAGCTGCCATTGTTTTTTTTACATTGCCTTAAAACGCGAACTTCCAAATTGAACCACGCAACTATATACCTCGTAGAGGACAGGTCAGCCCGTCCTATGAAGAGGGGTTGCTGAGACAGCCCAGATGACAGATCGTGACCCTCACCAGACGCCACTCTTGATAAGAGAGGATCAAGACACTCATACATCGGGCTAAACAGTGTCAGATGGTGAAAGTCTAGTGAGAGAGATTAAACACGTTAAAGAAGCACTACAACAGAATGGCTACAATAATGCTCAAATTAACAGAGCATTGAATGCCAAATCACGAACGCAAAGCAACCCTGCTGAAAGCGATAGGATTGTTCAAACAAATACAATACCATATATCTCAGGAGTAACTGATAAATTAAAGTAAAATTTGGTACAATACACAAAATGCAAAAACTGGTATCTGGCACTAAAGGCGAATTGTCTAAATTATCAACAGAAGGTGTATATCGGATTAATTGTTTATGTGGCAGATGCTATATTGGACAGGCGGGATGTAACATCAGCGTAAGACAAAATTAAAAACCAAAGAAATATTAAATAATCTCAAACACAACTGTCGGCGATGGCAGAGCATGCTTGTCAACAAGGACACACAATTGATTTTGATAACGTTGAAGTGTTGTGTAAAACTAATTATTACTGGCCAAGACAAATTAGAAAATCCATTTAAATTTAGAGAAATACAAATAACTTTAATCGCTCTGACAGCTACAGGCTTAGTGCGGGCTGGAAGCGTATTATTAAATGAATAAAATATATAATACAATTACAATTTCTTATAAGGGAAACAAATACCAATGAATAACAATTGAATGATTACCAATCTATTATATAATTACAATACCCTCCCCTTCTCTGCCTCAAATCACTGCACCTGAATGAATTAAATGATGACGTCAACCTGCTGCTGCTCTATTTAAGACCGGGAGCAAGTGGAGAGCCTCACCATTCTGGCGAATTGCCCGATGCTGCTGGAGTAATCACCAGCGAAACACGGTCCTGTTCCTGTTCTTCCTGAAGCACCACTGCGGCGCTCGTCGATGTCCCGTGGGTTCTCCAGCCACCCCGGGGTGTGCGAGGGCCCCAGGCCGGGTGGTCTGGGGTGGCCTTGCTGCTGGAGGGTGGGGGAGCCACAGGCGGCACGGGAGGAGTTACCCCGCTGCAGCGGGCACATGGAGATGGCGGGGATGGAGACGGAGTCGCGGCGCACGTCGCGGACCAAGGAAGGCGCCCGGGGTGCTGAGAGCGACCGGAGGAGCGGCGCGGGCACGTCTGGTGCGAGGGTGATGTTGGGTGAGGCGCAATGAGGGAAGGGAGTGGAGGGGGTTGATGGGCTGGAGAGTGCGGAGAGGGAGGAGTGGGGAGGAGAACGAGGGGGAGTGCTGGGAGGATGGGGTGGGAGTGCCCCCGACCAGAATGGGGAGGAAGGGGCAGGAGAGGCGCCTGCAGCCCAGGGGCCGGGGGAGGGGCAGTGGAGGGAGAAGACCGTGGGCGCTGGCCCGGTGGGTGCGGGGAGACCCGGCGGAGGAACGGGGAGGTGGCGCAGCGGAGCTGGGGCGGGCCTGACCCCGATGCAGGCCAGGAGGCACAACTGCGTGCGAATCGAATTCACGGAAGATGTGGAAGAGGGGGTGACCCTGGACAGGACGACCTTCGTGAGGTCGGTGGTGCTTGGGATGCTGCGGGTGGAGGCGGAGGACCTCTACTGCTTGATTGTTCTGCCGGGGGGGAGGGCGTTCGATGTGAGCTTCAACACCAACATTCTGCTGCAAAATTTCCTTGCCCGTTTCGAGGAGAAGGCAGGGGAGAAGCCGCTGACGTCCATGAGGACGCGGTTACTGTCGGACCTGGAGACAAAGGTTGTGACTGTGTTCCTTTATAATGAAGCGTTGTATGATCAGGACGTGGAGGTGTGGCTGAGGCAGCATTGTGTGGTTCTGTCGGGTTGCAAGAGGGTGCTGGATACGGCGGGGATATGGACGGGGGCCAGACAATGGAGGGTGCGACTGAAGACGGAGGTGGGGGGGGCACTGAGGTACGTCCCGAGCGCATGGAACATTGGGGGGAACAGGGGCTATGTTGTCTATGCGGGACAGCCCAAACTGTGTAGGAGGTGTGGGGGAGGGGGGCACCTGGCGGCAGCGTGCGTGGCACGGGTTTGTTACAGGTGCAGGGCGCTGGACCACACGGTGGAGGAGTGCGGTATAGGACCTGCCCAGAGTCCTATGCTAACAGGGTGCGGGCATATCGGAGTGGACAGGTAGAGGAGGTTTCAGAGGAGGCGGCTGGACCCGAAGCGGGCCGGGAGCACGGAGGGGAAGGGAAAAGGGAGGTGGAGGAACCACGACCCCCCGGGGAGGGTGAGGGGGGGGGATCTGTGGGGGAGGGAGCACCACCACCACTGGAGGGGGAGGGGGGGAGGAGGGGAGGGGAGATGGAGAAGAGGACTCCGAAACCCCAGTGGGGGACTGGGCGGAGGTGATGGGCGAGGAGGAGGGCGAGGAGGGGCAGCGGGTGGAGGAAGAAGCGAATGACGCATGGGAGGAATCGGGGGGGAGAAAAAGGAAGAAGGACAGAGTTCCAAAAGAAGCTAGTACCCAGCAAGATGCGAGCCTCTCAGGATCCTCGCCGGATTCGGGGGAATCTGGGTGGAGGTGGGTGGAAGGGGGGGGGGGGGGACGTTTGAACAGGGGGAAGCCCCGGAAGTTGAAGGGGAGAAAAAAGGTGAAGGAGAAGGCGGACAAAGGCAGACGGGGGGAGCGCGCACCGGAGTCCGACACAGAATAATGCACGTCTCGGCATGGACATATCTGTAGCATCTGTTAATGTGAGAGGAATGAAGGGGAAGGGAAGGAGGGGGGCGATCATGCAGTGTCTGCAGATCACCAGACGTGACGTAATTTTCCTCCAAGAATGTCACCTACCCTATACCCTAGGGTCGGAGGCTCTGCTGGACGAATGGAAAGGACACTACATTTGGTCCGGTAGCAACGGGAACAGATGTACAGGTGTGGTTACCCTCCTAGGAAGAAGAGGAATGAGAGTGGAAGGGACCCAGGAAATAATACCGGGTCGGCTCCTCTGTGTAGATGCATCTTACCAGGATGTGGAGCTACGGCTGATAAATGTGTATGCCCCGGTACGATGTATGGAAAGGACGGAGGTGTGGGAGAGGCTGCGGGCCTACTGGCCACCAGGAGGCAGGTCATTGTGGGGGGCGATTTTAACTGCCAGTTATATCTGGCAGATCTGGTGTCGGTAAAGGGGAGGAGGAAGTTAGATTCCTCTTCCAGGAAACTGAGGGAGTTGATGGAGGACTTTGGGATGGTGGATACGTTCAGGAGGGTGCAAGGCACGCGGCCAAAGTTCACGTGGGCGGATAAGAGTGGGGGCACACAATCACATATCGATTTTATTTTCGTATCCGACAAGGTGAATGTGGGAAGTGCGGGGGTGGAACCTTTTCCCCTCTCGGATCACAGAATGGTGGTGGTGGGGCTTGTGATCCCAGGTGGGGTGAAGAGGGGGAAGGGTGTGTGGAAGATGAATGTGGGCTTGCTGGTGGATCAGGAGGTGGCGGAGGACTTCACGCGAGCATATACCAGCTGGAGGACGCTGCAGGTGTGCTTCCCCACGGGGGTGGAGTGGTGGGGGCAGATAAAGGGTAGGATAAGAACGTTCTTTCAGCGTTATAGTAGGAGGAAGGGGGTGGGTAGGGAATTGAGACAGTGGAACGCTAGGTTAGAAAGGCTGTATAGACTGCTAGAGCTAGGGTTCCCGGTGGGAGAAAGGATAGAGGAGTTGAAAGGGAGGGTAGCCTCAGTCCTGGAAAAGAGGACTAGGCAATTAGTGTATAGGGCGAGGGTCAGGGCAACAGAGGATAAGGAGCAGTGTACAAGATTTTTCTTTAAGGCGGGTAGGGAGGGAGACAATGAAATGAGGGAGCTGGTTAGTCCTACTAGGGGTAGACAGGTGACGACGGACGGGATGATTAGTGTAGCAGAGGACTTTTATGGGGATTTGTATAAGAGCAAAGGGATAGATGGGGGGCAGAGGGAGGAGCTGCTGGGGGCATTGGGGAAGAGGGTTGAGAACCCGGAGGTGCTAGGGGAGAGGATTCGACGGGAAGAAGTGGAAGGGGCGGTGAAGGGGCTGAACAAGAACAGGACCCCAGGCCCGGACGGGATTCAAGCGGAATTCTATATAAAATTCTGGGAACTCCTGAAAGAGCATATTATGCAAATTTGTAGGAAACTCTGGAGGAGGGGCGGGTGCCGGACGACATGCGGGAGGGTCTGGTCACGTTGATTTATAAAGGGAAGGGGGACCGTAGGGACCTGGGAAGTTGGAGGCCAATAACCCTCCTGAATGCTGACTACAAGTTCGTGGCATGGGTGGTCGCGGGGCGACTGGGGAAGGTGGTGGGTGAGGTGGTGGGACCGGACCAGACGTGTGCGGTCCCGGGGAGGAGGATCGCGGACACTTTGGTGGTTTTAAGGGAGGCGATTGAGGGCGAGAGAGAGAGAGGGGGTGCCCGTTGGGGACCTGGACAAGGCCTTCGACCGCCTCTCTCATGAATTCATGCTGGCAGTGATGGAGAGGATGGGGGTGTGTGGGCCCCTGGTGGAGTGGGTGAAGCGATTCTATGAGGGGCTCAGGGCCAGGCTCCTGATAAATGGGGAACACTCCGGGATCATTCCAGTGGGATCCGGGGTGCGACAGGGATGCCCGATGTCCCCAGTACTATTTGTCATTTGCATGGAGCCTCTGGTGAAGATGATAAGGAATGACCAGAGGATTAGGGGGGTGGTAATACCGGGGAGCAAGGAGCAGGGAAAGGTGACCCTGTACATGGATGATGTGGCCGTGCTATGCAGGGACGTAGCATTGGTATGGAGGGCAATGGAGGGGATGGGGAGGTTCTGCGCGGCCTCCGGATTGAAGGTTAGTGTGGGGAAAAGTGAGCTGATGGTGTTTGGAGACTCGAGGCTTTTCGAGCGTTGGCCGCCAGAACTGAGTTTGCAAACAGAGGATATAAAGGTACTGGGGGTATCCTTCTGTAGGGATATGATGGGGGAAAATAACTGGGAGAAGGGGGTAAGGAAGGCAAAGGGCTGTCTGGGTAAGTGGGCAGGGAGTCGGCTCACGATGGCCAGTAGGATTATGGTGGTGAAGACGGAAATATTACCAACTCTAAACTACTTGGCGCAGGTTTTCCCACCAGGTGAGAGGGAGGCTAAGGCCTTGACCTCGGCGATCTTCAGGTTTATCTGGGGGGGAGGGATGGAGAGGGTGAGGAGGGCTGTGATGTGTCTGCGGGTCGGGAATGGGGGGAGGGGTGCCCCAAATGTGGGGTATACCCTGCAATCGACTTTTGTTTGCAACGCGCTGCAGCTGTTCTTCTCCGCGGAGCCGCGGGGCAAGGCAGCATGTTATATGAGGTATTGACTGACGCGGCGGCTGCGGGGGCTCGGGTTGACCGAGATAGAAAGGAGTGTTCCTTTGGACTGGCCGGGGGGCTGGGTCAGCGACTTGGTGGGGAGTTACATCGGGCAGCAAGGCATGAACCGGTGGGGGGGCCGGTGGGCCCCCAGGGAGGTGCGGGCTGCGGCGGAGAAGGAGGAGGCCTGTTACGAGGTGGCCGGTGCGAGGAGGGAGATGCACGGGAAGATTTGTAGAAACGTGTCGTCGGCGGCGCTCACGAAGGAGCAGAGGGACCTGTCATGGCTGGCGGTCCGGGACACGTTGGAGACGCGGGGTTTTTTGTACAGCCGCCAAATGGCACATACCCCCAAGTGCCTGAGGGGCTGCAATGCGGACGAAACTGCAGCGCACGTGATGGTGGCGTGCCCTTTTGCCCAGAAGGTTAGGAGGAGGAGTAAGCCATTGCTGGCCCAATTCGCGCTGTCGAGGGTGACGGCACGGGGCGTTATGTAGGGAGAACTGCGGGGGGTGGGGAGGGAGGACAGGGACCAGGTGTGGGCTGTGATAGGAGCGACAAAGGAGGCGCTGTGGAAAGCGCGAAAGAAGGAGCTGGAGGGGTCCCAGATGTCCCCATTGGAGACATGTTATGTAGCAAGGAGATTGTTGGAGAGGGTGGTGGAGGTGGACCGGGTGAGAATGGGGCGCGATGTCGCAAGGGAACGATGGAAGTGGCCGCTACCCAGGATGGGTTAGGGCGGCCGGGGAGGGGGGGGGGCCTTACCGGCGCCCGGGGGTGAAGGTGTGCGTGACTGGAAGGGGAGGCTGCCCCTCCAGTGCTGTGGCGGGGATGACTCCGGTCCAGAGGATAGGTCAGTGGCCGAGTGGGGCCTTTACGTGCAAGCGAGGGGGCGGCCCCTCGGTTTTTGCTTTGTTTGTTTTGTTATTTCCGCTGAGATACTGAATAAAATTTTAAAAACCGTAATTACCAGCGAAACGTCGTACTTAAATTTTTTATGATGTTTATTCACTCTTCAGCACACCGGTGGGCTAAAGTAGTGAATTGTTTGTCCTTTGTACACGTGACACATGTTTTACTGTTTTACCGTGTCGGGTGGTGGAGGGTTACGACACATTTATAAATAACGCGATCTAACCCAAAAATCATTATTATGAATAATATTCATCGCGAAAGCATACGTGTTAGACTGATTTTGGTATTGCAGCCAATCAGTAAGAACGTCCTGAATTTTGTTGTAAGTGGTTTTATCCATAATGACAGTGGCATTGCCTTTGTCGGCTGAGAGGATGACTGTGTCATCTGTTTTTTTAATTGAGAGTTCAAAACGCTCGTCCTTGCTGATGTTGCTAATTGGTTTCTATGCGTTTTTGAGGATAACAGCGATTTCAGATCTAGCAACGTCTGCCGGGATGTGTCCCAAGCCTTTGAGGGCTATGTCGACCTGGGCAATGATATCATCTACTGGGATGTGTTTAGGGGTGACTGCGAAATGCAACCCTTTAGCTAGTACCGATTTTAGACTGTTGGAAATTGGGATGTTACTATGATTGATGACAATCTTGTTAACATCTAACTTTTAGCATGTGGCTCTGGCTTCTTTTTTTACAGGAGGTTGAATTTAGCAATCAAGTTAAGTTTACATTTGGTTGACATTGAAGTAGCTGAAGAAACTGTCATATTATCTACATGGTCCCAATCAGATCTGGACATTTTATCTGTTAATTCTCAGTGTGATTGTAAGTTAATCTTGTCTAAATTATTAAGTTCAAGTCGGAGCAATCTTATTCTCTCTGAGATTAGAGCTAGTAGGCTCTCTCGCCTACTTCTGCAGTTTTTTCTTGCTGTGGTTGTCCCACCTGATGACGATTGCATGTTGCTATCAAAAGTCGTGATCTATTATTTTTCCACCTACGTGACTTTACCGAAAGAAACAAAGAGTATTGTTAATTACTTTACGTAGTCATAATCGTAATGAATAGAATTATCGTTTGCTTTGTCATGGCCCTTCCGACGTGGTGAGCGCAAAATGGTTATGCTCAAGTTGAACCAGCAGGTGAGACCTGTGGTTTTTAATGAAATGCCATAATTTTACCCCTAATTTGAATGGAAAACAATTATAATTATGATTGTTGATATAAATGCTTTCAATTAAAGTGCTGAATCTGTGCATGTTGAATACTGTCGCGATATGCACTATTGTGCATATGCGATCGTCCATCTGTGTTTTACCGTCTTTCATACAGTACAGTACTTGATGTTTGCAAATACGACAATTAAACGTCTTATACAGGTGACCCCGACTTACGACGGCTCGACTTGTGACCCCCCACTTTTACGACCTTATAGTCAATAAGACCCCCCCCACAGTAACCACCAAAACACGTATTTACGACCGCCAAATGACTGCTACCGAGTCCGCGCGTGCCAATGTGCAGTCTGCGCTTGCCAATGTCCAGACTCTTAGTGTATATTGTAGCGGTACAGCAGTGTTGTGCACAGGCGACGTGTCACGTGCACACTTGTCGCCAGATGGCGCTGCTTTGCCCTACCACCGTGTGGGTGTGTACAGCATAGCCCGACAGCCTGCAGCTACGCCGAGAGCGAACGAATCTTTCGCAACGCTCTTCCACTTCTTTGAAAGTTTGCTAAAAAACAATTTGTACATTTTTTGCCATTCATTGTCTGAGGAGGAAATGTGATGCTCACGCAGAAAAGTACTTCAGGCTTTTCAAATGCAAGTGTTTATACTTAATAAATGTTTGTAAACGTTATGTTAAGTTACAATTAATGGTAAGATTTTTTTTTCATTTATTTTCGTGGTCAATTTTGGTATTTTAGTGGTATGTAATGTGTTTCCAGGAACGGAACTGCAATTTATAACATTGTGCCTTGAGAAGTAAGGGATTAGATTGTAGGTGTGGGGGTCGCCTGTACGTATCGTGTTCTAAATTTAATGTCACTACATTGCAATCGAGGTGATCATTATTCTAATTGTAATAGCCATGCGTCGTGCTGCATGTTATTAACCTTTCATTATTGTATAGCAATGCGCATGCTTTTATTCATGGTGGGGTCAAGGGTTGACATTGGCAGGCCATCATTGTCATCTCTACATGTTCATAAAATAGCTCCTACTTTGTGAAGTCGTCAGTGGTTAGTAAAGATGGCTCCTGCCATGGGGATGTGGAATTTCCACTGGTCGAGATGAGCGCTGCACACTGCCCATAAGCGCATAAAGACATTTTGACAATACACTGCTGAATGATTGCCTCCCCACGCCGTGCTGGTCATGGCGACCATTTAACCAGACTTCACCGGTCGGTGTGGATTGGTAAAGGCGGGCAGCATAGACGTACAGTACAACTGCATTTATATCCAGTTGTACTGTACATCTATAGGGCTGCGGGGCCACGTTATGTTTATACACAACGTGACGTTGTGTTTATACACGTGACCCCGCAGCCCTATGACAACCTGTTTGTGCACTATGGGCACCCATCCAGGCACTGTCCAAGCTCATATCTGCTTGTCTTTCGAGGTCTGACCAGTCGGGCACATTCCAAGTCCGGGTGATTTGTTCATAGGTGGATTATAGTGATTCTGTTCTTAAGAGTTAATATCTCGCTGTGGTGAGATGTTAACTGCTTCACCTAGTGCACAGGAGGTTGTGGTTTCGATGTTGACCCTCACGCCTGTATATTCGGAGTTTGCATGTTCTCCCCGTGGTTGTATGGATTCTTCTCTGGGTCCTCTTGCCTTTCTCTCTACATTTAGAAACATATGCGAGTATTTGGTTGCTATAAATGTCCACATGATAAGCCACTTAATTGGGCTATCATTTGTGGCCAGGTCGCTTATGGAAAAGAGCTATATAGCTAAAGTGGGCCTCACCTGGTAAAAGAAAATAGTTAAAATAGTTTTCATAGTATTTTTTTTAGCTAAATACACGTATTTCAATGCACACACTTTTGTTTTCACTCAAGTAGAACGTACATTATTTTGACCCCAGAATTAATCTAATTTCATGAGCTGAAGAAAAGTGGGTGGTTTCCTTTCGATATGTTTAATTTGCTTTATGCAAGCCACCCACTTTTATTCAGCACATCAAATTGATCAATTCTGGGGTGAAAATGTATTTTCTATTTGTGAGTGCAAATAAAATTGTGTGCATTGGAATACTTGTTTTTTACCTTCATTTTTCCTTAGTTTAACTCGGTGACAACTCAAGAGAACAGGATAGAGTTTATTGGTAAAACTCCCTGAACCTGGGTGACCAAGATGACAAGAAGACAAATACAAGTACAGCAATGAGCAAAATAGAAAGCAGAGCCACACAACCAAAGAAAAATAAATATATATTAGAGAAGTACAAAAATTACTCCATTATAGAAAAAAATCTAAAACGTAAATCAATATTAAATAACATGGGGAATGGCCCTGACAGATTCCTTTACAACACATTCATTATAAAAGTTAATTATATAAATATGATGGATTTAGGGTGATTATCAGAATCTTTATTTGTACTAGAGGAATCCGATGAGCTCTAAAGCTCTATTTTACATGTCCAGTAGACTTGTATGAAAACAGACATTGTTACATGTCAAACAGCTCTACAGCTCTATTTTACATGTCCAGTAGACTTGTATGAAAACAGACATTGTTACATGTCAAACAGCTCTACAGCTATATTTTACATGTCCAGTAGACTTGTATGAAAACAGACATTGTTACATGTCAAACAGCTCTAAAGCTCTATTTTACATGTCCAGTAGACTTGTATGAAAACAGACATTGTTACATGTCAAACAGCTCTAAAGCTCTATTTTACATGTTCAGTAGACTTGTATGAAAACAGACATTGTTACATGTCAAACAGCTCCAAAGCTCTATTTTACATGTCCAGTAGACTTGTATGAATACAGACATTGTTACATGTCAAACAGCTCTAAAGCTCTATTTTACATGTCCAGTAGACTTGTATGAAAACAGACATTGCTACATGTCAAACAACTGCTTGTCTGTTTAATAAAATACGTGCCCTGTATGAACTACTCCATGGTTGTCAAGAGCATGTCACTGCTGTTGCCTGCCTTGTAGGTATGTATGTTGAACTTATTTAGCACCGTACGTAGCCTTCGCCGTGACATGCAATTTCCAATATTTTGGCTTGCAGGATTGCAGTTGTTCCGGTCTGACCAAGAAGGCAAGGCGGTAAGTGCACACACATGGCATGAGCCCAAATACCAAACCCTAAATGCGAATTGTTTGCGATTCCTGAACCCACCACAATGAGGCCTCTGTATACATTATGGATTCTGATGTAATGCGGGTGATGTTTGCATTATCATTGTACTGCTCACCTTTTAGCGGCCTTTGGTCTATATTATTGGTGTGTTAAAGCCTTCAATTATTCTGTCTTTGGTACAGGCCGATCCGTTTCAAGGACAGAGCATACAGCATCACTGCATTAATATTTGCTTTTTTTACCACGAGTCTGTGGTTGATGCAGACTTGATGCCTTGTAATGTGTGTCAATTTGGTGTTTGAAAAAGCTTTACTCCTCCGGTATTTATGCCTTTTAAAATAATTTATTATATTTGTTAAGGTGTAGAACCACGCGGTTGCTACTTAACATTTTGATACTGGCAAAAGGGTCCTGTAGATAGTCGTGTGTGAGTCAAAACCGGAGCAGTCGGAGGAAACCCACACGTGCTAGAGGGGCAGCACTATCTCTTACAGATAGAACAGATAGATATTAGCCCTCACTTTAATGTTCCGCATTCCCCGATCAAGCAGGGGTATGACAGCGATTAATCGAGAATCAAAACTATTTTTGTTGAACTAAAAGACAAAAGGTAAAAAGGTTACACCTTACAATCACAGCTGTAAACTACAAGGGCACGGTGGCGAGATGGCAACTACCTCGCCTGGATTACATGGAGGTCGTGGGTTCGATCCTGACCAATCATGGCTGCAGTATATTTGGAGTTTCCATGTTCTCTCTTCCTGTGGTTATGTGGATTTTTCTCCGGGTCCTCCAGAGTATTTGGCTGCTATTAATTTATTTATGATATTCCACTTGAGTTATTATTTCTGGCCAGATCGTTTATGAACAGAGCTCTATTGCTCAGTGGGCCTTACCTGGTAAAATAAAAAGTTTAATTTTTTTTACAAACATGAAAATGTACATAATTGATACTGCACTCATTGCCAAAGTAGACATGAGACACCTCTCGTCTGGCAGTGTGTACCTGCCATTAAGACATGTCAAACATGCCTCTGATAATGGCCCACTGATTGGGCACAATTTAGATATCTACGCTGTAAATGCTTATCCTGGTGCTGTGACAGTGAGCACAGAAATAACTGGTGAACTCCGCATACCGAGTTTTTTTTAATCTACTATCTTGCAGTTTTGCAGTATAGTAATCCATATTACTAAGCATGTGCAAATGTACAGTGTCTATATGCTACTGCAGATGCTATTTGTTAATGTATAGCGCACTGGACTTGCAACCCATGGGTCACTGGTAAACATTCTGAAACAACGGGCACGTTCCTTAAACCCCAGCCTCTGTCGACCCGCATGGAATATTAGGCCAGATACCCTCTAGATAGGCTCTCCATAGCTGCTTCTAGTGGAGGCTTTTCTATCAGGAGTGGCGTGTGCAACTAATTGCAGGACTGCACCTTTACCTTTTGCTATAGACACATTTAGGTTAACATCCCAGGCAACATGGATGTTGATTATGCCTGGAATATCATTAGTGTACTGACTCTAACCTCGTATATGTAGGGTCATTGTGAAACACTTCGCAAATTAAATGTAATAATTCCCGATGTACAGACAAAGACACAAAGGGACGGTTTATGGTTAACCGACTGAATCGCGGGTCTCCTCTTCCCGAAGGGTTGCTGGCTATACACGCCGATTGCACCATCAGTGGACGTCTTCAGTCTGGCTTGTCAATACACCACTATTTGGGGCGGTGCACAAGCACGGAGGTCATGTGCAAAGACTCGCAGACAGAGGCGCTACTATGGGTGGGGTGGGGTGGGGCGGTTATGTGGCAACGTTATGCCACGCATAGGGGCCCAGTCGGCCACAAGGGGGCCTCGAATCAAAAGATAAACAAGTAACAAATGTTAAGAAAAGTTATTCTATTTTTTTATTCATTCAAAATTACCTGCGGTCTACCATGGACCTAGCCCAATTAACCCATCTGACTATAGCATCAACACAGCAGCAGAAAGTTGCGCGATCCACCCCCTTTGAGGAAATCGTAGGCCGATGGAGCCGTCATCAAAGCAATACCCATGATCACTTAATTGTGAATATTCTACCTTTAAATATTTGTATTAATACTATTACGTTAAAGACTGTTTTCCTCAACCCAATACGCTGTGCAACTAAAATAATATAGAGAGTTATAGATCACTATCTTTACCACCCGGGTTCACCCGGGACTTGGATTCACCACGCCCGGCCGCCTTTGTCCCCCCCCAGTGGCGATGTTCACACACCACACCAGTTCCTTGTTTGAGGCTGAGTCGACCTAGGGGAGGCCCAGGACCGGAAAAAATAATCGTCATCAGTGGTGGTCGTGTGCGGGAATCGAACTCGGGTCGCCGAGTTAATAGCGCAGCGTGCTAACCGCTACACTACAATGCATTACGCTTCCACATGTGCGGGTCACATGACAGATTTGACGTCTCAGCTCACTTGCCGTGCAAAAAAAACATGCATTATTGAGCTCCCCCCCCCAAAAAAGAGTTTTTTAAATAATTTTTGCATGGTGTACAGTCTAGAAAGTATCCACATGGCAAATTTCAAGTTTGTTGCATGTCGGAAAGTACGCTAAACATTTTGAACAGACACAATTACAACTTTGCCTTATATATATGGAGATTAAAAGTAATTATAACTATAAACAAATACTTGACACTTTGTAGTAGAACGAAGCAAAATGGAGAGAGTAATTATAACAATCATATACTCATTCCACAGAATGAAAAGCCCGAGTAGAATCATTAGGATCAAAATGTTTAATAACAATCATTTAAAAAAAAAGTTCCAAATGTATGCTTTTCCACTCTCCCATGGAGAAGCAAAATGCTCCTTCATGGAATTAATAAAAGGATGACTTTAGTAAATTTAAGTAATCAAATAGTTAACAATGAAAATTAATTAAACAAAAAGTTGCGCATTTTGACGTCACATTTCCCACACCCACTCCCTCGTCACACATCGTCACAAATGTTTGACTCCCCCCCCAGGTGTGTGACGTCATTTGTGGACGGCCCCTTGCGAACCGGGGGGGGGGGGTCTACTGACAAATTATGTACGCATAGGAAACGGGGGGGGGGGGGAAGCCTCGATAATAATTTGTCTACATTGGCCTTCAAATGAGTTAGATAGTCCGGCGGTGGACTATCTGTTTACTTAAACACGTTAATATTATGAATCCTTGATCGTTTCTGCGTGGATTAAATATCGGCCGTTCTATAGGATTCGGGGGGTGGGGGGAGTCAAGAGTACGTACGCAGGTGGGGGGGAGGGGGATTTAAAAAGTGCATGTGCGTACAGGGAGGGGGGGGGGGGGGTCAAGTCTTAACAGATTTTTGCGTACATACTAAATGGATGGCCCCTAAATACACAAATGTGGTCTTGCACTGACAGCCTCTGTCAATAAATTTGTCTTGTGCAGAGGCTCCCAATCGGAACCGTATAAAACCATTGAATAAGCCCTGACTTTTTGTTGACTTCAATTTCCACCAATCACGCACAGCCCCGTCGACTAATCCCTCACCGCACGCCAACTGGCCTGTCCTGGCTGGCCAACTCGTGCGCTGCCCCCGGTCAAGGCCAGACTTCGTGGAGACTTGGCTTCCAGAAATGGGGGAATGGGGGATTTTCCCCCATCACCGCTCACCCCCCCCCCCCTTACCTTATGTAACCTCGGCCACGCCACATCACCCCGGTGCGACAGCATTTTACTGTTTCACCAGGTCTTGTGCAACCTGAGATCCATCTCGCCATTATCAGTTTGGTGCACAACACATGCTCATGCCTCGTGTTATATTTAATCATGCACACTCACACATCAAAAACCTCGCAAAACTGAGTGAGATAATATACAAAACTGTGTTTAGAACAATCACCAGTCGTTTATTTATGGAAAATGACAGACCACAAAGATGAAATGTATTTCGATTTAAAGCTTTCGTGACTGCAATGATTCATCTTCTTTGGTTCTTTCGGTAAAGTCACGTAGAATGAGAATAAAATAATAAATTGATAAAATAAAATAACACAATAATATTCTCACGACGTTGTGGCTGAAACGTCGTGAGAATATTATTGTTATTTTATTTTATCAATTTATTATTTTATTCTCATTCTACGTGACTTTACCGAAAGAACCAAAGAAGATGAAATGTATTGTTTAAGTAAACCATGGTGATAGAAACACAACAACAAGCATTATTGCAATCATAACTCAGAACGTATCATCCACGTTAACACGAGAATGACCAAGATTATAGTAACTTCATAACGCAATAAGAATTGTAATTAAAATATATATTTCTTGACTGAAAGGTTTTGTGACTGCAAAGAATATGAATATATTATTTGGGTCTTTTGGTAAAGTCACGTAGACAAGTTCATATAAAATAACAAAAAAAACTACGACGTTTTGATAGCAACACAAGCATTCATCATCAGGAAGAGGGGGTTACTTTCTAAAGGGAAACTGTTTATAAAGGTTTGAAATGGCCGTAGCCCAAATGTTAACAGCCAATGTTAATGTAAGTGGTTGGCAGCGGCCGCGACGGTGGTGGGTTTATCACCAATCAAAGGGCTGGCAGGTAAAAATTTGCATGTTAATGTAAAATCGTTGAGCCGCCTCCACCCTGACATGGTTATGTTAATGGTAGATCGCAGGACGTTATCAACAAGTTTAAGTCATAAATGGCTGATGTTTCCATCCTACCACCTTCCGATGTTAGTTGTTATTTTTGGCTCTCTGATTTTACATTAACAGATTAAATTTCTCACCCAAACACAGCCACCTCGCTCGCCGAGCCCGATATTGTGGTCTCCCATTAACATGCGAATCTCTCCCATTAATATAGCCACCTCAGGGCGCTGGCCGTGGAGGCCGCTCAACTTTTTTACATTAACATGCAAATTTTTACCTGCCAGCCCTTTGATTGGTGGAAAACCCACCACCATCGTGATCGCTGCCCACCACTTACATTAACATTGGCTGCTGACATTTGGGCTACACTCATTTCAAACCTTTATAAACAGTTTCCCTTTAGAAGCTAACCCCCTGTTCCTGATGACGAACGCTTGTGTTGCGATCAAAACTTCGTAGTTTTTTTGTTATTTTCTTTGAACCTATCTACGAGACTTTACCGAAAGACCCAAAGAATATATTTTTCTATCACCGCAAAAAAGAAGCAATCGAAAATGTTCACAGGGGTCTTATGGAGTAGGCGTGGCGTTGGCCGAAAGGGGCGTGTGCCCATATATGGTAATTGTGAATTGTGAATCGGGTTTAAATTGTATTGATTTAACACAGTCGATCTGTCACTCAGCTCAACGTCGATCAGGCAGCCATGTTGAAAATGTAGATTCATTGGCAATCGATTACATTAGCCAGCAATACTTGGGATCGAGTAGTCGTGTGACCCCGCTCCCTTTATTTGATTGTATATTAACCCTGAGTCGCAATGACGTGATTAACCCACAAATTATGATTAGGTATTTTTGTTTCCTTATAATATTCTTATGCCCGTTTTCATTTTAAACGTCATTCAATGAAGTGTCTAAAAATCGCATGTCAATGCATGCACCGTTTTGTCTGATCTGTGAACCGCAGAAAGTAATTTAAGATAAAAAAAACTGCCATTTCAAAGAGGGCTGCCCGATCAACTTTCAGCTGGGTGCCAGATGGACTGAGCCGAATCGATACCGATGAAACCTCGATTCACGATGAGTAGACATGGGCAAGAACACGCCCCCTTTCGGCTGACACCCCACCCATTTCCATATATGAGGGCAAATTTTTGATCGGTGATTTCATTGTCCCACAGTGCCACCCCCACCCAGTGCTCGAGCAGACGCATGGTCAGCCTGCTGCTCAGCCTGCTGCTCATTGCGCGGCGTGTTTCACACAACCCGCGCAGCCATGAGCCCCTTCTGCAACACGGTCATTAGGTTACACGATGCAGGTTGTGAAGTGACCATCGATGCAACTTATTACGATCATGAGCGTCGTTGTGCAGAAAATGAGTGACAATAAGCAGGCAATATAATTCTCACATCTGAGACCCATAAACTCTCCGATAGGGTGCTTGGAGGTACACATCTGACAGTTCACCAGTATTGGTTGAAGCAAGCCAGACATAACTGATGAGCCACTGAATGTCAACCGATCTCGAGTTTGCATATTTGTAACCAATGCTGCTGAAAGATTGCACTCCCAGAAGGCCGTGTGGCTGGTGGGATGTGTAAACACACTTTATTGACATGGAGACGTATTTTGAGACTTAAAACATTCCATATGTGATCGGCAATTAGTTGACATCCCATACGCTTACACGGGAGGATACATTATGATATTGGGCAGAGTAAATTTAGGTTCCTATTTATCTTCCAACGGAGACTCGTTAATTGCAGTTAAATTATGGTAGCAATCATTTTAACAATTGAGTTCCACGTCAGTATAGTTTAGGAGATTTGGGCTCTGAAACCAGCACACATAAACAACGGTCGAATTGTGCAATTGTGACAATGGGGATCTGTTCTTTCATGCAAGCAGGTGCCAGATATGTTTAAGTACTCATCGCTACGATTTATGCATGTTACTGAGACTGAATATAAAAAATAACATTGCGAATCGAAACCATAAATCGGCTCAATGTAAACAACTCCAGATAGCAGCCACAGTGAGCACTGCAAAGCAGGCGAGATACACATCGCATTATTGCATCTCGAGCAAACGCAATTACTTTTCCCATGCAGAGTGCATATGTCATGTGCATGCGATGGAATGGACATCTGTGAAAAGGAGCTTTATAGCCCATGAGAATCCTCCGGGATAAAGAAAGATTTTGATTCTGAATGGAATTTATAAAACATGTAACTAAACCACGCAATAAAATGTATTAGTGCACGGTAGGGAGAAACTCGACTTGAGAGTCAGATATTCAAGTGAGCAACAAGGGGGCTTAGCAGCCCAGGATAATAAATTCTACGTAATAAAGATGAGAATATAGCACTCTTAATAGCCTTTGTTTCAATCAGAGCACCCAAGTGTGATTGTAATAATAATCACTTGAAATGTTAAGGTGCATTTCATCTGTAGAATTCCATGTATGCGCAGGGATCGTGACGCAAAGCAGTGAGCTACTTGTTTAGGCCACAGAACCATCACGTCGCATTAAACCGTGCAAAAACCGGCATCGTGCATGAATAAGTCATCCGTCATTACACCTCCATATTGGGGTCAAGAAGACCTTTTCCTCGTCCATGCTGAAAGTTGGGTTTCAAGGTTCGTGTGTGCCACACCAGCACCTGAAGGACACACACGCATGCATGTCTTTCCATTGTTGAAACTCCCCACTGCTTCCATAACTCCCCACTGCTTCCATAACTCCCCACTGCTTCCATAACTCCCCACTGCTTCCATCACACACCACTGCTTCCATCACACACCACTAATTCCATCATCATCCTCACCCATTAGTTGCCACCATTTCCACTGACCATATCCGGGCATATATCTCAGTCACCCTAGGTATATCAAATCTGTGCAGTTATATCATGTAATAACATTCAACACAATCCCAACATAACCTGGATTGAATCATTTCCTTAAAATAAAAAACACGGAGGTACTCTTTGGTTCTTTCGGTAAAGTCACGTAGATGAAAAATAAAAAGATTAATTAAAAGAATAAAATGAAAATAACTAAATTAAATCACGAAGTTTCGGGCGCAACACAAGCGTCCATCATCAGGTGGGAAAGCATGGTCTGCTGCTGATGCAGACTGTTTTAAAAGGTTTTAAATGGGTGTAACCCAATGCTAAATTCTCACATAAAGAAGTGGCTTGCCACTTCTTTATGTGAGAAATTAGCATGTAACTGGGTACAGAAGTGGCTATGTTAATGTGAGAATAAACACGGAGGTCCTGGCCACTCTTGCACAAGAGACAATGTTCTATTTTTCTCAATGGGTTTATTTACTATCCTGGTTAAATAGGAGATTGAACACGAACACAGATACCAGTCCCTAGAACACCTAGCCTCTTCCCCTGGGTAGGGACAATGGGGGATAGGAGCTGTGGATGCGGTTTGGGCAGTTGGGAGGAGAGTCATTTCATGTCTTCTCTCGACTTGACCCAACGCTCAGGGCTCTGAGCTACTCGTACAACTGAGGATTGCTTGCATTGAACCAACTACAGTATGTGCAATATCAGTGGAACTCGACTAAACTGATGACACTCAAAGTCAAGACCGGTCCACAGTTTCCTTGAGTTGAGTAAATGCTTCTGAAACGATGCACTGCTAGAAAGACGTGTGGCTGATGGGAAGTGTAAAAAAATACCATCCACTTCATAAAGAGGAAAATACAGTAAACTCTCTCTATCCGTGAGGGCTATACGTTCTTGAAATTGCTCGCGAATGCAGAATTCTTGAGTGCAGAAACTTTGATCCAATGGGAAAAAAAAAATCGGGTTACGTTCCTGGTACGAGTGATTTCTGGGACACTTGTGGACTAAGCGGGCAGCCGAGGGGACATGCCTAATCTTTGCAGTTTCAAATGTGTAGTGGCATAGCGCTGGCTGCTGGCAGAAAAATGGATCTGCGGCGTACGGCAGTCCTGACGTCAGCAGGCCAAGATATACACGAGAGGGGATCTAGGGGAAAAGTCACAGAAGGGGCCCACCAGGAACCCACTAGTAGGTTCTAGAAAGGGGGCGTGGCCGGGGCGGAGCGAGGCCACGCTGACGGTATAAGAGGGGCCCCTGTGGGGGACCTCAGGGCTGTTGTTGGAGTGGGATCTCCGTCGTGCTGCTGAAGTCCATCGTCGCCATTCTTCTCGTCATCATCTCTGTCTCTACAATCTCGGGGTGCCGCTAGTCAGGCAGCCTACCAACTGTCCTGGCTAAGTAGCGTTGCCGATAATAGACGGACTAAATATTAAGTGTTAATACCGATGGTGCTCATTAATAAAGTGCCTCCAAGTCTTAGTTAGTCACTACAAATGTAACAAAATTCTGCACGCACCTCCCCGGTGTCGGTGGTCTGGCACTACGCACACTCGCAAATACTGGAGTCTGGTGGGTGTCGCGAATAGGGAATTGGTATACATTTAACTGTTCATGAATGTGAAACTCGCGAATCCAGCACTTGCGCATAGCGAGGGTTTACTGTATTCAGGAAAGAGGTGTATTTGGCAGCCAAAGATGCCAATAGTTATCTCTTTTCAACACGTCTGTACAGTTTGTCAACTTTCTAGTGACAGTCATGATTGTCTCTGTCATGCACTGCTTAAATTGACCTATCTGACCGGAATGATTGATCGGACAAGGGCTCACCTTGGTGCAGTTGTCAGCTTTTGGCTCCAGTTGGTCTCTGGTTACGAGTTGCTTAAGAAGGCTGGACTCCTGGTTCCCACTCCTCGCGTGGAAATTGAAGTATGCCTGCAGATGCAATAGGCTATTATCAGCAATAGTCTTGTGAAATTACGAAAGAATACATTTACATGTGCAATTAGCATGTGCACAGGAAATTTTAATACAAATGTTGGGAGTCTGGAACCGGCTGTCCAGACGACACACGGTGGAACTGATTCACCAGGACTCTTCACAAAACGCCTTGATGAGATTCTAGAATGGATCTACTACTCACAACCGAATTGAACTAGATGGAACCGAATGGTCTCCTCTCTTGTTTTAAATCTTTCTTTTTTATTATGTTTGTAGAAGGGATGTGAGTAGTCCGCTGGGGTAGAATGTGCAACGTGGATAAAACGGGTAGTGTAAACATGTTGGAGGCAGCGATACGGAAGCCGAGGTTGAGAATGAATTGGAGAGACAACGATTGATATAGGTAGAGATCGTGCTGTCTATAGCTAAGCTATTAAGCTAAGCTCTTTTTTTTATTTTACCACTTAAGGCCCAGTGAGCTATGCAGCTCTTTTTCAGAAGCGACCTGGCCACAAATGATAGCTCAATGAAGTTGCTAATTGTGTGGACATTTAGATAAGCCAAATACTCAAAACACGTCAAATCTAAGAAAAATCTACGTGACCACGGACAGAGCACGCAAATTCCAAATACAAAGGAGGTGTCAGGGTCGGGATCGAACCCACGACCTCATGTATAGCAGGCGAAGTAATTGACATCTCGCCACCGTGGCACCCTATAGTGGTAATTGTGTGAGGGATAGTGGGATGAGACAGAATAATAAGAGACATTTATACGTGAGTTGTGGTTGGGGGGGGGGGGGTATGACTGGGGTTGACTGGATAGAGTTGGTCAGTCTACAGGGATAAGGTTGGCTTGGAGCTGGGCACAAGACAAATGTGGGGCTCTCAGCATGACCTATATGAAATTCTGACTGGCGGCATGGAAACAGTGATAGATAATAAAGGGTTAATACAGCGGCAGGGACACAATCGTGAATTTGCGTGTTGAGAAACAAAACATCTAGTATGTGTTACCCTATCCCGTCACTGCCTGTGGAATGTGTGGCCCACATTTGTGGGCAGGAGATTAATTGTCTGCTTGGTTATTATGTTAATAATATTCTCCACAAAAGCATTGATATGTTTGCGTCACATGTTATGACTCACGTTTAACCATGCAAAAGTTATGCTGGTTAGCATACTTTTTGTGAAATACAATATTTGAGAATTTCCACAATTTGTCCATGTCAGCATTTACCCTAAAATGTAATGCTCTAAGTAGGCGACATCCCAAGACTATTATATATTCATATCCGACACTTGTGATTGGTCGATCGCCTGAGCAGAGTCTACCTGCTTCAGAGGACCCTCGGTGCTCCGAGACTATTTTTGGGAACTGATGTTTATTGGTGCATGCTGGGCATTCTCAACGATCTGGTAGCTCACAGCACTGGTGTTAGTCACCTACTTTGGGATTCTGCAGGAGTAGGTTCAGGTTGATGGCGAAGCCGGCCATGTCGATGGCGAATGGTCGCGTGGGGTCGTATGCAACCTTCCAGCCGGTGACCCGGCCATTGGCACCCACCACTACAGATTCGTAACGCACGCCACCCACAAACGCCACGGGCCACACGGACACGTTTGTAGTGTATCTCATCTGAAAGAGTGTGGGGGGTGTGGAGTGGGGTGTGCACAGGAGACAGTGGAGGGATGGGGGGGGGAGACGTTTATGTGAAGGATTACATTGCCAGCGAATCTATTTCATTAGAAACAGCATCACCTTATGTACCTTCAGGAATTAAACACTCCACAGAATAATTGGCAACCATAGGCAGAAATTACGCTTTGTTTTTTTTGTTAAGTCACGTAGAAAGAAAATAAATTAAATAATAGCATACAATGTTTCGATTGTAACACAAGAATTCGTCATCAGGTACAAATGAAAGAGAAAACAAACCTAGTAAATTTAGAAATGCAATACAACACAGATAGTCAGCTAACATAAGTCAACATACAACCTGGTTGATTACATTCTTCCAAAGATTGTTAAATTTGAGAGACAAAACACAGACACGGAGACACACAGACAGACACATCAGCAGAGAGCTAACAGGCACACAGAGACACACACACATAGGCACACAGAGAAACAACGCCTCTGTGTCGAGGCCTTAAATAGAGAGAGAGGGGGGCAGAGAGAGAGGGTGGGTAGATAAATTAGCATGTCAATGAGAGATTTGGAGCTTTCGTGACTGCAGGAAATACTACAATACGAGGACACAGAGAGAGAGAAAACACACTTAAACAAACTTAGAGTTTTTGATTTAAAGCTTTCGTGACTGCAGTAATTCATATTCTTAGTTTTTTCGGTAAAGTCACGTTGAAGAGAAACAACAAAATAACAAAATATATAAAACAATAAAAAATTATCACGACGTTTCGACCATAACTCAAACGGTCATCATCAGGTGTGTCGGTTTGCATAAATTTATTTTTAAAACGGCACATTTATTTATTTATAAAAAACGTTGGCGTCACGCGCAGCGATTGGCAGTTTGCCCAGGACTAGTCCATCTATTTTTTTTTTTAAAGAGGAGGGGGGAGACGACATTTTTTATAATGTATGCTGTCTGAAAGCCACTGTAAGCGTGAACAATCAATCAAGAACTGAAATGATTGATCAAATCTTTCCAATGATTGCTAAGATAGAATCCATCTTCTCGGTTGAAATTGTCTCTGTGCTTGTATATGTGGATAGCCTCATGAACGAATCTCTCATGGAAGCCAGATGGCTTACAAAGAACCTCCGTCTTGGAAAAGTCAATGGCATGTGAGCCTACTGAATTAGAACAATGATCTGCTACGGCCGAGGTGTTGGTCCTACCGTGTTTAAGGTCTGCTTTATGTTCACGAATGCGGTCCGAGACATGGCGTTTGGTTTCTCCAATGTAACTACTACCACAGAGGCAACTTAGTTTGTAGACACCAGGGTATTGTATGTCCGGAATCACATCTTTTACAGATGGGACCAGATCACGGATTTTATGTACTGTGTTAAATCGGACCTGGATTTTGTGTTTATTCAAGATTTTGGAGATATTTTTTGTGACCCCCGCAATGTAGGGTAAGGTGATGGTTTTGAATGGCTCCTCAAGAGGATCCTTCTTCATGGTTGGAGTGATGGCTTCGCGGATTGTGTAGTCGGAGTAACCATTAGCCTTGGGAGCTTGGTGTACGTGTTGGAGTTCACTGGCAATGTGTTCCTGGTCAGAATTCAACACAGTACATACACTTCGTGATCTGGTCCCGTCTGTAAAATATGTGATTCCAGGCACAAACTAAGTTGCCTCTGTGGTAGAAGTTACATTGGAGAAACCAAACGACATGTCTCGGACCGCATCTGTGAACACAAAGCAGACCTAAAACACGGTAGGACCAACACCTCAGCTGTGGCAGACCACTGTTATAATTCAGTGGGCTCACATGACATTGACTTCTCTCAGACAGAGGTTCTCTGCAAGCCATCAGGCTACCATGAGCGATTCGTTCATGAGGCTATCCACATATACAAACACAGACAATTTCAACCGAGAAGATGGATTCTGGCTTGGCAATCATTGGAAGGATTTGATAAACCATTTCGGGTCTTAATTGATTGTTTTGACACTTACGGTGACTTTCAGACCGCATTCTATTTTCTTTCTATCTCCCCCCTCCTTTGTTCCGAGTATAGATGAACTCGTCTGTCTGAACAATTGCCACCGCAGCATTCGCTCGGAGGTTCGGAGAGCCGTGAGGCACTGCAAGTATGGGTGGTGGTCGCAGGTTGCTGAGGAGATGGAGTCTGCCTCAATGGCCTGCGATCACAAATCCATATTTAACTCCATCAAAAAAGTAACCTGCAGCGCCACACCTATTACCATCATTAGGGGAAAAAACGGTGATCCAATGTCCGACCCCCAGGTACAGGTTTGCAGATTTTCTGAGCATTTCTGTGACGTCCTGGGGGAGGGGAAATCACTCGACATGGAAATCATCTTGGGACAAAGTGGGGATGACCCTGCTGAGGCTGCGGTGCCTCAAATATTGGAGGAAGAAGTTACCCCCTGTGAATGGCTGGCTGAGGTGCCATCGGTTGAGGAAGTACTGAAGGCGATCCGGAGTCTGAGACCAGGAAAGGCACTGGGCAGAGTTGATCTCCCAAGCGAAATGCTGAGGGAGGGTGGCGTTTGCGCACAGACTGCCCTACATGATATCACAGCTGTCTAGAACACTGGATGGGTTCCGCAGGATTGGAGGGATTCCCTTGTGGTCCCCCTCTTTAAGAAGGGGGGACCGCACAGACTGTAACAACTACAGGGGCATCTCACTCCTCAGTGTGCCGGGAAAGGTCCTGGAAAGGGTTATTCAACATCGCCTTGCCAGGCACGCTGAGGAGAGGCTTGCGGAGCCCCAATGCGGTTTCAGGAAAGGGCGGTCTTGCACAGATGCCATATTTTTTGTCCATCTGCTACAGCAGAGGTGTAGGGAATTCCAACAAGACCTACATCTCTGTTTTATTGACCTGGTCAAGGCCTATGAAACCATCAGGAGGCCTGGGCTCTGGGTTGTTTTTCGTGCATTCGGAGTCCCTGACCCTCTGCTCACAATCATTAAGGACCTTCATGATGGTGAGCGGGCCCGGGTAAAACTACGTGGCCGGGAGTCGGAGCCACTCCCTGTTCACCTTGGGGTGCGACAGGGATGTCCTTACATATTTTTCAACCACGTATTTCGCGAAGCCTTTGATTGCTGTACCAGAAGAATTTCCATCTGGTACAGATACAATGGGAGGCTAATCGATGTGTGGGTGTGGTCAAGGGATGGCTCCCTATTGGTCAACCACGTTATGTATGCCGATTATTTGTTAATTGCTGCTCACTCCAGTTTTCAAGTTTAATTCGTTAGGTATAGCCCTGTGAGCCATGCAGCTCTTGAGTCGGATGCAACCGGAACAAACAAAATATGAACAGAGAACATCTTAAAGCGACGACGCGCGACAAAAACATCCTAGATAAACCAGAAAATCTTCCAGAAAAAAAAACCCCAACATATTACAACGCTGTGTGCAAAAATCCCAGTGTAATGTAAGTCGAACAATAACAACCATAAGACAATTTAGATTAAAGTTATCAGGCCAACGCCGCACTTCCGCAAGAAACATGGCTTAACCATATGTTTTCGAAATCACCTAAATAAAGCTATAAAAACAATGTAACAACAGTAATCATAGGAACTGTGATTCAAATTGAACAATAATCGATATACATAACATGTATGACCAAACTTGCAGCCATAGCTGGCAGCATGACACTCCCAGTATATGATGTGTGAGTGAGTCAGTGGTAGTGTGAGTGTACGATGTGTGAGTGAGTGTATGATGAGTTAATCCGTGTATGATGAGTGAATGGGTCAGTGGTTGTGTGAGTGAGTGTATGATGTGTGAGTGAGTCAGTGTAAGATGAGTGAGTGTATCACGGCCTTCTCCATGCCATCACGGGAAAAACTGTCCCGAGTTGACGTGGACGCAAAAAAAAGGGCGAAGGACGCAGCGCGAGGTCGAGCGCGGCGCTGAAACTGGAGTGTGCCACTAAGAGGTGGGGCCTTACCATCAGCCACACCAAAACTAAGCACCTGCCTGGGTATTTTGTACCATCAGGCACTCCACCCCCACAACTCCCAATTGGTGATGGGGCAGTTGTGGAGAGAGTGGACAGTTTCCCATACCTGGGCAGTGTGCTTATGACCGGCTCCAGTTTAACAGCAGAGGTCTCACTCCGAATCAGTCGAGCGGCATTATTTTTTCACCGGTTGTGTAACGCTGTGTGGTAGATACCTGATTTGTCACTCTGCACGAAGCTTCAGGTCTTCTCGGCCACGGTCATTCCCTCCCTTCTCTATGCTTGTGAAACGTGGACCCCCCTAATGGAGCAGCTTCACTGATTGGAAACATTTAGGCTGACATGCCTACGATCCATCCTAGGTTTAACTAGGCTGGATTGTGTGAGGAGCTCACAAATCCTTGAAAGATCTGGGCAAAGTCCCATCGGTGAGCTCCTCCGGCAGGCAAGGCTGCGTTGGCTGGGTCATGTAGCCCACATGCCCAGTCACCGCATGCCTAAACAGCTTTTGTTTGACTGGATAGAGGGGGCTAAACGGGTGCGGCATGGGCTAGAGAAGAGATGGAGTGATGTAGTACAGAAGGATGTGGAGCTGAGTGGACTTGCCGATGACTGGTACCAGCGGTGTCAAAATCGGCCTCTGTGGAGGAGGCTCGTGAAAGACGCTGTTGGGCAATTGGAGGCAGTCGCCCTCCAACAACAACGGAGGGCGGAGGAGCGACACTTCCAACAACGAGCGGCGTGCCGGGTGGCTAAAGCACAGCAAGTTGGCACAGTAGGGGGTACAGATGGTGCATCAGCCAGTCGTCTCAGTCAGTCGACCCATGGCACCTGGGTCTTCCCCGTGTACTCCTTGCCAGCAGGCGTTCGACACTTCACGTGGCCTTAAGGTGCACATAGCCTGACACAAGCGTTGTGGTGACATCACCACCACTTTGTGGCGAATGGCGGTTGTTGTGTGTTTTGTCTCTCTCAAATTTAGCAATCTTTGGAAGAACGTAATTAACCTGGTAGGGTGTTGACTTATGTTTGCCGACTCTGTGTTGTATTGCATTGTATTTCTAAGTTTGCTAGGTTTGTTTTCTCTTTTATTTGTACCTGATGGTGATTGCTTTTGTTGCAATGGAAATGTCTTATGCTATAATTTAATTAATTTTCTTTCTATGTGACTATGCGAAATAACCAAAGAGTAATTCCTGCAGTCACAAAAGCTCCAAGTCAAGTTTGAACCATAGGCAGAGTTTGACTTCTATATTTGGGGGGTGGGGAGGGGGGGCAGGACTTCTCTTTGTTCCTCACATTAGGCATTGCGGGTGCATATGATGAATTTCTTTTTTTATATTAATTTTAAACTACTGAAAATTAATTAATAGGTGTCCAATTTAGAGGGGCGTTGCCGCCCCCGTGTCGAAATGCCGCCTATGTCTATGACCAACAATTCATACAGTACATGATAAAACAATCACACCCTACAGTATGTGAAACGGACCTCACCTCCTCAAAGATGTCCATGCTGTAGGTGTTGTCGTCGTCTGCAAAATATACGACCCCGTTTGGAGCCAGAGGATCCAAGCCAGACTCTCTGGTGGCATTGTGAGACCCAGACCGGTTGCCAAACGTCTCCCTGAGCCAGCGCAGAGCCTCGTTCCTCTGGAACGTGCCTCTTGGAAAAGAGGAGCGGCTTCTGTTGGGCTGAGAGCAGGAATTTTTCGTTTAAAAAAATATGCATTTCACCTTGATGCATGATACAGAACAGATGGTTTAGTGGCTGCGAGACTATGCAGTGGGAAGTGCAGCTTTCGCTTTCACTCTTCTCGCCCCTCCTTCACTGGAACAAACTTCACATTAAGAAGTCACCTTTGCTCAGTAGTTTCCGCTCTTCATTCACAACTCGCTTATTGTTTCCTAGCTCACCCCACGACGCCCTTAATGCCCCCCTCGTAACACCATCGTTACTATTCCCTCTTCATATTCTCATTGTATGGCTGTCATTCATTTCCCATTCATTCGATCCATTCGTCATCATTTACTGTAATAAATTTTGCTTTCACCGAATTTACGCATCATCACAGATTCGTCCCCATTGCTACCTCTCGTCTATTTTATTCACCTAATTTCCACCACTACATTCACACACGATGTTGTACCGTTCCTAATTATCTGCAAAGCGCATTGGTTAAGGCGCTATATAAGATAAGATATGCGGTCGAGTTTATGCTCCCCGCCTTAAAATCAGACTGATCAGCATGGGGAAGTATGGCAAAACAGCCCCTCCACGACCCGCGTGGCATAGAGGCCCTGATCTTGCAATGGATTGACACAAAACGACGTACATGTAACCAATTAAGGCACAATACTGAGATGTACGAATATATTGTTTTGTCTTTTAACCAATCTCATTAGCGTTATTGTCAATGTTTCTGTTTGGTTTGTACAGCTTTCTTCTCTCAGTTTAAGTTTAACATGAGCACACAGTTTGCATGCGATCTTCAGTACAGAAGACTCTTGATTATCTGTGTGCGGTTTATCTGGTATGCGGCTTAACCGCGCACCTGAGATTTTGACATAAATTAATAACTCATGGATTTTCCAAAAGCCCAATTGAGTAATCTAAACAGTTTTACATTGTTATTTTTGGTAACGTTTATTACAAGTCACGTGCTTAAACTGAACAAATATGTGCACCAGTTAATCCGAAATCCACATGATCACCTCTACAGTACAGTAGTTGCATATCTTTACAACAGTGGGTGGAGTTTGATTGATGTTGATTGGCGTGGCTCTGCTATCCACTTAGTGGGTGGACTATTCTGCGCTGTAGCAGGAAAGTGTTATTATTGAGCACGCGCATCACTTGGTCGTTAGATCGTTAGTATTGGTTCTAAATCTAAAACGTAACAAATTTAAATCGTTAGTGAATGATTTATCCAATTAATTTTGTGAGTTTTAATTTACGAAACTGCATCATGGCAGATAACCGGAAGCGTGTTGTTTAAACTTTAAATCAGAAACTGGATATTATTCATGAATTGGAAAACATAATTTATGCCTATAATCGTGTTTTTTTGGGATAGACAAATTACGAGTTTGAATGATCCGCGGCCGTCCTCCCCGTCATTAGCATGGATAATCGAGAGTCTACAATAATTGAAAACGTCGCCCCCTTATGCAGATTACTTGATCCGTGTATTTGTGAGCTTTGCACAGCCCAGGACAGTGAAACACGTGAGAGGAGTCTCTCATTAGTCTTTGCAATAATAACATATACTGACACATATAATGCACATGCTGTCAGCTACACGAGAAATTATCACACAACTGCCATTCTGCTACTTGCTTCGGTAGACATTTCACAAATGGTTATTGAGCACTTAAATATTTTTTCTTTCATTTTTATGGCATTTTTTCTGGAAATAAAATATACATTAATTATATATGTACATCATGCAAATGTGTGTCTGCGGTCTGCCTGGCTAGCGTGTAACTCCCCTTTCTCCGACATCCATTGCGTGCCGCAGGTAGACAGGAATCCAGGCAGGAAGCCACCCAGACCACTTTTTTGTAATATCGTATGAAGTATGATATACTCTTTGGTTCTTTCGGTAAAGCCACGTAGGTAGACAAAATTATAGATCACGACGTTTCTATCACAACACAAGCAATCGTCATCAGGTGATACAATGCAGCAGGAGAGCTGCTGAGGCAGGAGAAATATAGCGAAAGAGCTGCTGCAACAACAGTTTATATAGGTTTGAGGTGGGCTCAACCCAAGGGTAAATGGGCGGATCTAGAGATGCAATTAGCATGTCAATGTGAGACGGCTCCAGCCACAGCGGCTGTGTTAATGAGAAGATTAGCATGTGACAATGTCAGAACCGGGAAACAAAAGAAACAAATCGAGGTCATCCCAAATATACAATATATACAGTGACGAACAGGGGAAGGGGCAAAACGCAAAGGAAGAGAGAGAGAGGAGAGGATAAGGAGAGAAAAAACAACACGCAGTAACACGCGAAAACTCGACCCCCTCCGGCACCAGCATCTCCCACCCTCGCCATTTAACAACACCCGTAAGCACAATAAAGAGGCTAAAAATAATGTTCTCCTGCTAGAGCATCCAGCAAATCGTCCAATCGAGGAAGGGGGTACGCGTCAGCCACAGATCTTATTAAGCTTATGGCATATTCTTGGTTCTCTTGGTAAAGTCACGTTGAAGCGAAACAATAAAATAATAAAATATATATAAAACAATTAAATTTCTCACGACGTTTCGACAGCAACACAAGCAGTCATCATCAGGTGTAAAAACCAACAGCAAGAACATTTGAAAGTGGCGGTATGTATTTATTTTTAATTCATTTTTTAACGCTAGCACCACGGATAGCGATTTGACAGTTTGTTTAGATGGACGAGTCCATCTGTGTTCGGAAAAGAGGAAGGGGGAGATTAAAAATTAATGTATGATGTCTGAAAGCCACCGTAAGTGTGAACAATCAATTAAGACCCGAAATGGTTTATCAAATCCTTCCAATGATTGCTAAGCCAGAATCCATCTTCTCAGTTGATATTGTCTCTGTGTTTGTATATGTGGATAGCCTCATGAACGAATCTCTCAAGGTAGCCAGGTGGCTTGCAAAGAACCTCTGTCTTGGAGAAGTCAATGTCATGTGAGCCTACTGAATTATAACAGTGATCAGCCACGGCCGAGGTGTTGGTCCTACCGTGTTTAATGTCTGCTTTGTGTTCACGAATGCGGTCCGAGACACGTCGTTTGGTTTCTCCAATGTAACTACTATCACAGAGTCAACTTAGTTTGTAGACACCAAGGTACTGTATGTCCGGAATCACATCTTTTACAGACAGAACCAGATCACGGATTTTATGTAATGTGTTGAAACGGACCTGGATCTTGTGTTTATTCAAGATTTTGGAGATCTTTTTTGTGATCCCCGCAATGTAGGGTAAAGTGATGGTTTTTAAAGGCTCCTCAAGAGGGTCCTTCTTCATGGTTTGAGTGATAGCTTTGCGGATTGTATAGTCAGAGTAACCACTAGCCTTAACAGCTTGGTGTACGTGCTTGAGTTCACTGCCTATGTGCTCCTGGTCGGATATGCATTGGGCTCTATGGTGCAGAGTCTTGATGAGATAATTCTTCTGTGATGGATGGTGGTGGGAATCCGATTTCAGATAAGCATCCGTATGGGTAGCTTTCCTGTAGACAGAGTGGCTCATTGAGCCATCAGGTCTCTTTTTTATTAGGACATCCAAAAAAAGGTAGCTTGCCATCTTTTTCGACTTCCATGGTAAATCTGATGGCTGGGTGTATGGAATTGATGTGGTCGAAGAATTGGTCTAGAGCAGGCCGGCCATGTGGCCAGATGACAAAAGTGTCATCCATGTACCTCTTCCATAAGATTGGGCGCAGAGTGGCAGTCTGGATGGCGTCACTCTCAAATTTCTCCATGAAAATGTTGGCTATAACCGGAGATCGGGGGGAGCCCATTGGGGTGTCCTCAGTTTGTTTGTAGAAAGTTCCATTCCAAGTGAAGTATGTATTGGTTAAGCAGTGTCTCACCAGAGGGGGTACCTCAGTGTTAAGTCCTTGATGAACCAAGTCTTCAATGATTGCGATGGTGTCAGGTAAAGGAACTTTGGCGAATAAGGAAACTACATCAAAACTGACAAGCAGGTCGTCTGGGGACAGGGAAATACCCTTGATTGTCGATACCAGGTGAGTCGAATGTTGTACCGCAGAGGTGGTTTTTCCAGTGAAAGGCCGCAGGATTTCAGACAGAAAACGAGCCAGTTTGTAGGTGGGGGAGTTGATAGAAGAGACGATGGGATGAGGGGTGTATCTACTTTATGTATTTTTGGTAAGCCGTATAATCTTGGTGGCCTGGTAACAGAAGGTTTCAACGAAAACTGTTTAGTTTGATCAATTAATGTGGTTGAATCAGAATTATTTTGTTGGTTTGTGTGACGAGGCTGTTGGTGGGATCTCTTTTTAGTTTTGTATAGCTGCCATCATCGAGTAATTATTTAATTTTGTTGTTATATTCTATTTCATCCATGATGACAGTAGCATTTCCCTTGTCGGCTGAGAGGATTACAATGTCATCCCTCTTTTAAATTTATATAATTCAAAACTCTCATCTTTGCTGAGGTTGCTCGCTGGCATCTTAGCGTTTTTGAGGGTTGCAGCGATTTCAGATCTTGCTAAGTTTGCAGCGATGTGACCCAGGCCCTTGAGAGCCACGTCTACTTGGGCAATGATATCATTAACTGGTTTGTGTTTAGGTGTGACGCAAAGTTTAGACCTTTAGCTAAAACGGATTTCAGACCATCGGAAATAGAACTGTTACTGCGATTAATTACGACTTTGTTAACGTCTAGCTTTTTGGTGTGTGGGTCCGGTCTTTTGTTGGAGAGGAGGTTAAATTTGGAAATCAGGTTGTCCTTACATTTGGTCGACATAGTAGCAGCTGAAGATGCAGTCATATTGTCTACATGTTCCCAATCCGATGTGGACATTGTTGCCGTCAATGATAAGTGTGATTTGTAGAGTGTCTTGTCTAACTGATCTAGTTCAGTGCGTATAAGTCTGATTTTCTCTGAGATACGAGCTAAGCTAGTTTTGAAAAGAATTCGTCTCGCATTATAAGAAGTTACAGCAGCAGAGGTCAGTGTAAATGTGATTGGTATTACCCCATAGTCGCAGTATCTCTTCAGAAAGGTGAGAGACTCGCTCAGCTGAGCCTTCTTATCCCGGAGTTTGTTGAAGGATCTTAAAGTTATGTGGAAACCCTCCCCATAGAGGTGGTTAAATTTTGATTTAGAAGTAAGATCGGATGAAACGGAAGCCTTAAATAAGAAGTGAAGTTGGGGGGAGGGGCCAGAGAGAAAGGGCAGAGCAGGAGGCAGCATGGGCTGCTACGCACTTTTTATTTAAGGCTTCCGCTTCATCCGACCTTACTTCTCTGTCCGTCCTTGCCTCTTGGTGTCTCTGTATATGTATTTCTGACTTGTACCTCGTATTTGTTCACTCTGTCTATGCTGGTATGTTCAGTCCAGAGGTTGAACACGAAATTTAGCACTCTTCTGAAATTCGTGGTCCGCCAGGTAAGTGTCTAACTGTGTTGTTGACCTGACTGGTTGTGCATCACATATTTTTTCTTGGGTTTGTTGAATTCTCTTCTCTCATCTTCTTGTTGTATTTACCTCCGTGATTTGTTTCTTACACCTGATGAAGATCGCTTTTGTTGCGGTCGAAACGTCGTGATTGATTTGGTTTGTTTTAATATAATTTTATGGTATTCCTACATACGTGACTTTACCGAAAAAACCAATGAGTAATCCCATTGAATTGCACTATGCAACTTCCCGCGGAACGTGTGTTTATGGTAGGCGGTGGTTAATCTTACGCAAACTCCGATCGAATGCACTGCGGAGTAAATCAATTATTGTATGTTTTATGCCATTATGAAAAGTTATTGTTTGAATTTATGAAATGCTGAAATACATTTATTTTGTATACGGAATCACTATTAAGGCCGTTACTGATACTCCAATGAAGTCCTCATATCGCTCATAGGTAAAAGATAGTGGCCGGGAACGCATCTCCATTGGAGTGATGTAATAATGGCCTCCTACAGCGCTGTTTCATATAGCGCTCCGTTTGCGACCACCAATTAGCATGGATGGCTACGTACGGTGCGAAAGAGGTCCACACCTACCAAGAACGAAGCCTTAGGATTATAGGGGGGATGCCTGTAACTTACAATGCGCTGCAGGAATCTTCCATCATGGCTGATTTCGCATTATTTTGTGTATTACCTGATGTCTTATAATGATAATGTTCTTCTAAATCCTGCTCATAAGTGCAAGCCCCTGAGATTAAAAAAAATCGAGGCTCTTGACCCAATAATGCCTGGCTCACAATAGCCACTGGACATGATCATGGTGATGATGAAGAAGTATGTGGTGTATGATGATGATGAGTGTGTAATGACCAAAATATTACCCAGGCCAATATGCAGGCTCCCTGCTATTCGAAGATAAACCAAGGTTTCCAATTGGTGGAAAGATGCCTCTAGAGGGATTGGGAGGCAAGCTTTTGAAGTCATTGGAGAAAAGGATCTGAATGAGAATTGGTGGGAAACAAAGTGGAACCCTGAGGCGACGATTGAGATCTGTTAGAGGGGAAGGACAGGGATTGGCTAAGGGAAATACAGTGAGGGAACATTCGAGGAAGGGAACTGGAACGATATAAAAGGGCAAAGCACAAAGGGAGGGGACTTTCGAGGGAAAGTACAGCTTCAAGATCAAGCACCAAGTCCGGACCTAGATTTTTTTGTGTTAATAAAATTCGCTTCTAGTACTTCGTCGTCCGAATCATTACAGGTGTACACTGAACAAGAAAGACACTGACTGCCCAGCCACATTGCACATAGAAACATTACAGAGCATGACAGTTTTGCTCATGTTCATCAGTGTTCATGAGATGAAAATGTTAGATAGAATAATGTTAGATAGAATAAGAATAATGCTAATAAATGTTGGTGTCATGTGATTGTATTTTAGGTGTTGTGCCTATCACATTGGAAGCATCTGTACAATCGTTTGACCAAGATGATGATCAAGCTGACGATGATGATCAAGCTTATAATGATTATGATCGAGCTGATGTTGGTCACCTTAAGGGGGTCCTGTTTAGGTGTCTCCATGTGCAGGTGGGTGTAGGATAGCGGCCAGGCGTTGTGGAGCACGGCGGAGACGAGAGCCGAGGGCGTGGGCGCATCCTCCACGACCAGCCAGTGCAAGTTGGGCACCAGGGCCATGGTGTGCGAGAGGCGCGTGAGATCCGCTTTCTGCACGGCGCGAGCATAGGTGGGGGTCACGGCGAAGATGACGGGAAGAGCGGGGTCCCAGCGAGAAGTGCAGAGTCTCCGCCACCTAATCACCATCACCACCACCATCAGCACAAACATAATCACCACCATCACCACAATCACTACCATCACTGCAATCACCACCATCACCATAATCGCCACCATATGATCAACCCGATCAACAACAATCACCGTTCCCCACTAAGTGGTGGTGACGTCACCACGGCGCTTTTGACAGTCTAGGTTAGTCAACTTTCAGACGGTCAATGAAGTGGAATTTTTTTACATCTAATTTGCTTGAGCAATCATCAGAAAATATTTTTGATGGACATGTAAACGATGTGCACGGACTCACAGCCCCGTGTCTATAGTCCTGTATGCTATGTGGCTACCACATTGCTGGGAGGAGCTGGCAAGATATTCCTCCTACTGTCACATAACCAAGCCCACTTGATCACGAGCCCAGTCTACACGGAGGGTTCTTGCTTTTCCTGACGTAGGCCCGACCTACTGCTTCATAAGCCCGACCAACGTCTTTTTCAACTTGGGAAGCCCCTGGAGCTATGCACTTTTAAATCGAGATGGAAAACTAATTTCTGAAAAACTGCGTTTTCTGTTTAGTTTGTCCTTCCCCTGCACCTCCAAATAGCACGGTTGGTTGAGAACGGTGCAAAATAATTTCAACATGCATACAGACATGCATACAAATTCACACACTTGTCGTGCAACACTACCCCTTGACCATCATCATGAGTCCAGGCATAACACCAGGTGATGTTCAAAACTCGGACAAAAAATCTCGGATTCTTTTTTAGATAGTAATTCTGGACACTGTGACAGCCATTCTGAAAAGGAGACTACACTCGGCCAAACCAGGTTGTGATTGGTATCTTTAGCACACTCTCTTTGCATACATTATAACAGCATGGTAATTTGTCGAATGCATTGCCCCTTGGCAACCCTGACCCTTCTCTTTTGACAATGAAACCTTTGCGCCAGTATGAAAAAATGATGAAAAAACAGGAATAGCTTTGACACTTTCTGGCAATAAAACAGGTGTTAAGATGTTCAAACACCAACTGGATAATGCCTTGCAAAAGGTATCTATTTGGTGGTTGAACATCTTGGCACCTGAATGGTTAATGACAACCGTTTTAAAAAAATAAGTCCGTTTTTTTTTTCTGAGTACACCAAAATAAGTGCGTTTCTGCAGTACACTAATTGGGGCCTTTGCAGCAATGACTCCCACATAGATTGACATGAGTTGTTATTTGAGTCAGTGGAAACTGTGATACTGAACATGTACCTTTTTCTGGAAGTGTCGATGCTATTTGTGTCGTCATCATCATGAAGGTTTGTGTCATTAAAACCATATGGTGGGTGGCTTTTTATTCTCCGGGGAAACATCTGCCTCCCGGAGAAATCTTCGTCACCAACTTCATATGTGCCGAGGTCATCGCGTAGCCGCGTATTACACTGGGGATTTTTTTCTTTACCTGTGAACGCATTTACAGAACGCGGAGCTTAACTTTCACAACAGGTGGTTATTGTAGATTTTATAAAATATCAAGCCTCTAAAAGACAAAATTGCCACGAGACGAGAGATTGCATCCAGCACCTCAGGCATGTTACAATATGGCCATTATTTAGTCCCAGCAAGAGATCATCGTTGCAAGTCTACTACTTCGGTACCGAAAGAAACAAAGAATCATTCCTGCAGTCACGAAAGCTTCAAATCAAGTTTGTCACAGTACTTGTGCATGTCCAGAGGAGTGGTATGACGACGTGGCGTCATGCGCGCTGTGAGGCACGATGACGATGTGGCGTCATGCGCGCTGTGAGGCGCGATGACGTCATGTCACGGGAGCTACTTAAGGGGGACCCGGTGACGAAAGCGTGGTCGTTGTGGGAGCCCGGGATGGAGAGCATCTGAAGGAGGTCTCCTGCTCATGACCGGACGGTGTTGGCTGATCCTCCATCCGGGTTCTACGAGTAGGGGAGCCATAGAGATAGCCAGGGGTAGGGCTCGGAGAAATCTGTAAGAGCCGGCTAAAGTTACTCGAGGTGCGGTGTCGGGCGGTGTTGGCTTAACCCCCGAGCCGACTCGAGTGAGAGAACCCACGAGGATAGCCGAGGCTAAGGATAGATAGAGCCGAGGTCCACGTGAAGGACCGAGTGTAGGGACACCTACCTCTGGTGTAAGTTGTTACCCCTTGTCAATAAACCGGCACAAGCCCTTACTAGAAGTTCTGTCTTCGAGTCGTTCTGCACCACACAACTCATGTAACAATACGAATGGTGGACTAAAATTTGTGGATTCATAGGGTTGTTTACGATAACACTGGATCAATCTGGCTTTGCGAAGGTAAATAACACATTCGCCTTGGTTTACGTGATGTCAAGGCTGCTGCGAGCGCTAACTGTATATACATTCCTCGACCTAAACACACACGGAGGCCCCTGTACATAGCTGGGACACTCCAAGCACTATCCTAAGCATCCTACCTGCCCTCCTCCCTGCACAGATATTTTTGACAGGCGTGAAACTTCCTGTTTCCACTCAAAGTGGTAGGAGCGGAAAATGTTTTCATTCCCTTAAATTTCACCTAAGTCACACTCTGCATGCTTTGTGGCAGGACGAGTTGAGAGATAGCGGTTGACAATCTTCGTTCACTGAGTTTTGCTTGGGTGACTGGAAATTATTAGCCTGGTTTTAGAAGGCAACCTTGTTCTTATTGATGGGTTATTATAAAACAATCATTCACCCTCCAAGAATTATATGAACAGAATCATAATATTTATTTAGACTGGAGGAACTGCACGCTGCCTATTCTATACCATTCTAATTTCATCAGCAAGACTAGGATTCGCAATATCCTTGGTTTCTAATGTGAGCAGGTCACTTGCCTCTTTTTCAAATGGATTACCTATGTCCTGCATCACTGGTAAGATTACTTAGACTTTAAATTGAATACCTTGGAGTTATTTCTGATTGACTTTAATGGCTGCTGCTCTGTTGCATAATTAGCACCTGATGCTGCCTCGTATGGATCGACTAGTTTGCTCAACTCAGGACCAGCCAACCATCCACCGAAGTGCAGTTGGATTACCAGTCGTACAAAAGGCCCCTCCAAAAAGTGAATTGGTCTGCTAGTAAGCCTGATCGATAGCCCATTTCTGAGAATTACCGATCGGATTTGCGTGCAACAAAGTTTTCCATTCGAAACACCTTTGCCAATTGTGTATGCTGATGCTTCAAGGACATCGTGTCTCTGAGGTGAATTGGAAGCCATCGTGCTTAATTCACATCATTGTTGGCAAAATAGTAATGGTATCAATTTATATATCGCTTTAAAGTTCAGTGCAGTTTCCTTCTCTATTTGACTATACCACTGTGAACATTTACAGCTCCATTTACTGCACTACATACTATGATTGAAACTAATGTCTACGCCTTTCATACCAATCAATAAAACGGATTATGTCTTCTGAGTTGAAAGCTGCTATGCGGCAGTATTCAGTGCTGTTATCTGATGACCTTGGGTGCACTTGGCAAATGCATAGATTCGCTGGTCGGCAGTAATCACAGATGTTTGTTCTGGATATAGAAATGCTGCTGTCTCTGACTTGATTCATGCTTCATGGTGGCAACAGAATTTGCCTTATTTCTAAGGAGAAGCAATCGTAATGCGATTCTGACCAACGAAATGTGTCTTAGGGTTCCTCGGTGGCGAGATTATAACTACACAGGAGGCCGTGGGTTCGACCCCGATCCTGACGCCTGCATATTTGGAGTTTGTATGTTCTCCCCGTGGTCACGTGGATTTTTCTCCAGGTCCTCTGATATTTCCCTCAACATTTAGAAACATGTTTTAGAGTATATGGCTGCTATACGTTCCATATGATGAGCCACTTTCTTGAGCTTTAATTTATGGCCAGGTCGCTTCTGAAAAAGAGTTATTTTGCTCAGTGAGCCTTACCTGCTAATATAAAAATTGTTTAGTTTTACTTGAAATGGTTGGCTTTTCTTCTGAGATGCATTGTGAGCTGACCAAGATATAATAACATCAAGCATTCACATTCTCAGCGATGTTCACCTTCACAAGCCATTCATACTCCGGTGTAAAATGTAGTCTTCATGAACGAGTAAATAGCAGCAACTAAATTAAAGCTTGAGGTGGAGGTGGTTTGGAGTCTTCTTTGTGAAGCTATCTGGTCCAAAGTTTTTGTTATAAAATCCGTTCGCGTATCTCACCTTCATTATATGAGCTTTGATGCTGGATAATGGAAATTAATGTCATTAAATGTGTTGCAGTTGGATTATGTTAATTATTATCAATGGAAGACGTGAAGAAACTTTTTTCTCAGCCGTTGGTCACACTATCTAATCATCCACATAATATACATTTGCATCTCCAAAGTTTGATGATATTTAATTATTCTGTCGTGGGAACTGCTTATTTAATTGTCATGGAGGAGGGAAGGGAGTCTCATGATCCTTAAGAGATTATGTCTGTCTCTGCTCCTTCTTTGTACTCTATGGCTGTGCCATAGCCATGTGTGTTTTATATGCACCATGCCTTAACTGTGATTTTATATACGAACCGTATTAAAACATTCCCACAAACTGAAGTGCTTGTAGGATGACTACTTCAACATATCCTTCGTGGGGGAAAAAATGTAGAAATGGACACTTAAATCATCTAAACCTGGACAACTCGGTCAATTTCTGTAGGGAAAATCAAATTCATTTGTGGCCATCTTAAACAAATGGCTGTCAACTTGGATTTTCAAGGGGCTAACGATATCTTGTCTGAAAAGACCCGCCATTGTGGACATATATTGCATGTTTCCTGCTTGCATCACAATATATAAACGAGTCCCGTGAAAATGTTTTTACTTCTCTGCTTCCCTATAAAATGTGAGTGAAAAAAACATGTCATTAGGCACAACAGAATGAACCCCTAAATGAGGGGCTCACATTTGAAGGTGTGATAGATTGTGTAGTCTGTGTCGTGCGTCCAAAGAATAATTATCAGCAGCGTCCAGAGGATGATGAACAGCAGCGCGGCCATGCAGATCTGAGCGTGTCTCAAACCACACTGAGTCCACCATCGCATCAGCCTGGGTTCCTTGCTGCTTTCTGTGTCTCCAGTGAATCGTCTATGTACACCAGAGGCCACCATTTAACGTTGTCCACCTCCAACAGTCGTCCTGGAAGTGGTCTACAAGAGAGGAGCAAAAGAAGACGAATAGCAAGAGACGGCGGCTCCAGAATGTTTCTTTAGTCAACATTTGCCCGTACATTATATAATTAAAGTGATGAATACATCTCAAGAAGTGTGGGAATGACCCTTCAATATTAAAAGCATTGTTTTCTCTCTCGTATTCCAATTGTGTGATTGGTTTAATGTTATGAAGAATTATTTCAGAAATCTCACGGAGTATAAATAAATAGTAATTTAGGTGATCTTTTATTGATTTCCAGAGAACAGGTCACTTGAAATTTCAGCCAAATTAGGTAAAATAAAAAATAATACGTAACAGTTTGCTCTCCTGTCATTGAGAATCAGGTTAAGTCCATGAACTGTTTGCATTTGAGGAAATGGTATCATAGGTGGCTACTTGGATTCAAATCCATGATCTCAATGATTCTGGCTGAGCACTGACCCCTGAGTGACCCGACCTGTTCTAGGTCATTACTGTGCATTCAAACATTTTAAACAGCATTTTCACAAATGTTGCTACAAGCTTACTTATTGTCATGCAGCTTCCACACACAAGAATTACGCAGCTGATGAAAATATCCTGCCTCTTGACTGATTCGGAGTGAAACCTCTAATGCCAAATCAGAATTGGTCAAATAGCACATTTCCCATGTATGGAAACGCATCCACTCTCTTGATAACTGCCCCATCACCCATGCGGAGTTGAAGTGGTGATTTTTTTTTATAAGCGATTACCAGGTCAGATCAGCAGCTTGTGTAATATGTTAGACCATATGGAGTCATCCTTTAACCTCATCCCGGGCACCGATTAGCCTCCCATTGCATCTGTGCCAGATCGAAATTTCCCTGGCACAGCCATGGAAAGCTTCTAGAACTACACGGTCAAGCAATATGTTAAATTGTGTAAGGGCCAGAAGACATCCCTGTCACACCTCAAGGTGAACAGGAAATTGGTCTGACTACCTGTCACGCAGCTTAAACTGGACAAGCTCACCATTATAAAGTTATTTAATGGTTGTGAGCAGGGGGTATGGAACACTCCGTTTCTATATCTTTTGCCTCTCCCTCCTCCCAGAGTTTTCATAATGGTTGTATATACGTGGTCTTTATAGAATATGACCTTGCTTCATGTACATTCAGGTTTATTCATACTAAGTACTCTATTACATTGGTACATGATTCACTGACACCGGTTCGTGTTTTGATGTAGATTTTAAAAATGTGCACGTGTGTTAAATTGTGATTTCTCCCCCACACTAAGCTTCCCTCTCACGCCTAAAATAATTAATCCATCCAGAACTCTCGGAGAGCAGTGCAACTTATGGAGGATGGTCCGCGGAAGCATCAACTACTTCTGAAAATCCCTTCAAAAGGACGTATGGTTCAAACACTATGGGGTATTGCTATCGTACTCACCAGGCTACGAAGACTAACATTTGTTTTTATCGCACAACATCCAATCTCCAAATAATCCATCCAGAACTCAGAGCAGCGCAACATACAGAGACAATGGTTCGCAGCAGCAGCAGTGAAATAACTACTACACAGGAAGAAGAGAAGCAGCCAGCAGTGGAGAGAGCGTAGCGATAGCAGAGCTGAAGAAGAGAAGCAACCAGCAGTGGAGAGAGCGTAGCGATAGCGGAGCTGAAGAGGAGAAGCAGCCAGCAGTGGAGAGAGCGTAGCGATAGCGAAGCTGAAGAAGAGAAGCAGCCAGCAGTGGAGAGAGCGTAGCGATAGCAGAGCTGAAGAGAAGCAGCCAGCAGTGGAGAGAGCATAGCGATAGCGGAGCTGAAGAAGAGAAGCAGCCAGCAGTGGAGAGAGCGTAGCGATAGCGAAGCTGAACAGAGACGAAGCTGTTAGCAGTGGAGAGAGCATAGTGACGGTGATAGCGGAGAGCAGAGACGAAGTGGTTAGCAGTGGAGAGAGCATAGTGACGGTGATAGCGGAGAGCAGAGACGAAGAAGTTAGCAGTGGAAAGAGCATAGTGACGGTGATAGCGGAGAGCGGAGACGAAGTGGTTAGCAGTGGAGAGAGCATAGTGACGGTGATAGCGGAGAGCAGAGACGAAGTAGTTAGCAGTGGAGAGAGCATAGCGACGGTGATAGCGGAGACGAAGAAGTTATCGGTGGAGTAAGCGCAGTGATAGTGGGAAGTGGAGAGACAAAGGTGGCGAGCGAGTCGAGTGAAGCACGGCGAGCGAGCCGTAGCGACATGGATACTGTAAAATATTGAGGACATGCTGAGAGTTGTAAATAAAGCGGTGTTCGAAGACAAAAATTTTCCGAGTGAAATCGAACACTACACATATAATAAACAAAATATAAATGCATTCTTTTTTCTTCTTTGGTTCTTTCGGTAAAGTCACGTAGAATGAGAATAAAATAATAAATTGATAAAATAAAATAACACAATAATATTCTCACGACGTTTCGGCCACAACACAAGCGGCCTTCATCAGGTGAAGGGACGAGACTGTCTGGTAAGACAGCGCTGGAGTGAAAGAGCCACGTTCAGATCACGGCCTTTAAGCTGTGTGAGAGGAACAAAGCGCCTTGACAAAGGAATTAGCATATAATTTAGCATTGAAATGGCTGAATGATTAGCTTGTGACTGGTCACAGAAATAGCTATGTTAAAAGTTAAAGCATACACATCCGCAGAGGCACCCCTTGTTAAAGGAATAAGCATAGAATTTAGCATTGAAATAGCTAAGTTAAAGCATACACATCTGCAGAGGCACCCCTTGACAATGGAATTAGCATAGAATTTAGCATTGAAATAGCTGAGTGATTAGCTTGTAACTGCTCACAGAAATAGCTACGTTAAAGTCAGAGCATACACATTCACCGAGGCACTTAGTACAAATCAAACAGGAGAATTTAGCATTGAAATAACTAGGCGAATTTAGCATTGAAATAACTGAGCGATTAGCTAGTGACTGGTCACAGAAATGACTATGTTGAAGTCAAGGCCTACACATCTGAGCTATTCACAGTACTATATAGTGAACCAATAAAAACTAAAATATAAATTACCTTAATGTTATCAATAAACTCTATATTCTCCAATCAGCTAAGCTACCAACAATAAGTCGTTATATCACAATGCTATATGGCGAAAAAATGGGTGATATATAACGACTTATTGTTGGTAGCTTAGCTGATTGGAGAATATAGAGTTTATTGATAACATTAAGGTAATTTATATTTTAGTTTTTATTGATTCACTATATAGTACTGTGAATAGCTCAGATGTGTAGGCCTTGACTTCAACATAGTCATTTCTGTGACCAGTCACTAGCTAATCACTCAGTTATTTCAATGCTAAATTCGCCTAGTTATTTCAATGCTAAATTCTCCTGTTTGATTTGTACTAAGTGCCTCGGTGAATGTGTATGCTCTGACTTTAACGTAGCTATTTCTGTGAGCAGTTACAAGCTAATCACTCAGCTATTTCAATGCTAAATGCTATGCTAATTCCATTGTCAAGGGGTGCCTCTGCGGATGTGTATGCTTTAACTTAGCTATTTCAATGCTAAATTCTATGCTAATTCCTTTAACAAGGGGTGCCTCTGCGGATGTGTATGCTTTAACTTTTAACATAGCTATTTCTGTGACTAGTCACAAGCTAATCATTCAGCCATTTCAATGCTAAATTATATGCTAATTCCTTTGTAAAGGCGCTTTGTTCCTCTCACACAGCTTAAAGGCCGTGATCTGAACGTGGCTCTTTCACTCCAGCGCTGTCCTACCAGACAGTCTCGTCCCTTCACCTGATGAAGGCCGCTTGTGTTGTGGCCGAAACGTCGTGAGCATATTATTGTGTTATTTTATTTTATCAATTTATTATTTTATTCTCATTCTACGTGACTTTACCGAAAGAACCAAAGAAGATTAATCATTGCAGTCACGAAAGCTTTAAATCGGAAGCATTCTTTTTTGTATAGTAATGTAGTGTCTTCAAAAATTACACCGACAAGTTTTAACAAGTCACCTGCTTACACTTTATTCACCTATTCCTGCACCAGTTTTAGGCACTCCTATAACTATCTATACGGTCACTTATGTTTAACTTCTCCCCACTCTTATCTAACTTTTGCCTCCCTTATCTTGCACTCAGCAGCTCTGCTCTCAGCGACTCCGCACACAGCGTCCTCACACAGCGTCTCCACACACAGCGTCTTCGTACACAGCCTCTCCGCACACAGCGTCTTCGCACACAGCGTCTCTACATTCAGTGTCTTCACACACAGCAACTCTACATCTCCACTACTGCCCTCACCTACACTCCCTAAGACCCGCTCACCCATCTGTCCCGGGCGGGGGGATCAGCCAACACCCGCCCGGCGACGGCATGAGGGTTGAGGTCCCGTTGACGGCTAGAGTGGCTGCGGCGAGATGTCTTCACTCTTCGTCCACGGCAACAACTCCCCCTCCACTCACGCACACACTCTTATAGCCCTCTGCTAATTATCCGATAACTCTCATCCGTCTCTTTAAGCTCTCGCCAGGCCGACGACTGTTGGCCCATCACTCAACCCTTATCTACGGTCTCCCTGGCAACACCTCCGGTCTCAACGTGCACAACCGGTCGACCACTTTTGCACCTGCTTCGCCCCTTAACAACTGGCGATTTGTCCATGCAAACCTCATATTGCACACGCGCACCTGTTTGTCCTCAGTTGCCCTCGGTTAACTGTGCGCCTATGCAACCTCCATAGCAAAGTGTATATCGGAATATCTTTCACTATCATAAATACACAAAACATTTCCGAGAAAGAGGCATTTTGTTCGCACGCAGTAATTATTGGCACTGCAATTTGTGCACTCAAAAACATGATATTTTGAACACAGCATTTTAACAATTTAACACTAACAAGAAAAGTTACCAACATGATTCCAAAGAATGTGCACATGGATATGGCAGAAAATTACCATTCCTGTCACCTCACTTTTGTCATCAACTCGCCATAAGCCTCACTACTAATTACCAAAGGACACTTGAAAGTGGTGGAAAAGTCACGGAACCTCTAATACACTGTCTCTGCTAACATAAGAACCTTGTGGAGAGAGGTAGGGAAGATATACATGTGACACTTTATATTCTAGGTAGAGCAGATTCCCTGAAACGTGGGATTAACACAAAACCAATGCATAGCACATACTAAATTATTATGGGATGAACGCTTGAGAAGGTGGTGGCCATGAGGATTGATGTATGAATGGGCGGGACAACAGTGGAGGGTCTCAGATTAGAAATACAACTAAGTGACATGTCTTGGACCGTGTCCGTGAACATAAGGCAGATTTGAAACATGGTTGGCCCAATACTTCTGCCGTGGCTGATCATTATTTTAATGTGGCTGGCTCACACGAAATTTATTTCTCTAAGATGATGGTAATTTGCAAGCCTACTGGCTATCAACAACGAGTCGTTCATGAAGCCATCCATATATATAGACAGATAATTTCAACCGAAAGGAAGGTTATAGACTCAGCAATCATTGGAAATATGTCATCAACCACTTTGGGTCATGACTTGATTTGTGTTTTCTTGTCAACTTCCACCATCAGCAGTGTTGGTGTGTGGAGCGAGATGCAATGCTTTGATTGGTGTAGACCTACTGCCGGTGACGGAGCTTTCTCCTATATTAACATGAGCTGCCCTGCCCATCTCTAAACCTTTATAAACAGCTTGCCCTCAGAGGCTAACCTCCCTGTTCCTGATGACGACCGCTTGTGATGCGAACGAAACGTCGTGATATTTTTATTCACTTTATTTTTATTATTTTATTGTTATTTTTTCTATCTACGTGACTTTACTGAAAGAACCATAGAATATGAATTCCTGCAGTCACGAAAGTTTAATAGAAATACAAGTGTTAACCAAGACCCAACAACCTCGATTTCCGTTATACATGCTGACCGATTACAGAACCCGCCCTCCCGAAAGAGGATGCATCACGCGCGGCATTCCAGCCGCGAGTGCCTTGGAAAATTTGTGTGGCGACTTCTTCCAAGTCTTCCAAGTGGTCACCCTGCAAAATAACCTCCGATGGGACGTCGGAGGCCCTGGGCCATGATATTGACACCGCTCGAGTGGAATGAAACCCCTAGACCTACAGGGGAAAGCTCCCCTGGATTTCTACATTTTTGATACAGACCAAAGAGGATTTCGAGCCTGCTCGTTCACAGTTAGTTATATATTTATACACACTTCCCTTTAACCCAGAGCCCTTACACAGAACAATGATGGACGACAACACCAAAACGCGTTTGGCCGTGGGGGTTTATGTGAACATACGGCACCACCTTAGTTACAGTAGCTAAACTATGCTGCTTATTAGTTAAAATTCTGGTCAGTGCTGAGTTCAAATGGAGAGATTGACTCTCCGCAGTTCTGGTGCCACTTTACAATGGTATTAGCAACTCTGACCTGGAATCAAACTCATATAGACGGCTATGTAGGATCCTGTGCTAACCGCTGTGCCACAGCTCCCACAGTATACGCCCGTCTACACGTAGACGTCCGACAGTGATGTTTTGTGCTGTGCTTGATGGCTTGGATAATAATTGAAGCCTAACTCACACACACTCACACACATAAGCACACATGCGCACACAAAAAACAAACGTATTTTTTACGCTGAGTTTAACATGTTTAAATGTAATTAGTATGCTTTGTTTAATTGATTAAACAATCTGTGTTTTTTATATGTTCTTTTTTCGCGTGATTTTCATATACGCCCTCTTGGGGTTTCCAACCTCACCTTATTACCTTGTCTTTTTATTTGTACTTTTAGTCTTTATTCAACGGTTTTACTTAACTTGACTCCTATGTTTGTCGTGGTCAAATCTTGTAATACAAATTTAGTCTACTTCCTGTTGTCTTTTGAATTCAAAATTTTGCACACGTACTCAGATCCGGTGACAATGCATGCCTGTATCAATTAATTAATTGGCTCTTTAAAAGCAAGTAACATTTTGTATGGACGGCTTATTAATTAAATATTTATTTGGGTAGGTCAAAAACGCCGCGGTCCCTAAACTCTGCAATCGCCTCGCCCAAGAAGCAGGCGCCACGTGTCTCAGGCGCGCCTGCTCCGTGTCAACGAGTTAGGCAAGTAATCAATTAATTCCGGTAAACGTTGATGTGGGGGCAGGCGCCGCATCATTGACATACTCTCGACCGCGAGTTAAACGAAGTTCATAAAACCGTTGTAAAAAACGTATTTTAAGGAGTTTATTTTTACACAATATCGAATAATAGGTAACTTAACTTACCAGTGTTAACACTGTTAATCAGCAAATGTTGGCAAATGTAAAGTATTAGCAGGCCCCATGGTGTAACGTGCATTCTCCTACTCTTACTATCGAGTCTCTCTTTCAATAGCCTCTCTATGTGCTATGAAGAAGGGCTATTGTGCAAAATGTTGCATATTCTATATATTTGAAGGCCACTGTTATTGGCGAGTGTATTTGTGGAGTTTTGTTAATTTTTTGCTTGTACACCCATTGCCATGCAGCATCGCCAAATACTGTTTCATACATTATGGAATGACTGGCCTTGCCAGGTGAGTGTAGATTTTCCACCATAATCTCAGGAACGCAATCAGAGATAGAGCAACAGCAAGTACACTTCAGTTGACTTAAACAAAAAAGCTGATAGTAATGACGTTTTACTGCTGCTGCTACTGATGAGAGCGATGTTACTGCTGATGTTTCTGTTGCTGATTTCTTCTGCTGATGAAGCATGAGTGATTGTGACTGAGAGGCTGATTTAAATTCCAATTATGTTTCAGTAGGGTTATAATGCTTATATATACATACCACTCGAGTCGAATATTTATCAAGATCTAGAAATTTAAATGTTCTGTCCGAAATGTTTCACTTGTAAAGGATTAAGGTTCAGCAGAACGTTCTAAACTGATCTCCGTGTCGGTGCTGAACGCTTCAATTACACAACGCTCGTAATCTGTTATCCCAGTAAAGCCCTCGTCGTGGAGTGAATATGACCGTATTAGCGGTGGCGCGTGGTATATAAAACATCTCATGGCGTGGTGGTGCGTCAAAACGAGTTCAACGCACTTTTCGGAAGACGAACGTTGCATGAATAAACCTTAAAATAGCGTCAAACTTTTCGACATTGTTAATTACAGACTGATAAACAGATGTTCTGATTAAAACATTTTTTTTTATTTCAGACTTTTATGAGAACCGGTGCATCATGCTGCACCGGTGTAACGCCAATACGTCCATATATCCTTTCGAATACATCAGGTTTTTTTTCACACCCTACTACTGATTGTCTGTGATGTACTAACGTACGTATTGTCGTCTTATTCTAGAGTCCTCTCAGAATATTGCTCTTTCCTATTTTAACAATTGCTGTATCAATAGCAAACTCATCATTGGTATTCACATTGATAATGAATCATCTATTTACCACGAAATGGATACCCATTGTAATGTATATACATTCATTAAGCCCCCCTGCCCCTTCTCACGTGAAGTGCTCACAAGTGATTTCATCACATCTCTCCATTTAAGGAAGGAAACAGGAGGATTTATCCAAACATCTGGTTTCTGCCTGATGATGATGCTTGTAATTGCTAGGGAAACGTCGTACTCAGATTGTAAATGTTGTGGATTTGCTCTCCAACACACCGGTGTGCTGTACTAGTAACGAATTGGCATGTTCGGTTTACGTGACAAACCTTACTAATTGGCTTTGTCGGGTGGTGGCGGGTTTAAAGACACATTTATATTTATGTGATCTGACCGAACGAAAACCTCTATTATAATAATCTTTTGTTCACTTGTCAGAGTTAAGATTGTGTTGTACACTCACTGCCAGGTTGTCTTTTTCCGTGTTGACATTGTTTTGTCTGTCACAGCACTTGGAAGCGATTCTATTGCGAAAAGGCTCCGTGTGATAAAATCAATTAATACATAAATCCCATCTGCCGATGCTGCCGTAGTCGTGCACAAATTACAAACAAGGCGAATATTCATCAAAACACAGACACTGTCCAACAGGAAATATATTACATTTGCTTTCTCATCAAGCACACTTGGTGTTAGTCTCCGACCCCTATTATTATTAGTATACACTGTCTCTAGCCTCTGTTTACGTGATATAAAGGGGCTATTTCCCGCAAACGTTACCTTTTGAATATATTTGTTCCTTTTAAGGCCACACCGCTATTGACAAAAGTATTGATGTATACATATAAAGGTTGATTCATCCACGATATAAAACACAGACTAGTGAATATGCGTGTTACACTTACACTCACACGCACGCCACTTCAGCCGACTCCACGTGCCCTGCAGTCTCAGGGGAAGTGCCACGTCCCTCCTCACCCTAATGCCCCTTTTGAACACGAACAAATATCCCCCGTGTAGCCTTAACAGACTGTTGGGGCAAGTGCTGTTAGCGAGCAGCAACTGTGGGGGCTGACGCCCACCTCCCCGCTCCCCGTGAGCGGGCGGGGCTCGGCGTCCACCCCCTCCACTCCCCCCTCCTCTTTGTGCACTTCTCGCCGGGCCCCCGCCGATCGGGTGATCAGCCCCCACGGACCAGCGCCCTGAGTTATCCCACACACCCCCACGTACACCACCACTCATGCGGAGGTGGCAGTGTGCACGCGCGAACACGTGCAGGCGCTCGTTGCACACAAAGGCTAGCGATAAAAAATAGCCTTATGAATATGCACACCTACCCTCCGGTGGATCAGCCTTAATCCGCTGTGCAAATTCTACACAAACAAAGGAGATGAACTGCGGCAGGACCCTGAGTGCAGGTCTCGCCGTTAAGGATATTTTATTATTACACGCTTTTATTTAACTCACTCTGTTGTATCCTCAAATCTTGTAACTCAATTTTAACACACTTCCCAATGTGGTATTGACTGCAAACTTGGTATACTTGGTATACTATGTGACAATACTATATACTATCATAAAAAACATAAACGTTCTTTTTTGTTGTTTAGACTTGGGTCTAATTGTCCACGCTCATCTGACAGCTGTAAATCACCACGGCCCCTTACGTTATGGCAAGCTTCGGGGCCACTTCCTGGAGTCATGGAGTTCTCCCATTAAAAGTACGGTACATTCATTAAAGCGTGTTTAAATATTACTTTTTTACTATGTTAACACGCTGCGTAAAGCACGCTGTGCAAACACGCACACGAGCGCAAGCACGTGGATCTGTGTGTTGCAGTACAGGCGCTTCGCGCACATGCTCAAATCATTCGCAAACTGTAGCGGTCGTAGAGACGGTAATCTATGCGCCGATGGCAGGGAGTGGATTTAGTGCACCCCAACCGCCACCTTAATTACTCACGTGACACAACAGGTGCGCTTTTTCTACACACTCGAACGAAAACCCGCGTGAACAATGACGGTCGTATGGATGGTAATCTCCGCGCACCTCACACCCCAACAACGCGCTGACACCCTTCAGCCCCGCGCTCGCTTTCTCACCCCCCCCCCCCCCCGCATGCAGTCGCTCCACTCAGAAGTTACAGACACCACGCCGAAATTCACCCACACACACAGAAATCACACTACACCACCGATCTTCTGAACTGAAGTTTATTAATGGCGTGTCTAAAGAAAACCCTGTGCAGCCCGGAGTAAATATTCTATGAGCAGCGCCTACCCTATCCTTATTAAATCACTGGGTGTACCCCCACTCTACTTCTCACCTCGCAGACTCACGGTGTCGCACGGACGCTGTGGGAGTCGGAGGGACGATGATCCGAGAGGTCTCCGCCTGGGGTCGAGTCGTAGCAGCACTCGCTAGCGTTTCTCGGACACTGCGAGCGGCTGGGAGTCGGACCCGATGGCTGAACGGCTGGAGGAGAACTTAACGTTTTTCCGCTCCCGCCTTCAATGCCCTCAGAATCCAAAGATCCAGGGTCATGTGGTGTTATCCCGCGTGGCCAATCGGGCGCCTACCTTGCGATTTTAAACTGATGCCCCGCCCCTACCTGGAGCGTTGCTTCCCATTACGCCTCGATCCATTGTCTATGCCCCCGTCCTCCCTGGACTCAACCGGTTTGATCGGGGTGGCTGTCACGCAGAATACACATCTGCAGTGGGTCCAGGAATTTCCCTCCCACCTCTTCTTATGTGCTGCTCGTGGAGTGTTTGCCCTCGAGGCCCTATCTCCCTGTGCTATAAGTGTCTCTTTGCAGTTAACCCAGTGAGCTTCGTCACGCCCATACAATTTTAAGCCAATCCCTGGGGGCCACAATGAAATTTGGTCTTGGGGGGGTCTGCCAATCTGCTGACACTGGGAAACCATAGGACATCCCCGCCAGGGGCCTCTCGGGTAAAAACCCATTGTACCAGCTGACCCCCCCCCCCCCCCCCCTATGAGACCCTACATGGGTGTGTGTGTGTTTAGTGGGGGTGTGCATGCATTCGTGTGGAGGGGTGCGAGGGAATGGCAGCGCAAGCGGGGTTGCTCCGTTGCTGCGGCACCACATAGCCCCCAGAGGTGCCCGTCCCCATCCCGGGTTGACTGGAGCACCTCATGGGCCGCTCCCACTAGGTAGCGCCGCGGAGTCCGCGGGACTCGCCCGGGCCTCGTTGCCGGCTTCGTGAGCAGTGGCTCAGCTGCCCGAGACTCCGGTGGTAGTCTCCATCTCCATTCCAGAAGCCTCTCCTGCCCTCCCGCGTCCGCTGGTTCGGGAACAAACTGAGGGGCAGAGGGGTTTAGGGGCCGCCGCGCCCGTTGCCTCCTTGTTGGTTTGGGGCCCACTGTGAACTGGGGCCCCGCGGGGCCCATATACAGTGCGAAACCCTCGGGTATGGGGGGCGTGGGGATCCCAGGGTTACGGGGTACCCGAAGGGCGGGGGTCTCTCTCGCCGGGGCCACCCTCCATGGTTTTAATCGGCGGACGTTGACCACCGTCTCTCGGCCCCTCTCCCCGCCCTCGATCAGCACTTTCCAGGGGGAGATCTGCCGCACCATGGTCGAGGGTCCACGCCAGTAGGTGGTCAGCTTCCCCACCTGTCCAGCCCCAACGCGCAGGGTATGCAGCCATACCTTAGAGCCCCCCGAGTAGAAGGGGGGCTCCACATGGGGCCAGGTGCCCTACTCTTGCCGCTGATGTGCGGCCTCCCCCTGTTGGTAGGCCTGGCCACGGGCCCCTCGCAGGGTCCCTATCAGGTGCTCCATGGGCTGGCTCCCTTCCTCCGGTTGCGGCGGGGGAACGCCGAACAACAGATCTGCTGGTAGGCGAGATACATGACCAAACATCATTAGGAATTGGGTGTGTCCCATAGATGTGTGTACCATGGTGGCGTAGGCGAACAGGGCATAGGGGAGGTGTTCGTCCCAATCCTGTTGATTGGCGGCCGACATACGTTTGAGCTTCCTGGCTAAGGTCTGGTTCATACGCTCCACCATACCATTCGCCTGGGGGTGGTATGCCATAATTCGGTGCTTCTGGATTCCAAACTCCCGGCACAGCGCCTGAAATAGCTCTGCCTCGAACTCACTACCCTGGTCAGTAATGACTCATTCAGGGATCCCATGTTTAAGCAAGTATTGCTCCACAAATTCCAGGGTGATCACAAGGGCCGTTTTATTGGGAATGGCCACCGCCACTGGATAGCGCGTGAAATACTCCACTGCCACGAGAATATACCGGTTGCCTCGGTGGGATTGTGAGAATGGGCCCGGTAGTCGATCCCAACTAGCTGGTTCACCCGGCTGATGCGGAATGCCCTCAGGGGCACCTGATACCGCGCCGATTTCTGCCCACACTGTTGACAAGCGCGGCAGCTCTGTACCCAGGCGGCCACATCTTGCGTCAGTTTGGGCCAGAGATAATGGCGACGTAGAGTCTCCCGAGTTCGCCATTCCCCATCATGGCCCCTGAGCGGGTGGTCGTGCACCAGCTGTAGCAGCTGGGGCCGCACTTGGGCGGGAACACAGATGCACCCCGGTTGCCCGGCTTCAGGTATTTCCCGCACCACCCCGTTCTTTACACACAACCGGGCATACAAACCACTCCAGGGTCCCTACAGGGCGACCATTTCCTCCAAAAGGACTGCCTCTACCGCCGCCAGATCCGGGTCCTGCTGCTGGGCCTGTCTCAGCTGTTTGTCATCCAGGCCCGGGAATGCACAGCCGATGTCCTCTTGGATCCGACGGGTGGGGCTGAGTGGCCCATCGGGCCCCAGGGTGTGGGCCCTGTGCCCGCCGGGCAGTCCACTGGGTCCCTGGCTCCTTCTGCAGGGACCTCTGTGGCACACACAGCCATTTGTCTCAACGGAGGGGGGTTAGTCTCAGGGCGCTCCAGGTTTGGCCATTGCCTGTCGACAGCATCCCCCCATGAAGCATGGGTAGGCCTCCTCCGCCCTCGTCTCGGCGCACACCGCGGGTCGCCTTTACAAGGCAACCGCGTTTATGTGCGTCTGCCCAGCCCTGTACTCGATTTGCAGGTTATACTCCTGCAGCTGCGTCAGCCACCGGGCCATCTGCCTCCGTGGTTCCTTGAAAGTGAGGAGGAACTGCAGAGCATAATGGTCAGTGCGCACACAACATTTCCTGCCATACAGATACGGCCGGAACTGCTTACATGCGAAAATCACGGCATATAGTTCCTGACAAGTCACACAATAATTCAGTTCGGCCCCGCTCAGGGTCCGGCTGGCGCATGCGATGACCCGCTCCGTCCCATCCTGCACCTGTGACAACACCACGCCCAGCCCACTGCTGCAGGCATCGGTGTCTAAAATAAAATTGGTGGAAAAGTCAGGGAAAGCCAGGGTGGGTGTATGGGTGAGGTGGTCCTTGAGGGTGGTGAAGCAGTCTGGCAGGCCTCCGTCCACTGATAGGGGTTCTTAGTGGAAGTGAGTTTGGTGAGGGGGCGCGCCATCTCGCTGAATCCCTTCACAAATCGACGATAATAAGTGGCTATCCCCAAAAATGACCTGATATCCGTCAGGTTCCTCGGCCGTGGCCATTCCACTACGGCGTGTACCTTTTCCGCGTCGGTGTGCACCCCTGCCTCGCTGACCGAGTGTCCGAGGTACCCAACCTCGCGCTGCGCAATATGACACGCAGCTTGAGCTTGAGATGGGCTGCTCGCAGTTGTTGGAACACCTCCCGTAACCTGGATCAGTGTTGAAGACTATCACGTCATCCAGGTAAATTAGGCACTGTTACCATTGCAAGCCCTGCATCACCAACTCCATCAACCACTGGAATGTCGCAGGCGTGTTAGTGAGTCCAAACGGGAGTACTCAGAACTCGAACAGTCCCATCAGGGTGGTAAATGCGGTCTTTGGACATCCTCCTCCGCCATCTCCACCTGCAAGTACCCGGACGCTAGATCAAGGGTGGAAAAATACCGCGCCGCAGTGAGGCTGTCAAAGGTGTCATCGATGCGGGGGATGGGGAAGGCGTCGCCGAGGGTAACTGCGTTCAACTTTTGATAATCAACACAAAACCGGGTCGACCCATCCTTTTTCGTCACCAGTACAACTGGGGCAGACCAAGGGCTCGCTGAGGGCTGGATTATGTTATCGCGGAGCATATCCACAACTGCCTCTTTAATCTGGGCCCATTCAGGTGCGCCCACTCGGTATGCAGGGAGTTTAGTGGGTCGGACGGCACCTGTGTCAATTTGGTGCTTAACGAGGTCTTCCCGGCCCACATCCGAATCGTGCTCACTGAACACGTCGGCGTACTCCCGCAGTAACCCTCATAGCTGATCGGCCTCCCCCTTGGGTAAATCTGCCCAGGGTACATGTAGCGCGTCAAGCAGGGGGACGACCTCGACTCTGGGAGTCGGGCCGACTCGCCAGGCCAGGTCCTAGTTGTCCTCGGGGCGGCAGGGGTCCTCAGCCCAGAGGGAAAATATCGAGCTGTTAGAGTGGCATGCGTGCAGGGGGTGTACTGTGGCTACCGCGGTGCGCCGTCGCAGCGCTGCTGGTTTACCGTGGGGGTTAAATACCCGCATAAACAGTCGGCCCCCGTCCGCGTTTACCATTGTGGCCGACCCCATAACCCCGTACCGTGCCACCAACTCCAGGTGAGGAGTCAGCATTACCTCACCCGATGGTCCGTGTGTGGGGTAGGTGGAGGGTGTTGCCACCGGCACCAGCATCTCCACAAGGGGGCCGATGGTGACGGCCGACACCAGGGCTCAAAGCGGGGGCGACCTGGCTCTTGTCCCAGGAATGGAATCCGCTCCCCGCTGCCTTCCACGGTGGCGCATCGCTGGCGGGGCTGCACGTTGAGCCCCAACTTTTCCAGGAGGTCGGTACCTTCAATACACTCGTGGCATAACATGCTCGAGACATAGAACTCCTGGGTACACACCAGGTGTCCGAGACGGACCTCAAGGGTGACCCTCCCCAGCAGTCCCATCCCAGCTCCGCTTGCAGTGTGAAGCGCGCGATCCGGGGCCTGCAGGCGGCCCACGTCAACCCCGACCACGCTGCAGTGTGTGGCACTCACTACCTGTGCGGCCCGGAGTAAATATTCTATGAGCAGCGCCTAGCCTATCCTTATTCAATTCCTGGGTGTACCCGCACTCTACTTCTCACCTCGCAGACGCACTCACGGTGTCGCACGGACGCTGTGGGAGTCGGAGGGATGATGATCCGAGAGATCTCCGCCTGGGGTCGAGTTGTAGCAGCACTCGTTAGCGTCTCTCGGATGCTGCGAGCAGCTGGGAGTCGGACCTGGTGGCTGAATGGCAAGAACTGCTTAACGTTTTTCCGCTCCCTCCTTTAATGCCCTCAGAATCCAAAGATCCAGGTTCACGTGGTGTTATCCTGTGTGGCCAATCGGGCACCTACCTTTCGATTTTAAACTGATGCCCCGCCCCTACCTGGAGCGTTGCTTCCCATTACACCTCGATCCATTGTCTACGTCCCCGTCCTCCTGAACTCAACCGGTTTGATCGGGGTGGCCGTCCCGTGGAATACACATCTGCAGTGGGTCCAGGAATTTCCCTCCCACCTCCTCTTGCGGAGTGTTCGCCCTCGAGGCCCTATATCCCTGTGCTGTTAGAGTCTCATTGCGGTTAGCCCGGTGAGCTTCGTTGCGCCCATACAATTTTAAGCCAATTCCCAGAGGCCGCAATGCAATTTGGCCTGGGGGGGTCGGCCAATCTCCTGGCACTGGAAAACCATGGGACATCCTCGCTGGGGGCCCTTCGGGTAAAAACCCATGGTACCAGGTGACCCCCCCACGATACTCTACGTGGGTGCGTGTGTTTTTAGTGGGGGTGTGCGTGCGTTCGTGTGGAGGGGTGCGAGGGGATAGTGGCGCCGGCGGAGTTGCTCCGTTGCTGTGGCACCACAAAACTATGAAGCCCGGCATGGTACACAAGGGGGTGGGTGGCCAACGCCATGCCCGGCCGCCTTTTTCTCGCTAGTCACGATGTTTACACATCGCACCAGGTAATTCTTTGAGGCTGGGTCGACCCAGGGGAGGCCCAGGATCAATTAAGATAATAGTCACAGGTGCTGGCCGTGAGTAAGAATCGAACTCGGGTTGCCAGATTTGTAGCGCAGCACGCTGACCGCTATTAAACTCCCGCTCACCTTAATGCCAATCAAATAGAAGTCAGATGGAAAAAAACAGAGATCAGAGCAAAAACAAACAAATAGATATCAGATCAAGAATAACCAAATATATCAGAGAAAGAACAACAAAATAGAGATCAGAGAAAGAATAACTAAATAGAAATCAGAGCAAGAATAACTAAATAGAGCCCAGATAATTCTACTCATAGGAAATCGGAGTCAGAGGGAGGTCGCTGTTGAATTTAACAGACTGCATGCAGACCGCGAGCAAAGAACACTTATGGGTCACCCTGTATAGTGATGCATTGAAATCCATGAGATAAATACATATCCATGGCAACACGAAGATACACGAAGAACAAGCAAGCAATTGTGTGGTTGTTGTCATGCAACCCAACATGTGGACAAGTATTAATCATCGCAAGAAAAGCAATGGGCACGAGAGCGAGCGATTGCTGGGTCGCAACTTCATCGTTTTATCGTGGCTTACACCCTATATGTGCGCAATGTGTGCACTCGCTGTTTGCTTTAACATGTTCATTACACGTAAATAAAAAAGAGCAGTGCAATAGTCCAGTCAAGAGAGATCAGCGTTACTACTATACCCATATGCTGACATAGTAAGACCTGTAAAAAAACGACTTGGATGTCCAACAGAAGCCGATTATTGCGATTTTGAACTCTCTTCGATTCCGTGTTTTCAAAGTTCAACCGTTGAAGTTTTCATTTATAGGAAAAAGGGGTCACATAACACGTAATATCAAACAGGTGTGTTGTATTTTAAGCCACTCATATAATTGTAATATTGTGTCCTAAGTGTCTGGTGAGAATGAAGGGATAACGAAAGGGGTGGGAAAAAACTTTTTTTTTTCAGATCCGAATTTGAGGTTTAAGGTTCAAACCTTAATAAACCTTAATAAACCTCATGGTTTTATTTGCAATACTCCCAGATCAGCACCAGTCCTCCGACAAGTCTATGTCGTCGCCCTCGGACATATAACTGCATTCGGCGAATGCCACAGAGTTGCTCTTGAGGTAGACCAACTTCTCCACCGAACCGGGGGCCAAGCTGTTTCTGAGCTTGCTGTGTATGATGCCCATAGTTGAGAAGTTGTGCTCCGAGGCTGCAGAGGATGTCGCCATCGTGAACAGCTTGACGCTGATCTTCTGAAGATTGGGCCAGGCCACGCCGTCAGACTGCCCATACTGCAAAGGTGTCTCACGTCCCTTGAGCAGCATAATGAATCTAAACCCGCAGACATCCTTCTCCTGCTGCGCCGAAATGATGTACTCCGTGAGCTGTATAAAGGGGCCGTCCAATTAATGACGTCACTGCAAATATGGGGGGGGGGGGGTCAGACATTTGTGACGATGTGACAAGGTGGGGGGGGGGTTGAGAAATATGACATCACATCAAAATGCGCAACTTTAAATAAATATAGACAACACGTTCTACTTAATTAAAAATACTTTTAATAAATGTTTTCTCCTACAACATCAGAATGCAGTGCCACATTAAATACGCACTACAATGACAATAGTTTAAAGCGATTTGAAGCATGTTTTATTTTCAAAATGGAAATATGGTTTTGGGGGGGGGGGCAGAGCTTTGTGACGTCATATTTGAGAGGGGGTCTGAATTTTTGTGACGCCGTGTGACGAGGGGGGGGGGTCAAAAATTGTCAAAAATCGCGTGACGTCATTATGGACGGCCCCAAAGAGATTCTCTCGTAATCTATCGGTCTCATCTTTGATCGGTGTCTCCAGTAAGATGTTCTCCAGCTCTTTTCAATTAGCCGGGTTCAAGCCCTCTCCAATGAAGCGAGGATCTAACAGATACGCCAGTCCATGGGCCTTTCCGTACATGAACTGAAAGCGACTTGCTGCCAACTTGATCAGGTAGTTGATCTCTTCAGTGCTCGCATGAGCGTCTTCGTGCAGCTTGGCTAACTCAGCAGGGAGGGTGTGAAAATCCGGCAAGACTTAAGAGACTGGTACGGAATTGAATTGATATTTCACAATCAATGCGTCGATGGGCGTGAGAATGGCAAGAGACTTCTGCAAGTCGTTGCTCGTAATGATGGTCTTGATTCGCATGCGCTCGGATTTCTGTGCTGCCGTCCCCTTGATGAAGTCGCGAGCTGTGACAATGGAATGCAGAATCCTCTCCGACGACATAAGCATCTCGCAACAGCCTTTGACCATTCCCCGACGTGCAGGAGCCGGCCGGACCAACGCTTGAACGCCAGCAATCTTCTGTTCAGCCTGCAGCTGTCCCTTGAGAACGTGACTGTTGTGAAACAATTTAACCTTGTCCTTTCACCCCATAATGAACTCAAGCAGGTACTCGAACGGGTAGTCGATTGGGTATGTGTTTTGATTGGCCTGCTTTCATCGTCTTCATGGCAGAGAATATGTCCTTGACAAGCAAATGCAGACCATGCGACGTACAGCTAGGGGAATAGGAGGATGGGTGAGCCTTCGAGAGCAGTTCCCACACATTATTGTTGGTGGATGTGTTGTCGGTGACCGCGCCAACTAATTTAGCCTTTGGATGGGACGCCATCACACGTTGAAGATCCGTGGCGATCCAGTCAGCATTGTGGCGCTGCTCTCCAGTGGACATCGACTCGGGAAACAACGTTGTGGACGGCGATGTGACCATGTAGGTCACAATCGGATCATCCTTGATGTTTGACCACAGATCCGATGTCAAGCAAATGTTCTTATTGTCCAGCACAGTGTCAACCTTCTTCTTCATGTCGATGTACGCCCTGTCGAGCAATGGTCCGGACAGCCTCTTCCTGTTTGGCAGCACTGCATCTGGGCGAAGGGCCTTCACTGCGATCACCAGGTTCTCCTCCTCGACCCACTGGAACGACGTGCCCATGAAAAAGTAATGCACTGCTATGGCCTGCTCGAACTTTTCCTTCGTTCACTTATCGAGCTTGGGTATTAGGTTTTCTTTGATCGATTATTGCTTCATCGATGAAGCATTCGATGTAGATGGAGTTGAGCTGCCGCTTGCCTTCGATGGCTTCGCCCGCTTCTTGTTCGACGCATACCACCCGGGATAATCATCTATCTCGGAACCATTCATTACGCTCCAAGAAGCGGTGCATGCATTCAGGTGCCTCATCACCTGCTCACTCTTCTTGTGATGATTGAATCTGGTGCGACAATGTTTACAGACGGCATTCTTCAACTTGTGTGGTTCCGGATCATCGGTCAAGTAGTGCCAGAACTAGCCCATTGAGCGTCCCCTGGCCTTCCCTGCGTTCGCCGATGCCTCGTCGGCCACTCCATCCTTCTCCGCGTCGGCCACTCCATTCTTCTCCAGCACAATTACGACATCACTATCACATTTTTCGGAATGGAGTAAATCCTCATCCAGGTCGTGATCCACGATCCTGTTCGCGGTGGAAATTGGGTTCGTTTGATGACATTAGTAACTCAGGTAATACCAAGATTTCTGATTTCCGGGCTCCGGCCTTCCGCAGTCCGTTACTTCAGTCAGACTTCCTGCAAAAATAAAAAATGGCGTCTTTTTGTAATAAACCTCAACGTAACTGGCCCTTTGGGATATTGAGGTTTTTTTTATTTAAACCTTATCAAACCTAATTGTTTTAAACCCCCCCTTGCCACCCATGGGTAACGAGAAATCTGGATGAGCGAGGGGTGGCGCCTCTCTCTGCCAGTCGCGTGTACAGCAGCTGTGATGTAAAAGTCCTCCCCATGAAACGCGATGCATTGTCTTCACTACGATGGCAAACTGGTGTACAAGTCGCCTTACGCGAGATGTTCACAGGGTCAGCGGCGACGCCTATGACACTAATGGCGTGGCTTTTAATGTCGCACAAATCAACAACCCAGGTGACAATTTGAGAGAAAATAAAATAATAATCTTAACCGTTATGATAGCTGCAAGGCTTAGTTACTGCTTGAAAGCGTACTGTCAAGTGATACACTTTTAACTGCATGCCTATACAGGTCACCATACCTCGAAGGTGAAAACTGAGCAGCAAATAATAGGTATTGCGATTTTTGCAACCAAAAACGTAGAAAGTGCATATATACACAATCATGCGCATACATAATGTGCATGCGTGGTGTAGATGTATGTTGATTAACTGTGAATAACCCAACCAATAATAGACATCGATTGTAATTTATATGAATGCATTAACCCCCCGCCCCACCCCCTCTCGTCGTCGCACATGATTGGTGATGTCATCACATTTACCCCACTATGTATGACTGAATCAGGAGGATTTCTCCAAAACCCCGGCTGTCGCCTGATGAGGCTGGTTGTTGTAATTACCGGCGAAATATCACGGTACTCGAATTGTTAAATGTTGTAGTCTGTTTACTCTCCAACACAACTGGTGAGTGCTGAACTGGTAACGAATTGCCACGTTTTGTTTACGTAACAAACCTTACTAATTGGCGGCGGGTTTAACGACACATTTATATTTACACGATCGAACCCCAAACAAACCTTCATAACGGATGACATTGGTTGTGAAAACCTACGACTACCACGTGTTACCAATGGTTTGAGCATTTCCACTGTGCATTGACCACAGCGCCGTATTATGGCTGTGGTGCACGGAACGCAAGCGAGCAGTAACCCCAGCGACACAACGACAAATTTCAACGGGGCGGGGGGGGGTGTCCTCGATACGACCGTGGGCCCACTGGGCTATGTAGCTCGTTTTCAGAAGCGACCTGGCGACAGATGATAGTCCAACGAAGTGGCTTATCACGTGGAAATGTCTAGTAGCCAAGTACTCTAAACGCTTGTTTATTCTTAATGTGGAGAGGAAAACCGGACAACCCGGGAGAACATTCCACACGATCACGGGGAGGGAGAGAGATATATGCAAACTCCAAATATACAGCAGGCGTCAGGCTCAGGATCGAACCCACGATCTCCTGCATACCAGGCGAGGTAGATAACATCTCTCCGTACATCCCCCATACACAGAGAGACACTGAAATACAGAGAGACGGAGACACGCTATACAAATATAAATCAAATAATTCACGATGTATGCTATTTTATCCATGTAATTATAAGCAACGTTGCCGGTTTAACGATGCTGTTAACCGTGGCGGTGCCGGCTCTCTGCTGCGACCGCATCGAGGTGGCTGCTGCGAGGTTTCCCTGGCAAGGGCGCGACTCACCTCCCTATTACAACGGGGGATGTGGGGGGGGGGACTATGCAAGATCCGACTGTGCCCCCCCCCTCCCCTCCTTTCTCCCGACTCAATTTTACGGAAATATCTACGGATGTTTTTAAACGGTATACAATAATACGTAGGCTATAACTATATATTAGTTTAGTTACATCGTGTGTTGGGTTTAGAGGAAGACAGTCTCACAGTGACAGTAATAATACATAAATATTGAAAGGTACAATTCTCACAATTAAGTTATCGTGAGTCTTGTTTTCAAACACCAGCAGTAGCGCTACTAGATTTCACGCAAGGTTTTTTTCGAAAATATCACTTTTGCATTTTAACAATGTTTTTTTTTAATGCTCACCCCGAGCCCTCAATACTCTGATAGTGCGCTGTTTTTGAGTTGTACGCCTTTTGGCGTCTTCTGGTCCAACACCAATGGAGACTAGGCTCTAAGAAAAGCTGTCTCGGGTGTGGACCAATCAAATTCAAGGACAGTGCATATTATTATCAGAGTTGTCTTTTTTGTTTGCATTTTGACTGCTTGTGTTGTGGTCATTGCAAACATGCTGCCTTGAATAAAGGTGTCAGTTTTTGTGCCAGTTAAAAGGGTTAAACCTATTCCTAAATGTTTTTTTTCGCAATTATGGATGTTGTTGGAATATTTTTTTCTCAATAGTAACGCCTGCTATATATGGTAGTGTGATGGTTTGGACCGGAGTATCAAGTGGTTGTTTCTGTATGGAGGGAGAAACAGCTTGGCGGATGGTACGGTCAGAGTATGCATTCCTTTTGAGGGCCAGGTGTACATGTTTTAATTCACTGGTCAGGTGGTGTTGGTCCAAAATGCAATGAGCCCTATGGTATAAAGTTTTGATGAGAGAATTCTTTTGAGCTGGATGGTGGTGGGAATCAGGTTTCAAGTAGGAATCCATGTGGGTGGGTTTCCTGTAGACAGAATGCCCCAATGAGCCATCAGGTCTCCTCTCAAACAGAACATCCAAGAATGGTAGCTTGCATTCTTTCTCCACTTCCATGGTGAATTTGATGGCGGGATGTCTGGAATTCCAAAATTCTTAACAAACACAAGATCCAGGTCTGGTTCAATACAGTACACAAAATTCGTCATCTGATCCCATCCGTGGAGGATGTCATTCCTGACTTACAGTACCCCGGAGTTTACAAATTGAGTTGTACCTGTGGTGATTGCTATATCGGGGAGACGAAGCGACATGTCTCTGACCGAATTCGCGAGCACAAATCAGATGTGAAACACGGCAGAATGAATTATTCTGCCGTAGCTGATCACTGTTACAACGCGGTTTGTGATCACGATATAATTTTCTCCGATACCAAGGTTCTTTGCAAACCCACGGGTTTTCATCAGAGATTTGTTCACGAGGCCATTCAGATTTACAAACACAGACACAATTTCAACCGAGAAGATGGTTTCAAATTAAGCAACCATTGTAAAGATGTTCTAAATTGAACCAAACATTAAACTAATTTTCAGTGGTACAGTATATTTTTTCAAATAGTGGTACCCAAACTTTCGCAGCTCTTAAAATTCCCTTTTCACACCATCGAAGTGTATACCCAGTTGCTGTTAATAGCTCAGCTTATTGAAGAATATATTGAGTACATTTATTATATTGATGTAATTTAGACTTAGTTTTTTCACATCGGCTTGCTGTATGATAGTTGGGTAGCTGTATGATAGTTGGGTAGCGCGGCTCCTTTGGCGTCCATGTACTAGGTGCCTCTGCGGATGTGTAGGTTTTGACTTTAACATCTATTTCTGTGACCAGCCATAAGCTGGTCCCTCGGCTGTTTCAATGCTAAATTCTCCTGTTTGATGTGTAAACTCCTTTGTCGGGGTGCCTCACTTCTCTCACCCAGCGTTCATTGGAGCTCTGTCATCCCGACAGTTTTGTTCCTTCACCTTAATTCCTCTCACACAGCTTAAAGGTCGCGGTCTGAGCTTGGCTGTGTTTACTCCAGCGCTGTCCTCGAGACAGTCTGGTCCCTTCACCTGATGAAGGCCACTTGTGTTGTGGCCGAAACGTCGTGATTTTTGTTGTTTTATTTTTTTACCTACGTGACTTTACCGAATAGAACCAAAGAGTATGGATCCTTGCAGTCACGAAAGCTTCGAATCTAGGATTACAAAATATTAAAAAATGCATGTTTTGCCACAGATATGTGTGCTTAATGCAAGCTAGATGCAAAAGGTATCTATTTGGTGTTTGAACATCTTAACACTTCCTGTTTTATTGGCAGAAAGGGTAAAACCTAGTTATTTTTCATCAATTTGATACTGGCAAAGGGTCCCATATATAATACGTTCACAAAGCGAAATACTATTACTGACTTCCTGGAAACTATTGACGAGATTATCGTCATATTGTGACATTTTGGTATCATATCATGAATAGTAATATCTCAACAAACTTACTGGCGACACCAGATCCAACATTTACGAAGAAACAAACACGCGTCAATAACACTTCCCTAAGAGGAACTTATCCATGCATATAATAGGCGGCGTTTTCTGGCAATGGCCCTTCTTAACAGAAAAACATCCCACTAATTTACTCCCCAGTCCTGCCACGAGGCGGTGCTCGTGTCTTTCGGCTGGTTTCGCGACTGGAGGAGAGGGTCGTGGTGATGGAGGGGCTGCTGCTGCAGTTGCTCCGGTCGTCAAACCGATATCGTACTTCCGGATCCATAGTCGAGCGTCAAGGAGCCGCGTGATCACAGCTGACGAATATGGCCATTGGTTGGGACTTTGTCATCGAATACAGGGGGTAGCTGGCATCCCATTCTGCTCTGGGTCACGATGGTATCAGCAATATGGCCAGGAGGTAGATGATAATGTCGAAGTCTGCTCACCACGACGGCAGGGCTTGAGGAGAGAGTTCGTGTAGTTTTGCTGCTGCTCCTCCGCGGTTTGCCTTCTACGTATATCTATGAGTCTCTGTGTATCTCTATGTGGTCTTTGGGATTGTTAAATGCGCCATAGTATGCGTTGGCTGGCCACAATCGCACCATTTTACATTCGTGAAGGAAAAGCGTGCCTGTCGACGTTCTGATGAGGTTTGATCGTTACAACGTTGTGTTCGAGAAGGAATGGCAAAGTCAGGAGGGGTCTCGAATTCGCTGAATATCCCGAACGTCCGTGTTGTTCCACTCTATTCGCACACCAAGCGTTCTTCTGGATCTGGGTGAGAGCGCGTGGGGTAGAGGCTACAGGCAGAGTGGAAGCTGCCACGGGGCTGTGGTGGGAAATGCCCTGCGTAACTTAATTGTGAGCATTATATATATAAACTAGCTGTACTACCCGGCTTCGCCCGGGACTTGGATTCACCACACCTGGCCGCCTTTGTCTCCCCAGTGGCGATGTTCACACCACAACAGTTACTCGTTTGAGGCTGAGTCGACCTAGGGGAGGCCCAGGACCGGTTCAAATAATCGTCACCGGTGGTGGCCGGGTCGCCGGGTTCGTACCGCGGCACGCTAACCGCAACACTACAATGCGTTATGCTTCCACATGCGAGGGTTACGTGACAGATTTGACGTCAGCTCACTTGCCGTGCAAAAAAAATATGCATTATTGAGCTCCCCTCCCCACCTCCCAATAAAAACTAACGTGTATTTTTTTATAATTTTGCATGTTGTACGGTTTGGAAAGTACCCACATGGCAAATTTCAAGTTTGTTGCATGTCGGGAAGTACGCTAAACATTTTAAAACAGACACACATATTCACAACTTTGCCTTTTATATTATATATAATATAAATATGTATTTATTAATACTGTCACTGTGAGACTGTCTTCCTCGAAAGACAATACATGGTGCAAATAAAATAATATTTATAGTTATAGCCTACATATTATTGAATATGAGGTTAAAACCAACCATTGCTATTTCAGTAAAAGTGAGTCGGGAGAAAAGGGGGGGGCACAGTCGGATCTTGCATAGCCCCCCACTTCCCCCCGTTCAAATAGGTAGCTGCGCCCTTGGCCAATATCACATATAGAGAGGATTGCAGAGCTTGGGTGGGATTTGACACCTGATCACCGCGTGGCTGCTGCTGCCCTTCCTCAACCTGCTGGAGTTTCTGAGTCGTCCTCTCTCGCTCTCTCTCCCTGGGAGTGAGCGGAGGCACGTCGTTACGAGTCGAGATCATTGCTCGTACTCTACTAATTACAATCTGTAACGCTCGTAACGCACGTGTTGTCAATCACACTGACACATTCAAACAATGCACTTGACTGAAAACAATGGCATCATACGAAAGTCACGTTACCCATTGCTCCGATAAACATTTTCATGAGACTGACGTAATGCATCATAGCTATTTTATGAACAACTCAGTTCGCTTAATTTGTTATCCCAGAATATTTTGTCACAAAAAGAAAACATTAGCAACGAGAGCCACGATATAACGATATTTTGGAAGAAAAAAAAACAGTGTTGTTTGCGGCTAGGCTCTAAAGAACGCTGTCTCTGGTGTGGACCAATCAGTTTAAAAGAAAATGCACATACTGTCAGAGCATGTTTTATTTGTTTGCATGTTCACAAGTATATGTGGTTAATGCAGACATGATTCCTTTCAAAGGTTTCACTTTGGTGTCTTAACATCTTAACACCTGTTTTATTGCCAGAAAGGTCAAAACCCTAGTATCATAATTTAATACTGGCAAAGGAGGTCTCATGATGAAACTTACGATTCAATTATAGTGGACCCTATGTTTTACGCTATATTGCAGTATCTCCAGTGTAGGTGAAGTGTGGTGGAACAGCTTCCGTGGCGGACACGGCTTGGGAGCACGGGATTTCCAAAGCGCTATGAATTATTTGCATCATTAACGATCATGTAAAGGCTGTTCGTCAAAATGTTAAGCTTACATTGTGAGATAATGTTTTTCTGAATCGCACGTGGAGCTGTGGAGATCCCGGCTCCTCCACGTGGTGGCTACACGCGTCACGATTTTGACCTGCACGATCTCGCCAGCATCTACTGTGCGCAAGACACTTAAAGAACTAAACTAAACCATTTTTTTTATTTTACCAAGAAAGACCCCACTGAGCAATGTAGCTCTTGTTATTGAAGCGACTTGGCTATCACAAATGATAGCTCAATGAAGTGTGGCTTGTCACGTGGAAGTTTATATCAGCCAAATACTCTAAACGCGTGATGTTGATTATAAATGTGGAGGGGTAAACTGGAGGACCCGGAGTAAAATCCACAACTACCACGCGGAGAACATGCAAACTCCAAATATACACGGCAGATGTTCGGGTTGGGATTAAACCCACGACCTCCTGTATACCAGGCGATGTAGTTAACTGGCATAGACATGTGAAGCAGATGTTTTTGTTGCTTATATTTGCGTATTTACGTAGCGTGGCGTTCAATAGCTAACGTAAACAGATGCCCCATACACGTCTGGTAATTCACCAGCATTGGTTCGAGCAAGTCTGACTCTGCTGATGAAACACTGGATGTTGAAACCGATCTAGAGTTTTATTTCGAGTTGAACGAAATCTGCCAAATTACGCACTCACGAAAAGGCGGTGTGGCATAATTAGATGCGTACAAGATACTCTTATTTTACCGCGGAGGGACAGATGTAGAAAGGATACGTCTTAATCTGCGTGGTTATTCTGTGACGAGGTGTTCATCCCAGCACAAAGAGAGCATTATACCGCTACAGCAGGGCATCATCAGGGTCAATGTCACAGGATGTTGACATCAATAGACCACATATGAAATACTACCGCAAAGTTACTCATTTGCGGTTTATACACAGAGCAATAATCGCGCCACTCCCCCCGACTGAGAAAGTTTGGCAAGACCCTAGTGGAAAAAAAAATTATGAGGCTCAACGAGGCTCTCCTGGTTAAACAAACAGAATAATCCATAATACAGGGGGGGGGGGGGGGTTGGGTTAGATCGCGTAAATATATAAACATTACTTATTGGCTGTCAGGTGGTGGCGGGTTTCACGACACATTTATATATTTACGTGATCTAACCCCCCCCCCCAAAAAAAAAACCTGTATTATGGATGATATTGGTCGCGAAACCCGACGTGTTAAGCAGAATAATAATCATCATCAGGCGGGAGCTTAACCCTCGTCACACAGTTACAGACAAATGCCAACAAAGTCGAGTTTACCAAAAAAATATATTTGCACGTGCGTCTTCTTCTTCTCGTCGTCGTCGTGTTCTGTCCAACCCCTACGGTATTTTCCCAACATTCTGCACAGGCCACTGCTCCTGGCGTTCATGTTGCTAAATCTTGAGGAGTGCATTGTGGGTGCTGCACGGTATCTCAGGAGATGATCCATTGGCTGCTTCTCCCGAAAAGCCCATTGGTCGGTTGTGTAGAAGCCCCTCGCCCATGATTTCATGAGAGTTGCATCTTGCCGAAACCCACTCTCTTCAGTCTGTTTTTAGGCTCCGCCATGCAATCCATTTGGAATAGGAGCCAGATGCGAGCTCCTAATTCGGGGGATTCCTAACCAGCTCCATTCAGCAGCTTTGTCGCTTGGTTTTTCCCCATTCGTTTTTTCTGCCAGGGGAAAGTTCTGGTCTATTCCGGTGATGTGGGCAGTGTTGCAGTGGAGCGCGCGTGCGTGCGTGCGAGTTGCAGAGTGGGAAGCGACAGTGTAGTGGTTAGCGCACACCTCAAACAAAGCTGGTCGACATGAGATTGACTCCCACTCACTGACTTTGTCCTATGTTGACTCAGCCTTAACATGGGTAACCTGAAGCGGTGTGTGAACATCAGCACTGGGGAGACAAAGGCGGCAAGGTGTGGTGCTGGCCACCCCACCCCCTCGTGGGCCGTTGTCAGCTAACAACACTTGCTGCAACAGTCTGTTGATGCTATACGAGTGTATCTTTGTGTTAAGCAAAAACATTGTTTTTATTTCGATGAATCATTGCACAGACGATAGGGGTGTCGTAAAGGAGGCCTGAGAAATTCCGGCCAATAAAACAAAACAAGCGAGGGCCGTTTTGAGGAGGCATAAACCCACGGGATATGTATACTGCATGTGTATGCAGCCGTGCGTGTTGCATTTGTATACGTGAGCATCAAGACGGTTGAACGTGTAGAGTTAACTGTGTGCACGTTTGGGCCACGCTGTATTGCATTCATCACAATAGCATCGAGGATGGCAAGTATCCCGACTGGGTTTGTCACACTCTGATGTGATGTGCGTGCGTTTACCGACAACCACACCACCTGGAACGCACCCGATCGTACTGGAAGAAGCGACCGCCATGCATAACAGGTGCTTTAGGTTACTGTGGGGGCGGGGCGCAACATCAACCGACCAGCACTGAGCACTGAGAGGCGAGCAGTGAAAAATGGCCAAGTGAGGCCTACGACCCTCAGGGGCGTGTGGAGGGAGCCCCTAAGTGCAGCAGCGAAAGAACCAAAGAAGATGAATCCTTGCAGTCACGAAAGCTTTAAATCGAAAAGTAAGGCCCCAATGAGCCACGTAGCTATTTTTTTGTCAGAAGGGACCCCGGCCATTACAAATGATTTGCTCAAACGAACCAGCTTATCCAGTGCAAATGTATAGCAGCCAGATACTCTGAACGCGTGTTGTTGAGTTTAAATGTTTGAGGACCAGGTGAAAAAATCCACACGACCACGGGGAGAACACATTGAGCGGGATTTGCTGGATTTAGTAGGGTATTAATGTCGTGTACTTCGATGTGGGTATGTGTTTGCATAACACTACATCTGATGTAGATCACGAATACAAAGACAGCCGGTTGATGAGGTGGTTCGGGCACCTAGTAAGGATGCCCCCCGGTAGACTCACCCTGGAACTCTATGGGGCAGCAGCACTTCCCACTGAGCGATGACCCCAGGACGGGCCCAGGACACTCTGCTGCTGGTGGGACTACGTTGCTCGGCCTCCCTGGGAACGCCTGGGAATTCCCCAGCAAGAGCTAGAGTCTGTGTATAGTAGTGTAGTATATGGTGTAGTGTCTAGTAGTATAGTTTATAGTGTAGTGTAGTAGTGTATAGTAGTATATCGTGTATAATTGTATAGTGATGTAGTGTATAGTGTAGTAATGTATAGTAGTATAGTGCTGGAGTCTGTCGCCAGGGAAAGGGAGGTCTGGACCGCCATTACTCAACATGCTGCCGCCGCGACCATCGCCAGGACAAGCGGATTGAGAAACGAACGAACGCGAAGTTAACCTAATCTTAAACCCTGCTGCTACGCCCTGGTCTATGCGAGCTGACTGGGAACGTACGGCCGGCTTCCGTGGTGAGGTGTTTTTTGCGTGACCCCCACGTTTCCATCGAAGTGTCGCACGGCGATGAGGAAAATCATAGACCAAACGCGGCGTGGAGTTGTTTTATTTGCAGCGCTTGCGACGCCTTCTCCGGCGATGCTCTAAAAGCGCATTGGCAGTGGTGCGCTGACACGAGTAACATCGAAACTCAACACATTTGTCAACATCACTGTGGGCTTAAATATATATATAGCACAGCCTCTATATTTGTGCTATGAAAAAGGGCCATTCCTCGAAACGTCGCCTAGTGTTATTTTTTTAAGGCCGGAGTGTTCTTGACTAACGTGCCGAGTGTTTTTGGAATTAGTAATGATTCATCGCTGCAGACGCCAGTTTGACGGATCACTCAATTGTAATACGGTATATTTAAAATCATCATCATAGTCATCATCGAGGATTGTTGATGTATTTAAAATTATGTATTTCCACAACAAAACTCGTTGTGTGTGGTGTAAATGTTTGTTATTCCGCGTTTGAATCTAAACTAAACCTTTTTTTTTTTACCAGGTAAGGCCCATTGAGCTGTATAGTTATTTTTCAAAAACTGCCTGGCCACAAATGAAGGCTCAACGAAGTGGCTTATCATGGAGATATTCGCAATCAAATACTCTAAAAGCATGTTTCTAAACATGGAGGAATGAAGGCGGAGGGCCTGGAGAAAACTCCACGCGATCACGGGGAGAGACAAGTAAACTCCAAATATAGCGGCGTCAGGATGGGGGATCGAACCCACGACCTTCATACCAGGTGAAGTAGTTGATATCTCGTAGCCATTGAAAGCCTGGAGTGGTAGCCACACACATGCGAGCTCCTGGGTGCACAACAGCAATTGCGAGATGGGGTCAAAAACACTGGGTCAAAAGTTCAACTTTTTAAATATAATAAATAATGATTACATATTATTTGGGTCTTTTTGTAAAGTCACGTAGATAGGTTCAAAGAAAATAAAAAAACTACGACGTTTCGATCGCAACACAAACATCCTGATGACGAACATCCTGATGACGAAGACCCAAACAATATAAATTCCTGCAGTCACGAAAACTTTAAGTCAAGGAATAACGATTACAATTAACCTTACTACTCATGGAAAAAAAAACCTTTCACGTGCATTTCCACAGTACATATTTAACAGTGAAGACAAGTGGAACTATTTTTTTTACCAACATAGACATCGTAATGCATTTAATAAATGTGCACACTCACATACAGATGTAGTGGCATAGCGCTGGCTGCTGGCAGAAAAAGGGATCTGCGGCGTACGGCAGTCCTGACGCCATCAGTCCGGGATATACACGAGCGGCGGATCTAGGGGAAAGGTCACAGAAGGGGCCCACCAGGAACCCGCTAGTAGGTAACGGAAAGGGGGCGTGGCCGGGGGCGGAGCGAGGCCATGCTGGCAGTATAAGAGGGGCCCCTGTGGGGAACATCGGGACTGTTTTTGGAGTGGGATCTTCGTCGTGTTGCTGAAGTCCATTGTCGCCATCATTCTCGTCGTCTTCACCATTCTTCTCGTCGTCTTCACTGTTCTTCTCGTCGTCATCTCCATCTCTACAATCTCGGGGCGCCGCTAGTCAGGCAGCCTACCAACTGTCCCGGCTGAGTAGCGTCGCCGATAATAGACGGACTAAATATTAAGTGTGTTAATGCCGGTGGTGCTCATTAATAAAGTGCCTGCAAGTATTATCGTCTCTGAGTTAGTCACTACACATGCAATAATGCGTATAATACATACTCAGTCACACACCGAATGTATGAATACATCCACAAAAACTCCCTCTTATTGCCTTAACAGACTATTGGGCCAAGTGCTGTTAACGAGGGCCTATAAAGGCCGGGACGTAACATGAGAGGGTGGGTGGTCAACACCACGCACGACCGCCTTTGTCTTACTAGTGGCGATGGTCACACACCGTACCAGGTACTCATTTGAGTCTAAGTCGACCTAGAGGAGGCCCAGAACCCTTTCAGATCATCGTCACTGGTGTTGACCGTGAGCGGAAATCAAACTCGGGTCACTGGGTTCGTAGCGCAGCACGCTAACCAATACACTACCGCTCTCCAATAAAATATACACACTCAGACACGTATTGTATTGTATTTATACATGTGCATCCTCACACATACATAAATACATACCGTAATGCATGTAAACCATGCGAACTGAACATTATCTCACCTAACTCTGGGCAGGTTTGTGCCAGGATAGGTGCACTTTAAAGCCTTGAGTGTGTATTAAGGCTCGTAGGCGGCCGAGTAGTCAGGGGACACACTCGGGTGTTATGGGTTTAACTGATCGTGTAGGCTGGCTGACAAGTTACACCACCTGCACTACCCACAGCGCTAAATCACACGAAACAAAACCAAACATCCCCGTAAAGCCTTAACAGACTGTAGGGGCAAGTGCTGTTAGTGAGCACCTATGAAGGCCGGAACGGTACACGAGGAGGTGAGTGGCCAGCACCACGCCCGACCGCTTTTGTCTCCCTCATGGCGATGTTTACTACATACCGCACCAGGTACTAATTTGAGGCTGGGTCAACCTAGGGGAGGCCCAGGACTAGTTCATATAATCGTCACTGGTGTTGGCCGTGAGCGGGAATCAAACTAGTGTCGCCGGGTTCATAACGCAGCCTGGTAACCACTCAACTTTCCCTCTAGTCCCATGGGCCGGCAACCTGCAGTTCCGGTGGCTCTTTGGACTTCCCCCTTTGCGACTATTTTGGCTGCCCCCTTTGCGGGCAGTTATTGATTTTTTTTCAACGTCAAGATTATTGATTAAATATTGCAGGGAATTGGTCACCATGGATTGTCTTGGTGATGGCAAAATGTACAACAGTCGAACTGCACTATTGAAGAATAACTAAGGGGGGCAGGGGACATCTAAATAGACATGGCTTATTCCATCACCTATTTTGTTGAAGTGAGAATGTGTGTTGTCATCTGCTGTATACCCGCTGCTGTTTGTGTACAGGCATTTCTCGTATCTTTCTCACACACGCTCAAACATATGTTAATAATTCCACTTATACAGAACTTGTCATCAAGGATCTCAACGCGCTGTACATGATAGAGTGACATCAGACATTCAACATAAAAAATATATTATATTGTAAATACAATTGAAAAATCTATTTACGAACTTAACTAAAAGTTTAGTAATCAGAAGCGTCTAAATAGATTTTAATACACAATTTAAAAATGTTCACAGACTCAGAGATCCCTGATATCTCATGGAAGATCGTTCCATAGCCCGGGGATACACGGGAACAATCTCCTGTCACCCATAGACCAAAGCCTCGACCTGAGAATGCAGAAATAAGAGCTGCATCCCCAGATCTTAGGGACCTTGAGGGGGACATATGGGTGCAGCATGTCAATGATGTAGGCTGGGGCAAGATGGTTTACCGCTTTTTTAAGTTAACAATATGATTATAAACTGTATCCTATGTTATCTCCAGTACCTACCCCACACGGAGACACACAGATCCACCGTTTCCTCTGTAATAGGCAATGTGGGGCAAAGGTTTTACGCGAGCATTTATTAAGGCCAGAACGGCAGCATACTATTGGGGTGAGTGGCCAAACCCAAGCCCGGCTGCCCTTGTCTCCCCAATGCTGATGTTTTGCGCACGTGACCAGGTACTCATTTCGGGCTGAGAAGACTTAGGAGAAGCCCAGGTCCGATTCTGATTTCATTCATCACTAATATTGGCTGTGGACAAGAACCGAACTCGGATTTCCAGATCCGTATCGCAGTGCGCTAACCACGACGCCATCGCCCATCACTTTCTCTTTCCCGAACGCAAAGACAAGATCCCCTGTATAGCCTTAACAGACTGTTGGGGCCAGTGCTGTTAGCGAGCGCCTATTAAGGCCGGCACGGCACGCGAGGGGGTGGGTGGCCAACACCACGCCCGGCCGCCTTTGTCTCCCCAGCGGCGATGTTTACACATTGCATCAGGTACTATTTGAGGCTGAGTCGACCTAGGGGAGGCCCAGAACCGATTCAAATAATCGTCACTGGTGTTGGCCGTGAGCGTCAATCGTACTCGGGTCGCCGGGTTCACGGCGCAGCGTCGCGCTAACCGTTGCACTGCCGCTCCACACACGCGCGCACACACACACACGCATGCGCGTTCACACGGAGTTCGCGTTCTCACACACACACACCTCACCTGTTCTCCGCGTTCCTCGTATAATTGGGAGGCAATTAAGCGCGACTAACGGCTGAGGCTGAAGCCATTATGGGCCCGCATATTGAATCTTAAGCGCGCGAATTAGCCGCTGTTAAAGGGCGCTCTGGGGCTAATTAATCATCGCTCGAATTGGCCTAAGCCGGCTCAGTTTTCAATGGGCCTCATTGAGCGCGCGGTAACGAGGGTCGGCAAGAGTTCCGTAGAGCTCGGAACGGGGATCAAGGCGGGGGGATAATTCTCGCTCTCACGGCCTGAGGGGGTGAGGGGGAGGATCAGTCGTGCCCCCCCCAAACGGGGGGAGATTGGGGGGCCTTCACGGGGACTGCGAGAGGCGCGCCCAGTGAGCGCTGTGGGTGACGCCAAAAGTCGCCACCCCCCGTCTCGCTTCACAGTTTTCACTGGCGCCGAAGTGGCGCAGCAAGAGCGACGGGTTCATGCGTGGCCGGAACAGTCGCCCCGCTCCCCACTCTCGAATGTGCACAACGAGAAGAAGAGAAATAAAAAGGACTTGCAGGTTATTACTCGATTCGATTTGACAAAATGAAACAAATATCGCCCCCCTCCCCCCGCCGTACAAGGCACACGATATTCCTACCACGAGACCCACTGCAGTGGGATAGCTGCCGTGAGCGGGTCCCCTATAGGCTGAAACAAAGACTGCGCTCTGAGACGTTTTATTGCTCCTGTTTATATATGTTCTGACTGTTTTGATCCTAAGTTGTTTTTGATACTGCAATGGCAGTGGTGCGACACACAAATAACAAAACCCATCAACACATTCGTTAATGACACTAACCTGCGTACAACATGAAAGGGCGCCACGGTGGCTCGGAGATGTTAACTACATCGCCTGGTATGCAGGAGGTCGTCGGTTCAATCCCGACCATGACGCCTGCTGTATATTTGGAGTTTGCGCATCTCTCTCCCCGTGGTTGCATGGATTTTTCTCCGGGTCTTCCGGTTTTTCCCTCCACATTTTGAAACAACACGCGTTTAGAGTATTTGGCTGCCCCTATAAATGTCCACGTGGTAAGCCACTTCGTTGAGCTATTGTTTGTGGCCAGGTCGCTTCTGAAAAAGAGCTCTATACAGCTCAGTGGGCATTACCTGGTAAAATAAATAAAAAAAAATTAGTTTGTATCTCCAAACAGGCAGAATCATCCACCTTTGTGCCCTGTCGCCACCCATTATGGCTACGTTCAGCGAGTGTGAGAAGTGCACCCATCTCTACGTGAACCACCAACGCTCGCTATAAAATCCCCAGATCGCAGACCGATGAATTGCAGTGTTTTCTTCTTTCCATCTCAGTGTAAGTCCACGTGTCTCCATGTGCAACCCCATGTTTCCTTTCATTTCAAATGCGATAGTACGAGAACACATGGTGTGATGTGGCCCGTCAGTGAGGATGCTGGTGGTTGAGATCATATGGGTGGGTAATGTGTGCAGGATGGAGGCGAAGGAGGGCACGTGACCAGAAATCTATAAAAAAAGCTTGATAGGTCATCGGATTCCTCCAGTATAAATATTTTGATTCTGAAGACGGGCATGGTAGTGGCACCCCAGAGGTCGGCGACTAAGGCGAAGACCTCAAGCCACGTGGTTGCTCGTGGTGCTGGTGGTGCTGCTGGCGGTGCTGGTGGTGGTGCTGGTGTTGCTGTGGTAGTGCAGGTGGTGCTGGTGGTGCAGGTGCAATTGTGTTGGTAGTGTTGGTGGTTCTGGTGGTGCTGGGAGTGCCCGCTGTGTTGGTGGTGGTAGTGCTGGTGGTGCTTATAGTATTGGTAGTGCTGGTGTTGTTGGTGGTGGTAGTGCTGGTAGTTCTGGCAGTGCTGGTGGTAGTGCTGCTGATAGTGTTGGATGTGCTGGTAGTGCTAGTGGTGCTGGTAGTGCCGTTGGTACTGGTGGTGGTAGTAGTGGTAGTGCTGGTGGTGCTGGTTATGAAGGTGGTTCCGAGACTACTCGGGCGGGTTGTCATTGCGCCGCTCATCACGACGAACTCGCGTCGCCATCAAGGAGACTGCTCGTGGTCGAACCGCTCGCCCATGACCCCAATTTCACTCCGCCACGGTAAAAAAAAATCTCGAGCAGTGTTGCGGGCACCTCCAACTGTGTGATAGCGCGAAAACAAAGTTCTACAAACTTCACCCTTTCACCGCCCCCCTCCCTCCGCGCTCCAGTGCGAGACCGAACAAGTTAATAAGTAAAATCAACGCCGTGGGTATTTTTGTCATCGTTGCCAGCGCCAACACGCGGCGCTGGCACGCAAGCGAGAACGACGCAGCAGCAACTCCGTAGCTGCTTCTGTGCATCTCACCTCTGTCCCCCCCCCCCACAGCCCCCTTTGTATCTCCTCTCTCCGGACTCCGCAATTGCTCTGCATGCCCGCACGCACGCGTGCAGCCACTGACGCTGGATATTCGGGAGGGGTACTGCGTCTGTCGAAGTGGGGAGCTGAAGTTTGTATTGGTTTAGCGCGCTGCGCTGACGAACCCGGAGACCCGAGTTCAATTGCCGTTCACGGTCAACACCGGTGATGATTAACTGTACCGGTCCTGGGCCTTCCCCTAGGGTCGACTCGACGAGTACCTGGTGCGGTGTATACATCACGCCGCTGGGGGAGACAAAGGCGGCCGGGCGTTGTGCTGGCCACCCACCCCTTCGTGTGCCGTTCCGGCCTGCATAGGTGTATATTGAAGGATATTTTACTTTGTATTTATCTCAGCACTTCGGCTTCTCGGCCACGGCGTACATCAGTGGCGAGAGATGTGAGAAACAGTCATGCACACACTCACCCAGTCCGTCGCCATGCCACTTCAACAAACCGTGGTGAAGTATGGTTAACCCCCAACAGGAGAACGATTCCTGATTGTGTCACAATATTATTATCATCATTATATAACGCACATATGTAGGTAGAGTGGAACCTTTCTACGGTTTTTTTTTACAACTGGGACAAAGAAATGGACAAAGTTATATAGTGAATTGAACGATAATAGTTACATTGAAGGTGATGAACCAGTAAACTCCAGAAACTAGTGTAGTCCACGATTACCCTGTAACCGTATTGGACCCCCGACCGCAGCAAACATTTAAGTGGCGAGTAACAGCATGACTACTGCTGCCGATCTGTAATGACCATGGTCAAACAACCCCAGTGACTAACCCGGTGCGGGGAAGGCCTTTTTCGAGCAGTGGATTTATCGACTAATGGGAATGATCATTGTTATTGTTTTAACGTCTCCCGTTTCGAACTCGTCCAGCTCCGGACTCAGATCTCTCAACGCCTCGCTCTCCCTCTCTCGCTCTCCGAAGAGTAAATCGCGCGGAATGCGCCGTATTTCGTTAGCTGCTGAGTGCAAAGCCGGCTCGAGCACGGGGGTAGTGCTTCCAATAGGCGACTGCCAGGCACAAGCAGGTTGGCATCGATTACAGTTAGTGGTACGACTCTAGTTGGAGGGTATGTGGCAGCGTCAGGCGACGCATAGGGGACCAGTCGGCCAAAAGGGAGCCCCGAATCAACAGATAAACGAGTGGCAAAAAGTTAATACAAAATATTCATAGACCATGCCCGACTAACGCATTTGGCTATTGCATCAACAGAGCAGCAGAAAGTTGAGGCGATCCACCCCTTTGGGGAAATCCTAGAGCGTTTGGGCCGGCATGAAAGAAAGACACGATAACTTAATTGTGAGTGTTGTACCCTTAAATATTGTTATGAATACTGTCACTGTCAGACAGTCTTCCTCTAAACCCAATACACGGTGCAACTAAAGTAGTATATATATTATTGGTTCTTTCGGTAAAGTCACGTAGAAGGGAAACAATAATATAATAAAAATATAAAACAATAAAATACAATAAAATATTAATTTAATAATAGGATTTTTTCCCCCTTTTTTGGCAACAAAACTGAAACCTTTTTACGAGGATTCATGTCTGCATTAACCACAATACCTGCAGTCAAAATGCAAACAAAAAACATACTATGATAATATATGCATTGTCCTTGAAACTGATTGGTCAACACCAAGGGACAGCTTTCTTTGTTTCCCTTCTACGTGACGTTACCGAAAGAACCAAGAATATGAATCCCTGCAGTCACAAAAGCTTTAAATCAAATTTAATGTATATATATAGTTATAGCCTACATATTATTGTATACGGGTAAAAATACATTCGTCACTATTTCAGTTAAAATGAGCCCGGAGAAAGGAGGGGCCCACAGTCGGATCTTGCATCGGAAGCTGCGCCCCTGAGTGCAGTATGGCTACGTTATTGCGTCTTAGAGGGCATTCATTTCCTGTGCTTCAATTTTGCACAACTCTTCGTTTCCCGGCCTTCACCTGCCCACCCTGACCAGCGTGGTTAAGTACGGTCTTTAATCCCCATGCCTGGCACGGTGCGCAGAGGTCTTCATCCGGTAGTGAATTGACTTAAGGGTGTTTTATTTATTTATTTATTATAACTCAAAGTTTAATCTCAACGTTACTCCTCTGCAACATTTCATGCCTATAGACCAATGGTCCCTAACCTGGGGTGCACGCACCCCCTAGGGGTGCGAGATGCCCTTTCTGGGGGTGCGAGACATGATCAGATTTTTTAAGAAGGTAAATCATCGAAACACAAATTGAGCACGGGCACGTAAGTGCAACTACTTTGTTTCATCAAACCTATGTAATATTGCATATAAAAATAAATATATAGATTGAGAACCAAAGGGGTACAAGGCTGCAGTAAAGGTTCAGAACCACTGCTCTAAACTATCTTCCAATTTCAGATAATATCCACGGTATCTCCCTCACTTACACCTCTCTCTCTCCTTCGCTCCCTCCCTCCCTCCCGCTCACCTTTCCTACTCTATTGCCTCCACCCTCCCCTCACACGCTTGAGCGGCCGATTAAAGGTGCTGAAACTTCACAAATTAGCGTCACAAACAATGCCGCTCGCTCTCCGTCAAGTGGCGAGAGGGAGACCGGAGTCGAGTTAAGCGCGAAGGGGAGGAGGTCGTGGAGTGGATCCGCCAGACGGTGAATGAGCGGAGCCTTGATTTAAACCTGTGGGTTTCGGTAAGCCAATAATCCGACAGGCGACCAGGTGCAATCGGGCAAATGCACGACTAAGCGAGTGAGTTAATTCACAAGGTTGGTGGGTTGCAGAGTTAGTTTCCGCCTGTGTCAGTGTGCTGGTGATTGAATCACTGCATGAGTTCGCCGAACGCGCATTAGCTCTGTACTGTCATTTCATCACCCAAAGAAAGTCTCGAGGAAGTGTCAAGACTCTTTGTTCAGGAAGATCGTGCATTCAGATGTTTGGCAGGCAATTTTGTTAACGTAGCTTTGGTAAACTAATACGATACGTTTCTCGAGTAAATGCCTACATTTCTGAAGAAATTAGTGACGAGTTAGTAGCACCGAACGCCGTTAGTGAACGAGTCATTTGTGAATTGGTTGTTATTTTGTATAAAAAAAACGGGCTCATAGCCCTTGAGTGATTATCTGTGAGCGTGTTTGTGAATGTAGTGAATTGGTGCGTGGTAAAGTAAGCCGTGAGTGGATTGGTAGTTAGTGAATTAGTTAAGATAGTGAGTGGAATGTGTGTGGTGTGACTTCGGTGGAGAATTTGTGCACGAGTGAAATAGTGAACCGTGGCTGATGTTGACGTTTGGGAAGTTATTAAGATCGTAAATGAAAGTGTTCATGTACGAGTGAGCCGCGTGGCTTTAAGGGTCAATGGGGGCAAACCACTGATTGAACTGGCGTGCGAATTAGCGAGTGAATAGCCGAGATTATCCACAGTCGTGTAATGATTTAGCAGAGAGTGTGTCGATAAACGGCTATAAACCACTTGGCCAGGGTTAATGGTTATTAAGCCTGTTTAGTGAGCTAGTGTATTAGTGTCAGTGAACAGGCCAGTTGATGAGTAAGAAGAGAACACACTAAAATGCGAGTGTAAGCTAGTGAGTGGGTTGGTTAAGCTTTAATTTTGGCAATATGTAATTCGACAATTTGATGTTTCATCAAACAGTAAGCTATCTATATTGCTTGTGAGATAGCTCCTATTCATTTATAAGATACGCATTTTCTATAATTGAAAAAGTTTGAGTTAGAGTCATTGTAAGTTGACATTAGCAATGCCGTGATTCTTTGGTGCGATGCTGAATGAGTGTTCGCCATACTTATTTAATTTGTGTTTGAGTAACTGCTTTGTCAAGTGAAGTTCACAAATAGCAATTTTCAATACACAAAATATCTACTGCTCTTTCTCCAATAACTATAATAATTACAAACATCACAATATTAACGGTACAACTAGAGGCAAAGCAACACAAATCACGGACGTGTGTCAGTTAAAAATTGTACTTTAGAATAATCATCTCAACTTGTTCACGATTTTAAATCGTTGAAATCGTAAAAAAAACAGTTGTAGTGACACGGGTAGAGAAACGGCGAGAAGGCCCTCGGCCAAGATGCTCAAATGGTGCAGACTGAAGCTGCGGGGCGAATCCGGCCCCGGGGCCAGGCGCAGGAGAGACCGCCTAGTCTGCAAGGACGGACACTGCAACATCGAGCTGGGAAACCTCATGGCCGGCGGCCGGCCCCGCTTCGCCCTCCTCGTGGACTATTGGACCACCATGGTGGAGCTGCGGTGGCGCTACAAGACCGCGGCCTTCCTGCTCGCCTTCCTCGGCAGCTGGTTCCTCTTCGGGCTCATCTGGTTCGCCATCTGTCGCCTGCACGGGGACTTTCCCGGGTCGCAGCCGCCTCGAGACCACGTCCCCTGCGTCATGAACGTCCACGGGCTCACCACCGCCTTCCTCTTCTCGCTCGAGACGCAGGTGATGGCTAAACGCGCAGGCCACACTGCAGATGACCACTCCATGATGCACAGGCCATGGTAATGATAATGCGACTACAATAATGCAATTGATGCAGGAACGTGTTATAACCAATCGTCCCTTGACCCCCCGCCTCTTGCATCTATCACGAACCAGGTCACCATCGGCTACGGCTACCGCTACGTGACCGAACGGTGCCCCGAGGCAGTCGCGCTGCTCATCCTGCAGTCGCTCTCGGGCGTCGTCATCAACGCGTTCATGTGCGGCGCCGTCATGGCCAAGATCGCCGCGCCCAAACGCCGCGGCAAGACGGTGGCGTTCAGCGACCGCGCCGTGGTGTGCGTGCGGAGCGGGCGCCTCTGCCTCGTCATCCGGGTGGCGAACGTGCGCAGGAGCCTCCTCATCGGCTCGCACGTCTACGGCAAACTGCTGCGGACCACGCCGACCCAGGCTGGCGAGACGCTCATCATGGAGCAGAGGAACGTGAGCTTCTCCGTGGACGCGGGCGCAGGCGATGCGCTCTTCTTCATCGCGCCGCTCGCCATCTACCACGTGATGGACGAGTCCAGCCCGCTCTTCGGGCTGTCCCGATCGGATCTGCACGGAGGGGAGACCTTCGAGCTCGTCGTATTTCTGGACGGGACCGTGGAGGCGACGGGCGGATCGTGCCAGGTCCGGTTCCCTCTTTCCCCCTCCACCCCCGGCCCTCCTCTCTTCACTCAACATGACAGTCTGATGGATGGGGATGGTGCAGTGGGGGGATTTGCCGGGGGGTGGGAGTGGTGCAGGCTGTGGCATGGGTACCGTGGGCAAGAACATTTTCAAATGTGTGGCGAGATACCAGGGGCGCAAACAAATATGGAGGGGGGGGGGGGGGTGTGTGGCAGCGTTACGCGATGCGTAGGTTGCCCAGTCCGCAATGAAGTGGGCCCCGAATCAACAGATAAACAAGTAAAACAACGTGAAGAAAGTGTACACGTAAAAAAATAAAATTGCAACAATTGACAATAAATGCCTAAAAAAACATTTTTACCAATGAAAAATTATTTCAGAAAAATGCCTCGCGTAAAATCTAGTAGTGCTGTTGCCGGTGTTTGTTTTCTGAACACCAGTACTCTATGCTAACCTACATGGGTATGAAAGCAAGACGCACGACAATGTAATTGCGTGTTGTACCCTTACATCTTTATTATTAATACTCTCACTGTGAGACTGTCTTCCTCTCAACCCAATAAACGGTGCAACTAAAATAATATATAGTTATAGCCTACATATTATTGTATACGGGAAAAACACCATCTGTAGCTATATCAGTAAAAGTGAGTCGGGAGAAAGGATGGAGTCCCACAGTCGGATCTTCCATAGCCGCCACGTTGTAATAGGAAGATGCGCGCCTAATGGGGGACATCAGCACAAACACGAATGCACAACGTGAAACAAATGCCTTGGCTCGAGGCGCGAACACGTCGATTCTCTCTGCATTGTGGCCTGAATCACTTGGAAAGGGGGGAGACCAGTGGCCTTGATGTGTGTGTGTGCGTTTAACTTATTTTGCAACGTACGTAGCCAACCGTGCTTATCGGAGGTGCGTGAGGGCTGTCGTACACACAACAAAACGGTTCGAACCACTGGGTCAGCCGACCATCTAAGTCGGAGCAATATCTGAATCGGTCCCAAGGCATCACCCCTTAACCACATCGGCATTGACCAGCGTGGTGAAGTATGGTCAACCCCCCCCCCCCCGACGACCACTCGCACGGCGTTGGGGGGAGGAGGTCGTTGCCCAGCGTGCGGATTGACCCCAGGGCCGTGCGCGCAGACATGGGCGTGCGGGCACGGGCGCCACGCGGTGCGTCTCTACTCGTCGTGGTGCACTTGCGATGTTGCCGCCAACCGCGCGGTAGTCTCGCCATCCACGCATTCGCCATCGCTACCAGCAAAGCTCCACGGTCGTGTGGGGGGGCTCAGCCCCGGGGAAAACCGCCTGGGGAGTTGCGAGGCTTTGCAGGAAAAGAGCCGCCGCTGCTTCTCTGCTCGTGTCGCGTATGGCTCTCAAGGAGCGAGCGGTGCATCTGCTGCTATAATAATAATCATTTACAATTGTCAGACGAATTTCATCCAAGGATCCCAATGCACCACGTGCATGTAAAGCAGTAAATAAGAGAGAGCCAGCATAGTAAACAACCAAACCTATGGGGGAAAGGTCATTTTATTAAAGAGCTGAGTTTTCAAGGCAGATTTAAATAGCTCGAAAGATTCTGATCATCTTATTAAATTATCAGAGGCAACGCGCTGGCAAAATCCCGATCACCCCAGGAATTGAGCCTTGACCTCAAAATGCTAAGACAAAAGAGATCAAAGATCTCAAGGACCTCATTGGTGGTGTATTTAAATGTGATCAGTTCCTGTCAGTAATGTGGGGCTAACCCATTGACAGCTTTGTAGGTGAATAGCAGGGACCTTAAAATCAATTAGATATTTGATTGGTAGCTAGTGCAAGGACAAGAGAACGAGTGTGATGTGCTCACGAAATGCGGTTCGCGTAAGCGTTATATAGCTGCTGCCTGCTGGGTATTCCCCGGTCACACATGACTCGTCCGCTCTGTGTGTGTGCGCTCGCTCTCTCCCAGGTGCGCACCTCCTACCTTCCAGACGAGATTCTCTGGGGCCACCGCTTCCTGCCGATCGTGTCGACCTCCAAAGACGGCAAGCACAGGGTCGACTTTGGCAACTTCAACAAGTCGGTGGAGGTGGACACGCCGCACTGTGCGACGTGCATGCAAGGAGACCAGAGCAACGACAAGGTGGACATTGAAAATGTGGGAGAGGGACTGGATAACCCAGCGTTTGATGTGACTTCCGTGGTGGACGAGACGAAGATGTGAAGGATCATCTTCATCATCAGCAGCAACAAATGCAACATCTTCAGCAGCAACAAAATAATAATCAACAATAGTAACAAAAAAATACCAATCAACAGTACCACAAGCGTCATCATCATTAGATGTAGCAGTAATAGCAGCAGCAGCAATGTACAGTGAGGGAAAAAAGTATTTGATTTTGTACGTTTGCCCACTGACAAATAAATGATCAGTCTATAATTTTAATGGTAGGTTTATTTGAACAGTGAGAGACAGAATAACAATTTTAAAAATCCAGAAAAACGCATGTCAAAAATGTTATTAATTGATTTGCATTTTAATAAGGGAAATAAGTATTTGACCCCTCTGCAAAACATGACTTAGTACTTGGTGGCAAAACCCTTCTTGGCAATCACAGAGGTCAGACGCTTCTTGTAGTTGGCCACCAGGTTTGCACACAGCTCAGATCTTCTCCAAGTCATTAAGGTTTCGAGGCTGACGTTTGGCAACTCGAACCTTCAGCTCCCTCCACAGATTTTCTATGGGATTAAGGTCTGGAGACTGACTAGGCCGCTCCAAGACCTTAATGTGCTTCTTCTTGAGCCACTCCTTTGTTGCCTTGGCCGTTTTTTGGGTCATTGTCATGCTGGAATACCCATCCACGACCCATTTTCAATGCCCTGGCTGAGGGAAGGAGGTTCTCACCCAAGATTTGACGATACATGGCCCCATCCATCGTCCCTTTGATGCGGTTAAGTTGTCCTGTCCCCTTAGCAGAAAAACACCCCCAAAGCATAATGTTTCCACCTTCATGTTTGATGGTGGGGATGGTGTTCTTGGGGTCATAGGCAGCATTCCTCCTCCTCCAAACACGACGAGTTGAGTTCATGCCAAAGAGCTCCATTTTGGTCTCATCTGACCACAACACTTTCACCGAGTTGTCCTCTGAATCATTCAGATGTTCATTGGCAAACTTCAGACGGGCATGTATATGTGCTTTCTTGAGCAGGGGGACCTTGCGGGTGCTGCAGGATTTCAGTCCTTCACGGTGTGGTGTGTTACCAATTGTTTTCTTGGTGACTATGGTCCCGGCTGCCTTGAGATCATTGACAAGATCCTCCCGTGTAGTTCTGGGCTGATTCCTCACCGTTCTCATGATCATTGCAACTCCACAAGGTGAGATCCTTGCATGGAGCCCCAGGCCGAGGGAGATTGACAGTTCTTTTGTGTTTCTTCCATTTGCGAATAATCGCACCAACTGTTGTCACCTTCTCACCAAGCTGCTTGGCAATGGTCTTGTAGCCCATTCCAGCCTTGTGTAGGTCTACAATCTTGTCCCTGACATCCTTGGAGAGCTCTTTGGTCTTGGCCATGGTGGAGAGTTTGGAATCTGATTGATTGATTGCTTCTGTGGACAGATGTCTTTTATACAGGTAACAAGCTGAGATTAGGAGCACTCCCTTAAAGAGTGTACTCCTAATCTCAGCTCGTTACCTGTATTAAAGACACCTGGGAGTCAGGAATCTTTCTGATTGAGAAGGGGTCAAATACTTATTTCCCTCATTATAATGCACATCAATTTATAACATTTTTGACATGCGTTTTTCTGGATTTTTGTTATTGTTATTCTGTCTCTCACTGTTCAAATAAACTTACCAATAAATTATAGACTGATAATTTCTTTGTCAGTGGGCAAATGTACAAAATCAGCAGGGGATCAAATACTTTTTTCCCTCACTCTATGGATACTCATCAGCAGCAGCAACAGAATCACCATCAACAGTGACAAAAGATACTAATCAACAGTACCATAAACATGATCATTAGATGTAGCACTGATAGCTGCAGCATTAGCAAAAGCATCATCGTCAATATGTTTGTGTTATCATTCAGGTCGTGGACTCTCCCTGCTCAAATGCAATTTTAAGAGGTTGCTCATCAATGGTAGCCCTAAACCAGTGGTGGATATTCCACATTCCTATGGCAGGGATCATTATCGACTTAATGTGCATAATTTATACCTCTCCATGGAGTCGTGCTTCTCATTTTAGTTCCTGGGAGGAGCGATGGGTTACGTTGACTCCTACTGGGGGGTTTCAACTCGCAAGCTTCCGACTCCCAAGCAGATCATAGTGAGCACAGAGACACGGCATGGGTGTCTCATCATTATCGTGATCTTCATCAGAACCACAATGTGTCTATCTGAATAAGGACGCCACGGTGGCGAGAAAGGCGCCATGGGGGCTAGGAGATGTTAACTATCTCACCTGATATACGGGAAGCCTGGGTTCGATCCCGACTATGGCACCTGCTGTATATGTGGAGCTGTGCATCTTCTCCCCGTGGTCGCGTGTAATTTTCTCCCCCGCCCTCTGGTCTTTCCCTCCACATTTAGAATAAATGTGCGTTTATAGTATTTGACTACTGCTATAAATTTCCACGTGAAAAGCCACTTCATTGACCTATGCTTTGTGATAGCCAGGTCGCTTCTGAAAAAAGAGCTATGTAACTCAGTGAGTCTTACCTGGTAAAATAAAAAATAAAAGCTACTTTAGTTTAAGCAGTTTGTTAGATGCCGGTTGGAAATAGCGGGAACCAACCGCTAGAAATTATTGACGCGCCCAGCCATCAGACCTGCACAGAAGGGATGGTGGTCCAGATCCCAGGGGACTTCCAAAGGGCATCTCCGAGAGTGCACCTCCATCTGGAATTCTACCTCGATCCGAGCGGAGCGCTTCAATCCACCCCGCGCCTCCTCCTCACTCCTCTCCCCATCGCTCGGCTACTGACATTGCCCCTCGCCCCTACCAGCCCCTCTCCGTGCATAGTGCCTCTCCCCTCATTCCTCATCCTGCTCGAACACCACTGCCAAAACCTCAGCCAGGATTATATTCAAATACCCCTCCTCCAGAAGCACCTCGTATTAGCACGGTTAGCTACGTACGGCGCGAAAGAAGTGCAACGTACAGTGAGGGAAACAAGTATTTTATCCCCTGCTGATTTTGTACATTTGCCTACTGACAAAGAAATGATCAATCTCTAATTTTAATGCTAGGTTTATTTGAACAGTGAGAGACAGAATAACAACAAAAGAATCCAGAAAAACGCATGTCAAAAATGTTATAAATTGATTCGCATTTTAATGAGGGAAATACGTATTTGACCCCTCTCAATCAGAAAGATTCCTGGCTCCCAGGTGTCTTTTATACAGGTAACTAGCTGAGATTATGAGCTTGTTACCTATTTAAAATACACCTGTCCACAGAAGCAATTAATCAGATTCCAAACTCTCCACCATGGCCAAGACCAAAGAGCTCTCCAAGGATGTCAGGGACAAGATTGTAAACCTACACAAGGCTGGAATGGGCTACAAGACCATTGCCAAGCAGCTTGGTGAGAAGATGACAACAGTTGGTGCGATTATTCGCAAATGGAAGAAACACAAAAGAACTGTCAATCTCCTTCGGCCTGGGGCTCCATGCAAGACCTCACCTCATGGAGTTGTAATGATCATGAGAACGGTGAGGAATCAGCCCAGAACTACACAGGAGGATCTTTCAATGATCTCAAGGCAGCTGGGACCATAGTCACCAAGAAAACAATTGGTAACACACTACGCTGTGAAGGACTGAAATCCTGCAGCGCCCACAAGGTCCCCCTGCTCAAGGAAGCTCATATACATGCCCGTCTGAAGTTTGCCAATGAACATCTGAATGATTCAGAGGACAACTTGGTGAAAGTGTTGTGGTCAGATGAGACCAAAATGGAGCTCTTTGGCATCAACTCAACTCGCCGTTTTTGGAGGAGTAATGCTGCCTATGACCCCAAGAACACCATCCCCACCGTCAAACATGGAGGTGGAAACATTATGTTTTGGGGGGGGTGTTTCTGCTAAGGGTAGAGGACAACTTCACCGCATCAAAGGGACGATGGATGGGGATATGTACCGTCAAATCTTGGGTGAGAACCTCCTTCCCTCAACCAGGGCATTGAAAATGGGTCGTGGATGGGTTTTCCAGTATGACAGTGACCCAAAACACACGGCCAAGGCAACAAAGGAGTGGCTCAAGAAGAAGCACATTAAGGTCCTGGAGTAGCCTAGCCAGTCTTCAGACCTTAATCTCATAGAAAATCTGTGGAGGGAGCTGAAGGTTCGAATTGCCAAACGTCAGCCTCGAAACCTTAATGACTTGGAGAAGATCTGCAAAGAGGAGTGGAAAAAAATATCTCCTGAGATGTGTGCAAACCTGGTGGCCAACTACAAAAAAGTCTCACTTCTGTGATTGCAAACAAGGGTTTTGCCACCAAGTACTAAGTCATGTTTTGCAGAGAGGTCAAATACTTATTTCCCTCATTGAAATGCAAATCAATTTATAACATTTTTGACATGCGTTGATCTGGATTTTATTGTTATTCTGTCTCTCCCTGTTCAAATAAACCTACCATTAAAATTATAGACTGATCAAAATCAGCAGGGGAAAAATACTTTTTTCCCTCACTGTACATGCATACTAAACGGTGATTTCATCTAACTATAATTACCGTCCTCTGTGAATCCACTGCTTGATTAGAGCCTCTCCTTCCGCGTCGTGTCGGTTTTGGTATTCGTTTTTACCTTACTTTGCCACGCTGGGGAGTGCGAGTTTTGAAGAGTCGGGCGCACGACATACTCAGGCATTAATTGCCACTGACGTTCGCTATGGGTTCGTTGTGCAGTCTTTCGCAGACACTGCCGTACCACATCCATCCAGTGTTAGAGATCACGATGCCAGGTCACTGTAGTCACAGTACACATAGGTTAGAATATTACACAATCCACATGTGGAAGTGAGTGTGCCACACGAGCTTGAAGCTTCATTAAATGAGAGCAATGTGAATGTATATACGGACACTCAGGGGAGCGATGTCGCGGCTCAGTGACGTCTCTATGAAGTGATTATTTTGTCACATATTCTATGGTTCCTCTAGTCTTGCGTCGAAATAGGAACGACATCTAACGGTGAGGGCCCTTGCCTATTGATATCTAATAGTTCACTCACATTGATTCAAGCAAGACCAATTCTGCTCATGAGACACTGCATGTCTAAACCAGTCCAGAGCTTGTGTCAAATCAATGCTACTGAAATGATGGACTCCCAAAAGGCAGTGTGACTGATCTGATGTGGAAAACACTTTTTCTCACGTGGAGGGACAGGCGTGCGAAGGAGATGTGTCATCTGCTTGTTAATTCTGTGACTACGTTTTAATGTTGGCACAGAAACGTCGCTAAAGTGCAACAGCAGCGCCCTTCACATACTATTTAAAGTAGTTTTTAACATAAATAACAATACTTCGCATATTACTAAGCTGCAGCGTGTACAACATTATTTGGCATGTGTCGTGACGGGTACTGCAAGATCCGACCATGTCCGCCCAGTGCTCTCTAAGCTGCTTTTGCTTCCCGGTTGCTGAATGAATACATTATAAGGTTGCACTCATTATACACAACGTGCTTGCCACAAATTAAGCACAATACCTTCCTGATCTCGGTAAGGAGTATAAACCATTATGTGAGTTCTGGCCATCCTCGCAGTGGCTGTTGCCTCGCCATTGAACAATGATGGTCACTGCATCACGCGTTTTCAGATGTGCTTTTATGGCCGCATGGAAGGCTCTTCCTTCCGATATTAGGACGCCACTGGAACTATGCATCTTTAAATCTAGATTGAAAACTCATTTCTTTATAACTGTTTTTATGTTCAGTTTGATGCCCTCCCCCACACCTCTGATTAGCGCAAAATAAATTAAACATACATACATGTGTAGTGAGTCATTCAGAGACACTATTTAGGAGGCAACAACATTTATTGTACACTTATGCAACACCGTAACACACAGGACTAAATCCACCTATCTCTCACTCTCATTATACAGTATTCGGGGCTAGAATACACCTATCTTTGCATACAGGATAACTATAATCGGGTCAAAGCACCCAACGCGCTGTATAATCCACAATGTCGAAGACGGAGATGGAGGCGAAGACATAGCACTTGAGTTCCACTTCACCTGCAGACAGCCCCGATATTCGATCGGAGCGTCCCGTTCATCCTCATCGGTGCGGCCTGGCTCCACCCTCGACTGCGCCCACCTGTAGAATGTTCCTGAAGGTTCCAAGCCACCTTACACCTCTCTGGCTCCGCCCTTAACCATGCCCCCTTCAGGAACCCTCTAGTCGTTTTCCCGCCACTCTTTCCGTGTCCCCTTGTTCACCTTTGGACCACATCCCTCGCCCCGGCCCATCACGTGCTTAACCCAGTGCCGGGGTGACTCGTCCTCACATACCCCCTACCGCCAGCCGCCCCCACCACAGTCTCCAAGCGACCGGCTCTGCGCAAGCGCCTGTGGCGCTGGCGGAGGCTGCCATCCCCTACTCTGTCGGTAGGACTCATCTGAAATCCTTCTGCTAGCACCCAGTACCACGCCCCTAGTGGCCCACGGTGTGGTACTGCACGGTGTGTTATCCTCTGCGCCCGTTTCTACGGCATTTGGCGCGACAGCCCGTCGTGATTCATTTAACATCACTACACATGTATATTATAGCGCATTCGTGTATCTATAAGAGCCGTTTGTCGTTTGAATCGCGTTTTGATTTGTTCCACGGGATGTACTCAACAATGCCACTTCAGTCCACGCATTATTATGGTGGTCCGTGTGCCTTTGGAGCCATTCATGCACTAAGTTACATAGTGTAGGCCTATCAAATCCTGTTTCCTCCTACATGTGCAATTACTCACTAATGGATTGGGCCAAGCATCCCACTCTAGAACAACAAGCTTGGATAATTGTTTATCGGCGGTTCTGTCTGCTTCCCCGGCTTGTTTTTGTTATCCCGCATCTCCGTGCTGCAAAACACCACACAGCGATACAAAACCCCTACAGCAGACATTTGAGACGCGATTTGCACGGATGATGCAATAGTGAAGATATATATCTGGGACATTTTGGCCAGTATCTAAAATGATGAAAAATAAGAGTAGGTTTTACCCTTTCTGGCAAACAACTGGAGGTGTTAAGATGTTAAAACACCAAATGGATATCTTGATTTGAACCTTTCGTGACTGCAGGAATCCATACTCTTTGGTTCTTTCGGTCAAGTCATATAGGTAGAAAAATTTAATGAAAAATATTCTCCCTCAATCACATAACTGACGTGCTTGCGTGCGGGGATGGAATTCCTTTCCAGCTCAGACCCCGCTTGCTTGCCTTTCGCCACATATATAACGTCTTGTTGTAACAGCTCTCTCGCTGTGTTTATTCCTGGTTCAGCAGTTCCACTGCTGAATTATTTTTTCTGCCTGAGGACGACTGCTTGTGTTGCGATCGAAACGTCGTTATATATTATTTTTTATTTTATTTTATTTTTCTACCTACGTGACTTTACCAAAGAACCAAAGAGTACCAAATAGATACATTTTGCAAGATATTACGTCTGAATTAACCACACGTACTTGTGTTAATACATGCAAACGAACATACTCTGATAATATATGCATTGTCTTTGACACTGATTGGCGTACACCAGAGGCAGCCTTCTTTATTGCCTATTTGGCAAAACCCAATTATTATTATTTTTCATCAGTAATGATGCAATTATCACGAACTATAATTTTTGATATGAAATCTGTTTCCATAAAGCAAAAAAAAGCGATTGCGATGTCGTCAGCAATACCTGATGCACGTGGTCAGCATGACGCGACCCCGTCAGGCCACGTGTCCCCGGGAAGTGATATTTAACGTTATTCATGATAAAAGTTATTTTGGGTTATATTTGTATTTTTGCACACGTATTTCACTGCAGCCACACGTTAATGAATGTACAATACTCTCCTGTACTTTCCATTAAATACATTTATATCTTATCTGAAAATAAAAACGAATGTCTCATCTGTATCAACTTTAAAATCACTGTTGTGTATGTACAATATTAAACACAGACTAAACAATATGATCCACCTATAGCTTCATATATATGTAGAATATGACTTCTGGACACCCCGGGTATTGTAGCATCACATGGAGACCAGATTCTTATTCAGGGCTGCTCGCCGTTTATTCACTCCTCTTCCTCCACTCCACTCGCCCTCCTTCTCTCTCTCCACACTTCCACCCCTGGCGGGCACTCGGTAGCCCCCGTCCCTTTCTCCTTCCTCACTCCATCTCTCCCTAGACTACCCCTCACGTCTCCCGAGGCTAGCCCTCACGTCTCCCGAGGCTACCCCTCACGTCTCCCGAGGCTACCCCTCACGTCTCCCGAGGCTACCCCTCACGTCTCCCAAGGCTACCCCTCACGTCTCCCTAGACTACCCCTCATGTCTCCCAAGACTACCCCTCACGTCTCCCAAGGCTACCCCTCACGTCTCCCGAGGCTACCCCTCACGTCTCCCGAGGCTACCCCTCACGTCTCCCGAGGCTACCCCTCACGTCTCCCGAGGCTACCCCTCACGTCTCCCGAGGCTACCCGTCACGTCTCCCCCTTTTCTCCACTCCCCCGGGACGTCTTCACTCCAACTCCCCTCTCTCTGACTCCCCCTGCAATTCTGGCCCTCCTTTCCTATTCCTTCTCCGGGGTTCCTCCCTTTCCGCCCCTCTTCCCGCGCTCGCCCCTCGTTGGGTCCTCACGGTACTCCGCTACACCACCCCCCCCCCCCACCCGTGAAGAAAAATGAGCCACCCCAGCTGGCAACGTTATGTTGCAGAAGGAAGGAAAAATGCGGACAACCTCCACGAAAAGCAGCCAACAACACAACAAGAAGAACAATAATGTGGAACACAGGAAGATAGGATAACAGCAAGAGAACCAAGCGAAGGGACTGGATAGCCCGTGCAGAGGCCCCTACACCATGACCTGTTGTGCAGAGCACACCGCCTGTGCCAACAATGCCCTGTTGAGCGGAGGAGTGCAGGAACGGCGCTCAATGGAACAGCCTCCTCCTGGACCTCGTCACCGAGGCTGTTCCGCTTCCTCGAATTGGATCCTGGTCGAGCGGTGGCATTGCAGCCCTGCGAGATTGCTTCCCCCTTGGCAGGGGCGCAACCGGTTCCTCGGGAACTAGGTGCTGCAATCCTGCGGGTGGAGGAGAAGAAGTACCCTGACACACCGCCTCCCGACACCCACGACCCGGCTCGTCGGACATATCAGACACCTGCCGCTCTGGGATTGGGGATGAATCAACAGAACAAGGCACATACCTCTTCAACCGAGAGGCGTGCACAATCCAACGGTGCCGGCCGAATTGGATGCACACGCACTGCGGTCTCTGGACCTCTACAACGTCCACAGGACCCTGCCACGGGCGATGTGTCATTTACGGGACGTCCCGAGGAGCACCTGCGGGCAATGCAGCCAGGCTTTATCACCAACCTCCCACGGGTTTCCAGATCCTTGGTGCACTGGCAACCTCTCATTTGCCGCTTGCCGGTTGGCCGTATTACTTTCCACGGCCTCGCGTGCCTCCCGTAACCTGTCAAGCGTAACCCGTATGGGGGCAGGCATCGCGGATCCCTTTCTGGATGAGCCCAAACCCAATTGGACGTGCATCGGGGGTTCTGGTTCCCTCCCGTACATAAAAAGGGGAGAATTCCGTGGAAGCATGAGGTGCTAACCTGTACGATGCAAGGACCCCTGGGACATGCAGGTCCCAATCGGACTGGGCCGTGTCCACCTGGTGGCATAGCATAGATGTAAGGGTGCGATGCAATCGCTCTACCATCCCATCAGTTTGAGGCCCTGGTCAGTCAAGAGTTGCTCGGGGGCCCCTTTGTCCAGCACATAGCCGTGCACAAAGGCATTGGCTATGGACGCGGCCGACTGATCTGGCAAGGGCCAATACATAAGACAATGAGTAAGGTACGCAACCAGGGAAGGGGCCCAGGATGTCGAGAGCCACCAGCTCATTGACCCATCCAACCTGGATGGATTGCAGCGGGGGCAGATCCTGCCTAACCGGCGCGTTCCGGCGGGCACAATTTTGGAAACCTTTTATAAACAGTGCCACGTCATCCTCCCTACCTGGCCAATAGTGGTTGCTTTAAGAGTGAGCAACGTCTTCCGAAACCCAAAGTGCATCACTTTTTCGTGAATAACCCGGGTAAGCTTCCCTCGGAGGACCGTGGGCACAACAACACTATACCCCTGGGATTCGGCGTCCCACCACATGAGGAGGCCATACTGAAGGGTCACCAATGGGGCCCACTGGAGAGGCACTCTGGTCAGCCGGTTTAATGCGGCGTCGCAGCTTATGCAGAGAGGCGTCCTCTATCTGCAGGCGGGACCATTCATCAGGCATGAGGCCCAGCCCATAGTTCACTCGCAACGGGACCTCATTGGGGGGCATTGCCTCGGCTGCTGCCACCAAATGGGGTGCGTTTACAGCAGTGGGCCTGCAATGACTTGCGCCCAATGTGCATGCACACCCACCACCAAGCGGCAATCACGACAAGGCGTCTGCATTGCTGTGCTGCGCGCCCTTCCTATGAATGACCTCGAAAGAGTATTCCTGCAACACTTTGAGCCAGCGGGACAGCTGACCCGAAGATTGATCAATCCACAAGGAGTACTGTAAGGCGGCATGGTCCGTGCGGACAACAAACCACCTCCCATACAAATAGGGCCTGTACAGCTACAGTAAATGGACGATAGCTAGCAGCTCCCTACGCATGACGCAGTAGCGTTGATCTGCGAAGGACAATACATGGCTGTCGCACACCACAACCCTTTCGACACCGTCAAACCTCTGGGACAAAATGGCCCCAATGATTGTGTCGCTGGCATTAGTGTCCAGGACAAAGGGCAGGCTAAAATCCGGGTACCCATAAGGGGGCGTGTTAGCAAGAACGTCCTTGATTGTTATGAACGCAGCTTCCTCCTCAGCACCCCATCTAAATTTATTGCCCTTGGCGGTCAGCACGTGGAGTGGCTTGGTGATTGTCGTGAAGTCGCGGACGAATCGGCGGTAGTAGGAGGTGAACCTGACAAAACTGCGAACCTCGGCCACAGACTTAGGGGTTGGCCACGCATGCACGCAGTTTTGTTGGGATCGGTAGCCATCCCTGATGTGCTGACGATGTGACCCAAGTACCTAAGCGAGCACTGCAGCAAATGGCCCTTTTGGGGCTTAAACTTGAGGTTAGCGGCCCGCACCTTTATGAAAACCAACCGCAACCATTGTAGGTGTTCCTCAAACGTCCGGCTGAAAACGATGACATAATCCAAGTATATGAAGCACGAGTCCCATTGAAGGCCCGCTAAGACCATTTCCATAAGGCATTGAAAGGTGGCCAGGGCAGAATGAAAAACCCATCGGGAGGCAGTTAAAATGGAAAAGGCCTTGGGGTGTGCGGAAAGCAGTTTTGGGCTTGGAATTATCATCCAATGGCAGCTGCCAGAACCTCGACAACAAGTCCAGAGTAGAAAAGAACCATGCACCCGAGAGAGCTTCCAGTGAGTCGTCCATGAGGGGAAGAGGGTAGGCATCTGCGACAGAAATTTTGTTCAATTTACGAAAATCAAAGCAAAAATGGAGACTTTCATCGCGTTTCTTTACAAAAACGATGGGAGCTCCCCACGGACTGTTAGGGGGTGAGATTATATCAGCTGCAAGCATTTCATCAATGGCAAGGCAGACATGTTCTATTTCATTGGGGCTCAGTCTATGAGCATGTTGTCGAATGGGAGCCAAATTACCCGTGTCAATGTGGTGATGAATCAAGGAAGACGGCCTATGTTGAATTTGCTTTTGCTAAAAATGTCTGCGAATTTGTTTAAAAGCGCTTGAAGGCAAGCCCCTCTCCTCCAGGGATAAATCCGTGTTCCCCGCACACAGCCCATCGATCCACGTGCTGGCTGAACCACAATCCTCCACCACGCCAGCAACAACCCCCACAACAGCCGCCGTATCCCGTTCAGTATGAGCTGGAGACGCGTGCGCCAGGACAGCACTGGCGTGGATGACCGCGTGCACTGAACCCGTGTTCAAAACTTGCAGAAAGGACTCCCAATCCGCGACAACGACAGTCAGGGCCCCAACAAGGGATGGATTCCGCACGAGATAATTTGAGGGTGTCAACAGGATTCCCTCCGCAAGAATCCACAACGAGAGAGGCTTCTGCTGCCATAAGGGCACCAGCATCTGCGCGCCCGGCGGAATTCGCACCGAGCCTTGCGCTAACGCCTGGTCACTGGTGGCCACAGAAGACAACCGGGTGGGGGAGTCCTAAAACCGCAACCGGTGCCCTGATGACATCTCTATACATCCCTGGTCAATCAGGATTTTAAGGGGCATTCTGCCCAAAAAGTCGGTGCCCAGGCCAAAGTTTTAGAAACCAATACTGGCCCCCTTAGTTCCGTGTTCCCAACCTTATTAGAGGCCGTCATCTGGCCCATGATGCCCAGGCTGCCCCCATTTGCGGCGACGCAAGCACCTTCGACCGGGTTTAACCGAGTACCCTTAGGTGCAACGAGGTGAAAATAACCTCCGACATAATGGTGGCCGACGCGCCCGTGTCCACCAAAATGCAAACCTCCACTCTCTGAATGTACAGGTAAGGCCCACTGAGCTCTTTTCAGAAACGACTGAATTAAAACTTTCGTAACTGCAGGAATTAATATTCTTGGTTATTTCAGTAAAGTCACGTAGATAGAAAACAAAAAATAAAAAATACGAATAAAATTAAATTAAAATAAAACATTTAAATAATATATATTAATTATAAAAGAAAAAAAATTATAACATTTGTTTTAATAGTAAAATAGAATAAAAAATTAAAATAAATTGAAAATAACGTTTCGATCGCAAAACACAAGCGGTCTTCATCAGGTGGAGAGAAAAGAGGGCAAGCCTCCAAATGTAACTGCTTATAAGGGTTCCAAAGTGAACGGGCGGGAGGAGGTGAGCTTGTGAAGCACAAACAGCATGGGCGGGGCAGCCAGTGAGCCAGCGCTAATGTAGGAGCAGACAATGAGGGGGAGGAAGGGGCCAGAGACAGGGGGAGAGAGGGGGGGGCAGAGATAGGGGGGTGGGAGAGGGGGGGCATTGCACCTCGCTACACACATCCACACTGCTGATGGTAGGGGTTGACAAGAAAACAGAAATCAAGTCATGACCCAAAGTGTTTGATGACATTCCCATTGATTGCTGAGTTTAAAACCGTCGTCTCGGTTGAAATTGTGTCTGTATATATGGATGCCTTCAAGAACGGGTTGCAAAGTACCATCGTCTGAGAGAAATACATTTAATGTGAGCCAGCCGCATCTAAGTAATGATCAGCCACAGCAGAAGTATTGGTCCTGCCGTGTTTCAGATCTGCCTCATGTTCACGAACACGGTCTGATATGTCGTTTAGTTTCCCCAATGTAACTGCTGCCGCAGATACAGCTTAGTTTGTAGACGCCGGGATATTTCAGGTCAGGAATCTTGTCCTTCACAGATGGGATCAGGTCACGAATTTCATGTACTGTGTTAAATCGGACCTGGATCTTGTGTTTGTTCAAGATTTTGGAAATATTTTTGGTTATCCCTGCTATGTAAGGTAAGGTTATGGTTTTGATTGCATTGTCAGATGGCTCCTTCCTCATGGTTGGCATGATGGCTTTGCGGATTGTGTAGTCAGAATATCCATTCGCCTTGAGAGCCTGGTGTATGTGTTTGAGTTCACTGGTCAGGTGTTCATGGTTGGATATACATTGATCTCTATGGTGTAGCGTTTTGATGAGGGAATTCTTCTGGGATTGATGGTGGTGGGAATCAAGTTTTAGGTAGGCAACAGTATTGGTTAATTTCCTGTAGACAGAGTGGCTCATTGAGCTATCTGGTCTATTTTTGATTAAGACATCCAAGAAGGGTAGCATGCCATCCTTTTCTACCTCCATGGTGAATTTGATTGCTGGGTGTATGGAATTGATGTGGTTGAGGAATTGTTTCAGAGCCGGTCGGCCATGTAGCCAGATGACAAACGTGCCATCCATGTACCTCTTCCACAAGAACGGGCGTAGAGTGGATGCCTGGATGACGCCTGTCTCAAATTTTTACGTGAAAATGTTGGCCACAACCGGAGATAAGGGAGAACCCATTGGGGTGCCTTCAGTTTATTTGTAGAATGTTCCATTCCAAGTGAAGTATGTATTGGTGAGGCAGTGTCTCACCAGGGCTGGTACATCAGCATTCAGTCCTTGTTGAACCAAATCTTCAATTTTTGCAATAGCATCGTGCACAGGAACTTTGATAAAACAAAAAAAACTATCGAAACTAACGAGCAAATCACTTGAGGACAGTGAGATGTCTTTAATTGACGAAACCAGGTGAGCTGAGTTAAGAACAGAAGAGGTGGTCTTACCGGTGAATGGCTGCAAGGTCTCCGACAGATATCGGGCCAATCTGTAGGTGGTTGAGCCAATGGTGGAGACGGTGAGATGAAGGGGTGTACTTTCTTTATGGAATTTTGGTAAGCCATATCATCTGGGTGGTCTAGCAGCTGAAGGTTTTAGGGAGCTCTGCTTGGACTCATCGATTTGAGAAGTCGATTTAGTGATGATATTGTTGGTTTTTGTAGCTAGGTGGTTACATATATATGGCCTTCCAAAAATCCACAAAGTAGGTATCCCGCTCCATCCTATCGTCTCCACCATTAACACAGCCACCTACAAAAAAGCTTGATTTCTTTCTGAGACCCTGCTTCCTTTCACGAGCAAGTCCACCTCAGCTGTATTTAACTCAGCTCACTTGGTTTCTCTAATCAAGGACATCTCACTGTCTCCAGATGATTTGCTTGTCAGTTTCGATGTAGTCTCTCTGTTCACCAATGTAACTGTATCTGACACCATTGCAATAATTTAAGACTTGGTCCAACAAGGACTGAATCCAGATTTACTAATTTTGGTAAGGCACTGCCTTACCAACACATACTTCACCTGGAATGGTACATTCTACAAACAAAATTAGGATACCCAAATGGGTTCTCCCTTATCGCCAATGGTAGCGAATGCTTTCATGGAGAAATTTGAGACAGATGCCATCCAGACATCTACCCTACGTCCTTCCTTGTGGAAGAGATACGTGGAAGACACGTTCGTCATCTGGCCACATGGCCGGCCATCACTGAACCAATTTCTCAACCAGCAGCAGACCATGCTTTCCCACCTGATGACGGACGCTTGTGTTGTGCCCGAAACGTCGTGATTTATTTTATTTTATACCTACGTGACTTTACTGAAAGAACCAAAGAGTATAGCCTAAGGCAATCTGAAAAGACGGCGATAGTTAAACGGAAAGCCAGAGAAATTGAAGGAGGAAAGGCAAAGTGTGAACGTTAAATGGGCGATCGAATTTTAATTACGTGGAAGCGTTTTTAATTTGTTGCAGGGAAGTGAGGACGTAGGCAGGCAGGCCGAGAAGAAAATAAACGCAATTGTCTGGACCGGGAGTTTGGCAGCACTGAGAGATTGTACACGGGGAGAATCAGAATGTGTAGTTAGACTAGAGGAGGAATCCGATTAACTATGAAGCTCTTTTTCACAGATGTCCAGTAGGAGCAGTGGCAGCAAAAACGAGCAATACAAAAAAACGATGGGAGTTCAAAATAGAGAAAAGGTAAGCAAGTTGCTAAAGAACAAGTAGTTAAATATAAACATATACGAAAGAGGCAAGAGACTTGGAGAGATTTCAATAATATTGTAAGGTATTTGAAAAGGCAACGGTGACAGTAAATAGGAAGCCAGTGAAGTGACAGATGAGGAGAGGCAAAGCACGATAATTAAATGATGTATTGAAAATAACCCACGCGGAAGCGGTTTTTTTATTTGTTGGAGGGGTGTTTGAGGTAGGGGGGAGACCAAGAAGGAGTCAAATGCAATAGGCCAGATGGGTAGAGATAAGACCATGAACCACAAGATTGGCAGCACAAAGGTGAAACGACAGGGCGACATTTCCTGATGTTGAAAAGATTAAAGCGACAGGCATGAGTAAGTTGTGGCGATGTGAGCAGAAAGAGTGAGGAAAGAGTCAAATGTGACACCAAGGGTTGACAGCAGAGGAGACAGCAGTGAGTAAGGGAGAACTGAGGGGAGGAAAATGGTGGGGACGGGAGGGGCAGAGCAAGAGGTCGGAAAGAAAATGATCGATGTTTTGGAGGGATTAAGAGAGAAAACGCGAAGCACACATTCGGGATTGGGTGACAGCCGCGCACGAGGAGGAGATTCGAGAGAAAAGGTCCAGGGATGAAAGAAGGAAAGGAGAAGATTTTCAATAACTTTCACAGTTTTACCTGTGCAATGTATTAACATCCGCTCGCAAGTGGTTGTGCAAGTCACGGAGCAAGCAAAGAGCGAAAGAAGAGGAGAGGACATGCGGTCGGGGGAAGATGCTCCAACAACTACACGAGTGGAACCGACCATGGGCGAGATGGTAGCACCTATCAAAGAGTTCGCCTCGGCGCAAAGATGCATCGAGCTCACCGGTGGTCTTCCAAGGAAACGAGGATAATTCGCCAATCGTCCTACAAGGCCGACACTTATTTGCTACCACTGCGGCCAACCAAGACGCATTGCTAGGTGGTGCCGGAGCCAGACTAAATCAGAGGGTTCGACGTTACGGGAGCAGAAGCTGGCTGAAATAAATGGACAAAAGGCAAGCACAGACACCTCGAACACCCCGTGGAACACCCCTCGGGATACACTTCACAGAGATAGAAAAAGAGGAGTAAAGATACCCTCCTCACAAGCGTACAATTGGAAATGGATATTCACACCGTAGAGAGCCAGTCTGGGCAGTTGTTGAACTCACAGAGGCAGTTGCGCAAGCAGCAAGAAGAGTAGCAGTGGCCACCTCGGGCACCTCCTTCCTAATCGGGGAAATTGTAGGAATTCAATCATGCATTCTGATAGATACTGGAGCGTCGGCATCCAATATATCACTACAGACCTTTGAATTGATGCCACAGGGATGCTACAAATTAGAGTGTTCGAACAAAATCTGTGGCTGCGAACGGGGGGAGCATGGGCATCCTGGGATTGATAGAGGTGCTTCTGTGAGATCTGCAGGTTTCAGGGTCGGTACTTGTGTCGGAGATGTTGCCCGTTCTGTGCCTGCTAGGAGCGGATTTTCTCGCACGACTCCGATTAAAATAAACACTACTGGAGGCTGTGTTGAATCGCCATCTAGTGGACGCTTGTTCTTTTTATGACCGGACTAACAGAGGCCAGGTTTAACACCTGTACAGGCATTGGTCAGCGAAGTTGTTACCATCCCACCAGCGGCACAAATGATTATACCGTTGTGATGCAGGACCCCTCTCATCGCACCTCGATGGGACTCACCACTGGTGGTATCCCCAGTGTTAGCAGTGGCGGAACGACACTTATTGGTAGGAGTTGACACAATCGTTGCGAGCAATCAACAGCTGTGCATGCAAGTTCTCAACACGTCTCAATTTCCCACAATACTACACGCAGGCACTATACTGGGCCATGTCAGTTCCCTGAATGAGATGCATACAAATTTTAGTCACATGCTCATTGCGTCATCACAAGGAAGACGCATGGTTAAGAGAAAATTACCAGCAAGAACACCAACCTGTCACCAAAACAAGATGCGGAGCTGCATTCTTTGCTCACTGAAGATGGTGATATTTCAGTAAAAAACCATACGACTTGGGAAGCACAAAATTAATGCAACGCCACACAGAGACAGGCGACGTGGCACCCATACGATTAAATTCGTGCCATATGAGCCTGACTGAAAAATCATGAGTTCAGGAGTCGGTGCAGAATATACTTAAAACAGGGATTGTTTCACCCTCCAATAGCCCATGGGGAGCTCCGATAGTATTAGCCAAGAAACCTGATGGGTCTTTGCGATCTTGTGTCGACTTCAGACGGTTGAATAAAATCACAGATTACATCCGACGTATTGACGACTCACTGGTTGTTGTTGTTGGCTTGCACCACATTTATTTTTGCACACAGCGTTTTAATACGTTTTTTTTGTGTGGAATATTTGCTGGTTTATTCCAGAATGTTTATGTTACGCGTTGTCGCTTTAAGATGTTCTGTGTTCAAATTTTATTTGTTGCGGTTGCACCCGACTTAAGAGCCGCATGGCTCACAGGGCTATACCTAATAAATGAAACTTGACGCGATATCAGAAGTTACTTTTTTCTCAACCCATACATTTTTCCTCAAGCTTTTGGCAGCTTAAGTTGGATGACGAATCCCGTCCAAAAACAGCCTTTCGGACACCGCAAGGACCGTTCTATTTCAACCTCCTTCCAATTTGATTGAAGACAGTTCCAGTAATATTCCAACGGCTAATGGAGCTTGTCCTAACAGGACTACAATGGGAGATATGTCTGATTTATTTGGACGACGTAATATTGTTCGCCCACACGTGGAACGAACACATGCACAAACTAAAGTTGGTATCTGACAGAATACGGACGCTAACTCAAAATTCAAACCTTCGAAGTGCCACCTAACGCAGATTTCAGTGCGCTACCTGGGACACGTCGTCAGCTCACAAGCAGTTTCCACTGACCCGACAAAACGGCCTGCATCCGAGAGTGACCCAACCCCCACCTCCGTCCCAGAAGTACGTCGATTCCTCATCTTTGTATCATATTACAGTAAATTTATTTTAAAAATTGCCACGATAGCCAAACCCCTATACTTGCACACCAGCAAAACACACAGATTTCTATGGGGCACAGAGGAAGATCACTCCATCACCATACTATGCTCACTCCTCTTAAAAGCACCCCCAATAGCTTGTCCAGACTTCAATCGTCTCTTCATGCTAGACAGAGACGCGAGCGATGTGGGTATTGGAGGAGTTCTGTCACAAGTCCAGAATGGGCGTGAGGTCGTCATTGCGTTTGGCAGCCCGGGTTCTCTCATCAGCAGATCGCAAATACTGTCACGCGCAGGGAACTGTTGGCTATTGTATACTTTGTACAACATTTTCGATCATACTTATAGAGCAGAACATTCGTTGTCAGGACAGATCACGCTGCCCTGCAGATTTCCCTGCGCATAGACCAACCTGCGGAACAGATTACTCGATGGGAAGAGATATTGCAGAAATATCAATACGAAATTGTTTACCGCAAGGGTTCCAAACACACAAATGCTGATGCGCTGTCTAGGCTGTCCCAATACCCACAATGTACTTGCACGTCGGGCTAGTTGCAATGCAAAAACACTGAGAATAGCCGAAGCAATAATTGCAGCTAGCCAGCAGGAGGGCAACGCACAAGGAGACACTTTAAGCGACTATGTACTGCAATTGACGACAGGGACATGGAAACAATTGCAGGTCCAAGATCGCACACTAACGGCCCTACGGGAGAAAAGTGTACCGACAACAGGAGAGGACGGGGAATCCAACAGCGCAGAATTTGAACTCTATAATGACCTCTTGATGAAATGGGACACGGCGACCCAGCACCGTCGATTGGTTATGCCAACATCACTGCGGGAAACACTCGTTAACAGAGTTCATACAGACAAACTGCTCCACCCTAGGAGTTAACAAAACAGTTGGTAACACAAAATTTCACTACTTTTGGCCAGAGATGGTGCAAGACATACACACACAAAATCCATGAGTGCGCATAAAGGAAGCCCCCGCCGGAGAAGGTCATTCCGCCACTGGAGTCGGGTTAACGTGATCAGAGCGTTGGACATTCTGGGTTCATTCCCTCCAACGCCTAGGAAACATCGCCATCTGTTGGTGGGAGTTGAGTACTACACCCGCTGTGCAATGCCCTGGCCAATACCGGACCAGACAGTGAGGACAATTGCAGACATTCTTAAATGGCTACATCATAGACAAAGGAGTGGCAGACAAACGTCTGACGGATCGGATCAGGGACAAAATGTATCGTTCCAACTCGTAAAAATGCATTCGTGATTTGCTAAGCACAAATAAAATCCGTACCTCACCTTACCACCCACAGTCAGATGGTCGTGTCGATAGACTGCACCGTACTATATTCGCTATGTTGTCTCACGTTGTAGATGCAAAAAACACCGATTAGGATTTGCATGCGACTGCCGTCCTGTTGGCGTACCGCTTGGCACCACACGCAGCTACTGGACACTCTCCCTTTTTCTTGAACATCAATTGCTTAACACCCCTGTTCGAAGGTGAAACTTGGCCAGTCTCACTGAAACATTCCATGAACTATTGGCGGGAGGCAAAGGAAGCTGCGTTGGCCACCTCGGAGAAAACACAAAGGGGCCCTCCATGAATGACGTTACGCACCTGGGGGGGGGGGGGGGGGGTGTCAAACATTTGTGACGATGTGTGACGAGGGCGGGGGGGGTTTGAGAAATGTGACGTCACATCAAAATGCGCAACTTGAAATAAATATAGACAACACGTTCTACTTAATTAAATAGACTTTTTAATACATGTTTTTTTTCCTACAACATCAGAGTGCAGCGTCACATTAAATACGTTGAAGCATGTTTTTTTTTATATTTGAGGGGGGGTCTGACTTTTTGTGACGCCGTGTGACGAGGGGGGGGTCAAAAATCGCCCAAAATCACGTGACGTCATTTATGGACGGCCCCAAATGGCTAATGAGCGCCTTCATTCCAAGAAAGTCACTGACATGAAAACTGCATAGGGAGGTTCCGCGTGGCTCCACTGTCCACAAGTGCTGGTGGGTACATCCCCAAATTCCACACACCATGGCAGGGTCTCGTCAGGAGTAGTAAAAATCCTACGCCCGTAATGGGTGCAGACACCGTTGGGACACAAGAGGCGGTTGTTCACCCCTGTTGGCTGAAACCCTGCCCTTTCCAAGTCATTCAAACCTGCCACAAAACTCACCACAACCACCAGAGGGCACCAACGTCCCAGCGGGCTCCGATCTGTCTGTACCGCTGCCGTCTGTGCGCTCGTCTCTGCCTCAACCCGGACGTTTCTCTCTCAACCCGGACGTTTCTCTCTCCAGGGACGACGATAGCGCCTGAATCCCAAGAACTGCGGCGTCAAAGTCATTACGAAGGAAGGATCAGCCGTGCACATCAGGGACAAACAAAAACACGCCACTAAACAGAAAATAGAGTGACTGCATAGGTGATTGTTTATTACAGGCAACATTCGCATATGCCTCCACACAGGCGTCGTCGTGGTTGAAGGAGATACCAAAATACACCAGTTTTCAGAAAACCACGAGACCATGGGCTTACATCACACTTGCTATATACACACACACAAAACACGCGATTGCCCACGTCTCAATACCAATACCATTCGCCACTAAGTGACGGTGACGTCACCACGGCGCCTATGCCAGGCCAGTTGCACAGCGAGGCTATCACATGAAGTTTCGAAGGCTCGTTGACAGGAATCATCAGGTGCCGTGGGTTGTCTGACGTCTCATTACACACGCACCTCAACATACACAGAACATTCACACCGCACTCAATCAAAACCAACCACGCCGACTCTCATCGTATACAGGTCACTGCACTGATGCACCTCACCACCGCCAGGTGTCACCTATGTGTTGTAAAGTTAGACAGACGACACCTGTTAGCTCAGTGCATCCATTCAATTCGCAAAATACATTATGATTGTTGATACCTAGAATATGCATGGGATATGTTCGTTCCTAAATTAGGCTGTTATTACTGTTCTGCATTACAGTTGTTGTTACTAACCGAAATTCCTTGGCCATCAACGGGATTGTTAGTCGTTGTGCTGAGCCGGGGATGGTTCACGGTTACTTTCCCCGAGGGAGGATGATGGTAAGGATATTATCCTTGGACAGGATTGCATCTCAGGATCAGAGAGAGGGAGGAGTCTTCCAACATCAGGGGGCACGCCCAAGCCAGGGAGGTGCCAGAGGAAATACTGAGCTAGGATTGGTGGGCTTAGTTCAAATACTGAACTAGGATTGGTGAGCTTGGTTCAGAAGCAAAAAAGAGCGGGAAAGTGGAATAGGGGGAGGAGACGGTGGGGAATCGGTTGAGAGGTAGAGAGATGGGATTGGTGCAGGAAGACGAGAGGGAGGGGGACAGGGATAAAAGAGAGGGTCGAGAAGAGGGAGGGGGAGACGGCGGTTGGGAGGAGTGGTGGCTGGAGGCTTGTTGGTGTGCTAAAATAAAGGTTCTCGTATCCGACGTCGGTGTCCTGAGTCCTTCTACAATAGTAAAAGGAGGGCAAAAACCTGAAGATAAAATTAAGTTTCGATTTAAAGCTTTCGTGACTGCAATGATTCATCTTCTTTGGTTCTTTCGGTAAAGTCAAGTAGAATGAGAATAAAATAATAAATTGATAAAATAAAATAACACAATAATATTCTCACGACGATGAAGGCCGCTTTTGTTGTGGCCAAAACGTCGTGAGAATATTATTGTGTTATTTTATCAATTTATTATTTATTCTCATTCTACGTGACTTTACCGAAAGAACCAAAGAAGATAAAATTAAGTGAATACCTGTTTAAATAGCAACGTTTAAAGTCGAGACTCAAAATATGTCAATTGAAGCCCAATCCCTGATGTATTTTTGGCAAAGTGTTCCAGAGTCGAGGGGCTGTGCAAGCAACAACCTTGTCCCTCATTGCGTGGAGCATTTAACTCGAAGTGTAAAGAAGGTCGACCTGAGCTTTAAGTGTTCTGATACTTGCATTGTCTTTGCACTGTTCGCATTTGGACATTCTCTGGCCTAACACTGGTGAGACAAGGCCAAAAAAAAAAGAATGTCTCTGGTGTAGACCAATCAGTGTCAAAGACAATGAATATATTATCAGAGCATGTTTCTTTGCATGTTTTGCCACAAGTATATATGGTTAATGCAGACTTGATGCCTTGCAAATGGTATCTATGTGGTGTTAGAACATCCTAACACCTGTTTTATTTCCAGAAAGGGTAAAAGCTATTCTTTTTTTCTTCATAATTTTTGATACTGGCATTAAGGGTCCCATAGATATAAAGGAGGTTCAGGTCCGCACACCTTTCGAGACCTCGATGGAGCATTTTGGGGGAAATCATTACGTGAAGATAGTGCGGTGCTGAATCACGCGTGGTCTTAAAAGTGAGATGAATTTTAAACTCCACCCTTATAATTCACAGAAAGCCATTGGCAAGGCAAATAAAACGGGTGATGTGATCACTGGAATGGATGCGTTTAAGAAGTCTGTCCCCGCAGCATTCTGAACATTGCAGCCTGCATAGCAACTTAGCTCCAACTCCTGATAGCAAGGCATTGAAGGAATCATCTGTGAGGACATAAGCACGTATACGTTTCTTGGCATTAGACACTGAAATAATTCGACGAAGGCAATAATGTTTTTTTAAGGTGAAAGTATTAAATCTTAACAGTTGTTGATATGTGCTTTAAATGATAAAGTCTAGTCCATAATCACACCCAGATTTTTTTTTACTTCCTATGCTGAAAGTACATTTTGACCGTCAATCGTTAAACCAAAGGGACCAATTTTTGTCAGCTGAAACGAGCATGACTTCTCTCTTATTCTCGTTCTGCATCTAAGTCTTAACCACGGAGAGTGAATACATGAGGGCAGAGGCAGACGAGGCAAGCTCTAAAGTGAGCTCACACGTTGGCACAACAGCAACACACTTCCCATCCTAAAGAGGCGAGAGATATCATGTTTGGTGTACAAACATCATTCAGGGAATCAATTACCCACAGCAGCCACAGTGAGTATCAGGGGAGTCTAAAACTATTCAAGAAAGGCATCATGTCCATGGTGCTGCGGTGAAACGGAATGAATCCTTGGAATATGGAGTGATTATGCATGCATAAGAGCGTGAGCTTGAGCATGGATTACAACGTAAGATTAATCACGGGGTTGGTGTGTTATAGGTTGGAACATGGGATCTACCATATAGTCTAGCATTGCATCGAAATCGATATCATTTCAATTTTTTCCTACTATACTTTAAAATATTTCATCCAAACATATTTGACTGACTAAATTATATCGCTTTACAGTGCCTGGAAACACTTGAGAGTTTGGATGGTGGACCCCGTGGGAGATTGAAGGGCGTGAGCTCATGAGCTGGCTCAATAGCACCATTCCTGCTATGCTAAATAGGCGAGAGATTTAATGTTTGGTATATAAACAAGGCTGTTCGTTTAAGGTAGAGTGGTTGAAGGCACAGCACAAATCTTTAGTCCTTCGAATATGTGACAAGTTTGAGAACTCGTGGTTTAGCTCTACACTCCAAGTGGGAGAGACTCCAGACGATTATAAGCCAGCCCCAGAGTTCCCAGCTCGGGGAGATGATCGAACAACCCCGGCGAGAGGCTCTGCAACTGGTTTTGGTCTAGGGCTAGAAACGTCAGATCTGTGTTAATGATCAACAATGTCAAGTGTCATTGTTATTTAATACCGTGATGTTAGTATTCAAAGTATGTATGTATGTGTAACTTCTTTCGCATCATACATATTCAACCGTGGTAATCGGAGGTGCGGGAGTAAAACTTTAATGTGTGACTTAGGAAATCGTCCACGTAAAATAGCAAGAGCACTTAGGCAGGACCCTGGTGACTAAGTGCAGTTTTCCGTGGAATTAATGGGCGCCTCGGTGGTGAGATGTTATCTCCCTCGCCTGGTTTTTAGGAGGACGTGGATTCGATCCCGCAATTGACGCTTGTATATTGGAATTTGCATGTTCTCCCCGTGGTGGCGTGGATTTTTCTCCGAGTCCTCAGATTTTCCCTTCCACATTTAGAAACACGCGTTTGGAGTATTTCCCTGCTATAAATTTCCACACGATAATCCACTTCGTTGAGCTGTCATTTGTGGCCAGGTCACTTCTGAAAAAAAATGAATATCTATATAGCTCAGTAGGCCTTGCCTGGTAAAATAAAACATAGTTTTTTTTTACAGCGGCTTAAACAAATTTGAATGTAAAAAAAATGGTAAATTCCCTACACAATTGCCCATTTGAACAGCTGTATGCTGCTATGCGATTCCCTTCATTGAAGGAAAAAAGTATCAAGCAGAGCAGTAACGCTGTATCAATGAAAGCACAATCTTGACTTAAATGATACATGTGTAGTGTCCTCCTCGGTGTGTCTGTGGGTGTGTGGCACACACTCAGAGACCAGGTAGTTGCAGGAGGCATCGTCTCTCTCTCTCTTTATTTCCGTTACTCCAATCCGGCCTCCTCTCTATTGACCACGCTGCCGTACAGCCTGGCCTAGACACAACCCTGACCGCGTTGCACCGACGGCGTCGACCGAGACAGCCAACTACTGTCCCGCCGCGCAATTATCAAGCGAAGGCGGCAGCAACGAAGGTGGCAAAGACGACAGCGACGAAGAGACGAACTCTCACTCTTTGCTCTTATTCTACTCGGCGCGGCCTGGCTCTGCCAGCACACCCGTGTATGTGCTCGACGGCGTGTGCGCTAATTCCACCGCAGTTGCCGCTGCTGGGCATCAGTCAGCGCTGTGTCACTGCACGTGCATAAAATCGTTCGATAAATAGTTAATACTGTTTTTACTATGAAAATTGAAGGCATTTGTTTTTGTTTCATCATGAGATGTTAAATGTGTAGAGAGAAAGACAGCAGAGGAAGATGAGCAATGTGATGGAGAGATGAGATGGCTAAAGCTATGAACTATAACAGACCAATAAACAGCAGAACGAGTTGCTTGTGGTCTGAAGTTTTTTTAGTTTAAATCATCCTCGAGGATTGAAATTCCATCATCCGTTTGGGGTCGATATAATATGTGCCAGAACGTGGGTAGCTGGATTGTCTATGGTATTGAATCAACAATTATTGGAGTGCTTTCCTACCATACGAGTAATTTTATTTTGAACACTTTGGGTTCCACCCATACACCAATTAGCAATCATTATATTGGCCGAAAATTAAAATATACCCATATTGCAACATATGATTGAATATTCAAATTGCTACGTTTATTACAAACTCAAATCAGTACAAATCCTTTGATTTACACGTTTTTCTTGATTTGGATTTGCCGCATTCGGGCGAACCTGAAGGAGTTATATCTGAACTTAAACCATCTGAAGTCTCTTCCACCCGCAGGGTCTGTATGTGCAATGCTGTTTGTGCGCAGCACACACACACACCAAGCCTGTGTATTACTGTGCGTACAAAAGACAAGCCCATCAATCCAGCCCATTCCACTAAGATTCACCACATGTATAATCAGTGCATCCCATGTAACGTGTATATCTACTTATTCATACCTCCAAAGACTTGTTAAATTCCCACAACTGGCTCGGAGCTGTAAATATGAGCAGCGCGCTGCTGTCAACCAACCTGAGTTTTCCGTTTTGTGGCCAATACAAAGACTCCGGCAAACCTTCTTGTCCACAGAAAAATCATGGTGGCTGCATGAACCCCGCAGACTATTGGAGCCCCTTCCACCCGCCTGTTAATTGCTCAAGCACTCGCTCATCTCCATTGGTGTCAAGTCATTAGGCCACTGCTGTAAAGCGAGAAAAAAACATTTTGTAAATATCTCCAAAGTGACGGTTACATCGATTTTTTTTTTAGATTTCAATACAAATGAAACCACATGAATTTAATGATTGTACTTGTTCATATTTGAGGTTTATACCTGTACAGTAACCAGCTGAAATCTCTCCCGCCCCGAGTGTTTGACAGCCTGGCTAAACTCACCATCCTGGAGCTGCAATACAATCAGCTGTAGAGGACTGATTAGACGTCTGGATGCTGCCTCGCCATGAGTCGAGACTTCTCGTTTTCCCTCCTTTATTTAAAAACCCTTATGCCCCGACTCGCGTGAATGAGAGCCGGTCAATGGATACATGAAGTTAGAACATTTGGAGTTCTCCACACAACAGCGTAACTGAGGTCTGCGACACCCAGATAATATATACAGCCCAACAACTCCAAATTCTGCAACAATCCATACATAAATACAACTTAATCACAACAAATGCGATCCCCAGAGCGATGCAATAATATATACAACTCCACCACAAGGAACCTGATTTCTACAACGATCCATTATTACCTCAGATTTACCGATATCGAGAATAACCACTTAGATTTAGTCAATGTGTGGGGGCTGACGCCCGCCTCCCCGCTCCCTGTGAGTGGGCGGGGTGCGACGTCCACCCCCTCTACTCCCCCCTCCTACTCGCCAACCGCCCCTCGCCGGGCCCCCGCCGATCGGGTGACCGCCCCCCCCCGCGCCAGCGCCCTCTCTGAGGGACATCGCTAATTAGCTGGCTCACCACCACCCGGGGTTATCCCACACACGCCCATGTACACCACCACAAAAACGAACGCGGCGGCGTGCACGCGCGCGCCCCTACAGGTGTGTATTTCCCAACACACACGCGTCCTTACTCGCCTAATTAATTACTAAGCCCTAATTCATATTATTGGTTCTTTCGGTAAAATCACGTAGAAGGGAAACAATAAAATAATAAAAATATAAAACAATTATTTTATTGTTTCCCTTCTACGTGACTTTACCGAAAGAACCAAGAATATGAATCCCTGTAGTCACGAAAGCTATAAATCAAAAGCCGTTATTCAATTGTATACCAATGCTAATGGAAAAGGAACGGCTGCGGTAGGACTATGGGTCCACTCCTCATCGTTAATGCTATATTTACTGTGTAAACATGCTGTGTAAACGCGTGTGAGTGCCAGCGAGCGGGTGTATCGCACCCCTTCCCCGCCCCAATTACTCACGCGGCGCTGCAAGCGCGCATTTTCCATATAGACGCACGTAAACACGCGCAACCAACGGCGGCCGTATATGTTGTAATACACGCGCACCTCACACACCAATCGCAGACACCACGTGGAGGTTCTACCCACACACACAGAAATCACACTGCACTGATATTCTGAACTAAAGTTTATTAGTGGCGCCAATACAAACTACCTAGAGGAGGAATAGTTCACGAGTAGAGCCTAGTCTAACTCTGCTTATGAACCCAGTTACACAAACGCCCTACCACGTACCTCGTAGCTGTACTCACAGCGTCGCACGGACACTGTGGGAGTCGGAGGGAGAAGGATGAGCGAAAACCTCACCTATCACTGTCTCGTAGCAACACTCTCTTGCATCACATGGATGCTGCGAGTGGCTCGAGGAGGCAGGACGGCAGGGAGTGGGTCTTGACGGCCCGGAGGTTTAAGACAACTGCCTTAATCATCCCGGCGCTCCCACCTTTATTCTCTAAACTTCAAAGGCCCAGGGTGACGTCGTACCACGCATCCAATCGGGCGCTTCCCTGCGCCGTCTACATGGGGGGCCACGGAGTGTGCTGCTGCTACCGCTCACCCATTGCTCTCCTGTGCTCATTAATTCTATCCTACTGGTCTGCCCTTCTGGCCTAATATGTCACCCTCCGCCTCTCCCAGTGCCATGAGTAACTTATTGCGGTTGGCCCAGTGAACCTTTTCCTTCTGCGTCCATCCAATTTTAAGCCAATTTAGGGGCACCGCAATGTAACCTGTCCTGTGAGGGTCGGCCAATCTCCTGGCACCGGGAAACCGTGGGACTCTCCCTCTAGGGGCCCTTCGGATTAAAACCCGATGTGCCAGGCAACCCCCCGTCAGGACACTACGTTGGTGCGCTACTTGTGGGTGTGTGTTTAGTGTGGGCGCTGGGAGGGGATTGTGGCGTTTGCGGAGTTGCTCCGCAGTCATGGCACCACAAATGACACACAAGCTCATACACCAATGATAAGAATTACCACTTTGGCTCTATGTCCATGAACACCACATTGGATTCACCACTACGAGAAATTGCCACTTTGCTGTATATCCATACATACCACATCAGATTCGACACTTTGGCTTTATACAAATGAACGCCACCTCTGGATCGTCGTTAAAACTCTCCATCCACGACGTGCCTCCATTTCTGCGCTTTCTGTTTACCACACTCTCAATCAGCCTGTGTCTATTCTCCTCACCCCCACTCACTCACTATCATCACCAATCCTGATCTCACACTCTGCATGTCTTGATCTGTTTCGTGATCTCTCCTGGCCTCTGTCTCATTGTACCATTGTAGAGAGTCCAACCGAGTCGCAGACGTTCAGTGAGGGAAACAAGTATTTGATCCTATTCGGTAAAGTCACGTAAAAGTATAAAACAAAACAAAAATCACGACGTTTCAGCCACAGCACAAGTGGCGTTCATCAGGTGAAGGGACCAGACAGTCTCGAGGACAGCGCTGTCCTCGAGACAGTCTTGTCGCTTCACCTGATGAAGGCCACTTGTGTTGTGGCCGAAACGTCGTGATTTTTTTTGTTTTATACTTTTACGTGACTTTACCGAATAGAACCAAAGAGTATGGATCCTTGCAGTCACGAAAACTTAAAATCTAGAAAAGTATTTGATCCCATGCTGATTTTGTACGTTTGCTCACTGACAAGGAAATGATCAGTCTATAATTTTAATGGTAGGTTTATTTGAACAGTGAGAGACAGAATAACAATACAAAAATCCAGAAAAACGCATGTCAAAAATGTTATAAATTGATTTGCATTTTAATGAGGGAAATAAGTATTTGACCCCCTCTCAATCAGAAAGATTTCTGGCTCCCAGGTGTCTTTTATACAGGTAACGAGCTGAGATTAGGAGTACACTCTTAAAGGGAGTGCTCCTAATCTCAACTTGTTACCTGTATAAAAGACACCTGTCCACAGAAGCAATCAATCAGATTCCAAACTCTCCACCATGGCCAAGACCAAAGAGCTCTCCAAGGATGTCAGGGACAAGATTGTAGACCTACACAAGGCTGGAATGGGCTACAAGACCATTGCCAAGCAGCTTGGTGAGGTGACAACAGTTGGTGCGATTATTCGCAAATGGAAGAAACACAAAAGAACTGTCAATCTCCCTCGGCCTGGGGCTCCATGCAAGATCTCACCTCGTGGAGTTGCAATGATCATGAGAACGGTGAGGAATCAGCCAAGAACTACACGGGAAGATCTTGTCAATGATCTCAAGACAGCTGGGACCATAGTCACCAAGAAAACAATTGGTAGCACACTACACCGTGAAGGACTGAAATTCTGCAGCGCCCGCAGGGCCCCACTGCTCAAGAAATCACATATACATGCCCGTCTGAAGTTTGCCAATGAACATCTGAATGATTCAGAGGACAACTGGGTGAAAGTGTTGTGGTCAGATGAGACCAAAATGGAGCTCTTTGGCATCAACTCAACTCGCCGTGTTTGGAGGAGGAGCAATGCTGCCTATGACCCAAAGAACACCATCCCCACCGTCAAACATGGAGGTGGAAACATTATGCTTTGGGGGTGTTTTTCTGCTAAGGGGACAGGACAACTTCACCGGGGTCATGTACCGTCAAATCTTGGGTGAGACCCTCCTTCCCTCAGCCAGGGCATTGAAAATGGGTCGTGGATGAGTATTCCAGCATGACAATGACCCAAAACACACGGCCAAGGCAACAAAGGAGTGCCTCAAGAAGAAGCACATGAAGGTCCTGGAGTGGCTTAGCCAGTCTCCAGACCTTAATCCCATAGAAAATCTGTGGAGGGAGCTGAAGGTTCGAGTTGCCAAACGTCAGCCTCGAAACCTTCATGACTTGGAGAAGATCTGCAAAGAGGAGTGGGACAAAATCCCTCCTGAGATGTGTGCAAACCTGGTGGCCAACTACAAGAAACGTCTGACCTCTGTGATTGCCAACAAGGGTTTTGCCACCAAGTACTAAGTCATGTTTTGTAGAGGGGTCAAATACTTATTTCCCTCATTAAAATGCAAATTAATTTATAAAAAAATTACATGCGTTTTTCTGGATTTTGTTGTTGTTATTCTGTCTCTCACTGTTCAAATAAACCTACCATCAAAATTATAGACTGATCATTTCTTTGTCAGTGGGCAAACGTACAAAATCAGCAGGGGATCAAACACTTTTTTCCCCTCACTGTAACTTGGGAGCAACACGTTTTATTCACAACCAGCGTGCAACATAACACAACCTACGCTCGAATGCCCATCTAACCACGCTTTGGCAGAACTAGACACGGTTCACTATCCCGGTCCGGACCACAAGCTGGGTCTCGGACCGCGTGGCTAGAGACTTCTTCTCCCCGACATGGATCTTCGAACACCAACACTGGAAGAACCCCGAGCTCCTCACGGAGCTCTCATTATACGCTCCTGGGCTTCCAGGCTTCTCGAGCTCCTTCTCGAATCTTCTCGAGAGCTCTTTGGGACCACGTGCTTCCCCTCCAGTATCGTCCAGTCACGTGACAACAGGTCAGCCAGAGCGTCATGCCCCAGAGTAACCCTGGCTGGCTGACGCTCGCTCTCGCTCCCTCACTGGGAGCCGGCACCCGCACACTGCTCGCGGTGCCACCGCACTCACCAGCGCTCACCCAACCACCGCTAGTGTGGATACGGCTGCCCGTAATGACCACATTACCAGCCGTGACTTCGCAAGCCCGGCACCATACAGTGCCGAGAACAGTCACTACATCTGTATCCGTGTCTCGTTATTTATTGTATTATTGTATCTTTATCCTTGTCGGTCTCTCTAATTTTCTCTGCCTGCTTCTCTCTATCTCTCATTGTCTGCGTTATTGGCTCCATATCTATGTTCCTGGAAAATGCAGTGTTGAACAAAACCGCGTTCAGCAAATAATAGACCTTATGAAAACAAATGGGATGAGTTCTTTGGTCAAAATGATCACATCTCCCTCTTTAACTAATTTTACATAATTTCTGCTCTTGTTATTATTCTAAAGGATGCTGAGTCGCTCTCAATTTCTTGTGTGTGTACAATTTTTATGTTTCAATTTCATCTCAACACAAAACCCCTGTCTCCATTTACTCTTCCAGCACCGCGACACTCATACCCAATGCTCTCCCCTAACAGCCACTTGGAAGTGGGCGGCATTTAACCGTCCACTCGTTGATATCACCGTTGATATTAACGAGTGGGCGGCTAGATGTACGCGTAAATGTGTGTTGGCACAGGAAGGGGTACAGGTGGTGGCATCGGCCAGTCATCTCAGTCGACCCATGGCACCTGGGTCTGCCCCATGATCTTCTGCCAGCGGACGTTCGACACTTCACGTGGCCTTAACGTGCACATAACCTGGCACAATCGCTGTGGTGACATCACCGAAACTTAGTGGCGAATGGCGGTTATTGTGAAATCTTCCATTGTGCCTTCCATGAGCCTATTAATGATTCACTATCTAGGCGTCCGTTTAACGTCCTCATTGAATGGACGGCTAGAAGCATGCGGCAATGTGAACATTTGCGAGTGTCGGTGCACGTGTTGAGTTTGTGTTACATTATCACATTAAACACCAAAAAAGTTAACACAAAAACATACTGTGGAAAATAAATCGTTCTCAGTCGATGCATTCAAACCTTCCAACGGATACAGCACTATCAAGGCACTACTTTTCGACGCGGAGAAGATAATATTGGCAGTGTAAATCCGCGAATAGCCGAAAAATACCATGTTCAAGCAAACAGACCTCATTAAGTTAAGCGCGCATAGGTATAGCCAAAACATGCGTTTTATAAAGTCGTGTTGGGCAACGTTTTATTGCACAGTAATGCATGTATGTTGAGCTTTTTTGCACCATACATAGCCAGCCGTGCTAATCGGAAGTGCAGGGGGAAGGACAACCAACTAAACACAAAATGCAGTTCTAAAGACATGAGATTTAAATTTAAAAGTGCAATAGCTCCAGTGGCTTTCTAACATCCCAAGGAAAAGCCTTCCAGATGGCCGCAGAAGTGCATCCGAATGTGCGCGATGCAGTGACCAACTTTGTTCAATGGTTAGCCAAAAGTTGCTGCGACCATCACGCGTGGGAATATTGCCAATACTATGAAATTAAGTTGGTTTAATGCAACATTTTATTTCTTATGGCGCGACCTCCGGATCAATACACCGCAGTGTACTCATTTACACTGCTGGATGGACAAGGGGCAGGAAGATTCTTGTTCGAATGTCCATTTGTTTCAAATTCCGCACCAATATATCGAACCATTTGCCTCTAGATTGCAAGTCCGATGTGCTAACCATTGCCCCACGGCAGCATCCCTCTGTAAAGATCTCAAATGTTAAAACCGACACATTTCCATACCTTGCTGTCTACTATATTCGATGATGTGGTACGTTTTTATCACTGTTCTTTCGATAGTTATACACGTATAAGCTATATCTGGCCCAGAACCAGCTAACGTCTCTCCCACCTGGTGTGTTTGACAGACTGACTAAACTCACACTGCTGAACCTGCAACTGAATCAGCTGCAGAACAGCCTTGATTGGTTTTGTTCGTTGCCAGCTAGGCACGTGCAGCGTGAATCCACTTTTGAAATGAACACGCTGTTCATTTACACTTACTTAAAATTTGCATTATCGACAGTGTAATTACTGGCGTCCTACCTTGCACCAGCAGCCATTGTCTAGCCACTGCTGGATGCTGGCCATCCCAGGTTATCGCAATTCCTCAAGGTCCTGTGAGGCCAAGACACATCTCACTCATGCACACGTGCTGATATCGCTCCATGTCCACAGTGGTCATCCTCTCATTGAGAGCATTCTCACCCTTTAGCCGCCGTTCTCTAACTAATCTCGACCATGGGCCATCATTCTTCTCGTACAGCAGTGCCTCGGTTGACGGTTTTTCGGTTAACATTTCGCCTCCCATAGGGACCCCACGGTTTCGACGAACGTGGACATTATGATGAACGGTATGTTGACGTGTATGCGGGTACCAATTTCGGCCAATCCGAGCACTCTTAGGTGGGGCTAAGACACGCCCTCAGCCAATCAGAGACGTCTATTTACGAGCCGTTTAAGACCTCGACTGGCTTTGCTTAACATTATACGCTTTCTGTTTTGGCAGTGGAAACAGCTCTCTTACAGACTCGGTGATTTTTACCTATTTTTCAATTTATATGTGAATTCGATTAACCATTATTTCAGTCAACATTAGTTTTCGTGGAATGGATTAAAAACATTAACCGGGGGACTCCTGTAATGTTATGTCGTGCTCAAGAAATTGGCAAAAATAAGGATGGGGGCAAGCCAGGTTTGTATACTGTACCAAGTTACATTGGAGTACAGGCAGACCTCGCATAGCGTGATCCTATCAAATGCCAATTCGTTATTTGCGCTCTTTGTTCTGGAGCAAAATAATAAAATAAAATAATCGCTTTTTGAGTGAGAACATTAAGCACTGATGAAATGCACCCAACGCCATTTATTAGTATAAAAAAGTTAATGTTTAACAGCGAATTAACACAGCAGTCTTATCGACTATAGGAACAAATTCGTGTAAATTATTACGTAAAAATCATACATCAATACCGTTTTTTTGTATGATCTGTGGACCGATAAATTTAATTTAAGATAAAATCAGACACATTTCGAGATTGCTGCCCAATCAACTTTGAGCTTGGTGCCAGATCGCATATCTGTCAACCCGTCGGTTTACCCGTATTTTTGTACAGGGAAATTGAGTTTTCTGGTCCATACGGCGTACAGCCGTTTCAATTAGAGGCCAACCGAAACTGAATTTCTGAGCGAAAGTTAAATATTGACTTTCGGCCGAAACCGAAGCCGAAACCGAAAGTTTAACTACACTTTCGACCGTGACCGAAACAGAAAGGTATATTTCGATTTAAAGTTTTCGTGACTGCAATGATTCATCTTCTTTGGTTCTTTCGGTAAAGTCACGTAGAATGATAATAAAATAATAAATTGATAAAATAAAATATTATTGTGTTATTTTATTTTATCAATTTATTATTTTATTATCATTCTACGTGACTTTACCGAAAGAACCAAAGAAAGGTATATAACCGAAGTTACCGAACACAAGATTAATGAAATATGTCATGTTGCAATGCTACTTTAATTAAAAAGAAATCTAGAACTAATCATTCAGAGCCTGCAGTAAGAGTCGCCAAATATCAAATATTTAGGTGTTACTTAGTAATCATATCCAAACAAACGAATGATGTAGTGAAGAAATACCAGTTTTTCCACATTCTCACCCAGCAGGTTGATGCGCCTTGCTTTGATCAGAATCGACTTTAGTGAAGTAATCCCACTCCACATGTTTAGACATTATTCACGGTGTAATCTAGATTTGAAGTTTTCGTGACTGCAGGGATCCATACTCTTTGGTTCTTTCGGTAAAGTCACGTAGGTATAAACAATAAAATACATTTAATCACGACGTTTTGGGCGCAACACAAGCGTCCGTCATCAGGTGGGACACCCACACAGTGGCCCACTTCAGCAATTGTTTTCTTGCTGTGGGTGTCTCACCTGATGATGTACACTTGTGTTGCGCCCGAAACGTTGTGATTAAATTTATTTTATTTTTATACCTACGTGACTTTACTGAAAGAACCAAAGTGTATTCTTCACGGTGATTAACTGCTCCGTTTATTAACTTTAATTTTCTAGTTTAACACGTAGGCTTTCGCGACCAATATTATTCATAATAAAGGTTTTTGGGTTAGATCGCGTTTATTTATAAACGTGTCGTAACCCTCCACCACCCGACACGGCCAATCAGCAAAAAAAGTGTCACGTTGACAAAAAGACAAATAGTTCACTACTTTAGCCCACCGGTGTGTTGAAGAGTGAATCCACATTTACAGTTTGAGTACGACGTTTCGCTGGAAATTGCCCGATGATGCTGAATTGCCCGATGATGCTGGATGTATTTACCAGCGAAACGTCGTACTCAAACTGTAAATGTGGATTCACTCTTCAACACACCGGTGGGCTAAAGTAGTGAACTATTTGTCTTTTTGTCAACGTGACACTTTTTTTGCTGATTGGCCGTGTCGGGTGGTGGAGGGTTACGAGACGTTTATAAATAAACGCGATCTAACCCAAAAACCTTTATTATGTTTAATTTTCTACTTCACTCAGATTCGTAATTTCGTTATCACTAATTCGCTACGGAACTATTAAATTACTGAATATCATATTTTCAGACTTCGAATCTCGGTATCAACACGCGTGTAGACTTAAGCGAACGCAACACATAAGCCAAGGCGGGCAGGCGGCTGGGAACAGACAACAGAGGCACTTTGTTGTCGTCCCGCCAAAGAGACTCCACCCACGGATGCAGATGCAGGCTGCCGTCTGTTGACATTAGCAGACAATCGTTGCGGCTGTAACCTCGCTCCCAAGCTGCTGCTGACGTGTGTGTGTTTGCAGCCTATCGTATAGGATTGCCTAGCCCGATAGGCAGTGATAGACGTAGCACTAGCGTTATTTTCTAAAAATAGATCTTCGGATGACGACCGAAAGTCAATATCAGTTTCGGCCGAAACCGAAACCAGACCGAAAGTAAAAAATTGACTTTCGGCCGAAATCGAAAGCAAACCGAAAGTAAAAATTTTACTTTCGGCCGAAACCGAAAGTATGCTGAAAGTGGCCATTTGCCAACTTTTGGCACCGAAACCGAAAACCGAATTTCGGTCGGCCTCTAGTTTCAATAGGTCAATTTGTTTTTTGTCAATTTGTTTCTCCCTTGTGATGGGACTTTGTAGGATGAACGTTGAGATTCATAAGAGCACTGGGTGACCAATAAGATCTAAATTGGTCTGTAATAAGGTTGGTACTGATAAGGAGCGGAATCTATACAAATTATGATTGCATCGCTCTATTACAGCGCTCTTTGTCCTCGAGAAAAAAATATTACTTAAAAAATGCAAATCACAAAATCGCTTTATGATTGAGAAGATGCAGCATTGACGAAACGCACCCACAATAATTTTGCTTTACATTCGCTGAGGCAATGAGAGCGACGTACGCTCTGAGCCAACCAGCACACCCCCACCCCCGGGATGCGATTATCACGGTTATTCATTCCTTGGCACCTGCACTCCCTAGCCATTTAAATCACCCGAGTTGTGTTTACACTTTTAAACAAACTATGTAAAGCACCTTGAAAAAGTAGCTCTATGAATATAAAATAACATGTAAAAAAAATCCACCGTTGGCGTCTATGTTTATTTTGTTGTATTATTTGGACAGTGTACATTTTTTTTGTATCAGTCATCTAATGCTATTTAATCCAGTGTGCTGCATTGCCATAGAAGCCAAACACTGAGAACGCAATGCGAGGTCAGGCAGAGTGGGCGAATGCTGTGGGGGAGATGTGTTTCAGTCCAGTGCTCATTAACACGAGCTTCGTGGTGTCTGCAGGAATCCCAGAGGGGACGACGCCGCACCACACACGTGGCTCTAAACACATTCCCCACACACGCCACCCAAGTGTCAATTGATACCGATCATATCCACGACACTTTATGTTTCATGTTGTAATGCTGGAACTGGGTATTACAGATTAGGAGACGACTGCCACTGCACAATGCAACAATCGTAGTTCCCTTTAACATCGCACTCTGGTCCTCTGTCATGCTGACCCAGCACAACATCGCTCGTGCTCCTGCACTGAAGGCTCAGAGTATACACAAACATCCATTGATTGATTCAAAGCGATGAAAGCAGGCACCTACATGTCAAATTCTAGGGTATATAGGACTGCAGAAATAGGTTTGGACCATAACTCAGGTTCTGCAGAGTTGAGGGCGAATCTGTGAGGTGCACAAAAGATAGTTGTTGGTGTACCCCTTGACACAGGCGAGGTGAAGATCCCCAACGGAAGATATAAATGCCTGATCAAAAAAGATTGTGACTGATATAGAGCGCTTGTAAATACTCTACCACAACTGAAAGACCTCAAGTCAGTGGCAACTATGAGCCAATGTTTTTCAGCAACATTTGTTTGATCGAATTCAAAAAATGTTCAACTTCTCTGAGTCTCATCACCAAATGGGTGTGTCCCCGTTAAATGTATTGTGAGTCTACACACACACACTGTCATCTTCCGCAAAGGACACGAGATACGGTTAATACGTCCACACCCATATGCAGCCCACGGGTGAGAGACGCTATCTTGTTCACAGCCAGTCGCCAAAATTAATATCCTAGCTCGGTGAGGGCATCGAACACACCCGAGGGGAGACTTTGCAACTGGTTGGAATCCAGGGCTCGAGCTACGCTCATTTTATTTTTTCTATCTACGTGACTTTACCGAAAGAACCAAAGAATATGAATTCCTACGCTCATTATTTAGACGTTTTCTGTCAAACACTTAAGGTAGACGTCTGAAAAAATGAGTTTACAACTTTACAGGAAATAATTTTTGGGACGTCATTGTACAAATCTTTTTTTTTTTTGCTACAGTGTGAACATATTCATAGAATTGTGTGTGATGTGTAACGTTAGTTTTGCTCATTACGGTAATTTAAATACATGCAATGCATAATTATGCATTTCTGCTCAACTGTTGTTTTGTAGTTTCTTGTTTTAATTCTTTTGGCATCCATTGTATCTACAGTGCACTAATTTCCTTGTTTTATAATCCTGTTATTTAACACAGCGCTCGTCATTCAGGGTATCAATTGCCCACGGTAGCCACAGTGAGTATCAGGGGAGTTTAAAACTATTCAAGACTTCGAAAGGCAACATTTCCATGGTGCTGCGGTGAAACGGAATGAATCCATGAAATATGGAGTGATTATGCATGCATGAGAGCGTGGGCTTGAGCATGGATTACAACGTAAGATTAATCACGGGGTTGGTGTGTTATAGGTTGGAACATGGGATCTACCATAGAGTCTAGCATGGCATCGAAATCGCTATCATTTAATTTTTTTCCTTTTCCATAACTCCTCATATGGACAAGTAGATGTCGAGACTCACTTTATTTTGGCATGGACACACCTACTATACATTAAACTGTCCCAGCATATTTGACTGACGAAATTATATCGCTTTACAGTACCTGGACACACTTGGAGTTTGGATGGTGGGCGCTGTCGGAGATTGAAGGGCGTGAGCTTATGAGCTGGCTCAATAGCACCATTCCTGCCATGCTAAAGAGGCGATCGATTTAATTTTTGGTGTATAAACAAGGCTGTTCGCTCAAGCTAGAGGCGGTGGGGGAACAGCACAAAGCAGGAGTCCTTTGAGCGTGAGGCAAGGTTGAGAACTAGTGGTTAAGCTTTAAAAAAACATGCCACAATCCAACATGCCAAGTGGTAGAGATTGCAGACGATTAGAAGGCAGCCCCAGAGTCCTCAGCTCGGGGAGATGATCGAACACCCCCGGCGAGAAGCTCTGCAACTGGTTTTGGTCTAGGGCTAGAAACGTCAGGTCTGTGTAAACGAATGATCAACAATGCCAAATGTAAGCCATAATGTTCGATCTATAATATTGCAAACGTATAAATGGCATAGAACACCAATGTAGGATCCTGCCTGCACAAAGGTCTTGGGACAGTTTTCAGTGGATATATTTGAATAATGATGTTGCTCCTATCACCGTGTTTTTTCATTTCACACGGTTTAGTTTCCCAGGATACTCTGCCCCCATTGGGTAGACAGCTGGCTTGTCATGGTATTTGGGTCAGGTTTTTGAGTACTATCCTCGAATATAAGTAATTTTCTCAGAACACTTTGAATTCCTCCCATACACAAAATAGCTAGTAATGTGTCTGCCTAAAAACTGAAATACATGTACATGCATGTGTAGTGAGTTAAACTGAGTCGCAGACGTACTCTTGGAGACAACACATTTATTTAACACCAACACACGGGGTAACTGCCCCTTAACAGAAAAAAACAACCTATGGTGGTGACCACCAGGCTAACTATGCTAATTGCAACATAACTAACTACTATGGACCAGACTACAGCTCAGGTCCAGGTCCACGTGTTGGAGACTCGATAGAACTTAGACGTAGACGAAAGTTTCTTCAGGATGAACAACAACGCCGGTCCCTCTGGGGGACCCGGCTTATCTTCTCTGTGGCATGGCTGGCTTTGCCCTTGGCCACGACCACCTTACAGAATCCTCGAGCAGGATCTGGACCCGGACCACGTGACCACCCCTAACCCCACTTTGGGCCGCTTTGTAGACTTAACCGATCACGTGTCCTCTTGGGTCAACCAGAGTGCCATGGCCTATAGTAACCCCTTTCCTACGGCCGGCACTTCCACACCCTATCCTGTAGGGGCTGGCACTGCGCGCCAATCGTGATGCCATCCAGCGCTATTAACCAGCGCTCACCGAGCCCCTCTAGGGCCGTACTACACCCACATCATAGTGGTGTCCACGATGTCGCTACATCGCACGCCGTGCCTCTCTAGGGCCGGCACTGTACAGTGACATCCCGTGATGTCACTACATATGTACGTAGAATCTATTTCGCACCACGTAGCCAAGCGTGATAATCGGAGGTGCGGCAACATTGAATCATTAAATTATTACGTTTGTTCAAAGCAGACAGCTGCATACGTATTAGGGTCGTGATATAATAGTGTATGTTAGATGGGCTCTTCTCTGTGGATATTATTTTCTTAAATAACACGAGAATGGATATTGCAGCACAGAAGGTAATGGATGCAAACTAAAATCAGGACAAATTCTTTGATTTGTACGTTTTCCGTGATTTGAATCTGCCGCACTCGGGCGAACTTGAAGGAGCTATATCTGAACTTAAACCAGCTGAAGTCTCTCCCACCCGCAGGGTCTGCGAGTGCAAGGCTGTTTATGCGTGGCACACACACACACTAAACCTGTGTAAAAAAGGCAAGCCCATCCATCCAGCCCATTCCAAATGAGATTCACTACACGTCCATGTACAACAAGGGCATCCCATCTTGCATATATACTCATGCACGCCCCCATAGAAATGTGAAATTCCCACAACTGACTGATCATCATTTACTGCCATCAACTTCACTTTCACCGAATTCACGCATCATAATAGATTCTCCCCCATTGCTTCCTCGGTCTATTATATTTACCTCATCTCCACCATGATATTCACACGCACTTTGTTGTACCATTCTTAATTCTCTGTAAAGCGCCTTGGTTAATTAGCTGTACTTAAAATTATGTTAAAATAAGATAAGAGCTGTAAATATGAGTGGTGCTCCACGTCCGTCTGCACCAGAAACCAAGCACTCGTTTATCTTCATCGGGCATGTCCTGCAGTGAATCACTTAACCTCCCTCCTCCTCTCAGCTCCCCTTCACTCTCCTGTGCATGAGTCAGGACCCCATCACCCCCCTGAGCCAATGTTGGTCTCCATAACTGTACCAGGACACTTCCCCATGCTCATAGAGACCCACACAATGTTCAATCTCAAGGGAATATCCAAGTATTAATAATTTGTTTTACTTGTGTAAAGACAGTACGGAGCGCTAGAGGGACAGTATGGTTCCCCGGGACCATGGTTTATAATGGATGTGCTAATGATGATTGATGGGACAAGCATTGACATGGTCACGTGAGGGGGAGCACGGGATCCAATGGTGGGAAAGTGTAATAAGGGCGGAGATTGACAGAGCCAGGTGCGATGAGGAGAATTCGAGAATGGGGGCGTGGCCAGATCGGGCGAGGCATAAGAGCCGGCGTGAACCAGACCTGAGGGGCTGTTGGTGTGGGGAATCGCCGTCGTCATCGTCGCCTTGGAATTGGTCATCTCCCTCGTATTCAAGATGTCTTGAGACTAGAAGCTATGTTGTCTCAGTATAGAGTCGTCTAACGACCCAAGTTTATATAGTCACTCGTGGTTACTCGTTGAGTTGTCAGTGGACTTTATTCAGAATAAATATACATAAAAACAGACGGTGTCTCTGAGAGATAAATTACGCTTGTGTAATGTGCAAGAATCAATGTGCCATGGCTGTAAGAAGAATTCTTATAATCATGGTAAAATCGCCCGATAATGCTGGATTTAATTACCAGCGAAACGTCAGGTTACTCAAATTGTAAATACAGTGGATTAAAAATTATTCTTTGGGTCTTTCAGTAAAGTCACATAGATAGGTTCAAAGAAAATAATGAAAAAATAACAAAAAAATACGACGTTTCAATCGCTACGCAAGCGGTCGTCATCAGGCTGAAAAAAAAGAGGAAAGCTGCTGAGGCAGATTGTTTTAAAGATTTGAAATGGGTGTAGCCCAAGGGTCATAAACGAAGTGGACGGGGTGATTGATGTTATTGTGAAAAATTAACATGTTAATGTAAAATCGGAGGGCGACTTCCAAGACGAGCACGCGGAAGTGGCTATGTTAATGTGAAAAATTAGCATGTTAATGGAGGATCCGAGGACGACCTCCATGACGAGCACGCGGAGGTGGCTATGTTATTGTGAGAGAAATTAGCATGTTAATGGAGGATCCGAGGATGACCTCCATGACGAGCATGCGGAGGTGGCAATGTTATTGTGAGAGAAATTATCATGTAATGTAAGATCGCAGAGCCACAGCCACGTCGGCACGTGAGGTGGCTGAGAAATGTAACCTGGTAATGTAAAATCAGAGAGCCGCAAATAACACCTAACATTGGAAGGTAGGATGGAAACATCACAGCCAATTATGACTTAAACTGGTTTATAACGTCCTTCCAATGATTGCTGAGTTTGTACCCATCTTCTTGGTTGAAATTGTGTCTGTGACTGTAAATATGGATGGCTTCATGAACGAATCTTTATTGATAGCCAGTGTGTTTGCAAAGTACCTTCGTCTTGGAGAAATCAATTTCGTGTGAGCCCACCGCATTAAAACAATGATCAGCCATTGACGAGGTGTTGGTCCTACCATGTTTCAGATCTGCCTTATGTCCATGAACACGGTCCAAGACATGTCGCTTAGTTTCCCCAATCTAACTACTGCCACAGACACAGCTTAATTTGTAGATGCCGGGGTATTGCATGTCAGGAATTACATCCTTCACAGATGGGATCAGATCACGAATTTTACGTACTGTTTTAAATCTAACATGGATGTTGTGTTTGTTCATGATTTTTCAAATATTTTTGGTGACCCCTGCTATGTATGGCAAGGTGATGGTTTTGATCAGGTCCTCAGATGTTGTAGTCTTAATATCCATGAATCTTGAGAGCTTGGTGTACGTGTTAAAATTCACTGGCTAGGTGATGATGGTCGGATATACATCGAGCTCTATGAGTTTTGACGAGGGAATTCTTCAGGTGGAAAAGGATGGCAAGTTACCATTCTTGGATGTTTTAATCGAAAAGAGACCATATGGCTGAATGGCACACTGTCTACAGGAAAGCAACCCATACGGATGCCTACCTAAAACCTGACTGCCACCACCATCCATCCCAGAAGAATTCCCTCATCAAAAATCTACACCATAGAGCTCGATGTATTTCCGACCATCATCACCTAGCCAGTGAACTGGAACATGTGCACCAAGCTCTCAAGATGAATGGATATTCAGATTACACAATCCGCAAAGCTATCACCCCAACTGTTGGGAAAGAACCATCTGAGGACCCGATCAAACCCATCACCTTGCCATACATAGCAGGGGTCACCAAAAATATTTCCAAAATCATGAACAAACACAAGATCCAGGTTCGATTTAACACAGTACATAAAATTCGTGATCTAATCACATCTGTGAAGGATGTGATCCCTGACATGCAATACCCCGGCATCTGCAAACTAAGCTGTCTCTGCGGAAAGTAGTGACATTGGGGAAACTAAACGACATGATTCGGACCGTGTTCGTGAACATAAGGCAGATCTGAAACACGGTAGGACCAACACCTCGGCCGCGGCTGATCATTGTTTTAATGCGGTGGGCTCACACGAAATTGATTTCTCCAAGTCAAAGGTACTTTGCAAACTCACTGGCCATCAATAAAGATTTGGTCATAAAGCCATCCATATTTATAGTCACAGACACAATTTCAACCGAGAAGAAGGGTACAAACTGAGCAATCATTGGAAGGACGTTATTAACCAGTTTAAGTCATAATTGGCTGTGATGTTTCCATAATACCTTCCGATGTTAGTTGTAATTTGCAGCTCTCTGATTTTATATAAACAGGTTAGATTTCTCAGCCACCTCATGTGCCGACGTGGCTGCGGCTCTGCAATCTTCCATTAACATGCTAATTCCTCTCACATTAACATAGCCACCTCCGCGCACTCGTCGCGGAGATCGCCCTCTGACCTCATGTTAACATGCAAATTTCTCACATTAACATCAATACTTCGTTTATGACCCTTGGGCTACACCCATTTCAAACCTATTAAACAGTCTGCCTCAGCAGCTTTACTCTCTTTTTCAGCCTGATGACGACCACTTGCGTTGCATTCGAAACGTCGTAGTTTTTTGTTATTTTCTTTGAACCTATCTACGTGACTTTACCGAAAGACCCAAAGAATATTAATTCCTGCAGTCACGAAAGCTTTAAATCAAGTGGATTTACTCTCCAACACACCAGTGGGCTGAACTAGTAACTAATTAGCACGTTTTGTTTACGTGACAACCCTTACTTATTGGCTGTGTCGGATGGTGGCAGGTTAATGACATTTATACTTACGTGATCGAACCCCATAAAACCGTTATTATGAATAACATTGATTGCGAAAGCCTACGTGTCAAAACTGTCAAAGGAATCCTGGGCCTTACACGAAAATAACATTGCATACTCCTACAAAGTGGCTTTAACATCGACTTTTTAGGGATTACAATAAAAAAATATAATGCCACGTGCCGTACTTATTTACGCAAGTGGTGAACTGGAGATTCATACCTGTACGGTAACCAACTAAAATCTCTACCGCCCCGAGTTTTTGACAGCCTGACTAAACTCACCATACTCGAGCTGCAAAGCAATCAGCTGTAGAGGACTCACTGCATGCAATGTCTGGATACCGTCTCGTCTATACCTCGAGCGTCGCAACAGGTACGACGTAGCTATCATTGTGACGATATGGTGGTTGTAACAATTTAACATAGACTCGATTCTTATGTTGCATATCTGATTTAATGATCGCTAAATAAGAAGTATGCAACATGCGACCTTGTCTCTAGCCGTTTGCAGAACGAATACATTCTAAGGTCACACTCATTACACACAAAGTGCTTGCCACAAATGAACCACAACACCTTGCTGATCTCGTCAAGGAACATGAACCATCATGCGAACTTCGGTCATCATCGCAGCCCCTTTTGACTAGCCATCAAACAAGGACGGCCACTGCTTTGCGTGCTTTCAGATGCGCTTCTGCGGCCGTCTGGAATGCTCTTCCTTCCGAGATTAGGAAGCCACTGGAGCTATGCACTTTTAAATATAGATTGAAAACTCAATTTTTTCAAAACTGCTTTTTGTATTTCGTTAGTTGTCTTTCCCCCATACCTCCGATTAGCTATGTACAGTGCGAAAGATGTTCAACATACATCGCCAGAGGATAAAAATGAATGACGTAACGGTGATGTTGCCTCATTAAATCGATAAGAAATAGCATACACGTGTGTGTAAATGATGATGAAGTCGTTCTTTCGCCTATTTAAACCAACGTCTTGGGATGGAAATGTATCATTACCAGGGATGAGATCAGACTCCACATTTCAGCAGGGCCATGGGCGTGAGTGATTCTGTTTTGTAATAACTTTGTCCGTGAATGAGGTGATAAAGCTGTTCAGACACGTGTGTAAATTGCTGGATAATTTTAAGACAGACGTGACTATTTATCTAAGTGTTCGTAGCCTAAATAATTGGATATTTTTACACTGAGAAGATGGAGATAATTATGTGCAAAATGTTGGTGTTGATTTATTGTCATCAGCCTGTAGAGCAAGTTTCGCAGGCAGGCACGTAATTTTGCTGCTCCCGTGTTTTAATATTAATTACTTTATTCGTGCTTATTAAAGATGTAAGCGGTTTTATATATTTTCCTTTTATATTCATAGTCGTTTAAAAAGTACCGTTGAAACATTGTTTTAGCTCAAAACGGCTGTTTTTTTAAGTGGCCTTTCCATGTTGCTGCAACACGCAGCCTGACCTTGCCTTGTGGCACAACAACAGCAGGAACAACTTTCATGCTGATGACTCAGATTATCTTAAGACTGACACAAAAGTACTAACACGTTGTCTTGCTGAGGTCAAGTCGTGGATGCACCTAAACGTGATAAGAGAGATAGTATTGTTGGACTCTCCACATCATGGCTATAGACGAAACTGACATTTGCACTTCAACTGAGGTCAGAAACTTGGGTTTTTTCCCAGACCCCAGTTTGCATTTGACATTTCAGGCCCACGTCCGTAATATTACTAAAATCTGGCTGTCGCCTGATGAAGCTAGTTGTAATTACTGGCGATACGTCGTACTCAGATTGTGAATGTTGTGGCTTGGCTCTCCAACAAACCAGTGTGCTGTACTAGTGACGAATTGACATGTTCTGTTTACGTGACAAACTTTCCTAGTTGGCTGTGTCAAGTGGTGGCGGGTTTTAGCGACACAATATATTTACACGATCTAACCCCAAAAAAACCTCTATTATGGATGATATTGTTCGCGAAAGCCTACATGTTAAACTTACTAAAATCACACCTGATGATGACCGTTTGTGCTATGGTCGAAACGTCGTGAGAATTTTATTGTTTTATATATATTTTATTATTTTATAGTTTCCCTTCAACGTGACTTTACCGAAAGAGCTAAGAATATGAATTACTAAAATCAGTTTTTTTTTTATTTACGCAACATACTTCGACTTAGACCTCATGCTGTCCCTGTATGATGTCGAGAGGCTGTGGCATGCCTTTATTTAATCTATGTTGGATTACTGTAATGGCTTGCTTGCTGGCTTTTCTTAACATATTTTAAATAGATTACAATACTGTATATTCAAGACTCCGCTGCCCGTTTTTTAACCAGATCTAAATGATATGACCCATATCATTTCTATTCTTTCTTCGCTGCACGGGCACCCTCTAAAAGTACAGAATCGACTTAAAAATGCTCCTTCTCACGTTTAAGGCGTTGAATGGGCTGGCTCCTAAACATCTCGTCCATCTGCTCAAGTTTTATATATACCACTGCGAAAACTTAGAAAAGCTGATTCTGGCTTAGTCATCATTCCAAGGCTCATCGAATGTGGAATCCCCTTCCTCGGTCCGTTATGGATTTTGAATCTATTTAACTTTTTAAATCGCTGTCGTAAAATTCAGCCTTCAACAAGACGGCGCTGATCCACGATTTCAGAACAGCATTCTGTGCTAACAGCGACGCATACGCATTTGTATTGTTTTTGTGAAAATGTTGAAAAGTGTTTTCTCTCTCTTTTTTTGCTGTGGGGTTCAGCAACCTTTGCAAAACTGTCATCTCCTTCGGTGTGCAAGTTGTCACGACCAAAAAAACCTACTCTGCCTCACCACAGATTCTCAAATTGAATAAAGTTTTCCCCGAATGTGACAATCATCATCATGAGTAGCATAAACATATCAGTAAAAGCAGCATTAGTGGTTTGTCCACTTCTATATGTAGTCATCCCTAAGCCGTCGCCAGCTTCCTCGCTGGTTTGAATATTCAGTCCTCTTCACTTCTATAACGAATTATCAAATCTCACGGTTGGCTACACACGGTGCTAAATAAGTTTAACGTACAGTGAGGGAAAAAAGTATTTGATCCCCTGCTGATTTTGTACGTTTGCCCACTGACAAAGAAATGATCAGTCTATATTTTAATGGTAGGTTTATTTGAACAGTGAGAGACAGAATAACAACAACAAAATCCAGAAAAACGCATGTCAAAAATGTTATAAATGTATTTGCATTTTAATGAGGGAAATAAGTATTTGACCCCTCTGCAAAACATGACTTAGTACTTGGTGGCAAAACCCTTCTTGGCAATCACAGAGGTCAAACGTTTCTTGTAGTTGGCCAACAGGTTTGCACACAGATCTCAGGAGGGATTTTGTCCCACTCCTCTTTGCAGATCTTCTCCAAGTGATTAAGGTTTCGAGGCTGACGTTTGGCAACTCGAACCTTCAGCTCCCTCCACAGATTTTCTATGGGATTAAGGTCTGGAGACTGGCTAGGCCACTCCAGGACCATAATGTGCTTCTTCTTGAGCCACTCCTTTGTTGCCTTGGCCGTGTGTTTTGGGTCATTGTCATGCTGGAATACCCATCCACGACCCATTTTCAATGCCTTGGCTGAGGGAAGGAGGTACTCACCCAAAGTTTGACGGTACAAGGCCCCGTCCATCGTCCCTTTGATGCGGTGAAGTTGTCCTGTCCCCTAAGCAGAAAAACACCGCCAAAGCATAATGTTTCCACCTCCATGTTTGACGGTGGGGATGGTGTTCTTGGGGTCATAGGCAGCATTCTTCCTCCTCCAAACACGGCGAGTTGAGTTGATACCAAAGAGCTCCATTTTGGTCTCATCTGACCACAACACTTTCACCCAGTTGTCCTCTGAATCATTCAGATGTTCATTGGCAAACTTCAGACGGGCATGTATATGTGCTTTCTTGAGCAGGGGGACCTTGCGGGCGCTGCAGGATTTCAGTCCTTCACGGCGTTGTCTGTTACCAATTGTTTTCTTGGTGACTATGGTCCCAGCTGCCTTGAGATCATTGACAATATCCTCCCGTGTAGTTCTGGGCTGATTCCTCACCGTTTTCATGATCATTGCAACTCCACGAGGTGAGATCTCCACCAGGTGAGATCTTCCATTTGCGAATAATCGCACCAACTGTTGTCACCTCACCAAGCTGCTTGCCAATGGTCTTGTAGCCCATTCCAGCCTTGTGTAGGTCTACAATCTTGTCCCTGACATCCTTGGAGAGCTCTTTGGTCTTGGCCATGGTGAAGAGTTGAGGAATCTGATTGATTGATTGCTTCTGTGGACAGGTGTCTTTTATACAGGTAACAAGCTGTGATTAGGAGCACTCCATTTAAGAGTGTGCTTCTAATCTCAGCTAGTTACCTGTATAAAAGACACCTGGGAGCCAGAAATCTTTCTGATTGAGAGGGGGTCAAATACTTATTTCCCTCATTAAAATGCAAATCAATTAATAACATTTTTGACATGCGTTTTTTCTGGATTTTCTTGTTGTTATTCTGTCTCTCACTGTTCAAATAAACCTAACATTAAAATTATAGACTGATAATTTCTTTGTCAGTGGGCAAAAGTACAAAATCAGCAGGGGATCAAATACTTTTTTTCCCTCACTGTACATAGTGGGGGATTTTAGTCATGACAATTAATCAAAGCAGAGAAAGCGCCTCCTTCCACATATCTGCGTTACGAATCATGAAGCCTTTTCAATCGAACTAGGACCCATATCTAACAGAGAGGGTCCTTGTATATGAATGTCCGGGAGTTCGACAGCATTGCTTGAAGCGAGCCTGCTGATATGACAATGAACATCGAAACATAACAATTGCCACGTCAGAGATTTTGCTCGCGTTAAACTAAAGCTGCTGCAATGATGCACTCCCAGAAATCCGCGTAGCCGATGGGATGTGCAATTAAACAAAATGTGGAGAGACAGCAATGGAAATGCACACGTTGTATATAGTTAAGCCTTCACGAGGCGGCATTGCTGGACCGTCGCTCTGAGCAAGTCCACTGAGTATCTACGCTAGGAGCCCTGTGCAGCGGGGAGAGATTGCAGCTGGTTCTCCTGCAGATAGAGCTCCTTCAGGTTCACAAGCTCGTCGAATACACCGCCGGGCAGCCGCTCGAGTTGGTTTCTATCGAGTTCTAAGCGCTGCAGCTGTGTAAGGTGTAAGATGTTCTGTAGCCTGAATGTTTTAATTATATATGATAACAAAAAGTGTTCAACTGAAAATTTAATTACAACGAAAATGATTTGTCAGTGATTATTCAGCACTCACTGGGTCGCTCAACTTACACGCTCATTGGCAGTCAATCGCCTCCATATCACTCTCCCCCCCCCCATATTAATGACTTGGCCTACCAGACACGTCTCATTCACCACACTGTGTTCACCACCACAGTGTTCACCACCACCACCACACTGTTCACCACCACCACAGTGTTCACCACCACCACACTGTTCACCACCACCACAGTGTTCACCACCACCACCCTGTGTTCACCACCACAGTGTTCACCACCACAGTATTCACCACCACCACAGTGTTCACCACCACTACACTGTGTTCACCACCACCACACTGTGTTCAACCACCACCTCACTGTTTTCAACCACTACCACACTGTTCACCACCACCACACTCTGTTCAACCACCACCACACTGTGTTCAACCACCACCACAACTGTGTTAAACCATTACCACTACACTGCAGGTCAAACTCTTGTGGGGGCTAATGCCCCCCTCCCCACTAGGTGGGGGCTAATCTCCCCATCCCTCACCACGAGCGGGGGGAGCGCCACGTCTACTTGGTGGGGGCTAATGCCCCCCCCCCCTTCACTCCCCATTAGGTGGGAGCCGACCTCCCACTCACCCACCACGGGGGGGGGGGGGGCGCCACCTATAATTGGTGGGGGCTGATGCCCTCCCCCCCACCCGCCAAATATACAGCAGCAGGCGTCAGGGTGAGGATCAAACACATGACCTGCTGCACAACAGGCGAGCTAGTTAACATCGTGCTGCCGCGACACCTCACGTATTTTATCTTCTCATTTCAAGAAACGTGTTGCAACGCATCGATTACAACTTTGACAGTGCCGTTGGCTGCTGGCCGCTTGGCATTTTTGAGCCCGGTCTCAGCAACCGAATTGTGTTTAACCGTGGCAGTCGCCGTGGTACAAACGATGATCATCATGCATCGCAATATATGAGAAGCAGCAGTGAGGAAGACCAACCTTTTGGAGGAGCGTCCCGAGCCCATGGGGCTTCAGCCGAGCGCCGTGTACCACGTGACACGTCCGCTGCAGTGCTGGATTGCAGGCCACGTGCAGCAGCCGCCGCCGCTTGCATGATCATCGTAATAATCTTCTTCTTCTCTATATATATAAAAGGAAAATTTGTGATTGTGTCTGTTCAAAATGTTTAGCGTACTTCCCGACATGCAACAAACTTGAAATTTGCCATGTGGGTACTTTTCAGACTGTACACCATGCAAAAATTATAAAAATAGACTTTTGTATAAAAAATATTTTTTTGGGGGGGGGCTCAATAATGCATATATTTTTTGCACGGCAAGTGAGCTGTGACGTCACATCTGTCATGTGACCCGTGTGCGGAAGCGAAACGGAGTGTGCCTTCTGATCGCGGGTAAAGTGAAATAAAAAAATGTGTTGCAGGTCTAAGGCGTTCTTCGCGCAGCATTGCTTTATTATTTCAGTCGTTTACTGCCGTACGCACCCTGAAAGTTGTGTGTATCTGCAGCAAGCGCGTGTGTGTGTACCTATGGTTAGCGCGCTGCGCTACAAACCCGGCGACCCGAGTTCGATTCCCGCTCACGGCCAACACCGGTGACGATTATTTGAACCGGTCCTGGGCCTCCCCTAGGTTGACTCAGCCTCAAACGAGTAACTGGTGTGGTGTGTGAACATGGCCACTGGGGAGACAAAGGCGGCCGGGCGTGGTGAATCCAAGTCCCGGGCGAAGCCGGGTAGTAAAGCTAGTTAATAATAAGTGCAAGATAAAATCACGATAATGATAACAATCAGTGCAAGATAAAATCACGATAATTATAACACGTGTCGTCTCTCCCTACTGGGACAACCGCGGACTTAACACGATCAGCCTCAACAAGTCTGTCACTCCTGTGAAGACTGCAGCAACACTTTCCCGAACGCAGCTCCGTCGTAGAATGTACTCTGCAGCTGATTGTCACCCAGGGTCAGATATGTCAGCCGAGTCAAACTGTCAAACACACGCGGCGGGAGAGACTTTAGCGATTGGGACACAGTCTGTCTTGACGTGGATATCGTCTTCACTTCACCAATACCACGCGTGAAAAAACCACAGTCGTCCACGTGCGATGCAGGATTCGAGTGCAAGTGATGATGAATGTCAATTCTAACTCGGAGGCTTCACACTCTTTCTTGGTTGCACCTTACACTCGCGGGCAATACCACTGCAGAGTAGTGGGATTTTCTGGATAATGACATTGTTTGTAATTCACACAGGGAAATTCCAATAATTATGGTTGACAACAATGAACTCGGGAACATATCACAATAAAAAACACTCATTAAGATCGTCGTGGAGAATTTACAATAACAACAAATAAGCAGAGAATGCGCCTTCACATATCTCTCCCTCCACAAACAAAAAACTAAGGTATTTTGTTACACATCCCATCATCCACGCGGCCTTCTCTGCGGGTTTGCCCTATGACTGTGCAGGATTTCAACAGCATTGGCTCAATACAATGTTTTGTACTGGTTTCTACATTCAGTGTCTCATCAGCAGTCAGGCTTACTTGATTCATGGCTGGTGGACTGCCAGATGGTTCGTAGGCAAGAATCCACTGGTTGGACACAACCCTATGCAATAGGTAACAACGTGATCATTAGCGCCGTCGGGTAGCGTGTATTTAATCAACGCTGGTGCGCTGGCTGGAGAGTTATGCTCTGCAGCTGATTGTCATTCAGGCTCAAATACGTGAGCTTAGTCAAACTGTCAAACACACGGGGCGGGAGAGACCTCGTCACGTCGATGAGACACTTACGATGCACACCGACGTAAACAGAATGCTTATATTATAAAAACAAAATATGCTTTGATAATATTTGCATTGTCTTTGCAACTGATTGGTCTACATTTCGATTTAAAGCTTTCGTGACTGCAACGATTCATCTTCTTTGGTTCTTTCGGTAAAGTCACGTAGAATGAGAATAAAATGATAAATTGACAAAAAAATAACACAATAATATTCCCACGACGTTTTGGCCACAACACAAGCGGCCTTCATCAGGTGAAGAGACGAGACTGTCTGGAGGACAGCGCTCACTCCACGACGTTTCGGCCACAACACAAGCGGCCTTCATCAGGTGAAGGGACGAGACTGTCTGGAGGACAGCGCTGGAGTGAGCGCTGTCCTCCAGACAGTCTCGTCCCTTCACCTGATGAAGGCTGCTTGTGTTGTGGCCGAAACGTCGTGAGAATATTATTGTGTTATTTTATTTTATCAATTTATTATTTTATTCTCATTCTACGTGACTTTACCGAAAGAACCAAAGAAGATGATTGGTCTACGTCAGTGACAGCCTTCTTTAGGGCCGAGTCTCACCATTGTCAGACCAGAATTAACTATTAGGGCATTTATAGCTCGGAGTGAGCAGTTACAACAATGTAAACATCAGAGCATAAATTTTGATTTAAAGCTTTCGTGACTGCAGTAATTCATATACTTAGTTCTTTTGGTATAGTCACGTTGAAGGGAAACAATAAAATAATAAAATATATATGTAAAACAATAAAAATTCTCACGACGTTTCGACCATAACACAAACGGTCGTCATCAGGTGTGTCGGTTTGCATACATTTATTTATTTGTAAACGGTGTATTTATTTATTTATAAAAACACGTTAGCGCCACGCGCAGCGATTTGGCAGTTTATTTAGAATGACTAGTCCATCTATGTTCTGAAAAGAGGAGGGGGGAGATGAAAATTTTAATGTATGCTGTCTGAAAGCCACTGTAAGCGTGAACAATCAATTAAGACCTGAAATGGTTTATCAAATCTTTCCAATGATTGCTAAGCCAGAATCCATCTTCTCGGTTGAAATTGTCTCTGTGCTTGTATATGTGGATAGCCTCATGAACGAATCTCTCATGGTAGCCAGATGGCTTACAAAGAACCTCTGTCTTGGAAAAGTCAATGGCATGTGAGCCTACTGAATTAGAACAATGATCTGCCACGGCCGAGGTGTTGGTCCTACCGTGTTTAAGGTCTGCTTTGTGTTCACGAATGCGGTCCGAGACATGGCGTTTGGTTTCTCCAATGTAACTACTACCACAGAGGCAACTTAGTTTGTAGACACCAGGGTATTGTATGTCCGGAATCACATCTTTTACAGACGGAACCAGATCACGGATTTTATGTAATGTGTTGAAACGGACCTGGATCTTGTGTTTATTCAAGATTTTGGAGATATTTTTTGTGATCCCCGCAATGTAGGGTAAAGTGATGGTTATGAAAGGCTCCTCAAGAGGGTCCTTCTTCATGGTTTGAGTGATAGCTTTGCGGATTGTATAGTTGGAGTAACCATTAGCCTTAAGAGCTTGGTGTACGTGCTTGAGTTCACTGCCTATGTGTTCCTGGTCGGATATGCATTGGGCTCTATGATACAGAGTCTTGATGAGATAATTCTTCTGTGATGGATGGTGGTGGGAATCCGGTTTCAGATAAGCATCCGTATGGGTAGCTTTTGAGACTGACGCCATCCAGACTGCCACTCTGCGCCCAACCTTATGGAAGAGGTACGTGGATGACACTTTTGTCATCTGGCCACATGGCCGGCCTGCTCTAGACCAATTCTTCGACCACATCAATTCCATACACCCAGCCATCAGATTTACCATGGAAGTCGAAAAAGATGGCAAGCTACCTTTTTTGGATGTCCTAATTAATAAGAGACCTGATGGTTCAATGAGCCACTCTGTCTACAGGGAAATGTCACTTTCTGATTGGAACCACGTAGACAACATGACTGCTTCTTAAGCCAATTCACTTTCAATCAAATGCAAAGCTAACCTAATTGCTAAATTCAACCACCTATCAAACCCGGTTCCACAGATCACAAAACTAGACGTTAACAAAATTGTTATCAATCAGAGTAGCACCCCGATTTCGGACAATCTGAAAACAGTATTGGCTAAAGGACTAAATTTCGCTGTCACCCCAAAACATATACCGATAGATATTATTTCTCAGATCGATGTAGCCCTCAAAGGTATAGGACACATCCAAGCAGACGTCGCGAGAGCTGAAATAGCTACTATTCTTAAGAATGCTAAGAAACCCGTTAGCAACATCAGCAAAGATGACCGCTCTGAACTTGCGAAATTAAAAGAGAGACATGATATAGTCATCCTCTCAGCCGACAAGGGCAATGCCACTGTAATTATGGATAAAAACTCATACAACAATGAAATTCAGGACCTACTCAATGATGGTAGTTACTCAAAAATTAAAAATGACCCTACTAATAGCCTAACTATAAAAAACAACAAGATCAGTTTAACACGTAGGCTTTCGCCCGATGATGCTGGAAGTATTTACCAGCGAAACGTCGTACTCAAACTGTAAATGTGGATTAACTCTTCAACACACCGGTGGGCTGAAGTAGTGAATTATTTGTCTTTTGTCAACGTGACACTTTTCTTTGCTGATTGGCCGTGTCGGGTGGTGGAGGGTTACGACACATTTATAAATAAACGCGATCTAACCCAAAAACCTTTATTATGAACAACAAGATCATCACAAGTTCGACCTCCCTAATCGAACAAACTAAACGTCCCTCCCTAAAACCTTCTGCTGCAAGACCCCCTAGATTATATGGTCTTCCAAAGATTCATAAAGAAGGCACTCCACTACGACCCATCGTATCCACGATCAACTCCCCTACCTATAAGCTAGCACGTTTTCTGTCGGATACCTTGCTACCTTTCAATGACAAGACCTCCTCAGCAGTACTTAACTCAGCCCAATTGGTTTCTATGGTCAAAGACGTTGTACTGTCCCCTGACGATATCCTTGTCAGCTTCGATGTGGTCTCCTTGTTCACCAACGTCCCGGTACCTGATACCATTGAAATAATTGAAAATTTGGTACAACATGGACTAAACCCCGAGGTACCTATGCTGGTCAGGCACTGCCTCACCAACACCTACTTTACTTGGAATGGTTCCTTCTTCAAGCAAAATGAGGGTACTCCCATGGGTTCCCCCTTGTCACTAGTGAAAGCCAATGTTTTCATGGCGAAATTTGAATCGGACGCCATCCAGACTTCCACCCTTAGACCTTCCCTGTGGAAGACATATGTGGATGACACTTTCGTCATTCGGCCACATGGCCTCCCAGCTCTGAACCTTTTCCTACACCACATCAATTCCAGACATTCCGCCATCAAATTCACAATGGAAGTGGAGAAAGATGGCAAGCTACCATTCTTAGATGTTCTGCTTGAGAGGAGACCTGATGGCTCATTGGGGCATTCTGTCTACAAGAAACCCACCCACACAGATTCCTACTTGAAACCTGATTCCCACCACCACCCAGCTCAAAATAATTCTCTCATCAAAACTTTATACCATAGGGCTCATTGCATTTCGGACCAACACCACCTGACCAGTGAATTAGAACATGTACACCTGGCCCTCAAAATGAATGGATGCTCTGACGATGCCATCCGCCAAGCTGTTTCTCCCTCCATACAGAAACAAGCACTTGATACTCTGGTCAAAACCATCATACTACCATATATAGCAGGCGTTACTAAAAATATTTCCAAAATTCTAAACAAACACAAGATCCAGGTCCGGTTCAATACAGTACACAAAATTCGTGATCTGATCCCATCCGTGAAGGATGTCATTCCTGACTTACAGTACCCCGGGCTTTACAAATTGAGTTGTACCTGCGGTGATTGCTATATCATGGATACGAAGCGACATGTCTCTGACCGAATTCGCTAGCACAAATCAGATTTGAAACACGCCAGAACGAATTATTCTGCCGTAGCTGATCACTGTTACAACACTGTGGGTGATCACGATATTATTTTCTCCGATACCAAGGTTCTTTACAAACCCACGGGTTTTTATCAGAGATTTGTTCACGAGGCAATTCAGATTTACAAACACAGACACAATTTCAACCGAGAGGATGGTTTCAAATTAAGCAACGATTGGAAAGATGTTCTAAATCGAACCAAACATTAAACTAATTTTCAATTGTACAGTATATTTTTTCAAGTAGTGGTACCCCAAACTTTCGCAGCTTCTTAAAATTCCCTTTTCACACCATCAATATGTAAACTCCCCCCTCGCCGGCCTGCACATGTTCACCCCCTCTACACCGTTCATCATGCTAAGTCCGCCAATTAAATGCTAATTTTTATGCTAATTCCTTTGTCAAGGCACCTTAATTCCTCTCACATAGCTTAAAGGTCGCGGTCTGAGCTTGGCTGTGTTCACTCCAGCGCTCGTCCTCGAGACAATCTGGTCTCTTCACCTGATGAAGGCCACTTGTGTTGTCGCCGAAACGTCGTGATTTTTGTTGTTTTATTTTTTTACCTACGTGACTTTACCGAATAGAACCAAAGAGTATGGATCCTTGCAGTCACGAAAGCTTCAAATCTAGAATTGATAGCCTCTATGGGGAGGGTTTTCACCTATATGTTAGAGCTTTTAACAGACAATGAGACAAGAAGTCACAGCTCATCGAGACGCTAACCTTCCTCAAAAGATGCCGCGACCACAAGGTAATAGCCATCGCCTTCACACTCACTTCTGCTGCTGTGTCCTCACCGAATTCTAAACAGATTCTGTTTAAGGCCAGCGTCTCTTTAATCTCAGAGAGGATAAGACTACTCCGTTTTGAACTCGATACTTTAGACAGGACTCTCCTACCTGCTCATTTAACGTTAACACAAAAAAAGTCACCTTCTGATTGGAACCACGTAGACAACATGACTGCTTCATAAGCCGATTCACTTTCAATCAAATGCAAAGCTAACCTAATTGCTAAATTCAACCACCTATCAAAGAAAAACCCGGTTCCACAGATCACAAAACTAGACGTTAACAAAATTGTTATCAATCAGAGTAGCACCCAGATTTCGGACAATCTGAAAACAGTTTTGGCTAAAGGACTAAATTTCGCTGTCACCCCAAAACATATACCGATAGATATCATTTCTCAGATTGATGTAGCCCTCAAAGGTATAGGACACATCCAAGTAGACGTCGCGAGAGCTGAAATAGCTCCTATTCTTAAGAATACTAAGAAACCCGTTAGCAACATCAGCAAAGATGAACGGTCTGAACTCGCGAAATTAAAAGAGAGATGTGATATAGTGATCCTCTCAGCCGACAAGGGCAATGCCACTGTAATTATGGATAAAAAACTCATACAACAATAAAATTCAGGACCTACTCAATGATGGTAGTTACTCAAAAATTAAAAATCACCCTACTAATAGCCTAACTATGAAAACCAACAAGATCATCACAAGTTCGACCTCCCTAATCGAACCAACTAAACGTCCCTCCCTAAAACCTTCTGCTGCACGACCCGCTAGATTCTTCTTTGGTTCTTTCGGTAAAGTCACGTAGAATGAGAATAAAAGAATAAATTGATAAAATAAAATAACACAATAATATTCTCACGACGTTTCGGCCACAACACAAGCGGCCTTCATCAGGTGAAGGGGCGAGACTGTCTGGTAGGACAGCGCTGGAGTGAAAGAGCCACGTTCAGATCACGGCCTTTAAGCTGTGTGAGAGGAACAAAGCGCCTTGACAAAGGAATTAGCATATAATTTAGCATTGAAATGGCTGAATGATTAGCTTGTGACTGGTCACAGAAATAGCTATGTTAAAAGTTAAAGCATACACATCCTCAGAGGCACCCATTGTTAAAGGAATTAGCATAGAATTTAGCATTGAAATAGCTAAGTTAAGGCATACACATCCGCAGAGGCACCCCTTGACAATGGAATTAGCATAGAATTTAGCATTGAAATAGCTGAGTGATTAGCTTGTAACTGCTACAGAAATAGCTACGTTAAAGTCAGAGCATACACATTCACCGAGGCCCTTAGTACAAATCAAACAGGATAATTTAGCATTGAAATAACTAGGCAAATTTAGCATTGAAATAACTGAGTGATTAGCTAGTGACTGGTCACAGAAATGACTACACATCTGAGCTATTCACAGTACTATATAGTGAACCAATAAAAACTAAAATATAAATTACCTTCATGTTATCAATAAACTCTATATTCTCCAATCAGCTAAGCTACCAACAATAAGTCGTTATATATCACAATGCTATATGGCGAAAAAATGGGTGGATTCTTACCCTCAAATTTCAGAACCACGGATAGCTACGGGCCCCGTTCAGACGGACGAGTTCGTCCATGGTCGGAACAGAGGAGAGGGAGAGAGACAGCTGCGAGGCCCTAGTATACTCCATGTTGTAAAACTATACCATTAACCGTGGTGTGAGAGGTATTAAGAGGCAATGCTGGCGAAAGAGCTGCGGTCTGAAGGTCATCGTAAAAATACAATTACGATGACCTTCAGACCGCAGCTCTTTCGCCAGCATTGCCTCTTAATACCTCTCACACCACGGTTAATGGTATAGTTTTACAACATGGAGCATACTAGGGCCTCGCAGCTGTCTCTCTCCCCCTCCTCTGTTCCGACCATGGACGAACTCGTCCGTCTGAACGGGGCCCGTAGCTATCCGTGGTTCTGAAATTTGAGGGTAAGAATCCACCCATTTTTTCGCCATATAGCATTGTGATATATAACGACTTATTGTTGGTAGCTTAGCTGATTGGAGAATATAGAGTTTATTGATAACATGAAGGTAATTTATATTTTAGTTTTTATTGGTTCACTATATAGTACTGTGAATAGCTCAGATGTGTAGTCATTTCTGTGACCAGTCACTAGCTAATCACTCAGTTATTTCAATGCTAAATTCGCCTAGTTATTTCAATGCTAAATTCTCCTGTTTGATTTGTACTAAGGGCCTCGGTGAATGTGTATGCTCTGACTTTAACGTAGCTATTTCTGCAGCAGTTACAAGCTAATCACTCAGCTATTTCAATGCTAAATTCTATGCTAATTCCATTGTCAAGGGGTGCCTCTGCGGATGTGTATGCCTTAACTTAGCTATGTCAATGCTAAATTCTATGCTAATTCCTTTAACAATGGGTGCCTCTGCGGATGTGTATGCTTTAACTTTTAACATAGCTATTTCTGTGACCAGTCACAAGCTAATCATTCAGCCATTTCAATGCTAAATTATATGCTAATTCCTTTGTCAAGGCGCTTTGTTCCTCTCACACAGCTTAAAGGCCGTGATCTGAACGTGGCTCTTTCACTCCAGCTCTGTCCTACCAGACAGTCTCGCCCGTTCACCTGATGAAGGCCGCTTGTGTTGTGGCCGAAACGTCGTGAGAATATTATTGTGTTATTTTATTTTATCAATTTATTCTTTTATTCTCATTCTACGTGACTTTACCGAAATAACCAAAGAAGATGAATCATTGCAGTCACGAAAGCTTTAAATCGAAACCCCCTAGATTATATGGTCTTCCAAAGATTCATAAAGAAGGCACTCCACTACGACCCATCGTATCCACGATCATCTCCCCTACATATAAGCTAGCACGTTTTCTGTCGGATACCTTGCTACCTTTCAATGGCAAGACCTCCTCAGCAGTACTTAACTCAGCCCAATTGGTTTCTATGGTCAAAGACGTTATACTATCCCCTGACGATATCCTTGTCAGCTTCGATGTGGTCTCCTTGTTCACCAAGGTCCCGGTACCTGATGCCATTGAAATAATTGAAAATTTGGTACAACATGGACTAAACCCCGAGGTACCTACGCTGGTCAGGCACTGCCTCACCAACACCTACTTTACTTGGAATGGTTCCTTCTACAAGCAAAATGAGGGTACTCCCATGGGTTCCCCCTTGTCACCAGTGATAGCCAATGTTTTCATGGAGAAATTTGAATTGGACGCCATCCAGACTTCCACCCTCAGACCTTCCCTGTGGAAGAGATATGTTGATGACACTTTCGTCATTTGTCCACATGGCCTCCCAACTCTGAACTTTTTCCTACACCACATCAATTCCAGACATCCCGCCATCAAATTCACCATGGAAGTGGAGAAAGATGGCAAGCTACCATTCTTAGATGTTCTGTTTGAGAGGAGACCTGATGGCTCATTGGGGCATTCTGTCTACAGGAAACCCACCCACACAGATTCCTACTTGAAACCTGATTCCCACCACCACCCAGCTCAAAATAATTCTCTCATCGAACTTTATACCATAGGGCTCATTGCATTTCGGACCAACACCACCTGACCAGTGAATTAAAACATGTACACCTGGCCCTCAAAAGGAATGGATACTCTGACCGTACCATCCGCCAAGCTGTTTCTCCCTCCATACAGAAACAACCACTTGATGCTCCGGTCAAAACCATCACACTACCATATATAGCGCGCGTTACTAAAAAGATTTCCAAAATTCTAAACAAACACAAGATCCAGGTCCGGTTCAATACAGTACACAAAATTCGTGATCTGATCCCATCTGTGAAGGATGTCATTCCTGACTTACAGTACCCCGGGGGTTTACTAATTGAGTTGTACCTGCGGTGATTCCTATATCGGGGAGATGAAGCGACATGTCTCTGACCGAATTCGCGAGCACAAATCAGATTTGAAACATGGCAGAACGAATTCTTCTGCCGTAGCTGATCACTGTTACAACGCTGTGGGTGATCACGATATTATTTTCTCCATTACCAAGGTTCTTTGCAAACCCACGGGTTTTTATCAGAGATTTGTTCACGAGGCAATTCAGATTTACAAACACAGACACAATTTCAACCGAGAAGATGGTTTCAAATTAAGCAAGCATTGGAAACATGTTCTAAATCGAACCAAACATTAAACTAATGTTCAATGGTACAGTATATTTTTTCAAGTAGTGGTACCCCAAACTTTCGCAGATTCTTAAAATTCCCTTTTCACACCATCAATATGTAAACTCCCCCTCCCCCCCTTGCCGGCCTGCACATGTTCACCCCCTCTACACCGTTCATCATACTAAGTCCGCCAATTAAATGCTAATTTTTATGCTAATTCCTTTGGCAAGGCACCTTAATTCCTCTCACACAGCTTAAAGGTCGCGGTCTGAGCGTTTCTGTGTTCACTCCAGCGCTGTCCTCGAGACAGTCTGGTCCCTTCACCTGATGAAGGCCACTTGTGTTGTGGCCGAAACGTCGTGATTTTTGTTGTTTTATTTTTTTACCTACGTGACTTTACCGAATAGAACCAAAGAGTATCCTCCAAATAGCCTTAACAAACTGTTGGGGGAAGTGCTGTTCGTAAGTAGCACCTTTGAAGGCCGGCCAACACCACGCCCGGCCGCCTTTGTGTCCTAAGTGGCGAAGTTTGCAAATCGTACCAGGTAGTCATTTTAGGCTCAGCCGAACTAGGGGGGGGGGGGGGGGGCCCAGGACCGGTTCACATCATCGTCATTGGTGTTGGCCGTGAGCTCGGGTCACCGGGTTCATAGCGCAGTGCGCCTACCGCTGCACCACCGCTCCCCACAGTTCTCAGAAACACACTCGCCTCACCCACTCAACCACCACCCACTTCCCTCACCACACTGCCGGTTAGTTCACTTACCTTTCTGGCTCTTCCCTCGCACTGCTCCATTTTCGAATATTGTTCCATCTTCTCTTTCCCCAAGTAGTAATAAGAACAGCCTTACACAGTTCAATAAACGTGTTGAAAGAGGCTGTGCACCCATGGGTCTCCTTCTGTACAGCCTCACAGTCCTGGGTCCACGCTGCAGCTGATTGTCCCTCAGGCTTAAATCCGTGAGTTTAGTTAGGCTGTCGAAGAGGCGCGGAGGGGGGGATTTCAGTTAATTGGGAAACTTTACATTTTGTTCACACTCTACACGATTACAACATAATCAGATAATACCCCCCTTCAACACGTCTCTCTCTACATGGAGTGTTGTTAAGGATCCCGTCGGCGACACGACCTTCTGAGAATATATTTTATTTTCAGCAGCACCGATGGAAATAAAAATCACTCAACGTGGCTAATGGGATGTGTCAAATATTTTTTGTCCAGTGAGAGATATGTGGAGGCGAATTTTAGTTTTTTTTAACTAGTATTTATATTCTCCACAATGACTCGAACTATTATTGTGGTCAGGCATTGTAGCCTTGCATCGACTTGGGACCTATATACATGCTCATAAACATCTGGCAGTTCACTCTCGTTAGTTCAAGCAAATCTGACTGCTGATGAGACACTGGATACTGAAACCGGTACAGAGTGTTGCGTGTTTTGAACCAATGCCGCTGAAATTATGCAATTTGCAGAAGGCGGATGGGATGTGGAGAAAAATACACTCTCAAGTTTGTACCACCAGCTGTGTTCCGTGAGTGATAAGGACCGGGCTGGAAGGAAAACCTCTGCAGCTGATTTTCACTCAGACTCAAATACGTGAGTTTAGTCAGCCTGTCAAACACACGTGGCCGGAGAGACTTCAGAGACAAAGACATGGGCCATCCTGCTGCGCAAAACAACAATCGGGCATACTCATTCATGACTTGTACTGCTCATAGTGGATCTTATGTGACTATTTGGTGTAAAAATATGGAGGTAACATTACACCTAAAAGTACATTCTCATGTTAAGTTGAAAATACTATATGCAGAGTAGCTCATATAACATACACAATCATATCACTGCTCCAATAATTCAATTTTGCAGCCCCTATCTGCTTCGAACAAACATAATAATTTGATTATTCAATGCTATGTTACGTGCATGTATTTTATTTTAAGGACAATATATTACTAGCTATTTTGTGTATGGTAGGAATCCAAAGTGTTTAGGAGCAAATTTACTTGTATTGAAGGAGATTACTGAAATCCCTGACCCAAATACCATGCCAAGCCAGCTACGTTCTTGTACTAATTGAATCTAATCTGAAGGTGTTCTAGGCTGTCAACCCTCAACCAGGATTTGATTTATGGACATTAACACGGCCTGCCTTAGGCGGGGTAGGTTATTTGTCATTCCAGCGCCATACATTGCTCATGAACGTGGTCTCAGCTTGAGTCGGCAAAGAAAAAACAGCACAAGTCAGGTTTTAGTGATGGCCATTCGCGTGATTATGGTTATGGCAATGAGTACCGTAATAATGATATACTCACAAAAAATAAATTCTCAAGTGACAAGCCAATCCGATTCGTCGTGCAGTCAGCAGATAAACACTGGCTGTCACAACCATTTTGGGGTAAATGCACTAATCAGATCGGGACTTGAGTTCGCGAGGTACATTATTGACATCTTGGTTCAATGTTGAGGCCTCGGTTGGTATGTTGTCATCGGAAATAAAAATGTAATGTAAATTTAAAATGTGTAAACCTCCTTGCAGTTGCAGCGTCTCTGTTGATCTTTGGTGGTGGACTGTTTACAGGGTCAGGGAGCTAGGAGATTGGTGTCCGTTTCAGTTATTCCGTTATGATACACATTGCTTTATTTAACTATTAACTATAGCTACTGTTATTTTACCAGATAAGGCCCACTGAACTGTATGGCTATTTCTTTCAGAAGCGACCTGGCAATTACAAATGATAGCTCAATGTAGTGGCTTATCATGTGGACATTTATAGCAGCTAAATAATATAAATGATATAAGCTCATGTTTCTAAATGTGGGGAAAACCCCGAGCACCCAGAGAAAAAACCCAAAGATCACGGGGAGATCATGCAAACTGGATATATACAGCCACCGTGCATCTATCAGCAGTTTTTGTGTAGGAGCGCCTGGACCAGGCTGGAGCGCAGGTGACTCCGACGTTGATGAGTGGGAGGACGCCAGTTCGCAGCACATCAGCTGAGGCGCATGTTTATGTAACAAGGCGATTCTTGACGTATATGGTCGTGTTCACGAGAGATGCCGACTTCGCATTGCTGTCCCCTGTAGGCAGTGCAAGCCTGGTCCTGCGTGCTCAGTCACAACAGGCTGCTCATTATCAATAATCGATCTAATGTACGTATGTCGAACTCATTTTGTACCGTACATAGCCACACGTGATAATCAGAGGTGCGAGACAAGGACAATAAACTAAACCCAACAACGCCTGCCCATCTTCCGGGAATTCACATGTGAAGGGGGCGACTGGGCGGCGTTCCAGCGTCGCTTCCTGAGCCACCAAGAGATGGTGGGCTGGTCGGACGCACAGGCGCTCCGAGCGCTACCGGCCACTCTGGACGACGACGCTCTTGCCTCGCTCCTCACCATCCCCAGGCACAAACAGGCGACTCTTCAATCGGTCCTCTGACGGATGTCCGACGTCTACGGGCCTCCATCCGACGTCCGCAGCCGATTTTATGACAAGCGACGCCGCCCTAAAGAGTCTCCGTTGGCATTCCGGACCGCTCTACTGGCGATGGCAAGAGCGGGTTACCCTCGCATGGACGACGAGGCCATCGACGCCATCGTTCTCCAGAAAATGCTGGAGCTGGCGCGCGAGCTGCGCATCGTCATCCAAGCGGTGGATGACGACAGTATGTGCTCGCTACGAGCCACTCGGTGCCTCCACGCACATCTGCTGCTCCACACGGAATCGACCATCGCCGCCTCGGCTTCGACGTCGGAGCCTGCCAGCAGGGACGCCGAGTTCTCCCCCGACTGGGCCTTCATGGCGACCATAAACAACGGGCCGGCGATCGTCCGACCACGCTGGTTGCCGCAACGACCAGCAGCGGGGACGGCCTTCTCCACGCGGCGACGTGACGTGCTTCAAGTGCGGCCGACGAGGCCACATCTCCTCTGACTGCCGTGCGCCTCGACGACGCCCCTCCGCATCCCGGGGCCAGGACTACAGGACGTCCACGGCATCGCGACAAAACCAGGCAAGTTGCGACGCCTCTCACGCTCGGCCCTCATTCACAACATACACACCGCAACGCACCATAAGAAGGCCTCGCGATTCGGCGTGTGATGGGGGGTATTCTGGCATTTGTTCGCGGCCACTCGGACCTGGGCAGTGGTCTGAGTTGGCCCATAGGGTAGTCGTGGCGATGGCAGGTTCGTCCGTAGTTGTCGGATCAATCGAGGGTGTGCAATTTCGCGTGTTAGTCGATACTGGTGCGTCAGCTATGATCATTTCGGATTTGATTTACAATATACTGCCCATACGATGCCGCCCCTTGGCAGTTCGCTGGGCATTATCGGGCAAATTCGGGCGCAAATTTCGATTGGAGACATTAAATTGGCAGGGCCTATTTTCGTCTCTTCTTCCCTCGCCGTGCCGTGTTTGTTAGGCACTGATTTTCTCGCGAAAATGCCTATTAAGATCCTTGTAGATCAAGGCTGCATCGAACTCCCGTCGGGTCGACGGATGGCGTTCTTGCCCACACCCTCACATCCGCGCATGGCTAGTACCTCGGTGCAGGCGTTTGTCGCGAGCACAGTCCGCATTCCGCCAGGGACACAAATGCTCGTGCGCTTGCAACTTAAAAAACCGCTAGCCCCGGAGGCCTCGGCACATGGCATTTTGCTGGGGCCTTCAAACGCAGCTGCTAAGTGGTTAGATTTGGTGGCTGCACAGACCCTCGTAGCAGCCGACAGGGAGCCGTTCTTGCAGGTTTTGAATGTCGGATTGTCCACAACCGTCATTCCGCAAGGAACTGTGCTCGCTCACACGACCCTGGTGCCGTTGGGGACCGGAGTCGCGGGACACGTGCATGACACGCCGCAGGTCCCACCTCCTTCCGAATCGGATGAGAGATGGTTGGATGCACTTTGCACAGACACGGGTGATCTGTCTCATTCGCAGCGAATTAAATTGCGCGCTCTTCTGCGAGAATTTTCCGATGTCTTCAGTAAATCTAAATTTGATATTGGCTGCACCAAGCTGCTGCGTCACCACATTGATACTGGTGACACTGCCCTGATTCGACAAAACCCGTTTCGGCTTAGCCGGGCGGAGAAACAGCATGTTAAATCGGCTGTGGATGACATGCTGGAGGCCGATATAATTTCTCCCTCCACTAGTCCCTGGGGTGCTCCAATAGTGCTGGTCAAAAGGCACGATGGCAGTCTCCGTCTTTGCGTTGATTTTCGGCGCCTAAATAAAATCTCGGTAGCGGACGCCTACCCTCTCCCTCGTATGAACGAGTCATTGGATGCCCTGGCAGGGGCGCACTATTTCTCCAACTTGGACCTTCTGTCGGGGTTTTGGCAACTCCCCCTCGACGAAGCGTCAAAACCTAAGACTGCTTTTCGGACACCACAGGGCCTTTTCGAGTTTAATAGATTGCCCATGGGTCTCCACTCGGCCCCAGCGACGTTCCAGAGGCTCATGTAGCTGGTCCTCGCTGGGCTCCAGTGGGACTCATGTCTCATTTATCTTAACGACGTCATCATCTTTAGCCGCACGTTCGGCGAACACATCGAACGGTTGCGTGCTGTCTTTTTGAAAATGCGGGCCGCTAACTTGAAATTCAAGCCGCAGAAGTGTCATCTTCTGCGTGAGTCTGTGCGCTATCTGGGCCACATAGTTAGCCGCTCGGGCATCTCTACCGGCCCTGAAAAAAACAATTGTGTTCAACATTTTCCGACCCCTACATCTGCGGGCGATGTTCGTAGTTTTATTGGTTTTGCGTCGTACTACCGCCGGTTTGTTGCTGGCTTCGCGACGATTGCTAAGCCGCTCCACGCCCTTACGTCAAAAGGGGTGGCGTTTCATTGGGGGGACGCAGAACAGGCCGCGTTCGACTCCTTGTGGAACGCGCTCGTGATGGCACCGTCCCTTGCGTACCCCGATTTTTCCGTGCCATTCGTGTTGGACACCGACGCTAGCAATACGGGGATTGGGGGTGTTCTGTCCCAAAAAGTTTATGGCATTGAAAGGGTTGTTGCCTATGGTAGCAGAGTCTTGTCTCTTGCTGAACAAAGATACTGTGTGACCAGACGTGAGCTGCTGGCCATTTTTTTTTTATTCAGCTATACAGGCCGTACCTGTATGGTCAGCATTTTACCGTGCGATCTGATCATTCGGCTTTACAGTACGCTCTGTGGGTTTACCAACCATCCGGGCAGCTTTCTCGGTGGCTCGAAGTCCTTCAGGACTACGATTTCAATGTCACTTACCGTAGGGGTGCACAACACACGAATGCCGATGCGTTGTCTCGCCTCCCGCTGGCTCAAAAATGTGTGTGTTTTTTGGGCTCGGGCCGTTGTAAGTCGCCACTGCCTGCGCAGGTCGCGCCTCTCACAACGGTGTCAGCCGCACTTCCCGCCGCCTCAGCGCCGATGTTGGATCATGTAGATCCAATGGCCAGTGACGATTTGCTGGGGCTAACTTTGGCCGAATGGGGTCGGCACCAGAGCGATGACATGTCGTTACTGAGGTTGCGTCGCCACGCGAATAATGCGGCTCCAAGACAGGGCAAATTTAATTCATTCGTCATGAAGCACAGCTTGTTGATGCATTGGGATACTGACTCGTGTCAACATAAAATCGTCGTGCCGTCCGCCTTGCGATGCAAAGCCGTATGGGCGGCGCATGAGCGTTTATTGCACCTGGGTGTTCATAAGACCATTGGGTTGTTGCGGTTGCAATTTTTCTGGCCGGGCATGCTGCGCGACGTCACTGACATTTTGCTGGGATGCACCCATTGTGTGCAACGTAAACCGCCGGCTAAACCGGCATGTCCACCCCTGCAACCCATTTCGGTCTCTCGTATAAATGAGTTGGTGGCTCTCGATATTTTGGGCCCTTTTCCTACTACGCCATGGGGTAATAAGTACCTTCTGGTTGGGGTAGAGTATTTTACACGGTGGCCTATGGCCTGGGCCCTCCCCAACCAGTCGGTGGCGGCCGTTGTGGACGCCTTTGTTCAGGGCGCACCAGAACGGTTGCTGACCGATCAGGGAAGACATTTTTCAGGAGCCTTGCTGAATGATGTGTGCCGCCTGTTGGGCACTAAGAAAGTGCGCACTTCGCCCTACCATGCCCAGACCGACGGCATGGTGGAGCGCCTTCATAGAACTCTCACCGCTATGTTATGCCATCAGGTCGATGAATCCCACCTCGATTGGGACTTGCAGGTTCCGGGGGTCCTCGCCGCATACCGTATGACACCTCACGCGGCGACGGGATTTTCCCCATTCTTTCTAATGTACGGCAGGGATGCCTTTCCTCCCGCCGACGTTCGGCTAGAAATCGAACAGCCACCGCAAAAGTCAAAGCTCGTTGACCACTTGCGATTCAACCTCCGTAAGTTGGCCGAGGCACGGGAGGCCGCCATTGAATATTCGGCTTCCCGCCAACGGGCGAATTTGCGACTGCGTGACCCTCGGATGTACACGCATCGGTGGGCACCGGGAGACAGGGCATGGCTCCACTGTCCCCAGGTGCCGGTGTCCACGTCGGCCAAACTCCTCAGACCATGGCGAGGCCCGGTTGAGGTAGTGGAAGTCCTGCGTCCCCAATGTGTTAAAATTCGCTGGGGATGGCGTTGCTGGTGCGTTCACCCTTCTCGGTTGAAACCCTTCATCACGCCATACGTCCCTCCACAACACATGCGACACAGGGGCCGAGTGTGCGACGCGTCCGACGAGCCAGATGTTGCCCCGTTGGTGCCTAATCCACAGCGCAGGCTTGTAATTCCTCCTGCAGATGACGCGGGAGTGACGGCTCCATGCAGGCCACGTTCGGCCTCAATCGCCCGTGGAGCAGCAGGTGTCCCCGTGGAGATGCCTAAAGGCCCACCGGATGCTCTTGCTCATCCTCCTCCTTCCCTTGTGCCGCGACAAAGCCTGCCATCCCCTACGATGGTCCCGCGAAACACACGCGCGCAAAATCTCGCCGGTTGTTATGATGTTCTTTGGCATGTCTAGTGCCTTGTACATACGTTATGTTGTTAAGGGGGGTATTTATAAGGGTTTTATTGTTCTTGTTCTTGTTGTTCGTGAGGCACACTCACAATTCTTCTACCGTTGGTAATTTCGGAGTTTCCCATTGTTGCAGCCGGGACGGCTGGAGCTTCCGAAGGAGGGGGTGATGTAGTGGTGTTAACTACGCGCTGTTGCGTAACCTGCATTGCCACCAGGGCAGTGCAGCATTACCCCTGGGTACAACAGTTGGGGTCAGTCGAGGTGAAACGGATCGTAGCCAGGGTTTGGTACGAACCAATCAGACGGTTCCACGTGGGCATGTATGATTGGTTCTACCTGGCCACGAAAGAGTATAAGACGGGTGACTCAACGGACCTCAGGGGGTTCTCTCCCTGCACGACGACAGAAGACTGGGCTGAAGCCTAGCTAGGACCCTGGACCAGCCTCCCAGCCCTTCTAAGGGCTAAGGCTCGGCATACCCAGTGGTCAGGACCCACCGGGCCAGCGGTGGGTCAGATAGCCTCCCCTAGGTCCCGCCAAGTCCGGAGGTTGTACCTCCTTAGGTCTCAAGGAGGTTAGCGGTAGACGTGTGAGTCCCGCCAAGTCCGGAGGCTGTACCTCCTTAGGTATCAAGGAGGTTAGTGGTAGACGTGTGAGTCCCACCAAGTCCGGAGGCTGTACCTCCCTAGGGTATCGGGTGAGGGGATCGAATATCCCTCTGTGTGTGTTAAGCATTGTATAAGGAAATAATACAATAAACAGAGTGTGCTTCTTAAAGAAGTCTGCTCGTCCTTGCAACACTACATATGTTAAACTGAGTTTCACTTTACTCACGCTTACGCAATGACGACCCGAGTGCACTTGGCACACCGAATTATCGGAATATTTGATTAATCGATTGTTGTTGTTTTGCACATCACGAGAACGAAATCTAAAATACAATTTTGGATGTTGTGTTCAAATCAAGGAAAACAAACCCGTAAATGTTTACTTTTGTTTTGCGAATGCATCTCTCCCACCCCGCGTGTTTGACAGTCTGAGTAAACTAACTTACCTGAGCGTAGGTCAAAATCAGCTGCAGAGTATTGCACAGAGCTCCCATCTCCAATACGACTCCAGCAAAAATATCGGCACTGTTCTTGACATGCATCCCTTTGTAAAATTAAACTGGGATTTTTTTCTGGGTAGGAAAAAGCAAAGGGGTTCAGTCAGGACAGATGATCATTCAGGAGGGTTGGTGGTCAATGGTCGAGACTCAGCAACGGAGTGACAGCGAAAGGAGGGAAACTCGTCTGAGAGGATGACCATGTGTTGGATTATGACGTCATGAATGCAAGGGAGGGATGGCGACGATCCTCCAACAGTGGATAGTGCAAGGGCGATGACAATGGTGATTCAACATTGAGTGACATACTTAAATTACCTAAATATTATTTGCGTGGCTACTTTTTTAGTGGCTAAATGGGTGACGGGTGCCAGGTGACGAGTGAAGAGCAATGTGGAAATGGACTGTGCTACTTTGGTCAGCATCGGCATTTGTCAAAAGAAAACAGTTTTCTGAACGAGAGACAGCCATACCCGTCACGCTGCTGTTAGCAAGGCCACACAGATCTGGTCATTTACACGGTAAACACGTAGCACCCTTTCCTCCGTAAACCCGCGTTCTTTTGACTCATGTCCATTAAATGACAAATGTCCATAAAATGATACATTGCAATATATATGACTACATAAACCCCCCCGCCCCCCACCTCTCTGGTCTTCACACCTGAGAGGCTCAGAGTGAAAACATCAACTTTACTCGTCACTTTAAAACCGGAACAAGAAGAGTTCTTCACAATTTCGGCTAATCGCCTGATGAAGCTGGGTTGTGATCACCATCGAAACCTCGTACTCGACTTGTAAATGTTGTGGGTTTACTCTCCAACACATTGGTGTGCTGAAGTAGAAACTATTTGACATGTTTAGTTTATGTGACGAACCTTACTAATTTGTCATGTCGGGTGGTGGCAGGCTGAACGACACATTTATATTTATCGGATCTCACCAAAAAAACACGTATTATGGATAAATGTGTGAATTGTCTGGTGGATGGAGTTGTCGACCATTCCCAAACTTCTGCAGGAATACTCTGCAGCTCATTCCTTTCCAGACTCAGCAGAGTGAGTTTAGTTAGACTGTCAAACACACGTGGTGGGATAGAGATACACAGCACGTGATACCGTAGCGTGCAAGATACCATCATCATCAAATTTATGCCATACGTCACGTTATCTCGTGAAATAACGGACATAACAGAATGTCAAAACTTAACAATGAAGGAGTTCTGTTACCGTCACCGAAATGCGTGGTAATTGTAGACGTTTCGGCCCATTGTCCTTAAAATGTAAATGGAAACAAATAATCCGAAATAGGCATCCACGAGAGCTCGGCGTGGGATAGTCGTGGGATGTGAAGTTGGCATTTGTGTTCTGGGCCGGAGGGATGGTGTGAGTCAGGGAAGTGAGCGATCATGAATTCTGTCATTTTATTGGCCATTAAAGTACACTTGGTTTAACCAGATGGTGAGAACGCATGGAGACCAGGACGAGTCATGTGCAAGCATGGACCTTTGGTCACCAAAACGACAACAAAATATTAAGCAAATAAAAATCTGTACAAAAAAACAATTGCATCACGTGAGGAATAAAAAAATATTACACACGCATAATTCCCCGAAATCGCTAATCGGCCCGGGCAGGTGACCTCCAGATGGTACGACAACACAAGTTCACCGAAAGTGTTTATTGACTTTGCATAATGACGCAAAGTGTGAGGGGAAATGTTTTCCTGATTGTATGGAGAGAGGCAGTTATATATTTAGTTTCAACATGGATTCAAAAATAACTGTGGGACGTTGTCGATGTTTCAGCGACTCGTCAGGAGAGTCGGGCTATCAAAACAGATTCAGGAGATGTGCTCGTGGTGAACCAGATACTGCTGAAATCATGCAGGCGTAAAAACAAAGTCTTTTTTAGATCGAGGGACAGATATGGGAAGGTGGAGAATTGTATGCGTAATCGCTAGTTTGTACTCTATAACATAGCTCTGCCACCGCCACGTCTCACCACGGTGTCTAGAAGTGATTCTCCCTCGCCTGGCATGCAGGAGGTCGTGAGTTCGATCCCGACCCTGACGCCTGCTATATATTGGGAGTTTGTATGTGCATGCCTATCTCTTTCTCATCATTATCATCATCACGGTGGCTAGGATATGTTAACTACCTCACGTGGTATACAGGTGGTCGTGGTTGCGAACCCGACCCTGACGCCTACATATTTGGAGTTTACATGTCTCTCCCCGTGGTCGTGTGGATTTTTCTCCGCGTCCTCCGGGTTTTCCCTACACATTCAGAATCAACATCATGCGTTCAGAGTATTTGGTGCTGTACATTTCCGAATGATAAACCACTTCGTTGAGATATCATTTGTGGCCAGGTCGATATTGAAAAAGACCTACATAGCTCAGTGGGCCTTACCTGGTAAAATAAAACGTAGGGTTTTTTTTTACATAACAGCTGATGAAAACTCTGTAGTAAGCATTGATTACTGTGGCGTACCGATGAGTCCTAATCTTGGAAGAGACAGGTGCACAGTTATATCTTGGTCTCGCTGCTGCCTGTCCGTGGATCACATTGTCCCACCCCCCCATTGTCTCACCCCCCCCCCCCAGCATTGTCTCACCACCCCCACATTGTCTCACCACCCCCCATATTGTCCCACCACCCCACATTGTCTAACTACCCCCCACATTGTCGCACCACCCACACATTATTTCACCACCCCCCCATTGTCTCACCACCCCGCACATTGTCTCACCACCCCACATTGTCTCACCACCCCCCACATTGTCTCACCACCCCCACATTGTTTCACCACCCCCAACATTGTCTCACCACCCCCCACAATGTTTCACCACGCCCACATTGTCTCACCACCCCCCACATTGTCTCACCACCCCCCACATTGTCTCACCACCCCCCACATTGTCTCACCACCCCCCACATTGTCTCACCACCCCACATTGTCTCACCACCCCCCACATTGTCTCAACACACGCCACATTGTCTCACAACCCCCTACATTGTCTACATTCATCGATGGCGATCTAAGGCAGTGGTTCTTAACCTTTTTCGCTACTGTACCCCCTTTATTAAATTTATTTTCAACCGAGTAACTCCCGTGCTTGACCCAACATGGTTCTGAGAAATAAATGTATGAATTGTAGTGGAGTAGGAAGGTGTGCTGGGGAAACTGCGCGATTGTATTGATCACACGGACAGTGTGGGGTTTATCTGGGGTCAGCCTGAGGAAACGGCGGAAACAGTGGGGTCGTGTTAGGACAGCCAGGTGAAGAGGCTGGGGTGATGAGGTAACGGTCGGGCCAATTAAGCCAGAAGGGCTGTGATTGGTTGGTGCTGTTGCTGGGGCCGAGGAGGCGTCGAGGCGTCTGGAAAAAGGCAGGTGGTTGAAGACGCCAGGCGTGCGGAGGCACGCGGACCAATTAATTAGCGATAATGAGAATGGGGATAAATTGGGGGGATACACAGAGAGAGAGAGGAGGAGATTGGAGTTGGGAGCTGTGCGGTGAAGACGTGGAGTTCGGAAACAGAGTATAGAAGAGAGTTGGAGCATGGTGATAGCGAAGCCGAAGCAAGACGAAGCAGTTAGCAGTGGAGTGAGCATAGTGATAGCGAAGCTGAAGCAAGACGAATCGGTTAGCAGTGGAGTGAGCATATTGATGGCGAAGCTGAAGCAAGACGAAGCAGTTAGCAGTGGAGTGAGCATAGTGATAGCGAAGCTGAAGCAAGACGAAGCAGTTAGCAATGGAGTGAGCATAGTGATAGCGAAGCTGAAGCAAGATGAAGCAGTTACCAGTGGAGAGAGCGTAGTAATAAAGGAGCTGGAGACGAGGTGTGCGGAGACAGAGAAGTGAGATTGGGTTTCGCTGTGTGCGACGACGCTGTATAGTGGAGGAGCTGAGGAGGATAGCCAGCAGTGGAGAGAGCGTAGGGATAGAGTTGAAGACGTGTGTGCGGAGCAAAGCGACGTGATACTGGGAACCAAGGTGGTGAGCGAGATGGGCGAAGCATGGCGAGCGAGCCGCGGTGTCCAGGATACGGTGGAGTGTGGAGGACGTGTTCAACGATGAAAATAAAGAAGTGGTTGAAGAAAGACAAAAGTTGTTCGTGTAAAGTTCAACCACTACAGAATTATTGAACACCGATTGTCCATTTTGTGGAGGTATCCTAACTAGCGAATAATTGCAAGCGAGTAAAAATAATCTCCGGACGCTCTGAACACGTGACGTGATTTGTTCGCGCTCCCTGGTTCCTCTTGGAAACCGGATTGTTTGCGATCACTGAGTTAATATCTTAAATCGTTCTAAGTTTCCATACAATTGTAACCGTAGTTATTTGATATTGGCAGATTCATACATGATTGTTCTCCAATGACTCGCATGTATAATATAATTTCACACATTTATAAAAAAAATCGCTGCACGTACCGTCTTGGGGCATTGGCCACGCACCCCCAGGGGTCGGTGTACCTCCCCCCCGCCCCCGGTTAAGAACCACTGACCTTAGATGAAGCGGCTACATTGGTGCAGCCCAGCTGACCCACCGGTGATTGGTTATCCTGAACCAGGCTTAGAGAGAGAGAGAAGCTCTGCCGTTCGCACTGTGCAGCAGTTGGAAAGCATATGCCACAGTGGATCAGCAGGAATACCCTGCAGCTGATTCTGAGACAGGCCCAGATACGTCAGTTTAGTTAGACTATCAAACACAGCCAGCTGCAAAACACTTTAAGTTTGTGATGCAAATCCCAACTTTAGTTTAATATTTAAAACAACCATGCTGATTACACACACGCTGTATTGGTATTGCATTATTTGCTCTTGCGTTGTTGAAGGAAAATAAAATTAACATCGTCTTGTATCTAATATGACCTTTTTGCCAGTATCAAAAATTATGAAAAAATAAGAATAGGTTTACCGTCACTGCCAATAAAACAGGTGTTAAAATGTTCACACACCAAATATAAACTTTTTGCAAGGCATCAAAGCTGCACATAACCACACATACATGTGGCAAAACAAGTAAACTAACGTGAAAGATAATATATGCACTGTCTTTGATATTGATTGGCCTATACCAATGTTTTTGGTTCTCGGTGACCATTGGATTACATTCTGACCGTAGTTATTTTTAACGAGCGGATTCATACGTGATTAGCCACCAATGACCCTCATGTATTATATAATTTTCACACGTTTATAAAATCATCTCACGTACCCTCCCTGGGACATTAGACACGTAACCCCCCCCCCCACCGCCCGGTTGAGAACCACTGATCCTAGACGAAGCGACCGCATTGAGCCCAGCCGAACCACCATTCTGGTTTTCCTGTACCAGGCTGAGAAAGTGAGAGTGCTGTGCTGTTAGCACTGTGCAGCTGGAGGAATGGTTCTGGCACCGTGGATCAGCAGGAATACTCTGCAGCTGATTCTGAGAGAGGGTCAAGTATGTAAGTTTTGTCAGACTGTCAAACACGGATGGCGGCAAATACTTTACGTTTGCGATACAAATTCCACCTTTCGTTAAATATGTTAATTAATACATGCTCATAGACACGCTGCATTAGGTATTTCATTATTGCTCTTGTGTTTTGAAAGGGAAATACAATCAACATTATCGTCTTGACCCGTGCACATTTTCACTGATGTGCGATTTTTTTTTTTAGAAATTCAAATGTTTTCACCTGGAAAAAAGCCGCTGATGGATCAACTCGTTCGTAAGCAGCACGCCCCGGGTATAAAAAAGACACATTGGAGAGTGAGTACGCGTCAAACACTGAAACAAATATTTTAAAATTAACAATAAGGTCAACTTACACGGCACGTCCACTGCACAGTGTGTTTTCGCTCTCGTAAGTACGAGGAAGAAACAGATGAGTGGGAAGGCAGCAGCAGCCATGCGGCGATGAGCGGGTGCTACCATCAATTACCCAAGCTCTGCGGTCCTCTGTTTATTAAAAAAACATAGTTATTATCGGCCAACTAAAATCGCGTTTGCACGTGCGATGAAACAGGAGCACCCAGAGAGAATTACGTGTGCGAAAGGGGGCAACATTCTCCTCCCATAGACGGCGCAGGTAGGGTCCACAATTTGCCTGCGGAAGCAGTCCTCGACTTACGAACGCTTGCACTTACGAACCGGCAACCATGTGTAATAAACGACTTCCACGACAAGTTGAGACTTGCGTCCTTTATTAGTTATGACTGCTCGGCTCTGCAGTCTCTTTAGATGATCACCCTCTCTCTTGCCGCATGGACGCGCTCACTGCTCCTCCGTTCCTGCGTGGCTTCCCTCGCTCTTTCTTCCCCACGCACCGCTGGTCGACGGCGTGCCGGGAGTCGGGAGAGCTTCAGCCCTCGAGGCTGCCACGTGGTCGGTGGCATGACGAGATGGCGGAGATGCAGTCCGGACCCAGGCTTCCACACCGAACCCCGAGTCATCCTCTTGCCTCTCCTTATATCCTCCTCGGCAGAGCAAAGCCCCGCCTCTAACCACGCCCCCCTCAGAACCTTCTCGATGGTTCCCCCCATGTACCCATGAGCTCCGCCCATGAACTTTGGCCCAGATTGAACCTGTAGCCCTGATTGGCTATGACCGATGCGGCAATGCCTTTGCAGCCCTCCGTCACCCGTCGGTGTGCTCTCTCATTACTGTACCAGCAGGGACCAAAACCCCTTCTGGACCACCATTTAGAACTTGTAAAAATGGGGCCTGCCCGGAACGGGCGATCGTTTGAGCGCCGACAAGAGAGAGACCCTTGGTAGCGGTCTTGGAGGGGGTCGATACCGCAATGGAACGAGCATCTGGGACCCCGCAGGGATTTCGATCGTGACATCCGCCAGCACGTGAAAGGCAGTGCACAGCATCAAACGATATAGCAGGGACGGCAGAAAAAAACAATTTACATCCCGCGGGCAACTTGATCGACGAGGATTTTAAAAGGCATTCTCCTGAGAAAATCAGTGCTCAATAAACAGGACACCGCCAAGGATTTGGAGATCAAGACCGGCCCTGAAGCAGTGACAGATCCAATGGCAATATAGGCATCCACCTGGTCGATGATGCCTATACTTTCCCTGTTTGCAGCCACGCATGTGTCAAAAGCTGGCCGGACACGTGAAACAGGGATAGATAGGACCTGGAAAATCACATCTGAGATAATAGTGGCGGATGCACCAGTGTCCACGAAAACCCGGACATCTACCCCCTGTATGGAACCGGGCACCGTCGAAGATACCGCCGCTGCAGCCACGACGCGACATGCTAGCTTCCTCCATTGCGTTATCGAGAGCGGCCAATCCCCAACAACAGTATGGGATTCGCGATGCGGTGAAGCTTTACGCGCGTTAAGAGATACCTGAGGTGACGATTTAGGCCGGGTGTCTGATGCATACCGACTTGCCTGCCTGGAGTTGTGATCCACAGACGGAGCTGCGGGAGGTGTCGGAGGATGAAGTGGCCCAAGCGGCCACACTTTAAGCACGTAATAGCAGGCCACCGAGCAGTCCCTTCGATGTGACTCAGCCCCCCGCCGTGGGTCCCAACGAGGAACGGCGGCTGCCAGATCCCCGTCCCCTGTGTCGTCTGGGATATGGACGACCTTCAATGGCGACCATTCTTTAGGCTCACCGTCACGAGTCGGGTCTCCTGTCCAAGCAGCCATCTGGGCCCAACGCTGTAAGTTGTCTTGCGTGCTGAGGCATTTGGCAGCCCACCGGGACGTCAGCACCTCGTGACCGCACACAGGCAGTGAAACCCCCATGTCCTTTGCCAACTCCAGCATCGTACCCAAGATGAGAGGATCGAGCGTTTCAGGCTTGGCGTCGGGATAAGCAGCCACCGCCAGCGCCGGCAAAGTGCCACGGTAGGCCAGGGAGACTCGTTACTCCCACGCTTACAATGCATGAACTTCTGCAGGGTATCCGAAGGTGGCTCATAAACCTCGACCATCTCGGTATACACGTCTTTCAAGGTCTTCTTTTTGTCTGGAGGAATCGAGCGGAACGCCGCCAGTGCCTGGTCATTTAGCACGGTAGGTAACGCACCCAGGGCCTCCTCTTCCGTCCATCGTACCGAACGAAATGCCGACTCAAACCGCCATATAAAAGCGCTCCAGGCGCCACCCACCACGACGAATTCCTTGATGTGAGGAAGACGGTGGCTGTGCCCCACTCCGCCACATTCGGCAATGGCAGCCCAACATGGCGGCTCGCCGCGGGGCTCCAAAGAAATGGCGGGCTCTGACCGTGTCTCCACAGCCGTGCCCAAGATGGCGGCCTCCTGCCGCGTGGCGTCCACCGCGAGCGTAATGGCGGCGGTCGATTCCCAAGGGGGACCCTCCGAGATCCCCTGAAGAGGCCTCTCAAACTCTGTCTTCCAATTCTGCCTCTCAAACTCTCCACACTTCAATTCCCCCTGTTGACTCCAAGCTTTCCAAACTCCAACTCCCGCTCCAATTGCCGACCCCCCAATTTATCTATGCTCTCATCACACCCCAATTAATTAACCCGCATCCCAATGGCACCCCGCGTGATCCGTACACCTCTTTCTCGCCAGACTTCAAGACGCCTCTCCAGCCCCGGCAACAGCACCAACCAATCATTGCCGTCCTTGGCTCTCCCAACCTAATTGCCCTCACATAACCTGTACTGTATTTGTTATCACGTAATTACGCTGTTTCCACAACGCACCTTCGTACTCCACTACACAAATATAAAATATGTTATCATTTATAATTTCAAGAATGCTTCCCTTTCTTATTTAACCATGACACATTTCATAACACTAACTGCATGTGCATTAAATACAGTTCATTGTGTTCCGACTTACGAACGGGTCTCAGGAACGAATGATGTTCGTAAGTCGATTGCCCGTACCACCTACTCCTGGCAAGCCCGGGTTCGGGCCCTTCCTAGACGCCCACAGAAAGGGAGTTTCACAACATTTCATGCGATCCACTAACCCCTGCCGCCTCCACAGTGCTGGACAGAACAGGCCACGTGCATAACAGTTTGCATCTACGCAGTGGATAAATCACACCTCGTTAAATCACACATGTGCATCAATCAATCATAAAATGTTTCACCGCCGCTGCATACAAAAATGCACTACAGATTGTAGCAAGGTTGTAAAGCAAATTGCATTTAGAAATGTGCAAAACAAGAATTGTGGAATAATATGTGTGCGTGTCTATTAAGCTAAATAAAGTCTCTCCCAAATCGCGTGTTTGACAGCCTGACACGTCTCACGTACCTGAGTCTGGCACAGAATCAGCTGCAGAGTATTTATTGCCGGGAGTTCCAAGCGGACACGGCTCTGGGTTCATGCGAGTGCAATCATTTGAACTGAGTTGTGGCCATGTAATGCAAACTCTGGACCATATGAACGTATTTCTTACACCGGTGGTGCACGGTATTGATAAAAAAAGCCGATTTTTAAATAATAATTAAATATTTCACGTAATTCACAACCCCGATCAGAAAATATTGTGGGGTGGTGGTCATGCGTCAAAATCAGTTATTGTGTTGTCAAAGCGGTCGGAAGACGAATGTTTATATCAGCAGCTGAACACAAAGCTTCACAGTCTGCTGCTGTAGAGCAGCACCCATACTGATGACGATTGGCTGCTCCGTGTTCCAAAGGCCCTAGACTAGGTGTTCTCTTCGAGACAGTCTGGTCCCTTCACCTGATGAAGGCCACTTGTGTTGTGGCCGAAACGTCGTGAATTTTTTATTTTCATTTTTTGTTGTTTTATACTTTTACGTGACTTTACCGAATAGAACCAAGGAGTATGGATCCTTGCAGTCACGAAAGCTTCGGATCTAGAATAGGTGGGACAATTTCTCGATTCAACGGGAAACAAATCAACGGTCAATGTTGACCTTATTTAGCAAGCCTTAGTAGACTGAATAAACTTTCGAATTGCGTAAAACTTGGCGACAGGGTTAATTAAAGACTGATACACAGATTTGCTGATTAAAATGTAGATTTTAGACTGTTTTATGAGGACCGGTGTGTTATGCTGCACTGGTGTACCGCAAATACGTACATATAGTAAACCACTGTAGTCTGCACTCCAACAGGTGATTGCTTTTCTGTTTGTGGCGAATGACAATACGTTCAGGCACTAAATATAAACGTCGAGGTCTGTCAGTCAAGAGAGAAGTTTCATGGAGAGAGTTTGTGTAATTTTGCTTCTACTCCATTGATGGAGCACACACTACAGTTGATTAGTTATCATGGTCTATCGTTCGAGTTGCATGGCAATAATCGCATTATTGTGGTTCATATTTAAATTTTCCAATGTTTGGGTCTCGAATAGGAGGTATTTATTCTTGACATCCGTGTTGTTCCCCCGTCTATTCGCCAGTGTTCTTCCGATTCTGGGAGGAGATGCTAGGATGGTGACAGCGCGATCCCTGAAACGGGAATCGGGACGAGTCGAATACAATCGGAGGGACAGCACAACTAGACGAACTCTCGCCAGAAACCCTCTCTCGCGTGCCTCATAGACCGATATTGGCATTTAGCTCCTGAACATATTGCTGCCAAAAGTAATAATAAAGATCTGAGTACCGTCTGTTCTTCTATAAATGCGGTAGTTGCGTTCCTGAAGAACACCGCGTTTTGGAAACATTGCATTAGAATACATAATAATAGTCTGCGATAACACGTAAGATGCGTAACACAGGCTGACTGAGGTTGCACGTAGTAGCAACTAGAAGCATCCAGCACCATCCCAATGCCTTATGTGGTGATGCTACACCGAGGCAGCCCTACGATCACTTATTCCTGCTCGAGCTGCGACTTAGTTCCATTCACTCATTCGCGATATATCAAATTCGCATCTGCGTTATGATGAAATGTATTCCCTAATACATTCATCGTTGTATATCCAATTCAGATCCGCGTTATAATAAAATGTGTTCCCTAATACATTCATCACATCATATCCAATTCGCATCCGCGTTATAATCAAATGTGTTCACTATTACATTCATCACGTTATATCTAATTCGTTTATGGGAGAACATACTTTACTTGTTCTGTCCTCGTTGCACGTCACGCTATGCGACTTAGACTGATTGTTAAACGCCGTCCTAACGATATTACACGCGGACAGAATTACCCTTTAACCTTTCTTTTACATTTATTGAACACAACTCGCGTGTCTTTTCGAAAGCTCAATTAGAATCGGCAAATAACATCCAATATATTGGTCGGAACCGGTGTGCAACTGAAATAAACAAAACTGATAACAGCATTTATTACACCCTTAAATACTGGCAACGTGTTGATTTACACATCCATTCTGCAATGTGGGAAGTATACAACGTTACAACTCGGGCATACAATGCACAAGTGTTACATCTATTATGTACAAGCCATTACCCATTTACAATATTTTACCAAAGTCTTAATCATACGTTTTGGGGCGTCTGTTGTTCAGCCTATGCATGGCTTAACATTTACACTTTTATGCTGATGACTCACCGATTTTTCTTAAGACTGACTGATACCAAATTGACAGATTCCGTACTATCACGTTGTCTTGCTGAGGTCAAGTCGTGGGTGCACCTCAACGTTAATTAATTAAATTGTGATAAGACAGATTATACAGGGTGTTGAAAAAAATGGACCCAATTTGAAATCGCTATATCTCTGCAACCATGAACCGCCCATGAATGAAACTTTTACCACTTGAACGGGCGGGGTATAGAGTTTCAAGTGATTACCACTAGATGCCTCTCTCAGCGCACAAACAGCCCCTAGCCTCAGTCGTGTGCAAGATGGCGACCCCGTAACACAAGGCGTTTTGCGCTCTGCAGGTCAGCAAGACTGAATCAGTAATTGCGGTGCAGCGTGCGTTTCAACGGTGTTGTGGCATTGATCCGCCAATGTCAAAGAGCATTCGTTGTTGCTGCCGACAATTTGAGGAAACAAGCTGTTTATGTAAGCGGAAGAGCACAGGGCGACCATGCACCTCATAGGAAAACATGAGAAAAATTCAAGAGAGTTGTCTGCGTAGCCCGTCATGCCAGCCGAGAACCTGCGATCCCTGATACGACTGTCTGGCGTGTGTTAAGGTGACGTTTAATCATGAGGCCATACCGGTTGCAAATGGTACAGGCTCTTCGTGCAGGGTGATAAAGGAAAACGTGTAGAATTTTGTGATGCGGTGTTACAGAACATGGAGGACGATAGATTCTTACCGCGTTTGATTTTTAGTGATAAAGCAATGTTTTATCTAAGCGGTAAAGTTAACCATCACAATGTGCGCATATGGGTATTAGAGAATCCACACGAAACTGTATAGCATGAGTGTAATTCCCCGAAAGTGAACGTGTTTTGTGCTGTTTCTCAAAGAAAGGTTTATGGCCCTTTCTTTTTCGAGGGAAACACAATTACGGGACAACTGTATCTCAAAATGCTGCATAAATGGCTCTTTCTACAACTTGATGAAGATTCCAATGACTTAATTTTTCATCAAAATGGAGCACCGCCACATTGGAACCTGCAGGTTAGACGTTTTCTAAATGACACACTGCCTCAACGTTGGATAGATCGCACGGGACCCCCAAGACTTGGCGCTACACTCTTGGCCCCCAAGATCCCAGACATCACACCCTACGACTTTTTATTGTGGGGATACGTGAAAGACCGTGTTTTTGTGCCACCATTAGTGACTAATCTGGATGACCTCGAAAACACAATCATGGCAGCGGTGACTTCAGTGGAAGAAGACACTTTGAGAGGCGTTTGGGACGAATTCAACTATCGTCTCGATGTTGTCCATACAGCAGGTGGAGGGCACATAGAGCATTTACAAAATGGTTAGTAAGACTTGATAACTCATTAAACCGTTTGTAACTTGTGGTGTAATTTTAACATGTTGCCATCGTGAAATATACTGCTTTGAAATTTAGTCCATCGTTTTCAAACACCCTGCATTGTTGGGCTGTCCACATAATGGCTATAGGGGAATTGCCATTCGGTCTTCCTCTGAGGTCAGAAACTTGGGTGTTATCCAAGACTCCTGTTTGACATTTGAGGCCCACGTATGTAATATTACAAAAATATAGTTTTTCCACTTAGGCAACATAGCTCGACTTAGACCTCATGCTGTCCCTTCCTAATGCAGAGAGGCTGATGCATGCCTTTATTTATAATCAATGTTGGACGATTGCAATATGCTGCTTTCTGTCATTTAAAAATATACTACAATCCGAGATGTAATCGTGTGACCATATCACTCCTATTCTTTCGTCCCTATAAAGTTCAAAAATCGATTTTTTTATTTGTATTCTCACGTTTTAATGATTTGAATGAGTTGGCTCACCGATCTGCTTACATTATATAATCCACTGCTAAAACTTCGATCTGCTGATTCTGGTCTACTACTCATTATTCCAAATGTAATGGATTAAACTGAGTCGCAGATGTAGACTTGGAGGCAACACATTTATTCAGTGCTAACACACGGTGTAACTTTCCCCTTGACAGAATAACAACCTATGGTGGTGTCCACCAGGCGAACTACACTAGTTACAACGTAACTGCTACTACGGACCGGGACCAACAGCTCGGCCCGGGTCCACGTGTTGGAGACTCGTTGAACGGAGAATGTAGACGAAGGGTTTCTCTCAGGATGAACAACAACCCTGGTCACTCTCGGGACCCGGCTTATATTCTCGGTGGCATGGCCGGCTCCGCCCTTGACCACGTCCACCTTCCAGAATCATCAGGAAGGATCTGGGTCCCAATCACATAACCACTCCTAGCCCCCTCTTGGGGCCCCTTTGTACACTTAACTGGTCACGTGTCCTCCCGGGTCAACCAGAGTGCCATGGCCTCAAGCAACCTCATCCTTCGGCCGGCACCCACACACCCTTTCCTGTAGTGTCAGCACTGCACTTAAAGCGTGGTGCCATCTAGCGCTATCATTCAGTGCTCACCAGGCCCCGCTAGGGCCGGTACTACACCCACACTATTGTGGTATCCGCAATGTCACTACAACACACGCCGTGCCCCTCTAGGGCCGGCACTGCACCCAGCATGTAGATATCCAGCGATGTCACTACATCACCCCCCCCCCCCTTCATAGAACTCAGCCCTTCTGGCTGTCAACTCCCCCTCAACAAAACAACAAAACCCCTTAGTGTGCCTCCACAAACAAATACCCCATCCCATATATACAATATATACAGTGACGAACTGGGGAAGGGGACAGAAGTACAGACACACAACAGGCAAAACACAAAGGAAGAGAGAGAGAGATAAGAGAGGATAAGGAGAGAAGAAAAATAAACGCAGTAACACGCAAAACCTCGGGACCCCCTCCAGCACCAGCATCACCCACCCTCACCGTGTAACAACACCCGCAAGCACAATGAAGGCCAGGTTCAGCCAATGACCAATACGACATGCCGAGTGTGACAACCAATTGACGGTGTGGGAGTGTGTGTGTATGGGGGTCACGAAAACCGAACAGTCTTTGATCAAGTCCTTGTGGACAGGATCCCAGGTGAGGTGGGTGTACTCTCCCGTCGAACCCGGCTCCTCACGAAGAGCAGTCGGCTGGGTAGATGGGTCTTCCACTCCCGTAGCTTGCGGAGACGGCGCAGGTGGCGGCTTGGGGGACGTTAAACGCACGGAACCTGAGGACGGGATCACATGACTCCAACCTCAGTGGATACACACCTAAGCTCACCCGACACACCTGCAATGGGTCCCTGCATAGTGGAGATGAGATTAATTCATGCGGCACAATGAAAGGCTTTAGGCGAGAGGGATGTACAAACCAACTCCGTCGACCACAGCGAATTTGAACACACTAGGGCCGAACCACCCGAACCACATCAACCGGCCCCCTCCAGTGTTTAAACAATTTGGGTGACGCACCCACTGGTACCTGCAGACAGTGCAGCCAGGCTCTGTCACCTGGAGCCCACTCATGTCTGGAAAGACGGAGACCCCTCAGCTGATAATTTGCCAATCAGCACGAATTGGAATTTTCTGTGGAAGCCTCGCACGCTTCCAAAAGCCTCTGAAGGGTGAGGCAGATGGACTCCGAAATTTTAGATTTAGCCATGCTTGGCTTGGCTCGTAATTGGACATCAATGAACAGATTTTTGGAGCAGGTGACACTCCTGCAGTTTAAATTTGAGGTTCGCCGCACGCATCTTAAGAAAAACAGCACGTAACCATTCCAGATGTTCTTTAAACGTACAGCTAAAAAGAATAACATTGTCAAGATATATCAGGCACGAGTCCCACTGGAGGCCAGCCAGAACCAGTTCCATCAATCACTGGAACGTAGCCAGAGTGGAGTGAAGACCCATCAGATGCTGATTAAATTCAATAAAGCCTTGTGGTGTACGAAAGGCTGTCTTGGGCTTAGAGGATTCATCTAGGGTCAACTATCAAAATCTGGATAAGAGGTCAAGAGTCGAAAAATAATGTGCTCCTGCTAGAGCATCCAGGGAATCATCCATTCAAGGAAGGGGTATGCATCAATCACAGAGATTTTATTAAGCTTACGGGAGTCAACACAGAAGCGCAAACTACCATCCTGCTTTTAAATAAGAACAATCGGGCAGTTGGACAGTGAGATAAGATCGGCGGCCAACATTTCATCACTCGCCAGCCGTACGTGTTCTTTTTCTGTAGGGCTCAGCCGGTAGGGGTTTTGCCGTATGGGAGCAGCATCGCCCATATCGATGTGGTGACTCAAAAGAGTAGTGCAGCCGATATCAAATTTGCCCTTGCTAAACACATCGGAGAATTCACTCAAAAGCACCCTCAACTCCCTCCTCTGGGACTCGGACAATTCAGAATTCTCAGAACAAAGCATATACATCCACTTTTCATCAGAAACCTGATGTGGCTTCATATTCGATGCAACCCCCCACCGCCAACGGTGTTTCCCTCGCGAAGCGCGGGCGACGCGTAGGCTAGCACGGTGCCCTCCTGAATGACAGACGTGTCCCACCCGGCATTCAGGACCTGAATGAATGGTTCCTGGTCATTGGATACCATAGTCTGGGCCTCCACCAACGTCAACCCGGGAATGTCTTCGTTTGAGGGTCCTAGGAGGATTCCTCCCGCAGTCGCCTCCTGGTCAAGTGGCTTCCACAATCATAAAGGAACCAACATTTGTGCGCCGGGGGGAATCTTTATGATCCTACTCGCAAGCGTTTGTATAGTAGTGTTGGCCGTACACAATCGAGTGGGAGAAGGCAAAAAGGCCATGCGATGGCCCGATGTAAACTCGAGGCAACCTTGATCGATCAAAATTTTCAGGGGCATCCTCCCCAGGAATTCAGTCCCGAGCAAGCAAGGAACAGGAAGGGACATTGATACAAGAACTGGTTCCGGGGGGAGAGATGCACGAGTACACGCAACCCACTGAAAGCAATGGAAATGGCTGTACAATTATAAGGCAGCCAAACTTTGACTTGGTTTATAACATATTTTCAATGGTTGATGCTGTAGGGGGTTCGGGGGAAGAGATACACGAGTACATACAACCCACTGAGAGCAATGCAATGGCTGTACAATTATGAGGTAGCTAATGTTTTACTTGATTTATAACATCTTTACATTGGTTGCTCAATTTGAAACCATCCTCTCGGTTGAAGTTGTGTCTGTGTTTGTATATCTGGATGGCTTCATGGACAAATCTCTGGTAATAACCGGGAGGTTTGCAGAGAACTTTGGTATCAGAGAAGACAATGTCATGAGAACCCGCTGTGTTGAAACAACGATCAGCCACGGCCGAAGAATTCGTTCTACCGTGTTTCAAATCTGATTTGTGCTCGCGGATTCGTCTGATTCAAATTTATCATGGAGAAATTTGAATCAGACGCCATCCAGACATCCACCCTTCGCCCTTCCCTATGGAAGAGATATGTCACTTTTGTCATTTGGCCACATGGCCTCCCAGCATTTAACCATTTCCTAGACCACATTAATTCCAGACACCCATCAATCAAATTCACCATGGAAGTGGAGAAAGATGGCAAGCTGCCATTCTTGGATGTTCTGTTTGAGAGGAGGACTGATGGCTCTTTGGGACATTCTGTTTACAGGAAGTCCACCCACACAGGCAACTACTTGAAGCCTGATTCCCACCACCACCCGACTCAAAATAACTCTCTCATCAAAACATTATACCATAGGGCACAAGCTTGTGTTGCCTCCAAAACGTCGTGATTTAATTTAGTTATTTTCTTTTATTTTACCTACGTGACTTTTCCGAAAAAAACAAAGAGTCGGAAATGATAGTTGCAGACGCACCAGTATCGACGAGCATTCTGATTTCAACCCCCTCTATCATTCCGATAACAGCGGATGAACCTGCGGCCGCGGTAACCACCCTATGGGCCACCTCTAACCATTCACCCGGTCGGATCGGCCAGTCAGCCTGAGCAAAATCCGAACCCTCACGCCCTGACACATGATGGAATGAAAAGCATCCGAACGCGATGAGTGAGGTGGATCCAGGGGCCGAGTGTGTGATGTGTCGTGACTCGCCTTTGGATATAGTGGAATGGAGGACGGTCGGGCGGATGATTGCGTTGGTACGGGGAGGTGACATCGTAGCACGCGGCAACCCAACGAGACGTGTCCCGGCAGGCCGCAGTTGTAGTACACGAGGAGCCTGCTCCCAGGACGAGGAGAGGTCTTTCGACATCGAAGTTGTTCATCCCGTCGCACCATGCCGTCCCTCTGCCAGCCTTTGCTTTGGGCCGAAGCACTGGTTTGGACTGGCTCCACGTCTTCAGGTGTATCACGCATCTCACGAGGCATGGTACACGCCGCCAACCCCTTATGTCGTTGCAAAAGCAGGTGCACCTGGATGCATCTTGCAACCTTGAGAGAAGACAAATCGTCTTCGTCGGTGACTGGCAGAACGATGTTGAGGTCCTTTGCCAGCGTCAGCAATCTTTCAAGGATCAGCGAGTTGACTCCATCGTGGTCCATTTTCAGGAAGACAGCCTTCGCTAGCGTCAATAATACACTGTGGAAGGCGAGGGGCATCTCGGCCTCCCCCTCCTCTGCGCAGCGAACTTATGTTGAACATTTGATGGTGGTTCATAGATTGCCGCCATCAGAGCAAAGGCTTGTTGGAGCATGGCCCTCTCCGACGGCTGGATAGTGCAACACCCCGCCAAGGCGTCGTCGTCAAGCGAGGCGGGCAGTGCTCTTAGTGTCTCCGCTTCAGTCCATCCCGCTAGGTCGCAGTTCGTCTGAACCGGCGCTTGAAGGCCAGCCAGTCACCTCCTGCGGCAGAAAATTAATTAACAAAAGGTAGACGTCACCTGAGGGATGGAATTTCAACAGTAAATTCGGTGCAGTCTCAGACTTGGCAGGCTTTCCGCCCCGCTCCACAAACAAAATGGCGGCTGCGTGTGTGGGCTGCGCAACAGGAACATTCCCACTGGCGGGAAACAGTGACGGGATGCTCGAACCTGTGCAGCTCCGGTGCTCTCTCCTCCACCGCTGGCTCTTCGCGGTCGAGCTCAGTGACCATCGTGGCCATGGCCTCGAGGAGTTTCACGAGGCGGGTGTAGAACATGCGGTGCTCTTTCCCCGATGGTGGTGAGCTGTTGCTGAGATGGTCGTCGCGATGCCTCACCATCTACACTTCACTCCATTTCTCCGGGGCTGTCTGAGGAATAACGCCTTTGTCGTCCTCGTCGTTCGACAACGTCCTGGTATGTAGTTTGCGTCGCATAAGCATAACCTAACTCGGCCTATCTTACTGACAAAATAACGTTTGGCCACTTCCGACACCAGGATTCAGCTGAGTCGCAGACATAGACTTGAAGGCAACACATTTATTCAGTTCCAACACACGTGGTAACTTTCCCTTAACAGAATAACAACCTATGGTGGTGATCACTAGGCTAACTACGCTAGTTTACAACGTAACTGCTACTACGGACCAGGACCAACAGCTTCGGCCAGGGTCCACGTGTTGGAGACTCATTGAATGGAGAACGTAGACGAAGGGTTTCTTCCATAACAACAACCCTGGTCCCTCTCAGGACCCGGCTTAAATTATCTGTGGCATGGCCGGCTCCGCCCTTGGCCACGTCCACCTTCCATAATCCTTGGGAAGGATCTGGGTCCCAATCATGTGACCACCCCTAACCCCATCTTGGGGCCCCTTTGTAGACTTAACTGGTCACGTGTCCTCCCGGGTCAACCAGAGTGCCATGACCTCAAGTAACCTCATCCTTTGGCCGGCACCCACACACCCTGTCCTGTAGGGTCAGCACTGCACGCAAAGCATGGTGTCATCTAGCGCTATCTTTCAGTGCTCACCGGGCTCCTCTAGGGCCGGTACTAAACCCACACCACTGCGGTATCCACGATGTCGCTACACCACACGCCGTTACCCTCTAGGGCCGGGACTGCACCCAGCATGTTGACATCCAGCGATGTCACTACACAAGTATCAGACTTTGTTGTGCTGTGGGAGACAGAGCTTTTTGCAAGCCAGGCTCCACGATGGTGGAATTCCCTTCCTCCTCGGTCCATAAGGGAATCTGAGTCTGTTACACTTTTTTTTTTAAATCGCATCTTAAAAACTCACCTGGTTTTACAATATTCTTTCTTCATAACTTAGGCTTCGTGTAAGGTGATTTGTGGCCTTGTGCAAATTGCGCTGTAGAAAACCAAGCTCGTCCTTTGTTATTATTATGTACACATATGTATGCACTTAAACACTCCTGAGACATAATTTACACTGCAACAGGAACGCACACCCCACCTTTAAAATAACCCCACAAATTATTATGGAAATCACTGAACGGTGTTCACGTTATTAACATATTTGCGTTGATTGGAGATAGAATAATTGAAGTGCAAAACGTATAAAGTCATCCCGCGTGAAAACTCTCCTCCAATGCGTTTCAAGGCCTGACCAAGCTCACGTGGCTAGCCCTAGACGGCAACCAGTTGCAGACCCTGCCCGCGAAGGCTGTGGCGAGAGTGGAAGCGTTTCCAAGTTGATGAAAAACAGGAACATGTGTTTACCCTTTATGACAATAAAAAAGTAGGTGTGAAGATGTTCAAACACCAAACAGATACGTAAAGAAGGCTGTTTCTGGTGTAGGCCAGTCAATTTTAAAATAAAAATGTATATTAATGATCAGAGCATGTTTGTTTGCATGTTTTGCCACGAGTATGTGTGGCTAATGCAGATTTTATGCCTTGCAAAAGGTATCTCTTTGGTGTTTGAACATCTTTTACACCTCCTGTTTATTGCCAGAAAGGGTAAAACCTATTCTTATTTTGGATACTGGGAAAAAAGTTCCCATTGCGTTGCCAAGTGTTCGTGTCGATTTCGTGTGACCCAGGTGAGACACTCTGGAGAGCAGGGTGGAAGAGTCTCGTTCGCGAGCATGACCAGAATCACCAAAAAAATGACACAAACAAAAAATAATGACGTAAAACTTTGCACAGCAATGAAGCGAATATAAATTGGAGCATAAAAACATGAAAATAAGAGTTCAAAGTAAGAACACAAAATATAAATCAGAGCAAAATCTATAGCATTTCAGGGGATTATTTTTAAACAGTGCCCCAATATAAATAATTATCAAACCAAAATAGAATTCCTTTAACAAAATATGGCTAAGACAAATTCATTTTAAGAAACCATGAATAGTAGAATCATGAACTGTGGTGCTAAACCGGCATGACAATAAATAGTATTATTAATAATGATTTACAGCCCTTCGATTACCTACTGCGACTTGAACACCCCATGGCAGGGACCCTCGTTACTCAGTCTTGGGACTCAGTGAGGCCTACCTTGGTTAGGATAGACGGTGATATTACCCTTAGTCTTCCGCACCTCCGATTAGCACAGTTGGCTACGTACGTTGCGACAGAAGTCCAACATACACAGTCTGTTGTTATATCGGGGATGAAGCACCCAGTTCCTACCTGACTGCACCGGATACAATTCAGTGAAGCAGCCGTCAGGGTGATTGATGATCCGGCACTCACTGATTCACTTCAGTTTAACACGTAGGCTTTCGCGACCAATATTATTCATAATAAAGGTTTTTGGGTTAGATCGCGTTTATTTATAAATGTGTCGTAACCCTCCACCACCCGACACGGCCAATCAGCAAAAAAGTGTCACGTTGACAAAAGACAAATAATTCACTACTTCAGCACACCGGTGTGTTGAAGAGTTAATCCACATTTACAGTTTGAGTACGACGTTTCGCTGGTAAATACATCCAGCGTCATCGGGCAATTCGCCAGAATGGTAAAGCCCTCGCTTGCTCCCGGTTTTATATAGAGCAGCAGGGTAACGTCATCACTTAACTCATATCAGGTGCAGTGATTAGAGGCGGGGGGGGGGGGGGGGGGTATTGTAATTATATAATCGATTAGTAATCAGTCATTGGTTATGATTAGTAATGAGTTGTAGATTAGTAATTCTTTAAATCAAAATGTAATGTGTATTATTTAATAATACGCTTCCAGGCCGCACTAAGCCGGTAGCTGTCAGAGCGATTAAAGTTATTCTTGTTCCTCTCAATTTCAATGGATTCTCTAATTAGTCTTCCTCTCAACACACCGGTGGGCTGAAGTAGTGAATTATTTGTCTTTTGTCAACGTGACACTTTTTTGCTGATTGGCCGTGTCGGGTGGTGGAGGGTTACGACACATTTATAAATAAACGCAATCTAACCCAAAAACCTTTATTATGAATAATATTGGTCGCGAAAGCCTACGTGTTAAACTGACTAACCTCTATGGGGAGGATACTTTTCTTAAAACCAGAAAATTGGAGAAGCTTCGCATTAAGCGGATGAAATTGATATCTTCACTGGCGTTCCTCAAAAGGTGCAGAGATTCAAAGGTAATACCAAACGCAGTTAAAATAACACATCACATAAAGTCTTCTAAAGCTAACCAAATACTACACAAAGCTAGCGAATTATTATTAATAGAGAGAATACAGCACAATAGGAGTGAATTATCTTACATTTCGGAATCAGAATCAGAAAGAATCAGAAAGGGTTTTATTCGCCATGTAAGTTCACACCGACACGGAATTTACTTTGGCAGGATGGTGCATACATTCAACATATAGGAATCTAAAATCTTAAATAAGTTTTAAACAAGTCTTACTATAATAAGGGTTAAAAGTCTAACACTAAGGGGCTGAAGTATATAAAATTAAATAAATATCGAATATAAAATAGCTTTAAGATATAATTTAAAAATACAAATAGGGAAACATAGTTAATATCAGCAACGTGTCGTTATGTAGATCAAATGTTAAAAACAGTGTTAGCCCTTGGCCTTGTTTAACAGGCCAGCAGCAGATGGGAAGAAACTGTTTTTATGGCGTGAGGTTTTGGTCCTGATGGACCGAAGCCTTCTGCCGGAGGGGAGTAGCTGAAACAGAGAGTGTCCAGGGTGGGAGAAATCGGCCATAATCTTCCTCGCTCGCCTCATAGACCTTGTCGTGTGCAGGTCCTCGAGGGTCGGTAGATTGCAGGCAATTACCTTCTCAGCAGTGTGGATGATACGCTGCAGTCTGCTCTTGTCCTTGGCAGTGGCAGCAGCGTACCAGACGGTTATGGAGGAGGTAAGGATGGATTCAATGATCGCTGTATAGAATTGCACCATCATTGTCTTTGGCAGGTTGAATTTCTTCAGCTGCCGTAGAAAGTACATCCTCTGTTGAGCTTTCTTGGTGAGGGAGCTGATGTTCAATTCCCACTTGAGGTCCCGGGAGAGAATAGTGCCCAGGAAGCGGAAGGACTCTACAATTTTGACTGGGGAGTCTAACAGGGTGATGGGGGTGAGTGGTGCTGTATTCTTCCTGAAGTCCACAACCATCTCAACTGTCTTTAGAGCATTTAGCTCTAAGTTGTTCTGGCTACACCAGGTCACCAGATTGTCAGCTTCCCACCTATAGTCAGACTCATCCCCACCAGAGATCAGCCCAATGAGGGTGGTGTCATCCGCAAACTTCAATAGTTTGACGGACAGATGATTGGAGGTGCAGCTGTTGGTATACAGGGAGAAGAGCAGAGGGGAAAGGACGCAGCCCTGAGGAGTTCCGGTGCTGATGGACCTGGAGCCAGAGACTTGTGTTCCCAGCTTAACGCACTGCTTCCTGTCAGACAGGAAGTCTGTGATCCATTTACAGGTGGTGTATGGCACGTTCAGCTGGAAGAGCTTGTCCTGAAGCAGGGCAGGGATGATGGTGTTGAAGGCAGAGCTGAAGTCCACAAACAGGATCCTGGCGTAGGATGCTGGGGCGTCCAGATGCTGTAGGGTGAAGTGGAGGGCCATGTTAACTGCATCGTCCACAGACCTGTTGGCTCTGTAGGCAAACTGAAGGGGGTCCAGGAGAGGGTCTGTGATGGCTTTGAGGTGTGCCAGGACCAGGCGCTCAAAAGACTTCATTACCACAGATGTAAGGGCGACCGGTCTGTAATCATTTAGTCCTGTTGGCCTTAGCTTTTTGGGCACAGGGATGATGGTGGAGGACTTGAGACAGGCTGGTACATGGCATGTCTCCAGGGAGGTGTTAAAGATGGTGGTGAACACCGGAGACAGCTGGTCAGCGCAGTGCCTGAGGGTGGCTGGAGAGACAGAGTCCGGCCCGGCTGCTTTGCGTGGATTCTGCCTCTTGAAAAGTCTATTAACTTCTCCCTCCTGAAAGGAGATAGTCGTCTCTGTAGTATTGGTGGGGGATGGGGCCTCTTGGGTTGGAAGGGGTGGTTCAGGACAGTCCAATTGTCTTTCAAATCTACAGTAGAACTCGTTCAGGTCGTTGGCTAGGCGGGAGTCGTTAGTGGTGTGGGGGGCTCTGGGTTTGTAGTTGGTGATCTGCCTGAGCCCTCTCCAGACAGAAGCAGCGTCGTTTGTAGAGAACTGGTGTTTTAGTCTCTCTGAGTACAGTAGTTTAGCCTCTCTCACCGCTTTGCTAAACCTGTTCTTCGACTCCTTGAATCTGTCTCTATCTCCACTCCTAAACGCTTCCTCCTTCTCCAACCTCAACCTTCTGAGCTTTGCTGAGAACCAGGGCTTATTGTTGTTAAAGTTCACCCTGGTACGTGTTGGGATACAGCAGTCCTCACAGAAGCTGATGTAGGACGTCACAGCCTCTGTGAGTTCATCCAGACTATTGGTAGCAGTCGTGAACATATCCCAGTCAGTACAGTCTAAGCACGCCCGCAAATCTTCCACAGCCTCACTGGTCCACTGTTTAGATGTCCTCACAGCAGGTTTACAGAGTTTTAGTTTCTGCCTGTATGCAGGAATCAGGTGGACCATGGCATGGTCAGAGTGTCCTAGTGCTGCTCGGGGGACGGCGTGGTAGGCTCTACTGACTGTAGTGTAGCAGTGATCCAGAGTGTTCCCTTCTCTGGTTGGGCATTTAATGAATTGTATGTATTTGGGGAGTTCGTGGCTGAGATTACCTTTGTTAAAGTCGCCAAGTACGATAACCAACGAATCTGGATTTGCTCGCTCCACACTCAGAATCTGATCGGCGAGCATGCGTTGGGCCTCTTTAACCTGAGGACAAGGCGGCAAATAAACTCCGACCAAAATGAGCGACGCGAACTCGCGAGGCGAGTAAAACGGTTTACAGGTTATAAAAATTGATTCAAGGAGTGGAGAACAATGTTGCAGAATCACTGTGACATCTACACACCAGCCACTGTTAATGTAAAAACAAATACCACCGCCTTTCGTCTTGCCGGAGAGTGCTATGTCACGATCCGATCTTACAAGATGGAATCCTGCTAGTTGTAGCGAAGTGTCCGGAATCAAATCACACAGCCATGTTTCCGTGAAGCACAATGCAGAAGCTGAAAGAAAGTCTTTGTTTTTTACCATCAGTAGCTGAAGTTCATCCATTTTGTTGTACAGTGAACGTACGTTGGAGAGGAAAAAGCTCGGAAGCACTGTTCGGATCCGGCGTCTGCGTAGCCGTACGAGAGCCCCCGACCGTTTACCCCTTGGGCGGCGTTTCATTGCTTGAGCAAAGCCTAGCGCGGCATTGACTAGAATGCCTACTAATTCTGCCGCTGGAAGCAGAAAAGTAGGAATTAAATCCACAGGAGTTGTTTCCCTGATATTTAAAAGTTCGTCTCTTGTTAGAGAACTCCGAAAATCTTGGCAAAACACTGAATTGACAGACAAAACAAGACAAAACAGGGCGCACCGACCGGCTGAAGCTACCATCATCAGCGCCATCTTCGCACCAGCACGGGTGTGCTGAACAGCAGGACTCTCTCACCAGCACTGGTGTGTTGAACAGTAGGCCCCTCTCACCAGCATGGGAGTGGTGAACAGCAGGCCCCTCTCACCAACACGGGTGTGATGAACAGTAGGCCTCTCTCACCAGCATGGGAGTGAACAGCAGGCCCCTCTCACCAACACGGGGGTGATGAACAGCACGCCCCTCACACCAGCACGGGTGTGATGAATAGTAGGCCTCTCTCACCAGCACGGGTGTGATGAACAGCAGGCCCCTCTCACCAGCACGGGTGTGTTGAACAGCAGGCCCCTCTCACCAGCACGGGTGTGTTGAACAGCAGGCCCCTCTCACCAGCACGGGTGTGTTGAACAGCAGGCCCCTCTCACCAGCACGGGTGTGCTGAACAGTAGGCCCCTCTCACCAGCACGGGTCTGTTGAACAGCAGGCCCCTCTCACCAGCACGGGTGTGCTGAACAGTAGGCCCCTCAACACGGGTGTGCTGAACAGCAGGCCTCTCTCACCAACACGGGTGTGCTGAACAGTAGGCCCCTCAACAGCAGGCCCCTCTCACCAGCACGGGTGTGCTGAACAGCAGGCCCCTCAACACGGGTGTGCTGAACAGCAGGCCTCTCTCACCAGCACCGGTGTGCTGAACAGCAGGCCCCTCTCACCAACACGGATGTGATGAACAGCAGGCCCCTCTCACCAGCACGGGTGTGCTGAACAGCAGGCCCCTCAACACGTGTGAGCTGAACAGCAGGCCTCTCTCACCAGCACGGGTGTGCTGAACAGCAGGCCCCTCTCACCAGCACGGGTGTGCTGAAAAGCAGGCCCCTCTCACCAGCACGGGTGTGTTGAACAGCAGGCCTCTCTCACCAGCAAGGGTGTGCTGAACAGCAGGCCCCTCAACACGGGTGTACTGAACAGCAGGCCTCTCTCACCAGCACGGGTGTGATGAACAGCAGGCCCCAAAACAGCAGGCCTCTCTCACCAGCACGGGTGTGATGAACAGCAGGCCTCTCTCACCAGCACGAGTGTGTTGAACAGCAAGCCCCTCTCAAGACAAAACAAGACAAAACTAGACAAAACAGGGCGCACCAACCGGCCGAGGCTGCCATCATCGGCGCCAAAGCATTTACACTTAGATATAAGCAATAGTGTATCTATGCATTATTGGAATATAATCGATAACATAACACAACAATCGGCTGATAATGTGTTTAAACTAACAAAAACTAACCAAATTAATAAATTTTCTAGACTACATAATAAACAAATCCCTACTGAAAACCAAAAATGTAAAAACAAAACTGTACTGAACTTGACCAACACTGTATTAACCGGTGACATGGTCTCTATCCTTTCTAAAGGCCTTAACTTTGCCGTTACCCCACGCACAATTCCAGTGGATGAGATAATTGCTGAGGTAGAATCAGCAGTTAGACTCCTTCCACATAATGAGGCAGAGATGACTAGACATGAGGTTGCTAAAATAATTTAGAATAGCAAAGTTCCAAAAGTAAATATTAGCTCTAACGAGGCAAAAGCCTTAAGAGAGCTGCGTGTAAATAAGGATATCCAAATCCTAGCAGCTGATAAAGGCCGCACTACTGTAGTGATGTCACGAGCCGATTATGATAATAAAATTAGAAATTTACTAGAGGAAAGTACCTACATTAAAATTAAACGAGATCCAACTAATACTTTAGAACGTAAGACCACTGCAATAATTGCAAATTCATTAATCCCTAAAAATGAGCAATACCTAATTAAGCCAAGGGCCTCAAAACCACCTAGACTCTATGGGCTACCAAAGATTCATAAAATCGGCATCCCATTACGACCCATAGTCAGTACAATTGGCTCTGCCACATATCAATTAGCAAAATATATAACCAAACAAATACAGCCCTACATCGGTAAGACATCTTCATTCATAAAAAATTCAGAACATCTTGTGAATGTGATTAAAGATATTAAACTTACTCCTGATGATATTCTGGTAAGTTTTGATGTGATTTCTCTATTCACTAAGGTTCCAGTGGACGAATCGCTTAAATTACTTGATACACTAGTAAAGAATACCGGTTTACCAAAAGATATTCCGAAACTTGCTGGCCATTGTTTAAATAACACTTACTTCTTATGGAGAGGAGATTTCTTTAAACAAAAGGAAGGAGCAGCAATGGGTTCTCCTTTATCCCCTGCTATAGCAAATTTGTACATGGAAAACTTTGAAATAAGAGCACTTGCCTCGAGCACATTAAAACCATCCTTTTGGTTTAGGTATGTGGATGACACTTTCGTTGTCTGGCCACATGGTAAAGATACACTTAATGATTTTCTAAATCATCTCAATGCACAAAACCCGGCCATCCAGTTCACCATGGAAATGGAGGTGAATAACACACTCCCATTCCTAGATAATTTGCTTGGACATGGCCTAAACGGTAAAATAACACACAGCGTTTACAGAAAGCAAACGCACACTGATGCCTATCTGAATGCAGAATCACATCATCATCCAGCTCAGAAATCCTCTCTTATCAAGACGCTCATACATCGGGCTAAAACAGTGTCAGATGGTGAGAGTCTAGTGAGAGAGATTAAACACGTTAAAGACGCACTACGACAGAATGGCTACAATAATGCTCAAATTAACAGAGCACTGAATGCCAAATCACGATCGCAAAGCAATACTGCTGAAAGCGACCAGATTGTTAAAACAATAAAAATTCCATATATCTCAGGAGTAACTGACAAATTAGCCCGTGTTTTACAAAAGCAAAACATTACAGTAAGATTTGGTACAGTACACAAAATTCAAAAACTAGTATCTTGCACTAAAGACGCATTACCTAAACTATCAACAGAAGGTGTATATCGGATTAATTGTTCATGTGGCAGCTGCTACATTGGGCAGACGGGATGTAACATCAGCGTAAGACTACAAGAACATCAGAGAAATATTAAATTATCTCAAACACAACTGTCGGCAGTGGCAGAACATGCTTGTCAACAAGGACACTCAATTGATTTTGACAATGTTGCAGTGGTGTGTAAAACTAATTATTACTGGCAAAGACTAATTAGAGAATCCATTGAAATTGAGAGGAACAAGAATAACTTTAATCGCTCTGACAGCTACCGGCTTAGTGCGGCCTGGAAGCGTATTATTAAATAATACACATTACATTTTGATTTAAAGAATTACTAATCTACAACTCATTACTAATCATAACCAATGACTGATTACTAATCGATTATATAATTACAATACCCCCCCCCTCCGCCTCTAATCACTGCACCTGATATGAGTTAAGTGATGACGTCACCCTGCTGCTCTATATAAAACCGGGAGCAAGCGAGGGCTTTAACATTCTGGCGAATTGCCCGATGACGCTGGATGTATTTACCAGCGAAACGTCGTACTCAAACTGTAAATGTGGATTAACTCTTCAACACACCGGTGGGCTGAAGTAGTGAATTATTTGTCTTTTGTCAACGTGACACTTTTTTTGCTGATTGGCCGTGTCGGGTGGTGGAGGGTTACGACACATTTATAAATAAACGCGATCTAACCCAAAAACCTTTATTATGAATGATTCACTTCAGTCACTCGCTTATCGGCGGTCAGTCGTCTCCCGATCACTCCGTTATCACTACTCTCATGGTTACTCTTTCGCCTGAACATTACTTATTGATTCTTCCCATTATTTTTGAGGAATCACGTCTAAAAGGCTGACTGTTTCGTCTCACCCACACTGTGTTCAAGCACCACACTGCAGGTCACAACAAAGACAAAGATCCCCCGTATAGCCTTAACAGACTGTTGGGGCAAGTGTCCAAAAAGAATAATGTCCGTTCGCCAGTGTGGCCACGGACAATGTGATAATGACGAAGAGAAATATCCCCCACATAGCCTTTGGGGCAAGTGCTTTTAACGGGCACCTATGAAGGTCGGGGGTGGGTGGCCAGCACCACGCCTGACCGCCTTTATCTTAGCAGTGGCGACGTTCTTATGCACTGCACCATTTGATGCTGAGGTACTTATTTGAAACTGAGTCAATCGAGGGGAATCCCAGGACCGGTTCAGATATTCGTCACCGATGTTGGCCGTGAGGGGGAAGCGAACTCGGGTTACCGGGTTGGTAGCGTAGCGCGCTAACCGCTACACTACCGCTCCCCACTGGTCACAACAAAAACAAGATCGCCCAATTATTATTCATAGAAAAAAATTTCATAAAAAATACGTACGGTCGATCATGGGTCAAGGCCGATTAACGCATTTGGCCATCAAATCAAGAGAACAGCCGAAAGTTGCGCGATCCAGGTAACCCAAGAGCGATGGAACCGGCATCAAGCAAGATGCATAATCACTTAATTGTGAGCATTGTACCTTTACATCTTGTAATTAATATTGTCACTGTGAGACGGTCTCACTCTAAACGCAATACACGGCGCAACTAAATAATATATATAGTTATAGCCTACATATTATTGTATTCGGGTTAAATTCATCTGTACCTATTTCTGTAAAAGTGAATCGGGAGAAAGCAGGGGGGGGCACAGTCGGATCTTACATAGCCCCCACCCCCCCCCCCCCCACGTTGAAGTAGGTAGCTGCGCTCCTGAATCCAAGTGCTGACCTCATCCCTGGCAATGCTACATTTCCATCCCAAGACGTTGGTTCATACATGCGAGAGAACGACGTCATCATTCCTTACACACAAACACACGTGGGATTGCGGTTTGTGCTGGATTCAATATGAGGGCACGTCATCTGACACACGGCACCATTACCTCACCTCTTTTATTCCTCCCCTGGCTAATGTATGTACATTTTGCTGAACTTCTTTCGCACCATACGTAGCCAACCGCGCTAATCGGAGGTGCGGGGGAAGGACAACAAACTGAACACAAAAAGCATTTATAGATAAATGAGTTTTCAATCCAGATGATTTGAAAGTGCATAGCTCCAGTGGCTTCCTACTCTCGGAAGAGCGTTCCAGGCGGCCACATGAACATGGCCAACATCAACGTCAACATCCCCCACTTCCTCATTATGCAGGTACATTCTCAACATCACCATCATCAACATCACTTACCTGTCAACCCATACGGGTTAGCCGTATTCTTGTACAGGGATATTGAGTTTTCAGGTCCGTACGGCGTACATCCGTTTCAATACGGGCAATAAAACATGTTTTGTCTATTTTTTCTGTTTCTCCTTTGTGATGGGACGTTATGAGATGAACACTGAGATTTATAAGGGCACGGGGGTGACCAATAAGGTCTCAATTGGTCTGTAATAAGGTCGGGCACTGATAAGGGATTGACAGGTATGACATCATCACCACCGTCACGTCACGTATGCAGGTCGAGAGCTTCTATCGCACAAGAGCTTTCGCACGGGTTGAAATAGGTCGTTAGGCCCCATGCGGGCCACCACAGCCACCAACTGCCCCGTATTTGCAACCCACGTGGGTTACCACCGGTGCCTTGGCTCCCGTACTCGCCGCACGTGGTCTCTCACAGCCCAGCGGGCACGAACTTGAGCTCGTTGTTGCTCACGCTCAGCCACGTCAGCGCCGTCAGCCCCTTGAACGCGTCGGAGGGGAGTTTGTTGAGAGTTATAATATACGAATGGGTTATATATATTTGTAAATATAGAGCATGTACAATAGTAATATATAATGTACTTAATGTGCATGTATAATGTACATTGTATACATTATACATGTGCATTGCACGTGAACATTACAGGACACACACACACCACCACATAATTGTGTTCACATTTTATTCCTGTGTTGAACTTTAGTTGAACGAAAGGTGTTTTAATTTAATGTTAATTGCTGTTTGTGCACTGTTTTTTTTTTCTTGAATGTTATTCACTTGGCTCTGTCTATTTGGTTATCTCGATTCAGATGTCTATTTGGTTATCTCTGCTCTTATTTATATGTGGTTGTTTTTGTTTGCTTCATTTTTGTGTTTGTCATTTTCGTCATTGCTTTTGTTATTTTGTTGACCCTGGTCACTCTTGCTAATGAGACTGTATCCCTGGTCTCTTCAGTTCTCGGCTGGTAACACAAGATCAACTTAAGCATCATAGAGATCACGCACAAATGTCAAATACAAGTGTGCAATTGAGACGTATCATGATCATTAAACAAACGCGTTCGCCAGTGGGGCCACGGAGATGTGTGATGATGACAAAGACAAAGATCCCCCGTATAACCGTTGGGGGCAAGTACCACAAGTTGGCACCTGTGAAGGCTGGAACGGCACACGAGGTGGGGGTGGTGACCAACACCATGACCGGTCGCATTTGTCTCCCCTGTGGCCATGTTTACACATTCCACTGGGTACTCATTTGAGGCTGAGTCGACTTCGGGGAGGCTCAGGACCGGTGAAAAAAATCGTCACTGGTGTTGGCCATGAGCGGTACTCGATCGGCTGGGTTCCTAGCACAATGCGTTAACTACTGTGCCACCACTCCCCACAATGTATGTATGTTGAACTCCTTTCGCACTGTACATAACCAACGATGACCCCCAAGTGCTGGACGTGCACGTGTTTATGAGCTGACACACAATGCACATTGGAAAGCCCTACGGTTGCGTGTCGTATTGCACTGCTGCCTGTTGGGACGGTTCACAATTGTCTCAACTCGTCGATTTGGTGGTCTAAATGACATCATTGCCACACGTTAATTTTTTTCTGATCTGGTGGGCTGGATCAGGCTGAGAGAATGTGTGCGCAGCTGTGTGTGTTGTTAAGCATATAAGTACTCATCACGTAGACCAGTAACGGACTATAGCACGTGTTTTATACACGATGGTCGCCCCCATTCAAACACTATCCAGGCTCAGTACCTGTGCTTTGCTTCTAGCACATTGCAGGTAATTTGGCCTCTCCGGTAATGTGCTGCGGTAGAGAATCTGACCCAGAGCAAGCACACCACGAGTTAAATTCCTGTCCCGGGTTCGACCCCAATCCATGGGAATCGCCAACAGCTGTGTAATGTGCGGGGTTTGCAAACAGCGGGTGCATTTGAGGGCGAGCAGGTTCCAAGCATCAAGACATGGAGTAGCCGCCAGAGAGGCGCCAGCAATTAGGGGGAGAAGCAGTAATTAAGCGGGTGCATTTGGGGACAGGCAGGTGCGAGCGCGGGAACACGGCGTAGACTCCAGAGAGGCGGGAGATGGAGATGATAAGAGAGAGAGCATGTGCAGGAGGCGCCGCTGAGGCGCCAGCTTAATGGGGGTAACTGAGGACCCTTAGTGAGGAGGGGGATTTAAGGTTGTGTGCGGAGCAACACGGCGTGGTTGTTGGTTGGAGCTGAAGAAATGAAGAAGTCAAGAGCCGGGGAGAAGAAGCCTGGGACCTCGCCCTACCACACCTCGTCCTCTCCAGCAGTGTTGGACGAGAGTGGAGGTGTGAGAGAAGAGTGACAAGCTAGCGGAGTATTAAGTGACAGGCTAGCAGAGTATTAAGTGACAGGCTAGCACAGTATTAAGTGACCGGCTAGCGGAATATAGAGTGACAGGCTAGCGGAGTATAGAGTGACAAGCTGGCAGAGTATTGAGAAAGGGAGTTCGGAGCAAGGGTGCGTTGTGTTAGTGTGAGGAGCATCCATACGGGATGTGAAGTAATAAAGTGACACAGGAGATAAGCTAAAAGTGTCCATGTGAATACACCACTACATTTGGTGCGAAGTGGTCAAGAACCTACTTCGCCATCATGTAAAAAGGCGGTTAAGAACAGGAACTTATGGTCGACTTCTCCAATGACGAAAACGACAGAATCATCGTTCTCGCCATGGCCCCCAACGCTGCGCATCAGCTGGTGGGCCCAGAGGACCGCCTGCCGCCGGTGCAAGAGGGAAAGCGCGGTGTGAGCCCGGTCTGCCCACCAACGGAGGGTTGGCGGAACGTCGCTGCCCATCTAAAGAGGATGAAGTCGGTGGTTACTTACCTGTTCAACATACTGATGATGGCAACCCAGGTGACGATTTCGGTGGTGGCGCTGGCAGATGTGCCAACTCTTCCCACCACTTCAACAATGGCAATCACGCAGGAAGCCACCGCCATTCCGCGAGCAGAAGCAGCTCCTGCCATTTCAGCGACTGTGCCAGATTTGACGACTACTTCGCCTGCTGTGCGGCCATCTCCGATGCGCCGGTTGCCTCCAATCCGTGGTTTCTCCGCGGCTGGGAGTGACTGGATGGCGTTCCGCCGTCGCTTTGAGGTGGCATATCATTTAGTGGACTGGTCTGCGGACGAGGTGCTACGGGCCTTGTAGACGGCCCTGTATGATGGTTCATTGACCGCCTTCTACTCCATCCCTGAGGCTGATGATTCTTCATTCACCGACACCTGCTCCATTATGGCAGCGATCTTTGACCCACCATCGAACATCCGCAGAAGATTCCTGTTCAGAAAACGGGGGGATACTGATACAGCCCTGGCATTCCGCAGCGCTCTCTTGGCCCTCAGACAAGCGGCCTACCCCTCCATGGATCGAGCAGCCCTCGACTTGCTCACCCTGGAGCGGCTCTTGGAGCTGGAAATGGAGCTGGGTGTTGTCCTCGCTATCGCCGCCGGCGACCTCACATCCCTCCAAGTTGCTCGAAATATGCAAGCTCACCTGAGCCTCAGAGGATGGCCTGCAGCGATGGAGTGCACTGATGAGAAAGGGGACTCAGAGCCCAGTGACGGCAGTTCGGCATATGCATCCTAGTATCAAGATTGACGGCGCGAAGAAATGTAAGGAGGCCAGCCGCCAGTCGAGTGGACACCAAGGAGTGGGCCGCCAACTGGGCCCTCTTTGCGGGCATGCTTTAACTGCAGTCGGACCGTGGTTCACCCAGGCCCCCTTCCAATCTCCAGCGCCAGCACCTCCTCTTCCCACAGACCAAAGGCTAGTCGCAACGCAACCATACACAGGGCCATTTCCCTCCCATCACTCATCCACAGCGCACCGGGCATTCGTTAACCTAGTTACTTTTCATCCCGTCGCATCGGAAGCTCGCCATGTTGGTTTGTTGGCTGCGGGTCCGCGGAACATTGAGCAGTGGTGTGCGTTGGCCTATCGAGTGGTCGGTGCAGCGGCGGGATTGTCGTATGTAATGGGCCTTGGTGCAGGTCCGGGTGTTGATCGATACAGGTGCCTCGGCCACCCTCATTTCGTTGCCTACTTTTCGTTCGTTGCTGGCATCACCTCGGCCTCTGAAGCAGGTTCATGGGCCATGTGTAGCGGTGAATGGGGGTAGTTTGGGGATAGTCGGTCGCATGATCAAGAAGTGGTAATGGACGGGCCTGTGTTGATTTCCAAAACTCTGGCAGTGTCCTGCTTGTTGGGCACGGGTTTTTTTTTATGCAAGATACCCCTCAAAATTATGGTGGACCAGGGTGTATTGAGATGTCATCGGGGCATCACCTGCATATTTTGAAATCCCCCACAACATATAAATCAGTCAATGCGGTTGTGCAGGCTACGGTTAGCCAGACAGTGCGTGTTCCGTCAGCCATGCAGATGCTTGTGCCATTGAGGTTGCGTAAAAGCTTGGCCCTGCTAAATCCGGAGGAGGGCATTCTCTTGACCCCCTCTAACATGGTATCGTGAACACCCTCCTTTGTGGGGGCACTGACTGTTGTCCCGGAAAACCGCGATCCCTTCATCTAAGAGGTTAATGCGGGCCATACGCCGGTAGTAATCCAAGCAGGCGCCCCTTATTTTAAGCTGCAATTATAACAATGCCCAGTGGAATCGCAATCGCAGGTCAAGGCCCAAAACGTCTAGCGGACAGCAAAAAACAGCACTATCCCAGGTGTTGGACATTTGATGTAACACGCACCTTGAATTGAGCAAGGTGATGAAAGCCAAGGTGAAAATTGACGAGTGGAGCAGATTTCAATGTCTGTCACTGTTTGAATTTTAATAAAATAAAATAAAACCACTTAATAACTGAGCCCTGATGTCCCAGAAATTGTATTGGTCTCCGCGCGATCGTAGATCGATGCTCAAGGGGAAGAGAAGGCCGAAGTGGATGGTGGGATGATACTGTCAGGGCAGATAAACTAAACTACTAAACTAGGTAAGGCCCAGAGTTATTTAACTATTTTTCAGAAGAAACCCGAATATCACAATGATAGCTTAATGAAGTGGCTCATCGCGTGTAAATGCATAGCAGCCAAATACTCTAAACGTGTGATGTTGATTCTAAATGTGGAGGGAAAAACCGGAGGATCCTGAAAAAAATCCACGCGACCACGGGTAGAGAAAAATGCAAACTCCAAATAAACAGCAGGCGTCAGGGTCGGGATTGAATCCGCAATCTCCTGCATACCAGGCGAGGGAATTAACATCTCGCCACCGCGGCACCCTCCTTCATCATAGAATATGAGCACAGCTCCTCACGAGTGTGGAGGCAGATCGATTCCCACTCACAGAGCAGCGAGCTCTGCAGGCACGCTGGGCTCGGGCACCTGTGGAGGGACTGAGTCTCTGCCGAAGCTTTGAAGCCATGGAGCAGTTCGTAAACATAAGGTGGAAACATTCATAACAAACATCTGATGACATCTACAACGAACATGTCTAGCAAACATGTATAACTAAGATGTATAGCAAACGTATATAACAAGCAGCTAATGACATGTATAACAAACATGTATAAGTATGAAACAATAATACATGTTACCCTTTGTGGCAATAATACAGGTGTTAAGATGTTCAAACACCAAATTGAAACCTTATGCAAGGAAACATATATATAAAACACATGTATAACAAACATCTGATGCCATGTAAAACAAACAAGTATAACACACATGTATAAGAAACATCTGATGACATGTATAACAAACATATTATGACATGTATAAGACATGTCGATAGCAAACACCTGCACGTAATCGCAATAAACTCAACATCTTCGTCAATAACTCCTGTGGCCTTTAAAACGAATGTCGGTATAAACAGGTGCCGTTTTTCGGGCAATGGCAGTTCTTTAAAGCACGTAAAATAGAACAGTTAATGATATCAATACACCATGCGACCTCTCTGGCCTCTGTGCTGTGAAGAAGGGCCAATGTTTACGTCACCTATTGTGTTTATTTTTATTAGAAGGCCGCAGTGCTATTGATGAATACGTTGAACTTTTTGTTGTCAGCATCGGAATTTTTATTTATACTAGAAGAGGAATCCGATGAGCTATGAAGCACTTTTTTTGACAGATGTGCAGAAGGGGCATGGGGTAAGAACGTTACAACAAATAATGCAAAAAATAGCGTTACGGAGTGCTAAAGTACAGGAAAGGCAAACAAATCACAATTTTTCTTGTGCACCTCTTTAAATGCAGAAGCAGCAGCATCAACAAAGTCATTATCAAACAATAATACTAATGTGCTGCGGTGTTTGAACTTCTTCACACCTGTTTTATTGCCATCAAGGGTAAAACTTGTTCTTACTTTTCAATGTGCTACCTTTTTGTCACGCCACTGGTTTATGAAGGCCTACCCAACCCGTGTCGGTTACGGGGATTGTTTGACCATACTTCATCACAACTGGTCAGTGCCGTATCGGTGACAGCAGAGTCCAGGAAGGGTTCATGTATCACGTGCCAATTGGTGCGAGCATTGTCTGCGAATCAAAAAATTGCATCGCCTGTTATAATGCAGTGCCGTAAACCCACCGTGCCACTGCTCCACCCCATGACTCTCCACAACTCTGGCTGTCGCCTGATGAGGCTGGTTGTAATTACTGCCGAAACGTAGTACTCGAATTGTCAATGTTGTGGGTTTACTCTCCAACACACCAGTGTGCTGAACTAGTAACTAATTGGCACGTTTTGTTTACGTGACAAACCATACTAATTGGTTGTGTCGGGTGGTGGCGGGTTTATCGACACATTTACACGATCTTATTAAAAAAAAACCCTCCTATGGATATTGGTCACTAATGCCTGTGTGTAAAATTTTGCTTCTGCGAGTAACAACACCCATTGAACCATATGCTCCAGATATTTATCTTCTAAATTTTTCGTGAATAAAACAACACATCATAATCATACCACGCATGCGCAGATTCAATATTTTTAGAAAAGCATTTTATTTTGTTGTTGCACAGCCATAGTAGCATTGAATAGCTTTACATTGGGATGGAGCATTATAACAGCATCATAATCCTTAAGTATTGGTGAATTGTGTCATACGTTTACATTACTTTTCCCGTTGGAGATAAAATTATCATTACTGGTTATGAACTGTGAATAACCGAAGCAATAACAGATATCCATTGTCTTTTATTTGAATTCATTAACCCCCATCCCCTCTGGTCTTCACACCTGATTGGCTCACAAGTGACAACATCACATTTACCGCCTCTATTTAAGACTGAAATAGAAGGATTCCTCCACAATTGTGGCTGTCGCCTAATCAGGCTGGTTGTAATTACCGGTGAAACGTCACGGTACTCAAATTGTAAACGTTGCAGTGGGTTTACTCTCCAACACACCGGTTAGTGCTAAACTAGAAACTAATTGGAACGTTTTGTTTATGTGACAAACCCTTACTATTTGGCTGTGTCAGGTGGTGGGCGGGTTAAACTACACATTTATATTCACGCAATCTAACCCAAAAAAACGTACATAGCCAAACGTGCTCATCTTATGTGTGCTCCGCAAACACGTGGAGCACAAATAATAATTACCTACATGAAGCGAATTCCAGCACAGCCATTAGTAAAGAAATACAAATGCTTTAAACGCAAGTGCTGCCAAAAGTTTTGTCTCCACTGTCACTGCAATGGGCTCACCTTTTCGAATAAAATCGGACAGTGACAGCGCATTGGCTCTGATTTGTTGTTGTGGGGCGGGGGGGGGTGAAGGATCCATCTCTGGTAACATTCCATCTCGGGTTTCTTTTTCCCAACCGTCACTGACGCACGTACGCAGGTGGTGCAACAACAACAGCAGCAAGCTCCATTAGGCATGTGTCACATCTGGAGCTGTAAAAACCGTAAAGCATGAGTCATTGGATACCTAAAAAGCAGTGAAGCGTGAGTCATCTAAGCTTGGAAAGCCATGAAGCACGAGACATCTGATACTGGAGCACGTTCCCGCCCTGCAAATGTCATGCCAAATCCACCACTGTGTTCATGCCTGTGAGCGCCAAAGGAATAAAAAACACAGCCCCGATGGACACCGCGATTACGGAATGGTGAACAGGGTAGGCTGCATCGTCACGAACGGGAACTTGTACGTGTTCGGAAGGCCCTCGTGTTTGATGTTGTCGAAAGGCGACCACGAAAACGCGGGCAGTTTTCCTTCCACCGTTGGCCCATTGACCGCAGACGTCATGAACTTCTTTGCCATCCTCATGTCCGCCACCTGCTTAGGCACGCAGCATCAACAAATGATAGAAGCCACCGCAGCTCTTCTTCTGCTTTCTCCGGACACGACAATGTCTGCATTTTAACACGTAGTAGGATGTCGCGACCAATATCATCCATAAGAGGTTGTTTTGGGTTAGATCGTGTAAATATAAATGTCGTTGAGCCCACCACCATCCGACACAGCCAAAACATGCCAATTCGTTACTATTTCAGCACACCGGTGAGATGGAGAGTAAACCGACTGCAACATTTACAATGCGAGTACTGTGACGTTTCGCAGGTAATTACAACAACCAGCTTTATCAGGCAACAGCCAGAATTGTGGAAAAATCCTCCTGTTCCCCATTTTACGCCAGGGCGAGTTTTACGTTCGGGTGCGGCGTGATTTCCATCTTCTGTCACCCCGGTGGGGAGAGCCGGCTCTGCAAGCAGCACGGCACGCAGAAAATCACGAGCAACGGCGGGCGGCGGTAGCTGAGAAATTCGTTCACGACCCGCCGCACGGACTCATACCTTGGTGTCATAGCAGCCCACGGGGCTCCCTGTGTTTGGCTGCAGGTCATCGCGGCAGCAGATGGTGTTGCAGGGGTTCCCGGACGTGTAGCGATCTGTCTTGTACCCTTCAGAAACAGCGATGCGGTGACGACCCCTTCAGTTGTGGAACTCATGAAGTCCAAACCTTGCTTGGACAAGTCGATTTAGACTGGCCGAGCTGCTCATAAAACAAAGATCCCCCCGTATAGCCTTCACAGACTAGTTGGGGCAAGCTCCGTTAGCGAGGTACTTATTAAGGCTGGCACAGCACATTATGGGATGGTTGGGCCAGCATCATGCCCAGCCACCTTTGTTTATTTCTTGGTGGTGTTCATACAATCACACCAGGTACTAATTTGAGGCTGAGTCTACCTAGGGGAGGCCCAGTAATGGTTCAGATAATCGTCACCCGTGTTGGCTGTGAGCGAGAATCGAGCTCGGGTCGCCGGGTTTATAGTCTTCCGCGAATGCTTTTACACGTGATTGTCGTACAGTTAGAGCACCAGATATGCAAGCATATCTGGTGATTGTCGTACAGTTAGAGCACCAGATATGCAAGCAAAATAATGAAAAAATGTTTGTCAATTTGATATATTTGTGAGTGGACGTCATCCCCACATAGGCACAGAGCCACGTGACAGCCTCCCCCTCTGGCACGTACAGGACAACAACAACAACCAGTCTGCCCGACAGGATGCTAATTGCTACACTACCGCTCATTGGCACACGAGATCATGCATCATCCTTTCGACAATCATTTTTTTCGCGGCAGGTAAAATACCTTCCGCCTTGTGTAGGGAACGGGATGGGGGGTTCAAGGGTTGTGAGCGCTGCCCCACTTTCTCAAAACGCCCAGCAGAGATCAGGGACTGCCCAGGGTGGTTGTGACGAGGTAATACAGGGTGTCCAAAAATTAATGTACCAAAAATAAAGTTTTATTGTTTTTCCAGATAGTAACAGAAATTGTATATGAATATATGCATTAGACTCGTACGTTTTAGTTTGTTGTGAATGTCTATTGATTTTGTTTCAGGAGGAACGCCATTTTCGGATATAATGACAAATCCACCCGTTCACCCGACAACACCATTATATTTTCTGTTATCTCTGGGGGGGGGGGGGGGTATTCAAGTAAAGTCTTACACTAGCAAACCTAGGGACCTTGAAGAACGTGAACATCGTATTGTTGATGCTGCTGTGTCATTCATCCATCCCTACAGCTGTGTTTGAAAACATTTTATCAGATTTTGAACGCCAAATTAGATTGATTATAGTGAACGATGGGCGACATGTAGAAATGTATTAAAAATTCGCTATTATGTAATCAATACAATGAACATTTTAAATCATATAAAAACGTAGACGTCTCTTACGTGTATTCATATTAAATTTACAACAATTCAACGTGCTTTTTGGATTATTAATTTTCGGATACCCTGTACAACAAAACTGCATGACAGCAATCCCAAATTACTCGAGTGATACTGGCGAAATAATGAAGCTCATTGCAGTGTTATACACACATTCATACAAAGTAAATGTATTTAACGATATAACTAAGCAGACAATGTGCCTCCTTTGCGTATTTATCTCTCCACATAAAACTAGTTTTGTTGTTGCACATGCTCATGAGCCATACGGCCTTCTGAGGGTAAACATTTTCAGCAGCGTTGCTTTTTACACACGCAAACTGTGGACCGGTTTTGACGTTCAAGTGTCTCATCAGCAGAGTCGGCTTCATTCAAACAATGCTGGTGCCCAGACGTTTATGGGCAAACGCCCTTTTCTGGCAGATATCGGTCGTAGTTCAATGCACAACTATACTGATGACTTTTGTGTAAATATATATAATGGTTCAATTAAAGCATTCGGCACAATATGTATCTCTAACCTCTTGATGGATATTTAACACGTAGGCTTTCGTGACCAATATTATCCATTAGAGGTGTTTTGGGTTAGATCGCGTGACTGTGTCGCTAAACCGGCCCACCACCCGACACGGCCAATTAGCAAGGTTTGTCACGAGGTTTAATGTGTGTAGACTACATTGGTATTTTATTGTTGTTTATCCAGAAAACACTCTTTCTCAAGAGGGTACTGCAAAAAAAATTTTCAATAGGGGTGATCGTTGCTGCGTGCGATCTCAACTGAGTCATTTGCAGGCAATGTCTCAGGGATTCAGATGTGTTGGGCAATACAACTGTGTATGTTTTTTTTTAATTAAGCAATGGGAGAAAAACAGAAAACCCACAGCAAACGCATACAAAACATACACGCTTCGCTCACAGGGGGAGAATGTACAGACTCCACTCACTCATTAGAACAGGGGGAGAATGTATAGACTCCACTCACTCACTAGAACAGGGGGAGAACGTACCGACTCCACTCACTCACACTGCTGAAGAGGGAGAGAAAACATAGAAACTCCACTCACTCACTCTCCCTGTATAACAGGGGCAGAACATACACACGTCACAGAGAAAGCTGCTCTGAGTGGGCAATCAAAGATAGTCCCTTCTTGCTGTAAGGCACGTGTGTCAACCTCTTCGCCACCACCCTGCTGCCCAAAGTGTGGTGTGAGAGTGAGTTGTAAACAAAACAACTGAGTTTTGTATAAAGTTATGCAGTACCGTTGTACCGCAGCACTGCCTTTAGAGACTCCACGTTCCTAATCTTGCTCTGATCCCGACGGAAAATCTTGGCGCGCGATGACAGCTGATGGGAGTATTCGTTCCCCATATAGTCATTCAGCCTCTGGTATCCGCCCAGCTCGTATATGGACCTGTAGAACGGGATGTTGTAGGAAGCCCAGTACCCTGTTGTGCGGTGAGACAAAAGACAGGGCGCCTGCCGTTGGTGTATTCACAAAACCAGAGGCAGCTTCTGCGTGGATTAAACGTCACAAAAAGGACTGCAGAGCTTGGGCAATCGTTGGCCGCCAGCTCATCGCGTGGCTGCTGCCTTTCTCGTTTATCTGTGATTCCTCCTCCTGGCACCTCGAGTCGTCCTCTCTCTCTGAGAGTGAGTAAACACTTTTGCGGCAGCTTCGCTTTACAAATTGACATTAGTTAAGTTATGATAACAAACTGAACAAAAGCAATGATCAGATATAAGAGATGAGCCACGGCTAAAAATCAGGTAGGACCCAGCTGATGGCCCTTCGCCACCAGGCAGGTAACGCCACAGACTCATTACCGCACCTCCGATCAGGGGCGTAACTACCTATTTAAACGGCGGGGGGGGGGGGGCTATGCAAGACTCACTTTTACTGAAATAGCTAAGGATGTTTTACCCGTATACATTAACATGTAGGCTATAATTATATATTTTTTCTAGTTGCACCGTATATTGGGTTTAGAGGAAGACAGACTCACAGTGACAGTGTTAATACGATTTCAAGGAACAATACTCACAATTACGTTATCGTGCGTGTTGCTTTCACGCCGACCCCATTGCACTAGGGTAACCTCAAAGGGCAACTTTCTGCTGCTCTATTGATGCGGTAGCCAGATGCGTTAGTCGAGCTTGGTCCACGGTAGACCGCAGGAAATTATTAAATAATATTTGTTCTTGAAAATATTTTCTTAACATTGTTGCTACTCGTTTATCTGTTGATTCGGGGCCCCCTTGTGGCCGATTGAGCACCTATGCGTTGCATGACGCTGCCACAAACCCTCAACCAGAAGAACACCCCTGTCTCTGATTAGCACGGATGGCTACCAACAGTGCGAACTAACAATATATTTTATAAATATATAAAATATATTTGACCATTTCTGGTAATAAAAATAGGAGGTGTCAAGACGTTCCAACACCAAATAGATACATATTTCAAGGCATCAAGTTCGCATGAAACACGCGTACTTGTGGAAAAGTATGCAAACAAACATGCTCTGATAATATATGCATTGTTTTTTAAACTGATTAGCCTACACCAAAGCCAGTCTGGTGTAGTCACTATTGACGTTTGAACATCTTAACACCTGTTTTAGTGCCAGAAAGGGTAAAACATATTCTTATCGCTTCATCATTTTGGAACTGACAAAATGGTCCCACAGATAAGTTCAACATACAGACAAAAACAAAGATCCTCCGAATAGCCTAAATAGACTGTTTGGGCAAGTGCTGTCAGCGAGTATCATCTATGAAGGCCAGGGTTTGAGTGGTCAGCACCAATGAAGAAGCGCGAGACAACAGTGGTTTACTATATGGTTAATAGTTTAGGTTACATGGCCACAATCACAAACCTTAGCTTGTCTTTAATGTATCTCTATGCGTCTTTACAAGTCTCTGTGGGTCTATATGTGCCTTTATGTGTTTCTTCGTGTCTTTTTAGGTTTTCTATGTGGTCCGTAGTTCTGGGTTGTATGGCCACAGTCACACGGCTGTGGCTTCATCTTGAATTTTGCATTTATGAAGGCGATTTGCACACTGGCCTGTTGATGTTCTGATGCGGTCGACAGTTACACCGGTGTTTTCGCCAGTGGCGAGATGTTGACGACCTCGCCTAGTAACAGGAGGTCATGGGTTCGATCCCGATCTCGACCCTGACGCCTGATGTACATTTGGAGTTTGAATGCTCTCCCCGTGGTCGTGTGCATTTTTCTCAGGTTCTCCAGTTTTCCCTCCACATTTAGAAACATGCGTTTAGAGTATTTGGCTGTTATAAATTTCCACGTGATAAGCCACTTCGTGGAGCTAACATTTGTGATAGCCAGGTCGCTTCTGAAAAAGAGCGATATACTTTCACCGTTTATATTTTAGTTTTCAAGGAATGTCAAAGCCAGGTGTGACTGTATAAAGGGGGGGGGGGGGGTGGCAGTGGCATGTGCACTGCGCTATGAGTCCCGTTCACACGAGTTTGATTCTTGGCCATGGCTAATATCGGTGGTGGAACTATTTTTTTCAGA